>NC_083739.1:9523338-10178338 GCF_033458585.1 Syngnathus typhle | reverse complement strand
GTTATCAATGTACATCGTATTAGCAATTTTAATCAGCTACTTAATTTCTCTCTGCTATGCCTTTGAATGTCTTCAGATGTTCCGTTTTTTTTCAGTGCATTAGAATATTGTAGCAAATAGGATATATTAGCATAATTACTATTCCTATTTTAAAATTGACACGTACAATAAAACTTCAATCAAGGCCTACCCAAGAAGGGAAATCATCACTTATTAAAGCATTCACATTCCTTCAAAGTGATGATTTAGTTTCTTAATGGCTTCTGTTTGGTCAAGCGAGTAGTGCAGAGACTTAAAGGTGTCACATTATTAAAGTTGCATTGGGGGGGGAGGGGGTTGAAGTGAGGGTGGGTGCAGTACCGCTCTGACGGTGCAAAGCAGGCGGCCGTAGCAGAAGAAGATGATAACCAGAGGGATGAGGAAATGCAGGACGAACATGTAGATGACAAACGAGGCGTTGTTGAGCTCCGGTTTGGGCGTGTAATAGTCGATGCCGCACGAACACTGCATTCCCTCCGGGATGTACCTGCACACGCATGCGCACAAGAGACTCGTGGATTTAGCAGAATGGACATCATGGCAAGGTTTAAATAAATAGAAAATAGTTTCATTGATTATTTATAATTACTTCAACTATAATTGGTTGGGCAAATTAATGCCATTTATTACAACTGATATAATTATATTTTCAATAAATTTCATTAGACGATTAATTGTACAATTCAGCGGTTCCACCTCAAACAGTTCTCCATGCAGCACCATAATGACCAACATTCAAATACAGCAGCATAGCAGGGCCAGATTTTATTCCTGAAAAATTTGTAGTGCGAGAAATTTCACACTATTGTAAGTCACTGTCACACTTTTTTGAAAAATGTGCTTGAATATAAGAAAATAAGAAAATCTACTGAAATAATGATTCAATGAAAATGTCATTGTGCCTAAATAAGAGTTTGAAAACCATTCTAAAAGATTTTTAATGCAAATAGACTGCATGAAAGAGTTAATTCTAACTCTATGGGAAGTTGGAGGAAAGCTCCACAAGCACAAAATAGACGCAAGATTCACACGGTAAAGTATCACAACTACAAAGCAGCCACGCAAGTGACTCATTTCATTTCTCATTGACCGTGCCATTGTTAAAACATCAAAGCATGGGAAAATTCATCATACCGCGACCATCCGAGCAGGGGGGGCATGGCGCAGGTCAAAGCCATGATCCACGTGCTGGCCAGCCCGCAGATGGCGTGCTTCTCCCCAAAGCGGAAGTTGCTCATCGGTTTGCACACCACCACGTAGCGCTCGATGGCCAAAACCACCAGCGACCACAGGGCCACCTCGCCTAAAAGACACATTAACACGCGACGTGATGTGACAACACAACATGACGACAACACAACGAGGTGACCACACATTCCCCAACCTCCTAAAGTGGCGAAGAATCCTTCGATGTTGCAGCCGGCCACACCCAGGCTGAAGTAGCCATGCAAGGACGTGTAGAGCGTGACGGTGAAGCCCCCCAGCACCATGAAGAGATCGGCCACGGCCAGGTTGAGCAGGACATAGTTGAGGGGCGTCCTCAGCTTCTTGTGCTTGAGCGTGACGTAGAGCGTGAGAAAGTTGATGGGGAAGGTGGTGATGATGAGGAAGAGCATGTAGGCCGCCACCAGCGAGTACTTCCAAGGCTCGGCCAGGTAGTACTGCGGGTGCTCGAAGGGGCTGCGCACCACTCCTGTCTTGTTGGACATGGGCACGTAAAAGTTGGGTCCTTCTGTGCCGTTCATGGTGAGGGTCCGCGATATTCGTTTGTCTCGGAAATGTGGGGCGAGCCAGCAAGATCGGCTCTGTGGCGATGAAGCAAAGCTCTGCGGCCCCCCAAGGCGCCGGACCACCTTTTAAGGTGACGCGCGGATTAGGGATGCGTGCAAAAAGAGAATTAGCACAATCTCCAGCTTGTCCTTTATCTCCTTCCTCCAAGAGAGAGTGAGGGCTTCTAAAGCCAAAATGGAAAGTGGTCACCTTGTGAAGAGGCCTGAAGCGACACAGACGAAGCTTCACTTCCAATCTGTTGATTTTATTTGCGCGCTAATGTTACCTAGCTTGTTTTCAGGTTGCATGCTCTGCATTTTTTTTCTGTTGTCGAGAAAACATGTTACTTAAAAAGGAATTTGATTGTTTTAATGGGAGTAGAATTGTGTGCTTGCGTGCGGGAGGGGTCACAGTGGAGATAAAGTCAGAAAGTTAAGGGGATTATTCCCTTCTTCACTCCATCCCTAACTGCGCCCCTGCCCCATCGGCATATGCAATTCTTGGACGGCAATTTGAGAAGATCCGCCCACGCATGAGACTTTGAGTCAGAGCCGCCGAGATGTCGGCTGCAAGAAAGCAAAAGCACAAAAAGTGAAGAAAAGAAGCAGCATTGTGTTTCCTCAAACCTCCTGAGAGCAACTCAAACTGTTGCGACATTTCAATCGGCGCAGAAAACTTTGTTCACTGCTGCTTTCGCATGAATCAACATGACTTTTTCTTTTCACCATCTTGCTTTCATCATTTGTGATTTTAACTTGATCATCGATCTGATTTTTTCTTCATGCTTTTATGATGGGAAACATCTTGAGTTTCATCTTTTCAATCATTCTTTCATATTCAAAGTGATGCAATGACTTTGAGACCTCTCGATCTCTCTTTTTGCAAACTGTTGTTTATTGATAAGAGTATAAAAATAAGTTCTCATGACTAAAAAACAAATGACACTAATATTTTAAAAAACATATGCTACAGTTTGAGAATACAAACATGCGGATTTGCAGGTCTGACAAATGGAAGTAAAAAAAAAAAAAAAAATGTGCCATCTTTTAGGCGACTCTTTTAAAGTGACACAATCCACAGGGATTTAAATTTGAAATTCATCGCAACCCATAAGCGGCTAGTTGAGCGCTCAGGAGAAATCGACAGGTGGGTCATCCTCCATGAATGGGAAGCAATATACAGCAAATAAAATACATATCTGATGACGCCACGGTAGCGACGTTGAGACAAACAGCTGATATCGTGAAGCCCGTCCATCAGTTTGGTTCGTCGATGGGCCTGCGACAGAACGGACAGCAGTTGTGCTGGAGCACCAGAAGCTCGTAGTCTTCGCTGTGGAACATCTGCCAAGGAACAAAAGCGCAAGCGCATCAACACAACCTAACGAAAGAAATTGGAGGCACATTGAGAAACCAAATACTGGACATTACTTTTACACATGGACTTTACTTGAGGATTTATTTCATTGACTGAAGAAGCATGTACCTTAAAGCAGGTGGGACACATGGTGATGCTGACGTCAGGAAGCAGCGAGCGGAAGTACTCCCATTTGAGCGGCGCCGGCCAGCGCTTGATCAGGACGTCCCTCCTGCTCATGGAGCGCAGCACAGAGCGATTCACCTTGACGGGGACAAAGTTGGAGCCGCCCTGCTGTTTGGAGGAAACACATCCGACCTCAGTGATGGTCCTTTCGCCTCGCCAGCTGGCAGCAAAAGGACGGACGGACACAACGACCTTGGTCCTTCTTACCTCGAAGATCATTTTGGGTGTGAACGGGTCTTCCTCGGCATCATCCAAACCGTCATCCATCTTTAACACCTGCGCATCTGAAAGTGCACAGCACACGCTTAGGAGCGGCACAGGCTGCGGTGAAGGCCTGGCAAAGCTATTAGTGATGGCCAAGGACTCAAAACATTTTTATATAACGACGAGGAATTACGGTTGTAGTTGCTATTTGTTCCAAGAATTTTGAGCCCCTGAAAATGAAGGCACTTTAACAAACGGTAATTCCATATTTTTGGAGAAGTACTCAAATTCAAAGTACACACTACACTTAACGACAACTCAAGTTTATTTTATTTCAGGACCATCGTGACGATATCAGAAGGCAAAATCACAAAAAGTGTCGCCGTCCAATTACTTGGGGACGGAGCGGTACATTTGTCAAAGAGTAACACTGTCTTCCAGCACATTTTCTTGTAATTACCCCTACATTGTAAAATCCCAGCGCTCTCTACTTAAAGAGCTTAAGTGTTGAAAATGCCACATCAGTTGTTTGTGTCATTGCCAACAACAGAGTGCTTCGGTGCCCTTGAGCGTCTGTCGGCTAATGCAGGTTAATCTCGCCGCTTGGGCTGCGCTTGCGGCTCTCAGAGGGTTAGTGTCATTAAGATGAGACATGCTAACCCTATTAGCTCCACAGCTAAGATGACTTAGCGGCAACATCTTAACTAGCGCCGCACAATCCAGGCCACGTCCGAACCAGTGACAGAGGCGAGCGCTGCCTTGCGTTAAGAGTAGCTCCCGAAATGATATATTTGGGGTACCGTTGTCCATATGCTGCCACTGTGCATCCGTCTGCTCCGTGTGAGGAACTTCCAGGTCGATAAGAGACACGGCTTCCTCATCGCTGATGCCTTCCTCCAGGTAGAACTGCACCAGCGGCAGCACCTCTGCGCACACAACCAGTCGTGATGTTAAAAAGCCACAGATGGCGCCATCCTTTGTTTGCACACATCACACACGAATCACAAAGAGATAGTAAGGGCACCTTTGCCAGATTCAGGTGAACTTCATTTGACCTTTTCAATTGCTCTTTTGTGCAACTTGCAGTTCTACAAAAAGGAACTGAATGGCAACATTCACAACAGATGCAACTTAAATGGAGTCAAAAGGTTGTAGCACACTTTTTCTGCGAGAATGTGATTGTCATGGCGCCGTCAAGTCTGGAGTTAAGGCCGCGCGATCTTTTTTGCCCAATGTGACAGGCATCTGATTCTTTTCATGTCAAAGTCCCAAGATGTTTTTATGCACTTTCTAAACGCATTCCGTTCACATTACAAGTTGCATTTGGTTTTGGACTGAGAAGAACTACATAAAAAGATTGTAATTAAGAAACTATCCAAATTGGGCAATCATCCCCTACAGTGTAAATGTAGCCAAAGATTGTTTTACAAAGACACAGCTTGCCTCAGAATAAAAAAAAAAAAAAATGTTTCTCTCACATTTTCTCCCAGCCAAGTGAGTGTGAGGCGGGAGAAGTGAGCTGCACTTTGCCGTCCTGTGTGTGTGTGTGTGTGTGTGTGTGTGTGTGTGTGTGTGAGGGGGAGGGGCCAGGCACTTGGGCAGAGAGTGCAGCACACCAGAGACACGGCAGCACCAAAAAGTGGCTTGGCTACATAAAGAACGATTTATTGGCAATACGCTATATTTGGTAATCAATGTGCTCTCTGCTGAATATTGCCTCCCGATCCTGAAAACTAGATGTGACGTGTTGGTTTTTGGAATAAAGTGTATTAAGTTTTAACAATGAACTGATTATTTTATTTTATTTTTATGATGTCTTGGACTTTTATCTCCGGGAAAGCTACACAGTATGAGAAATGTTTGCTAAGCAACTAACAATAAACAGAGGAGAATCACAACGGGGAAATTTAGAGAACTAAGAAGGACTTCTTTGTTCAAAGGGTCTTTCTGCTGTGTTTTCATCGAGTTCACAAAGGCACATAACAGGGACTTCATCGTTTTAACCGCGGGGTCAGCAAATTCTTTTGGAAAAAAGGTGACATAATGGCCAAATATGATCAAAAGTTATTGTTCTGTCTTCATCCCCTCAGATCCGGATCCAGATCTTTTGACTTTAAGACGCTTTCCAAGCCACAAACGAATGAGGCCTCTTGTGAAGATGGCTCCACTCTGCCGCTGATATACGACTAAAAGCCCAAGGTGCTGTCTGTGTGTGTGTGTGTGTGTGTGTGTGTGTGTGTGTGTGTGTGTGGTGTGCTACAGTTTTGCTCACCATACGACGAGGCTGAATAAATAAAAGGCTGCTTGCAGTTGACGCACGCTGTCCCCTGGTTGTTCAACAGCGGTTTGTTGGAGCAGCGGTAACACATCAGGGCTTCCGTCAGTTCCTTTAGTGGAAGGAAAACAAAAGAAAATGTCTCACTAAATGAGCAAACAAGTTTGAACGCTGCCTCAGAGCACATCGTGAAGGATGTGAATGTAAAGTGTGTGTGTGTCGTATACGTGCTGTGGAACAAACCTCGCTGTCGTGGAAAGGTTTGGCCCGAATGGTGAGGCTGTCCAGCTCTATGCACTCCTGAAAGCGAGACGGAATGTACAGCTTCTGGAGCTTCTCGTAGCAAAGCCTGGCCAACTTATAGGCGCCCAGTTTTCGACTTTGCTTGGCTAAAGCGTACAAGGTATTACTTGGAAGCAGGTCAAGGAAAAAAAAACAAGTGGTCAGATGTCAAGCATACACCATCCGCCAATCCAAATGTGTTATTTGAGGGCGAGCGAACGCCTGCCGATGCACGCCTGAGGGTCCACATCGCGCCGCTTATCTGTATTGACACGCAGACGGATTGTTGAAAGCGGCGTTCAAGGAGACGCCATGGCAGGTCAAGGAGTTGCAGCTGCGGGGGGCTCTTGCTATTTTACAATGAGACTGCAAAGTCCTGTTTTTTCATTCCACCTCTATAAACTGTTAGACTGTATTATTATTCATATTCAGCCACATGCAACTGTCGCGTCAATGCAATGATCCCGAGGGAGACGAGCCACCTTCGGTGCTTTATCGACGGGAAGGATACACTTTAAAGATACCCGGTGGTGGGTTGTCCTTGGGGAGGTTGCTCAGGAGGAACCTGCAGATATTGAACAGCGTCTCTGGCATGAGGGAACTGAAGGGCTCATCCTGAAGGAAAAAGAAAAAAACAACAACACCAGGGAAGCAAATGAAAGACAAGTCTGGCATTCGCTTTATCACTAAAGCTGAGTATCAGGTCACTGGCCCAAATCACAGCAATAATGCCGGAGTGTGATCACAGCCAAGCACAAAGCTGTAACAACAAAACTAACGGTGACAAGTCAGGCCACCATGAAATGTTGGAAGAGGTGTGGAAGGCTGGAGGCTTTGGCGTCATGAACAACCGCACAGCTTGTAGCCAAGGCAGAAAATGAGCTTTTTCACCTAACAGTCCAAAAGTAAAATTCAGTAGAGTACCAAGCCAAACTCCAATAATAAACACTATTGAATGAATAGCTCGCATCATTATGCCATTATTTGATACAGAACTTGTCTTGCATCTCATCGTAGTATGAGAGGATTGGCTGGCAGCGGATTTGCAGAAGAGCAAAAAAAAAACTAGACTCCAGTCCAGGCAGCAGGCAAAGTCCTGTATGTTCTTACCGTGTAGCGCTGAATAGGGTGGTAGACATGGTAGAGCTCTGCAAGAGTCTGGAAATGTTCAAACTTTTTCAGCATTTCCTCTCGCTGATCTTCATTTTCTGTCGGAGACCAATCAATGTCGACTTTAGAGAGCGAAGGCAAAAGAGAGATGCCGTTCCAGGCCTCACCTCTGGCAATGTCAAGACACTGCATGGAGAGCATCCAGTAATAATAGCCGGCATCATCGAACCTCCTCTCCAAAACTGCGTTCTGGGTAAGCTGCTCCAACACTCTGACAGCTTCGTTCTGTCGCCCGGCCTTGTGAAATGCTAGCGAATGACAGAAGACGGCAACGTTAGTGCTACATTCAAGTAGCTAATTTCACCCATGTCAAGATTATTTCTTTCTTCATCCTTGAGGTCTTTAACAGGGGCAAGGAGCCTTTTGCGTTGTTTTGCAGCGCAAGTGCCAGCAGCGCTCTCATCTCAGTGCAAAGGAATTTGGCACAGGCAAATGTACTTGAAAGGCGTCAACACGTGCGCACGCGCTATTGTTAGTGCTGCTATCGGGGTGTAATTAGAAGCAGCTTGACGGACTGCGGCCCACCAGCAACCGTGCCCGGAATAGCACAACTGGAGGGGGGGGGGGGGGGGGGCAGATAGACAGATGTGTTATTTCATAGTCCAACAAGTAGATCACACAACCCCAACGATTTAGTTCTTCCATCCACGCCATTTTGTTAACAACAAAAGACTACAAGTCCTATTCTGAAAAAACTACAACTTTGTTTCTCCCTGAAATTGGGGAATGTTTTAATTGCGATGGAATTCAAGGCGCCACGGGATAATTCTGTTTAATTGACAGTCGGATTACGAAGGGGTCTGAAAATTGTCTCTCCAAAAAACCCCAAAGATGACAACACCAACATTTTTCTGGGCCGAAAAAGCGAAAAGTGGTTGCAGCAGGTCGACTCATTATTGTCATCTACGGACTGGTCCCCGTCAATGTTATGACAGTCGATCGACTCGCTGAAATAACACACAGTGAGCAAAGAAGCTTGAATAAAAGCTTGAGTTGATCCAAAATACAAAGCGTGGGACTGCCAGCAGGCTCCCCAATAATCAGACCTGCTCAGGCATGTACGTGTAGCTCACAGGGAGACAGCGCGGGAAGATTATGTCGCAGAGGAACTATGCCTGCTGAGATCACAATTCCAAATCTATGAGCTGATTACAAAGATGGCTACGGTTGGTAATCATCATCAGAGCTGCTTCAGAGGCCCGCTGATGAGAAGCAGACATGCATATATGCCGCTCAGCAACCAGGCGGCGCAGCTCACTTCTGCTCAGCTTCAGCAAAGAGGATCATATTCTCCGGTGGACGCGCATCATTTTGTATAGAGTTATGAAAACTCTCCAGAGCTGCTGGGGCTTTGTGGCTGCTTATGTGTAAACACACACTGTTTCACGTTACACGGCCACAAAGGGAAACGTACGGGAATAGTGGATTTGTCACGTTTCCACTTAAGGAAGCAAGGCACAAACTCACCTTTTTGCGCTTCCTCAAATCGGTCGTTCTCAGCCAACCATTGAGCGTAAGGCACAAAGACGTCATTTTTAAACTGGGGATGCTTCTCTGCCAGTGAGAAGGCCTGAGAGGAAAAACAACAACAGTGCTCATTTGAGAGGTGGACAGAGGAAATGCAGACCAGAGCATTTCATACACAAGGTGTTTCGATGTGCTTCATATTATAAAAAGTACATTTGTTAAAGGCATTTAAAAATTAAAGAAAAAGATGGAGCTAGCTAAAAACAGCATACAGCGCAAAAACAAGAGTTTGGAAAACGTGCTTTTAAAAATTATTTAAGTGACCCTGATCACTGGTATGGGGAAAGAGCCTCGTCTTGAACCTGGTATGTCTTCTTTATTCTTTATTTACTCTTATATAATTCACTCTGACAATAAAGAATACCGGCAAATCGAGGTGGGGTCACACAGCAGAGGGGGAAAAAATGCTTTTTAAGGCAATTTGTTTATATTATTAATGGGAAATTATGGGAGCTGGGAAAAAAGCATGTCAAGTGAGTGAGTGGATTTCATGCTCAATTTATCAGGATTGTAAATGTACCACTTGGACCGTTTGAATGACGTTTTGTATGCACTGACAGCAACTAATGAATGGAAATGTCTTGCAAGGAAACACAAATGAGGATAGCCATGGTGGTCTGCTGTGCCAAGACCAAGTATGCCTGTCAGGCTAAGGGTTGGAGATATTCAGTAGCTCCTTCCTTCTTTTCACTGGGGGATCAAATAATAAAACCCTGCTTATGGAAAACATGAGCGATTCTCTTTTTGTCATCCCCTGTTCCAACACATCATGATAAGGAATGGAAACTTTTTGTCTCGTCTCAACAGCGTCGTATGCACTTGTGGAACGAGATTGGAGCACAAAAAAAGCTGGAATATGATACTCATTGGGTGTACTAGTACGCTTTGTGCTTTTCTAATCATAACGTGGGCCGGATGACAAACTCAGGAGCGTTTGTGGCAGCTTATATGGTAATTAGGCTTATGTTATTAAAATTCTGCTTACTTTTCCAAGAGCCATGACCATACAGTTGTCATTGTATGCGGCAGTTTATAGCATCAACTGATGTCGGTGCCTGGCTAAAGACGATTTATGTACGCAGTGATGAGCTGAGCAGGTGAGAAGAAAAGTGCCAGACCTCGTCCCAATGCTGCGTTTCCACGTGTAGCTGCACCAGGGCCTGCAAGTCCCCCATCTTGGAATAAGTCTCCGAGGCATAGCCGTGGTGCTTCAGCTTCTTAAAATAGAAAGCGCATTTTGCCAGTGGTTCTCGCTCAGCTTTGTCCAGCTTACGAGCCAAGTCTATCAGCCTGGATGAAAGGAGAAAGAAGGGGATGAGAGGAAGGGCACGGCGATGCACATGCACGTCGTCATTTCAGGGCTCAGAAAAATGAGCCGGAATCACCGTCTGGCTTTGCAGCCGCCCGACGATGACGAGTGGCCGAGCCGACTTGATGGGACCCGCAAATGGAAACGCTTCCATTTACTATGCTCTGCGTGTATGTGCGAAAGCTAATGGAGAGATAAATCCTGAGTTTAAAAAAAAAAAAAAAAAAAGCTGCTAAATTGGCTAGCGCATTATACATTTCAGCAAAAGACTGAATTCTGAGGGAAAGCGTGAGAGACAGGAGGTGGGATGAATAATGGAATGGAATATGTTGAAATGAATGACCTTTTTTTTTTATATTCTGTTTCACACTTCTCAAGAGATAAAATAGCATTGTGTCGATTAAACCTATATATTGGCTTCTAAATAGATCTCGATTTACTCGCTCACAGTTGGGTGCCTACGCAAACCACTTGGCTTGAAGTTTCCGGCTATGTTTGTCCGATGTTTGTTAAAAGTCTTTGTCACATGACGTTCTTCTAAGCACTGACTCATTGGCTTAAAGTGTGTATAAAAATGTGTTTTGTAAAGACACCTTACATGTCTGCCCAGCCATTCTCTCCTAAAACATCAATGGCTTTGAGATTCTCTCCAGCTGAGATGTACATCTCTGCCGCCGCTTGAGGCTCCTTGCTGCACTTGGCCCAGTCGGCCTGCTTGGCCATGAGGATGCGCGACGTCTTTGGGTCTGCCGCCCCGACATAATCCTGCATTGGGGAAAGAAACACGCAAAGAAGCATTGGGATATCAAGTCACTGAATGAATTATTAGACCAAACCTTTTCTTTTTTTTTTTTTATGTAACCAAAATCACAAGGAATACAATTAAGCAACAAAAAAGTGGCTCAACAATAATCATTTCCCTGACTGTTGACACACAGATGCTTTATCCCACTCAAGACGGACACGTGAAGGTCAAGTCGGAGAAAGGAGACAACTGGAGTCCCTCCGGTTCCGCCGTGCGTCCTAACCAAAATATACAGCCTCTGGGAGCAGATGGCCGCACAGCCGCATAAATATACAGCAGCTACTTCAAACACACATCACACAATCTGACACACGAGCGAGTCGTCGGGGCTCAGCCAATACAAATGTGCCGCCGCTGATCAAAGACATCTCATGTACGTAAACAGGAAAAAAGCATTCGCTTGTTTTTGCCAACGCCGACCGACCTCCAAAGAATTCATGTAAAAGCAGATGCTCCATTTCCAATTCAAACTGAGTGTGGAGGTTAGCTTTGTGCTATGAAGGAATGCACGTCTAAGAAAAGCATGCTGTGAGCTTGCCATGTGCTGTTTGCATGATTTGCGGAGGCTGATTTATGAGGAGACGACAGGTCGTAAAAAGAGCTTCAAGGTGGCAAAACAGCGCACGTGAACATCAGCTTGCGTGTTTGTCTTTTGGGCCGATCACTGATTTCATCACCTTGGCATAGTCGAACATGCGCAGGTCAGTGTACATGCCCAAAGCTTTGGGTTCCTGACCGCTCCGCTTGTAGAGTTTGGCCGCCTCGTGGAATTTCCCCTGGTAGGCGTAGATGTCGGCCAGGAACAGGTCGTTGTCGTTCTCGCCCCTCATCTTTCTCGCCTGCAAATTAGATGACACAAACAATGATGTCCTTTGCAGAGACACACACTTGAACTCATTCCATTCAAGTTGATTCAACTTGTCAAGTGCACGTCATCACAATTAACTACACAAAGAAATCTACATTGACTGCAAAGTTCATGCGCATTATGATGCAAAGAATTTGATTGTGCTTCCTTGTGTTGCCGTGTTTCTGTTTCCACTTTGGCAAAATACCAAACCACACAATGAACTGGATCAAATAAAAGTGTTTTACCTCAATACTGTTGATGAGCTCCAGGTAGCGTAGGTCTTGTATTCTAATGAAGGCCTGTGTAACGGAGGAGGGAATTACATGTTGCCTGCTGCTACACACACACACACACACACACACACACACACACACACAAGCGCACAAATATCAGTGGCTTTCAAAGTGTGGTTTGGGAACCCGTCAGGGTCCGCGACCCATAACCTGTGGGTCCAAAAAATGTATTGCAATTAATTATTAGGTTGAGGTTTAAGCTTTAAAAAATATTGGGGACAAATAAAGCAAACATACTCAACATGCAATGACTCCTCCTCAACTCAGCTTTGGACCAGTTAGAGTTTTCCGTCTCAGCAGAGCAGAAGACACCTCATGCAAATGTGCTAACCCATTCTCATTGGATTGACACGGTTTTCCCACCCTTTTGCAAAACAGTCAACGCAGAAAAGACACAGGAGTTTTTGTTGTATGCCGTAAATCTCGTCATGTTCCCAGCATTTTTCATTCGTTCTCATTTTTAATTGAGTTAGACACGGCCACCCCTGCAAATTATTTGCAGTTTAGAAGCACATACCTCACATCAAAAGTATCCAATATGTACAACATAAAAAACAGGCGCCATGTTTTTCTGCGGTGTTCCGCCCCACTGACTGACGTGATTGCCTACCAGCAGTCTTCTTTGTCCTCCAGAACACAACGTAAAATTGGTACCATTCATGTTGACTGCTTACTAACAGCAATTAGGTTGCTAGGTGCCTTAAAATACATTTAAGATTGGTGAAAAAAGTTGCTTCAAAATAAACCGACTGCACTTGAATAAACTAGCTTCGCTCCATTCCCTGCCAAGCATGGATAAATATTGAGTAGAATTCCTTCAATGTTGACAGTGGGTAACTTGCCTTCTTGGCAATGTCAAAATCAAGGCCCTCCAGAGCTTCTGTGGCCAAATCTCTCCAATCGCTGTCTGTCACACCTAAACAGGCGATTTGGTGGGCCTCCTTAAACATCTTCCTCTCCAGGTACTGGTACATGGGTGCAGACTGTGGGGAGCATGAGAAAATAAAAAATGCGTCATCCCAACTGCGTGAGATAACAAGAGTCATGTGGTGGTTCGCATTGGACTCTGCGTGTGTTCAAGTGAAGATTACGCTCCTCTAATTCTTAAAATCACCTCATACAGAGATGGTTTGGGCTTTGGGGATTTAAGAAAAAAAAACAGCGAGCTCTCTGTATCTGCAATCAGTGCCACGCTGACACACCCACCTGAGGGACCTCCACGGCGGACATAGAATAGACGTGGAGACAGAAGATTTTGGAGCCATTGAAGCCCACCATGAAGCCTTGCATCTTCTGCTGGTGTACGGGGAAGTTGCTGGCCTTGATGTTAAGGTAGCCGTTGCCGGAGAAACACAGCATCGCCTCACATTGGGTGTTCCAGGCCACACTGTTAGCGTTAGGCTCCTGCAGGGAAAGCAAAACAACGTGCTTCAAACACAAAAAAACGAGCATAAAAACAATCACACACAGCAGATCTAAAGTCTACACACCCCTGTTCAAACACCAGCTTTTGTGATGCAAAAGAGACCATAAGGAGTCCTTTCTTCCATTAATGTGACCTATTATCTGTACGACTCAATTAGGGGAAAAAAAGGTTTACGAGAGGGCCGGTAAAATACAAAAATACCGTTAACTCTGTTAATTGCTTTGCTTTTCAGCTGCCTAGTCAGAGTGCACCTTCACCAATCACATTCAAACTTGGGTTCATTGGGAGTCAGCACACAACTGTGCACCCGAAATAAAGTTCAGATGTTCTTTTTAATAGGCTTTTCTTGAAAATTGTCTACAAGTCATTATTTGCACAAAGTTTTCACCTCATTGGTGAGATGTCACTGTTTAAAGATATCAGTCGGGATCCTAGTTATGTTTTTTTTCCACCTCACAAAAACATGCCATTTGAAACCGGGGTGTGAAGACCTTATATGAAAGCTCCACTACACGACGCAAATGAATGTGAATGAAACAGCCAGGGCGTGACTTGCTGACCTGAAAAAGCAGTTCTTTGCTGATAATGTCGTAGACGAGGAGAGTATTATGTTCGTCCACCACGGCCAGCTTTTTTCGCGAGGCGCTCACGTCCAGGCATCGCACTGACGTTGTCAACTTCAGTAGTGTGATGGGAAATGGGTTGTCCACAAAAATCTTTAAGATCTACAGGGGAAACAGACAGATGGCAATTCGAGCAAAACATCAGTGCATGTTTGAGTTGCTGGATAAATACAACTGGCAATGTGAAGGAAAAAATCCCCCCAAAATGACCAAAATCCCACGGTCCATTAGGGCCATATTGTGCTGTGCAGAGTTGACTGAACGGGTCAATATGTTGCTACCTCTACTAGAGATAGTACAGCTGCTAAAATTCACTTTGTCATGATTAGGCAGGAAGGAATAAGTTGCTTGATTTGCAATTATTCACTTGTTCCCTACTCACTAGAGAGACATTCTTATATAGAAGAAAGAGTTCCAAAAAAGTCTACTAAATCATAGCGATCGGCAATGATTCATGTTTGTCAACTCCCCGATCACTGGAACAACTCGACATGATGTTTGATGGAAACCGCACTTACACAAGCATATTATCCACGTATCCACGTATGGTTTACTTTGTTTCAAAAATCTGGAAATACTCACAGCTCCGTTTTTTAAGCCCACCAGAAGGCCTTCTCGGCCGGGCGGCCCGCCGATCACTTTGATGTAGCGGATGAGCGACTCCATGAGCCATTCTTTTTCTTTGACGCTGGAGAAGGACAGACACTGAAGCCTCTTCTCCTGGAAAACACATCAGCTCAAAGTGCTTCACTTGATATCGTGTCACAGCGTGTAAATCACCTGCCTTATTTCCTTTAAGCATCTTTTTTGGAGGGAAGTATTCATCAACACCTAACAAATCTCGGCCGACTGCTCTTTTATTAAAACAAGAGTACAAACAGGACGCTGGAAAGATAAACAAAGATTTGCTTTGACGCAGAGGCCGACATCCTATATAAAAACAGCCCATTTGGAGTGTCTAAAAGCTGTCTGAAGGATCAAACGCAAGCATGCGTGTTTGAGGACGATGCGAATGATTTAAAAGGAAGTAACCTATGTGTTATGGCAGCTTCTCCTCTCCAACAGTGTCTGTCAAACACACACAGAGACAAGAAACAGAGGCACATGCTGGCTCTGCTTCATGTGGTCCTTTTTCCTTGACTTGTGACGTACTTTTTGTGGTTTAGCAGTGTTAAGAGGAGTGAGACAAGGCCTGGACAATATTTACAAACCACATTAGCGAAACACACCATGCTGTGTTTTCCCCTCGAGGCGCGTTGGATTTCTGAACGCTTGCTCACAGTTAATCACAAAAATGTTGCAAAAAAGTTGCAAACCTGACACAGGACAATGTGATTGGAGCAGACCACCAGCAAGTTGCATTCAAACTTCTTGCAGATTTTCTCTTTGATGCGATAGCGCATGTCCGCAGAGTCGTCGGAGAAAAGCTCGTAGATGATGATCTTCTCGGGAAGCTGGATGGCCAGGCGGTTTTTGTAGATGGCGATTTTCTTCACCAGCTCACCGCACTTAATCCTCACTGAAGAAGAAAAAGAACAGAGAGCAAGAGAGAGCGAGATTTAAATAGAAGTTTCAAGACTTTAATATCAATACTAAATAATTGATAATGGCAATAAGCGTGACAAATGACAATGTAATGGTGATTACAAATACGTATATATTTTTTAAGAGGACAAGTCAACCCATTCCACAAAAAAAAAAAAACAGCTCAAGACGGACAGACAGACAGAGTTCAATATGCATCATGGTACTTTTAGATCACCCACATTTAGAGTTTACCCTGGTAAAAATAGAAACCACGTGAGTCACAAAGCTGACATAAGGAACTAGTGTCGTTATTATTATGGTCGCAAGAGCAAAAGCTCACCTTTTCCTTCGGTGATGAGGTGCTGGACGATGACATCAGTCATGTTGTCTCGATAAGCATAGCGATCCTTGTAGAGGCCGTGAACTGTACTGAAGTTGAGCTGGTAGCAGGCGATAGTCCCATCTTGGCAACCCATCACCTATGGAAGAAACAACAATGTAGCAGCGCATCTAATTAACACCTCCAAGAAAAGACTGCAAGAGTGGGAGTGTTCCTGTGATTGGAACATCTACACTGAAAGTTTCAGCTCTCACTTCGCTCCTGAGTGCCACATCGCTAGCACCTAAATACAGCAGAAAGAAAGCTGTGAAAGTGTTAGAATAAAATAAAACCACTGTCTTCAAATGGAGCGGTGTCATTTGAACTGGTGTTGTTGTGTCACTTTCACACATTCTCGCCTGTCTCTTATTTTTAAATGCTCAATTTGCAGTTACTGATTCACCACCTCACCATAAAATTGGAGTCAGGCTTGACCCGGCAGGTGCACACCCTGGAATTCTGCTCTCCAATGACGCCCAGTCGCACGCCGTCTTTGGTGTAGAGGGATGCCTGTTTGTCAGAGCCGCCCATGACAATGTACTCGCCCTTGGAGAAGTAACTGACGCAGCACGGGTCGTAGGACAGAGTCCTGTCTTTTCCAATCTGACACAAACAACAAAAGACAAGAACAACATTTGAAAAAGGTGGTCGCCTGCCTTTGATTTATTGCTCGGGCCCCAGGCCAACGTTTCCCACCATCTGGGCCAGGAACATTCAAAGTCAACACTACATACAAATATCCTTTTAAGAGTTGCTTAAAAAAAATAAACTGACAAGAGTGCTAGATGGACAAAAATAAGAAAGTGCATATTTGTTTGAAGTCGCTTCAATCTTAATGTTCAAAGTCCACACGCACAGCTCAGCATTAATTCCACACCTCTACACATCTGTTTCTCCTCTGTGAGGGTAAAACAAACAAACAAAAGAAAATCAGCCTGACAACCCACAGATGATTCTTATTCACTGCACACAATTGAGAGCTTTGTAATCAAAACTGAATGTTCAGTGAAAAAAACCAATATATTAATAAATAAGTAGGCCAACGGCAGTATATGAGCCCGTGGCATAGTGCAGAGTAACGAACAGTGCATACTTGTGTTCAATTACGGCGCTGCCTGGGGGGGGGGGGGGTGTTTAGGAGCAAGGCGAGACAGCAAGGGGCCATGAAATCATAGTGGGGCCAGCTCAAATGCACCCAAACACACCGCAGCTATTCCAATTGGACAGGAAATCAGGTAACTGCATGATTTTGGACTTTTCTACAGTACAGTAGCGGTGGTTAGCTAAAATGCCATTTAGCCTCGATGCGTTTTTTTCCCCATACAAGATAATTGACAACCTTTCTTAAGCACTGATGAAACTTTTATTGCTAATGACAATTGGTAAAGTCATGCTACTTGGGTCCGTCACCTGCTTTCCACTGAGTTGATAGAAGGAAAGCTTCTGACCCCAGTCAGCCACGGCCAGAATGTCATGTTGCTCATCCCTCGAGAAACAGCACAGAAAATATGTTAGTAAAAGTACACCGGATATTTGTGTTACAGTACATCTTTCTATTATGCTAATATGCAATCAATACATTGAGGCACCGAGTCGTCCAAACAACTTGTGCTAAGGAAAAGATTCTATGCCGGTGTCTGGGTCGCCCCCAAGGAGCACACGAGTAGCTCGCGTGGCTGCTCTAAAAATAGCTTACAAGTGATCAGACTGTGTGATCTTCTCATAATGTGTGATCATTTGAAAATGAAAACACATGCAAATATTTAGAGATGTCAAGTGTCGCTTGTCGATGTTTGGCTGTTTTTGACTTTATTAAACCGTTGTTGAAAATTAAATCATTATCTTTGTAAAGATGGATATCATTCATCAATACTAATAATAGCATATTATTAAAGGATAAATGTGCAACTTTAATATTCCAGACGCAGCTCTTGGCATCCCAAAAGGTTTCTGACCCTGAAGCTGCAGTGTGGCGAAGATGGATGTTTTAAAAAGCTCAATTTAAAGACAGTGTCCAGTTGTATTATGTCCAAACAAACGATAAGCAAGCAATTGCAACTTCTCATCACTGATGTCGCAACTCTGACTCTGACTCTGACATTCTCAACATGGCTCAGTCGCCATGTGCTGCCTTCAAACATCCACGAATATCTGCTGCTACCTATTGGCCAAATATAGAACCTCACCCCTGTCTTGAATTTTAGGCTGCAAGTGTGACTTCATTTTCATCCGATACAACAACGATACTAACTTGGAGGGGTTCCAAGCAATGGACCAGACTGGAGCGGACGAGCTTCCCGAGCGGTCTATCTTGACTTTTTCCTCGCCGTTCTTGTTCCGAATGCTCACCACTCCATTCATCATACCGAGAGCAAGGTATTGCCCATCGTTGGTCCACCTGTTTTGAAGAGAAGCCCTTAAATAACTTCAATGTAGACGCGCTTCATTCAAGCTAGCAGCAAAAACCGCGTTCACTCACCCGCAACATGTTATTTTGCTGCTCACTTTGTGTTTGTTCACCGACTTTTGCTCCGGCGACCAAAGGCCTATGACGGAAAATGAGTATTGTGACGCTCTTAAAATAAAAAGACAAAGTTATAGAACGTCTTGAAAGAAGCCCAGAGTGGACATCAACTCAACACACACTAACCAAAGTCACCCGAGGAACAGGATGCGAGTTGGTGAGTAACTGGGTTGTAGGCAACACACTGGATGGAATCGTAGTGTCTACCGGAAAAGACATAAAAGTCACTTTTTTTAATGTGTGAAAGGGTCATTATACTGTTTTGAAGTAGTCATACTTACGTGTACTTTAAAATACCCTCCAGTTTAGATGTCCATATTATTATGCTCTTGTCAGCTGAGCCAGAGGCAAATCTTTTTCCTGCGGAAAAATGCAGTTAGCAAGACAATAGAGGCAGACAGATAAGAAAAAAAGATCACAAAAGGAAAATGAGTTCATTACCATCCTTTGCATAAGCAACGCAGTAGACTACATCTTTGTGTCCTTTTAAAGGCTGAATAATTGTTCCGTCTGTTGTGTCATAAACCTACAAAAACACACCATTTGGCAATGAGAGAGAGAAAACATTGCTGCAAAGTCATGCTTCATATAAATGCACTTTGTTGAGAGAGCACTTTTGAAAGCTGAATCAGAAGTGCTTTGTTTATTTAGATGTGAGGAGACATAAGCATGAATTATGTTTTTGAGTTCAGAATGAGATAGCATGACACTCAGTTTGGAAAGACTTTACAAGTAGAAAAAGTAGGAACAGTTAGGATGTGTTCAACAAAAAGTATGTAAAAAGTATCCTACCAGAACATGGAGGCCTGCTGCCACTATTAGTTGGGTGCCATCTGGCTTGAAGGCAAGGTCGTAAACACTGCAAGGAAAAGTCGTACTGAAAAGAGTTCAAAAGATACACTTTGCTTCTAAAACGCAAGAGTGCAACAAATGGAAACAACATTACAACAATGTTTGGAGCAATTTATTGTTCACATGTAGCAAGGAAATTCAGCTATGCAATTAGAAATCCATCCCATCCAGCCACAGAGCCTATCTTAGCAGTCATCGGGGACACCCTGAACTGGTTGCCCAGCCCCAGAGACCAACAACCATCCGCACTCACACATGCGGGCAATTTGTGACCCCGGTTCGGATAAGCGGTACAGAGGATGGATGGCTGGATGGCTGGATGGCTGGATGGCTGGATGGATGAATGGATGGATGGATGAATGGCATGAAAACACTAACACTTACATTCGTTATTACTTGCATTGGCTCCATCTGAAAAGCTCAGACAAGTCTGTTTCAACGCTGCCACGAGTTCTTCAATGAGTTAACAAGTATGACCTTCTATGCAATATAGGTCATGAAGGGAAAAATGTTTAAAATGTTAGGAGGTCCGGATCTGGCCCGCGAACCTTAGGTTGCTAACTTGCCTTACACACCAACATGCTAACCTCTCATTATTAGCATTGAATAAAAGTCTACTTGTTATGTCACATAAAACACAATGTATAAACTAGCATTCGCAGGCAGTGAACAATTGTGATTTAGTGACTTGGTATGTGTCATTTGACAGAGAAAGTCTCTGTGCTAACACTATAGTAGCTAGCTGGCTTAGCAGCGGTTGGCATAGCAACCGCTGTTGCTTATCGAGCGGCTTCGCATCCCGCCCGATAATGACGATGACGCAAACGCAACGCAAGTACGCTCACCAATGCTGACGTGTTGTTTCTTTCCAGACCAGGACGGCTCTCATTTCTTAACAGGTTCCAGCTCGAATTTGGATCAACAGGTTGTTTTGCCTGCTCACTTGCTCATGTTTGCTTCTCTTGACATGACTCTCCGGGAGCGCGCAGACGCAGACTCACTTCCTGCTCCACACTTCCTGCTTCCTGCACGATCGCAACCTCAACGATAATCTCGCAAGGAGACAACGGGATGCCAAAAGCTTATGCATTGATTCGCATCAAACCACTCAACGCTGCAGTTCATACATTCCTCGCGCCAAGAAAAGTAAGATCATTCAGAACTGAATTGTTTAAGTCTTAAATCTTGGCAAAGTATGGATTTTCGTATCAATTTGAGCGAAACGACAGCCGCGGATAGGGAGTGCTCTTCTTCACTCGGCATTGCGCTTCTACAAAGTTCTAGAGACTTTATAGTGCTCCCTGTGGTGATAGAGGTGCAATGCAATTGAGTTTAAATTAAATTAAAAATCTGAAAGCGATAGTGTATGCATAATGTTTTGATTTTGTAATTGTTTATTCATTTTAAAAGCCACTGATAATTTCAATAATATGCAAAAAATATGTGTTCTATCACAATATAATCTTAGGTCTAGTCATAGCCAATCATATTACATGAGATTTTGGCTTGCATAGTGTCTTATCTAGTCTTTAGTGGACACTTTCCAGAAATTGACCGGAAATGCTCCACTTCTTTGCAAGCCTTACTAGAGCATACATGTTCGAAGCCAGATGGATTCATGTGCCTGGCACCCCAAAATACCTCAAGGTTGGACCAGGGAGGTTCGACAGCGACGATCAGGCAAGACAGCGGGAAAACTGGACGTGTACATCACTAGGTAATCACTTTCATCCAGCCAACAGCATTGGTTTGGCTGTGGGGTGCCCAACTAAGTGCATGTTTATGTTTTGAAGTCCCTACGGGCAGAGGTTTCGATCAAGAGCTTCTCTGCGAGCGTTCCTCGTAAAAAACGCTCAAGACGTGGACATCGACCTCTTTGATTTTAAAGCAACCTCTCTTCATTGCCTCCCTGTTGGAGAGAAGCAGACATCAGCTGGACAGCAGGACATTCCGGAAGAGACATCACAAATACTGGCTCTCCCTCCAAAGACATCAGAAAGAGCTAGCTCCCCGCACAAAAGCCTGTGTGTGGAGCAGACGAATTCTGAAAGCCAAAGGACTCCTGAACATGCAACTTGGGCGCATGAAGATGACCCATTGCACGAGGGATTCGAAAAAGACAACAAACCCAATCGGGAACAAGAGTTAGTATCGGACGTAACTGCTGGAAATGGCGCAAAAAAAGTGGCAAATTCCAAAAATAGTAAGCAGCAACTCGAATATATTTCCAAAGTAACAACCTTTTCCACTTCATCTAACATGTCAATCTTTTTGTACGAGCAGAATCGAGATATTCCAAAGGCAACCGGAAAACGAGCCCTTACTTTAGCAGAAAACTTCTCGCAGATGGTAATGATGTTTTAATTGAATAAATTCCGCGTGAGGAGTGATGACACGTTTTTGAATAAAATGTCATTGCAAACCTTTGAAGGTCCCAGTCCACCTCGAAGAAAGGCCTTCAAGAAGTGGACACCTCCTCGTTCTCCTTTCAACCTTGTTCAAGAAATCCTGTTCCATAATGTCTGGAAACTACTGGTGGCTACCATCTTTCTCAACAAAACAAGGGGTGAGCTTCAACACACGCACAAATACACGTAAACAGCATTCTTCCTCAATATTGCGCTACACTCGCTGCTAAGTCTCGGATGTCTTTGTAGAACATATCTACTTGCAGTAAAAAGTCAACATTTACCGTAATTTTCGGACTATAAGTCACACCGGAGTATAAGTCGCACCAGCCATAAAATGCCCAAAAAAGTGAAAAAAAAAATGTATATAAGTCACTCCTGAGTATAAGTCGTCCCCCCACCCAAACTATAAAAAAAAACGCGACTTATAGTCCAAAAATTACGGTATGTGAAATAAAAAAATAAGCAGTTTTGCGGGATATTTGTTCTCTGACTCATTGTGTCTTGTTTTGTTCCAATGCTGCAGGTAAGATGGCCATTCCGCTCCTTTGGCAATTCTTCGAGCTGTACCCATCTGCAGAGGTGGCCCGCCGAGCTGACCGCAAGGTCATGTCGGAACTCCTGAAGCCGCTCGGCCTCTTTGACCTTCGGGCCAAAATCATCATCAGATTCTCAGGTGAATGAAAGTGGCCAAGATCTTAGCAATGAACGCACGAAAAGCAGTGCATCTCAAATGCCATTTAGTGGATTTTTTCTTTTTTTTATACCGGACATGCCAAGTGTTCAATGTGGACCTTCTGTCGTGTTCAGACGAATACCTGAGCAAAGCGTGGCGTTACCCCATCGAGCTGCACGGCATCGGGAAGTACGGCAACGATTCCTACAGAATCTTCTGTGTGGAGGAATGGAGACAGGTCAGTCCTCTTTTGAATTTCACTTTTATGAGGGGGTGGCAAGACAAAAAGGTCATTGGGTTGCCAATCTTGTTACTGCTGTGTTTTGTTCAAGGTGAGGCCTGATGATCACATGTTGAACAAGTATCATACTTGGCTGAGTGAAAACCAAGAGACGCTGGGAATCTGACAACAATGCCAAGAGGTGTCAGTCATCGAGGGAGGGAGGGTGAGGGAAAACTAAGTCCATAAATTTTACACTGACAACTGTTTGCAGTAGTAGTGAAAAGTAGTGCAGTAGTATAAAACAGACAAGGAACAAAATCATGTTCCTTTGTTGTAATGCTTATGTGACAATTATGTGCTTCAGAGAATGGATGGATGGAGGGAGGGAGGGAGGGAGGGAGGGAGGTAGGGAAGGAAGGAAGGAAGGAAATCTAAAAGCGACAAAGGTATGTATTGTGTGACCTTGTTGGGTGTGTGCGCTCAAAAGAATTTAAGCTGTAACTGAACGGGTACATTTCCATGCGACCCCTCCCTTTTCTGAAGAGAAGGTAGACCTTCAATTGTTTTAAAGTGAGCGCGTCACTGGTGTCAGTCATCAGTGGACATTTTTTTATTAGGACTATTTTAATTTAAAGGGACGGTATAATGGGTTTTTTTTTAGGTTGTCTCTGACTGGTCAACAACTCTTTGTACGTTTTTTTTTTTTTTTAAATCAGAGATGCAAATAAAACTTTCTAGATTCAGTTTTTTACGCTGTTACCCCATCGAGCTGCACGGCATCAGGAAGTACGGCAACGATTCCTACAGAATCTTCTGTGTGGAGGAATGAAGACAGGTCAGTCCTCATTTTATTTCACTTTTATGAAGGGGTGGTAAGACAAAAAGGTAATTGGGTTGCCAATCTGGTTACTGCTGTGTTTTGTTCAAGGTGAGGCCTGATGATCACATGTTGAACAAGTATCATACTTGGCTGTGTGAAAACCAAGAGACGCTGGGAATCTGACAACAATGCCAAGAGGTGTCAGTCATCAGTGGACATTTTTTTATTAGGACTATTTTAATTTAAAGGGACGGTATAATGTTTTTTTTTAGGTTGTCTCTGACTGGTCAACAACTCTTTGTACATTTTTTTTTTTTAAATCAGAGATGCAAATAAAACTTTCTAGATTCAGTTTTTCACGCTGTTTCCCAACTGCAATTGTTATTTTCTCTAGCACATTAGGTTTTCAGAATAGTGATAATAATAGTAACAATACTATATGTAGTATAGTCATGTATTTAACATTTATGAATCAAGGGTTATGTTCAGCAACAGGTGGAAAATTCAAATATTTCAAAAACGCGATGTGCTAGGGGAATAAAGTTTAGAAATAGTTTAAACCAACGCTCAAAATACATTTAGCTACACACAAAGCCATCTCTGATTAAAATTTGCTGTTGGCCAGTGTTACGTGTCCATGTTGATTTGCAAACGTTGATTTGCACAGTGTAGCTCTTAATTGCATAAGACTATTTGGGAAAGCTTGCAATTTTACTTTTCTTTGCTGTGCAACTCCAACAAAGCTGCACATCTGCACCCTACAGGATTAGACAATATTTTGGGGCAATAGTTTCATACCCTAAAAAAAGTTGTCGTCAATAAAACAGTATGAATCCAGTTTAGGACGTAAAATGCACTTTTTTATTGCCCATTACTCGACGAGTTGTGATTTTTTTCATTGATGTGTTATTGTTTTTATTATTGAATTGCCCATTGATCTATGATATAAGACTCACTGATCTTCTTTAGTGTTCATTATTGACTATCTGTGTCGAGCACATAAGTCCAACAATAAAACACCGCTCGGGTTCAGATCGGGGGGGCATTCCTCCCAATCACACACTTCCAGGTCTTACTGTTATTGCCCACGCGAGCGTTGAAGTCACCCATTAGAACAATAGAGTCCCTATGCGCTTTTCGCCACTTCTTCTAAGGACCCCAAAAAGGGTAGGTACTCTGAGCTGCTGTTCGGTGCATAGTAGGTACAAACAACAGTCAGGACCCGTCCCCCACCCCCCCCCCCACCCGAAGGCAGAGGGAGGCTACCCTCGGGGTGAAGCCTAATGTGCAGGCGCCCAGCCGGGGGGCAATAAATATGCCCACGCCTGCTCGATGCCTCTCACCGTGGGCAATTCCAGAGTGGAAGAGAGTCCAGCCCCTCTCGAGAGGGCTTGTACCAGAACCCAAACTATGTGTGGAAACAAGTCCGACTATGTTTAGTCGGAACTTTTCTGCCTCACACACCAGCTCGGGCTCCTTTCCAGCCAAAGAGGTGACATTCCATGTCCCAACCAGGGATCGGACGGCCAAGGTCCCCGCCCTTGGCCGTCGCCCAGCTCACTATGCACCCAACCCCTTTTGCCCCTCCCACATAGGGGTGAGCCAATGGGAAGAGGGACCCACGTTCCCTTTTCGGGCTGTGCCCGGCTGGGCGCCATGGGCAAAGGTCCGGCCATCAGACGCTTGCTTTCGAGCCCCACCTCCAGGCCTGGCTCCAGAGGGGGACCCCGGTGACCCGCGTCCGGGCGAGGGGAAACTAAGTCCATAAATCTTATTCATGAGGGGATTTTTGAGCCATGCTTTGTCTGGCCCCTCACCTAGGACTCTTTTGCCTTGGGTGACCCTACCAGGGGCATGAAGCCCCAGACAACATGGCTCCTAGGATCATAGGTACACGCAAACACCTTCACCACGATTAGGTGACGACTCACGAAGGGGTTTTCTTAATTATATGGCATTTATTTTAAAATGACAATTCCTTCGTTTTTAAGTCTCATATGCCACTGACAACTGTTTGCAGTAGTAGTGAAAAGTAGTGCAGTAGTATAAAACAGACAAGGAACAAAACCATGTTCCTTTGTTGTAATGCTTATGTGACAATTATGTGCTTCAGAGAATGGATGGATGGAGGGAGGGAGGGAGGGAGGGAGGGAGGGAGGGAGGTAGGGAAGGAAGGAAGGAAGGAAATCTAAAAGCGACAAAGGTATGTATTGTGTGACCTTGTTGGGTGTGTGCGCTCAAAAGAATTTAAGCCGTAACTGAACGGGTACATTTCCATGCGACCCCTCCCTTTTCTGAAGGGAAGGTAGACCTTCAATTGTTTTAAAGTGAGCGCGCATAGTGAACCCTAACCCTCAACATGACTTTTGCTCTTCAGATTTAGACGGCAATGGGAAGCCTTAACCATTTGTGCCTGAGAAAATATGTAACAGCGCATCATTTTAAATACAAACAGCCGACGATCCGGTCAATCAATTGCGGCTCCCAGAAATATAATCACAATTGAAATTTGAATCTTTAAAGTGTAGTTTGGACTTTTGGTAACTTGTTAAGTTTGACATGAAAAAATAAGAGGTTCGTTTTCCTAAATGAATTGATAAAGCAACAAAGGATGGATTATCAAATGAATCGACAAATATTTAATAATCAAGTACCGTATTTTCCGCCCTATAAGGCGCACCTAAAAACCTAAATTTTTATCAAAAGTCGACAGTGCGCCTTATAGTCCGGTGCGCCTTATATATGGATCAAGTGATGAATTTGTTGATCCATACTGGTTGTACACGGTGCTCTGCCAAAATGTTTCAGTACGTTTTAGTACGACTAGTAAATTACAAGGTCGCATCGCTTCCCAACATTACGGTAACTGTAGTCAGGGGGCGTCATCGAATAGCTGTTGTACCCGTGAGGCTATTTCATTTCAAAATAGGCTGCTCCGTTAATGTTTCAAGTAAATCTACGGATCGATATGGAAGGGAAACATAGGTAAGTAGTACCAATGCCTTAGATCGAACTTTAGTCAGTTCAGATCATTTTATAGGAGATTGTTTGAGAAACGCGATTGTTTACACTTTGCTGAGGCTCATGGGAGATTGCGAGCTGAGGCTCATAGGAAATTGCGGATGGCTAATGCTATAACGATAGCTGCTATACGCGCGAGGCTATTTCATGTCAAAATAGGCTGCTCTGTTAATGTTAAGATGGCCATTCCGCTCCTTTGGCAATTCTTCGAGCTGTACCCATCTGCAGAGGTGGCCCGCCGAGCTGACCGCAAGGTCATGTCGGAACTCCTGAAGCCGCTCGGCCTCTTTGACCTTCGGGCCAAAATCATCATCAGATTCTCAGGTGAATGAAAGTGGCCAAGATCTTAGCAATGAACGCACGAAAAGCAGTGCATCTCAAATGCCATTTAGTGGATTTTTTCTTTTTTTTATACCGGACATGCCAAGTGTTCAATGTGGACCTTCTGTCGTGTTCAGACGAATACCTGAGCAAAGCGTGGCGTTACCCCATCGAGCTGCACGGCATCGGGAAGTACGGCAACGATTCCTACAGAATCTTCTGTGTGGAGGAATGGAGACAGGTCAGTCCTCTTTTGAATTTCACTTTTATGAGGGGGTGGCAAGACAAAAAGGTCATTGGGTTGCCAATCTTGTTACTGCTGTGTTTTGTTCAAGGTGAGGCCTGATGATCACATGTTGAACAAGTATCATACTTGGCTGAGTGAAAACCAAGAGACGCTGGGAATCTGACAACAATGCCAAGAGGTGTCAGTCATCGAGGGAGGGAGGGTGAGGGAAAACTAAGTCCATAAATTTTACACTGACAACTGTTTGCAGTAGTAGTGAAAAGTAGTGCAGTAGTATAAAACAGACAAGGAACAAAATCATGTTCCTTTGTTGTAATGCTTATGTGACAATTATGTGCTTCAGAGAATGGATGGATGGAGGGAGGGAGGGAGGTAGGGAAGGAAGGAAGGAAGGAAATCTAAAAGCGACAAAGGTATGTATTGTGTGACCTTGTTGGGTGTGTGCGCTCAAAAGAATTTAAGCTGTAACTGAACGGGTACATTTCCATGCGACCCCTCCCTTTTCTGAAGAGAAGGTAGACCTTCAATTGTTTTAAAGTGAGCGCGTCACTGGTGTCAGTCATCAGTGGACATTTTTTTATTAGGACTATTTTAATTTAAAGGGACGGTATAATGGGTTTTTTTTAGGTTGTCTCTGACTGGTCAACAACTCTTTGTACGTTTTTTTTTTTTTTTAAATCAGAGATGCAAATAAAACTTTCTAGATTCAGTTTTTTACGCTGTTACCCCATCGAGCTGCACGGCATCAGGAAGTACGGCAACGATTCCTACAGAATCTTCTGTGTGGAGGAATGAAGACAGGTCAGTCCTCATTTTATTTCACTTTTATGAAGGGGTGGTAAGACAAAAAGGTAATTGGGTTGCCAATCTGGTTACTGCTGTGTTTTGTTCAAGGTGAGGCCTGATGATCACATGTTGAACAAGTATCATACTTGGCTGTGTGAAAACCAAGAGACGCTGGGAATCTGACAACAATGCCAAGAGGTGTCAGTCATCAGTGGACATTTTTTTATTAGGACTATTTTAATTTAAAGGGACGGTATAATGGGTTTTTTTTTAGGTTGTCTCTGACTGGTCAACAACTCTTTGTACGTTTTTTTTTTTTTTTAAATCAGAGATGCAAATAAAACTTTCTAGATTCAGTTTTTTACGCTGTTACCCCATCGAGCTGCACGGCATCAGGAAGTACGGCAACGATTCCTACAGAATCTTCTGTGTGGAGGAATGAAGACAGGTCAGTCCTCATTTTATTTCACTTTTATGAAGGGGTGGTAAGACAAAAAGGTAATTGGGTTGCCAATCTGGTTACTGCTGTGTTTTGTTCAAGGTGAGGCCTGATGATCACATGTTGAACAAGTATCATACTTGGCTGTGTGAAAACCAAGAGACGCTGGGAATCTGACAACAATGCCAAGAGGTGTCAGTCATCAGTGGACATTTTTTTATTAGGACTATTTTAATTTAAAGGGACGGTATAATGTTTTTTTTTAGGTTGTCTCTGACTGGTCAACAACTCTTTGTACATTTTTTTTTTTTAAATCAGAGATGCAAATAAAACTTTCTAGATTCAGTTTTTCACGCTGTTTCCCAACTGCAATTGTTATTTTCTCTAGCACATTAGGTTTTCAGAATAGTGATAATAATAGTAACAATACTATATGTAGTATAGTCATGTATTTAACATTTATGAATCAAGGGTTATGTTCAGCAACAGGTGGAAAATTCAAATATTTCAAAAACGCGATGTGCTAGGGGAATAAAGTTTAGAAATAGTTTAAACCAACGCTCAAAATACATTTAGCTACACACAAAGCCATCTCTGATTAAAATTTGCTGTTGGCCAGTGTTACGTGTCCATGTTGATTTGCAAACGTTGATTTGCACAGTGTAGCTCTTAATTGCATAAGACTATTTGGGAAAGCTTGCAATTTTACTTTTCTTTGCTGTGCAACTCCAACAAAGCTGCACATCTGCACCCTACAGGATTAGACAATATTTTGGGGCAATAGTTTCATACCCTAAAAAAAGTTGTCGTCAATAAAACAGTATGAATCCAGTTTAGGACGTAAAATGCACTTTTTTATTGCCCATTAATCGACGAGTTGTGATTTTTTTCATTGATGTTTTATTGTTTTTATTATTGAATTGCCCATTGTTCTATGATATAAGACTCATTGATCTTCTTTAGTGTTCATTATTGACAATCTGTGTCGAGCACATAAGTCCAACAATAGAACACCGCTCGAGTTCAGATCGGGGGGGCATTCCTCCCAATCACACACTTCCAGGTCTTACTGTTATTGCCCACGTGAGCATTGAAGTCACCCATTAGAACAATAGAGTCTCTATGCGCTTTTCAGCACTTCTTCTAAGGACCCCAAAAAGGGTAGGTACTCTGAGCTGCTGTTCGGTGCATAGTAGGTACAAACAACAGTCAGGACCCGAAGGCAGAGGGAGGCTACCCTCTCGTTCACCGGGGTGAAGCCCAATGTGCAGGCGCCCAGCCGGGGGGCAATAAATATGCCCACGCCTGCTCGATGCCTCTCACCGTGGGCAATTCCAGAGTGGAAGAGAGTCCAGCCCCTCTCGAGAGGGCTTGTACCAGAACCCAAACTATGTCTGGAGGCAAGTCCGACTATGTTTAGTCGGAACTTTTCTGCCTCACACACCAGCTCGGGCTCCTTTCCAGCCAGAGAGGTGACATTCCATGTCCCAAGAGCCAGCTTCTGCAGCCAGGGATCGGACAGCCAAGGTCCAGCTCACTATGCACCCAACCCCTTTTGCCCCTCCCACATAGGGGTGAGCCCATGGGAAGAGGGACCCACGTTCCCTTTTCGGGCTGTGCCCGGCCGGGCGCCATGGGCAAAGGTCCGGCCACGAGACGCTTGCTTTCGAGGCCCACCTCCAGGCCTGGCTCCAGAGGGGGACCCCGGTGACCCGCGTCCGGGCGAGGGAAAACTAAGTCCATAAATCTTATTCTTCATGAGGGGATTTTTGAGCCGTGCTTTGTCTGGCCCCTCACCTAGGACCCTTTTGCCTTGGGTGACCCTACCAGGGGCATGAAGCCCCAGACAACATGGCTCCAAGGATCATAGGGATACGCAAACCCCTTCACCACAATTAGGTGACGACTCACGGAGGGGTTTATTAATTATATAGCATTTATTTTAAAATGACAATTCCTTCATTTTTAAGTCTCATATGCCACTGACAACTGTTTGCAGTAGTAGTGAAAAGTAGTGCAGTAGTATAAAACAGATAAGGAACAAAAACAGGTTCCTTTGTTGTAATGCTTACGTGACAATTATGTGCTTCAGAGAATGGATGGATGGAGGGAGGGAAGGAAGGAGGGAAATCTAAAAGTGACAAAGATATGTACTGTGTGACATTGTTGGGTGTGTGCGCACAAAAGAATTTAAACGGGTACATTTCCATGTGACCCCTCTCTTTTCTGAAGGGAAGATAGACCTTCAATTCTTTTAAGGTGAGCGCACACACTCAACAACAACTTAACAAGGTAGTCAATTGACCATAATTAAGGTATAGTCACGCAGTACCACAAAGGAACATGTTTTTGGGTTTTTTTTCGACTTTTTGCAGGAACCTCGCAATACAAGTGACTTTTCTCATCAAGAGCACCAGCTCGTCACTTGGCGTTGACCCGTCCGTGTCAGAAGTTCACCAGTAATTAGTGAGGCTGGATGATTATGGCCAAAATCAAAACCACTGTGATCGTGATTTTTTTACCCTTATTCCTTCTGTTGGGCAAAACAAATGTATTTCTACTGCACTACTTTTCACTACTACTGTCAGTGCCATATGAGACTTAATAATGAAGGAATTGTCATTTTAACATAAATGCTATATAAATAATGGAAACAACCAAGAATTAAAAATTCACCATGCGCAAACACTGCTTGAATATGCTATTATTATTGTTAACATAGCTCACGTTTATTCAAAATAAATTCAGGCTATGGCTGCTGATTCATTTTGAGGCTCAAGCTCAACTTGTTGTTCGACATTCCTCAAAATTGTCTGTGCTTTGTTCTCTCAACATGACTTTTGCTCTTCAGATTTAGACAGCAATGGGAAGCCTTAACCATTTGTGCTTGAGAAAATATGTAACCGCGCATCATTTTAAATACAAACAGCCGACGATCCGGTCAATCAATTGCGGCTCCCAGAAATATAATCACAATTGAAATTTGAATCTTTAAAGTGTAGTTTGGACTTTTGGTAACTTGTTAAGTTTGACATGAAAAAATAAAAGGTTTTCCTAAATGAATTGATAAAGCAACAAAGGATGGATTATCAAATGAATCGACAACTATTTAATAATCAAGTAATCATTTAGCTCGAGCTTTTGACAGTTAAATTAGTGATGACATATTGAGCCCTATCTTAGCACAGAATTAGCTTAGCGACCTTAGCACAGAATTCACAGATGTTATCTAATTAGGAGATATTACTTGAGGATGAAGCTTGTTCAATTCTATGGGAGTTCAATTCTGCATGAAAAAAAAGGTTCTGAACTGGAGGGAATAGCAGCCTAACCCATTTATTGCAAAATCACTGCCCACTTTGTGTCCACAGGTGGATGGATGGATGGTGGTTTAATGCCTCAACCGTTTATTTCAAACATAATATACGTGGGAAACTCTGGAGAAGGGAGGGACGGACGGACGGGTGGATGGATCATCCAGCCCCACTAATTACTGGTGAACTTCTGACACGAGTCAAGGCCAAAGGACTAGCTAGTGCTCTTGACGAGGAAGGTCACTTATATTGAGAAGTTCCTGCAAAAAGTCTCCAAAAACGTCCCGGCTAGTTGACAATGACGCCTCAAAAGATGGACGGATGGATGGATGGACGAATGGACGGACGCACAGATGGATGGAAATCTCAAAGCGACAAAAATATGTTCCTTTGTGGTGCTGTGTTACTAAACCTTAATTATGGTCAATTAAGTTAAGTATATGTTGGGTGTGTGCTGAATTCAAAAGTATAACCTGAAAGTGAAGAATGGCACGAGTACATCTCTGATGACACCTACCTATTCTGACACCGCACGGTGTCATTGTACAATTTTGGGATGCCACAAGCTGATATAAAAGCACCACGCTTCGTTTCTCATGCTCAGCATCGAGCATCTGGACAGCAAAGGTAACACGGCACACCTGACCTCCTGCTTTTCAAAACCAACTGCAACTTTTATGCCTTTTTCCACGTTTTCATTTGACTACGAGTGTAATCTGTCCAGGAACTAATACTAAAAGTTCTTTTCTGTCATTGCAGATGGCATTTGTTCTCCACACAGTTTTCCTCTTTTGTGCCCTCAGCGGACTGGCGTCTGTCAGTGTAAGTCAAACAAAATGCATATTTTGATTTTTTGTTGTCGTCATATTTCGGGCTGTACTTGGTTTTAACCACAAGCTTTCCTTCCTCACAGTGGAGTAGAAGTATTGCTCAAGTTAAAAGTTAGTAGCTGCTTCTTCATCACACCTAATAACATTGCTTTTCTCTTTTTACCTTATTTTACTACAAGATTCATCTGTCAAATCTGGTTTTTGTTTCTCACCAATTGCGTAGCTGGTCCTTGCTGCCCGAAAGGCTGGACTCAATTGGACTGTCGCTGTTTCCTCTTCCAAGATGAAGGGAGAAGCTTCTCAGACGCAGAGGTATAAGAACGGGGAAGTTGTGCTAAACCAGCAAAACGGTATCATCCATTTGTCTGTGAAATGTCATGGATGAGTCTGAATGTAGTTTGTACAATCATGACCTTTTTTTTTTTTTTTTTGGTGCTGAATGGGATGTTTTCTCATTTCTCTATTGTTTCATCTTGTAGAGTGTCTGCAACATACTTGGTGGGAATTTGGCCTCAGTCCACAGTGCTGTGGAATATGCCGTAGTTCTTGGAGTGATTGCGAAAGGCACTTCTGACCCTTCCCGCGACATCTGGATAGGACTCCACGAAGCACTTGGGGTGAAACCTCTTAATATAAAAGATAGATAAAATGTCAAACTTTAAGAGTCACACGTCATGATGAAAGAAGCATGCGCTTTTGCCTTTTGAATGGACTCACTGAAACGTGTTCCTTCTGTCTTCCAGTCTGACGATTTTGTCTGGACCGACGGCTCACCAGTTGATTTCACTGCCTTCAACACCAACTCCGATTTCGGAGACTGCATTGAGATCGAAGTGGATGGTGAATTGCAATTTTTATGAATAGCTGCTTGTTAGATTCAAATGTTTGACTGCTTGTTGCATGGATTGATTGAATAATTGAAAGTGACATCACGCACATTGATTTGATTTTCTTTGTTGTCACACTGTTTTGTGTTCACTTCTAGATGACCTCTGGGACAACGAATCTTGCACTACATCAAACATATATATTTGTGCCAAAGATGCTCACCAATGCTTCCACTGACCCAGCCTACAAGCACCACATATGATCGACAACAATGCATTTTGGGATTCCACTATTCTTTACCTTTTCAACCCAAATTGACATCTTCTCATTTATTAATTGCTGTCACTCAAGTATATTTGGCAAAGTGGGTTAACGAATCAGTTCCGCAATAAAGCTTTTTGGTGTGGGATCATTTTCGTATTTGATTCGTTTCATTTCAGGATGGAATTTCTCAAGCCCATATTAACAGTGCGATTTGTGAGTTATAAATCAATGAGCTAAAAAGGACCAATGAGTCATACATCATAGATCAATGGACAATTCAATAATAAAAACAATCAAACATCAATAGGTAATAAAACAATGACTAAAATCACTACTCATAGATCATTGGGCAATAAAACTCGGAAAGAAGTGCATTTTCCATCTCTTCTCAGTTTCCCCAAACCTTTAGGCTGTGTATTTGTTTACAAAATAGATTTTTTGTTCCCGCAGTGTACATAGTATTTCACATGCTAAATATAACCGTTTTTAATTAACTGAGGAGTGATGCCAGTCAGAAGTTTTGTTTTGTTGGTGGGGGGGAACAACCTCCTCGCCAGGGTTACTGTTGCCGTTGCCAGAGGAGGCACAATACAGTTTGATGTTTTTGATTACGACAATACAGTGCAGAACGGTTCAAAGTCATGACGGTGACATTTAGTCGAGTGGATTTTTCCAGATGGAAGAAAGAGCCTGAGCTACAATATGAAACTCCGTAAGACAACAGAATTTTGAAAAAAGAAATATTATCTGTTATCACTGCTGTGCAATAACAATATTTTACTTAAATAGAATATTTGCAGGTAGCTGGACTTAAATATGTTTTTGGTTGTTTTTTTTACTCCCAATATGTTATACTTTGAACTCCTTATGCTTTCAAAATAGGCGTATCACATTTTTTTACTTCCACCAGCGATGATGCAACGTGAAAAGGAACGACAAAGAGATCCATTGAGATGTTGTAAAGCAGAAAAAACATGAGGGACTTAAACCCGGGCGCGTTAGGCTAAACACTACTGGGAGAAGAAAGATGTTCTCCATCTATCGCCTATTTAAAGACAATTGGATGATATGTGTTTTTAAATCAAGATATTTGCTTACTTTGGTACTTACGTATGTCTGTGGGAGTACAATTGCCAGCTTAGTCGTTTTGAACGCATTCCGTTGGCACTTGTCTTCATTCCAACAGCTTCCATTTCCATAGCGACGACCTCCCCAACGCGCCTTCCCTCCGCTGCGTCCCCTATCAAGCAGTCAACATTGCCGCTCATCTCCGCAGCCTCCGACCAGCCACCGCGCACCAGTCATCAGGTAGCCACCGGTTCATTTGACGTGCCAATAAAGTTTGTAAGATGTTCGACCATGTTGTGACCAACGTTGCAATTATCTACAGGTCATTCCGAGACTGAACCCCCTGCGTCCACCGGCAGGCAGTACATGCGGCGTTAGTCTGGAGACACGTGCTGTTCATCAACACAACCAACACAGAACGTCCATCATGCAGAGACGAGAGTATAACAGGTTGGATCGATGCCAGCGTTTTTTCGCGGTGCGCAGAGGTGGCAAAAGTACTCTCACACTGTGTTCTGAAATAGATACGCTTGTGTTGGACTCATAATTGAGTGAAAAGATGACGAGACGGACTGAGGATGACGGATGCGTTCCCAGGCTAGTTTTTAATTGTTCTGTCTGATGTCTATCACTTCTTGTTGTCCAGGTATCACCAAGTATGGCAAAAACCTTTTTACGGAACCAGCATGGAGAAAGAAGAATACAGGTACGCTAGAGATCTCAAACTGTTTCCTGAGTGCTTGACAATGGCTACATGGCACCTGATTGCAGGAGGGACTTACGTGAGCATCTCAAGAGGCAAATGGAGGAGAAACGCATCCCGCTGAGTCTGCGGTTGTCCGGCAGGGCGAAGGAAGGGGAGGATCTGCGTGAGGTGGACCGCCTTGCCCGATCTACTGAACTCCAGCAACGGCTGCAACACCGCAAGGCCATGGCGGCCTATAGAGATGATAACAAGAAGGTGAGGCCGACCAATAGTCACAAAAAACGCGGTGTTGTTTGTAAAGCTGATGGAGCAGAAGTGGCAAGACAGTGCACTGGCACGCTCCCGGGACATCCTGAGGGAGAAGTACAGGCTCCGCCTCAACCCCATCAACTGGACCGGAACGCTTAAATAGAGCCACCACTCGCCATGAACACGACCAACTCGAGATTTACATACAGCGCCGGGTAAAATAAGGACACCTAAGTAAAACTATTGTTAAAATGAAACCATTCAAATTCTAACTTAACATGTCAATTGACCCATCGCCAATTCAATTCCTCCGATAGCTGACCAACAGAACTTCACCCTAAAACAGGAAGTTGCTCCTGAGCTCCGGACTCGCCCTAAATGGCAGCATTCTGCGCCCAAAATTCCACATCTTCCCTCCTGCCATTGCCATTACTCATCCAACAAAAGACAACAAAGCCAAAGCTTTTCCTCTGTTGTGTTTATTTAAAAGGAAAATGTCAATCTGAGGCATGAAGGATCTAGACATGGTGGAGCAAAGCAAACCTGCAATTGATCACACTTGAATAACGCAAGTTGTGTCGGGTAGACGGGCGCACGCGTGAAGATCGACTTAGGAGTTTACACAGAAGCAATGTCAACAAATAAAAGTGCGTTGGAAATATAGCGATCGCTTCACCCCAGATGTGACATTTCTTTAAAATGATTTATTTTGCGTTTGATGACAGATTAATAATCCAAGCCCATAGTGACACGTATGGTTTTAGACTAGATAACTCTTTCTGGAAAGGAGGAAAGTGGAGCACGCCTTGGCTACCGACTGTGTCAATGTCCTCTTCATTGACCTTAACGTTTTGCAAGAAGGTGAACTCCATTTGCCTACCTAACTTTCCAACAATGCCCATATTATTCATTTGTATTCTGTGCGCTTGTTATCCTCACCTTGTGTACACAAACAAGTGTTTTGTGTCACGCTTCAATCTATAGTGCGGCCACAATTTGGAAATTGTCCTCCCCATGTCACATCTGGGGTGGCAAACTTTACAAATAAATTAAAGTCAACGAAAATGGCTTGCATCCATCCTCACAACTGCAGCGCGACCTAATCGGTTTTTCTTTCGCAGCAACGATGCCATCCTGCATCTGTAAGTCTTCCATGCTAAAGACAATAAATAAATGAATAAATAAATAAATACATTTGATACGAGTCACTTCAGTGCCATGCATCATTTCTAAAAAGGTCAAAAACATTCCTGCTTGCATCAAGAACAAGCGTGTTACCTGATAATGATGAGGTTCTAATTGTGAGAGAGGAAAAGAAAACAGACAGCAGCCACTTTGCATGTGAACAATCAGTAGTGGTGGTTTGCATAACCCTCAAACGCAATAAAGTCCAGGTTGGGGGGAATTGAGTTCACTTCCTTTCAAACGAGTGCAGCGTGAGCGTCATCTTGTCTTCCAGCACGCCTTTGCTTTCCCGCATCGTGGTACCGATGCAAACAAAACGCAGCGAAGGCCTTTCGGGCGACTCGGCAAGCCAACACGAGCACGGAAGCGATTGCGGCCTCCGCTGACTTGTCTAGCGGCCCTTGAGGAATCCGTCCAACATGTAGTCGCCCTTCTCCGTCAGCCAGTAGCCGGCCATGGCGGCCACGCCCCCGATGAAAATGGCCGTAAAAACCATGTCGCCTTTCGCGGCCAGCGTGGCCAGGGCGCAGATGACCACGCCGAAGAACATCTGCTGAAGAACCAGAACCTCGTCGTCCGTCATGTCGTCAAAGAGGCCCTTCTCCGGGCCGACTGAGGGGACGCCCGCGAACCGCAAACTCAGGTCAACTCGGCGGACGGCTACCGACCGGCGCGCGTTTGCGTATTGACGTACCGGGAGCTTTATTCTCCACGCAGATGCTGTCTCTCCTGATGAAGCCGTCGGCGCAGTCGCAGTGGAAGGATCCCACCTCGTTGATGCAAGCCTCGTTGAGACCCGGGCACGCCATGGCACCTTCGCTGCATTCATCAACATCTGTCGCAGAAAGCCACACCCATTTTAAAGACCCAAAGCAAACAAAAGTCTCATTGGAAAATTATATCTACACAATAACAATGAGAACAAATATTTATATGACATACAATAATGATTTTGTCTCAATTTACTCCCAAAAGTACGGACCCCTCTTTCTGTAACATCCTGAGAGGCCACAAAATGGTATCAAATAAGAAAGTAGAAAATGGATTGATCCACTCATTAGAATATTGGCGCAAATCTTCTACGTCATCTGTCGAGCAAGCAAACAAAAGTCTCACCGAGACACTTGGCTCCTTTCAGCTTGTACCCTCGCGCACATTTCTTACAGCGGGCGGGACCGCTGCCCATGCAGCCCACGCACGCCTGGTCACAGCCTGAAAAGCCATCAACATTCACGCTAAGAAAGACACAAAGCTATCAGTGGATATCTTATCATCTACAGCCCCCTCCCCCCCAAAAAATGTGTCTGAACTGGATTTTGTCTGCTGCATAGTAGTCAGATCAGCTTACCTCTGCAGTCATAAGAACCGTCCGTGTTGTGACAGTAAGTGTTGGAAGGACAACGGGAGAGCTCCGTGCCGCACTCGTCGATGTCTAAACAGACACACGAGAGCGGTCGGATAACACGCGTCCGGATAAAAGACTCGCCACGTGACCCGAGCGAGCCCACTCACCCACGCACTTGTTGTCGTGAAGCATCCAGCCTGCTTTGCAGTCCAGGCATTTGTAGTCCTGCGGCCCCGAGCATTTCTTACACGAATGGAAGCAGGCTGCGGAGGACACAACATGCTGAGTCTGTTTCAGATGTAGACTTAGATAGTTCCACAAAATTGCCTGGCTTGAGTCAGGTACCTGCACAGGCTTTAGCCGTAGTGTTGGCGCTTTTGTCCACATAGTAGCCATCGGCACAGTCCTGACAGAGCGGGCCTGCGTATCCGGGATCGCACACGCATTCGCCACCCCCCATGCGAGTGCCCTCGCCCTCGCAGCGGCCCAAACCACCACATACGCCACCAGGACCCGACGGACACTCTGTATCGGAACAGCGCATGCGTGTTAGTGCTCACGTGTCACCATTTGATGCAAGCAAAGGGGTCAGCTGTCAGTGACCTTTGCAGTCGGGTCCAAAGTGTCCACGAGGACAACAGAGTCTCAACTGGTCGATGCATAACCACTCTGACAGGTCGGGCGCTTCCCGCTGCCTACGCCATACACATAAAACACGTCAAATGGCATTTATCCATAGTAATGAGAACATGAAGCTTCAAATTTGCCTCAGGTGTTGTATTTTTTGACCACTCTAGATGGCACTGTTGGTGTTAATAAAGGGGCTTCAGAAATGGTGCCAATGGACTTTCAGTGCCATCTAGAGAAGTCACAAAATTCAACTGGCTCATGAAGCTTCAAGGAGCCATCACCACTAATAGTTGAATAACTCGTGACGATACTCAAATCACTTTCAGATCCTCAAAAACACGGCGACCACTTTTCTGTTATTACCTGTGGAACCACCACGTCTCCACCTGGTCCTCAATTTGCTCTAGCAGGCGATTGCACTCAAAGTCAGACTTGTCACACGCACTCTCCACAATCTCCAGGAGTCGAGTCTCGCTGCAACGGCAACAAACTTATTTAATACATAAGAGTCCGTTTGGAACAGATGACCTGTGGTACACTACAAGCCTCTGTTTTTGGGCCACGGTTTGGTATATTTTCATTTTGTGTGTTGTCCATAACGATAACAACAAATGTGCTCTATTTTGCCACTCAGCAAAATCTTCATTTTGCAACAGGCTGTTATCTAAAATACAAATTAGTCGGCAATAATTTCTCACTTCTTCAATAACTCTAATTTCAAACCCTAATTGGATTTTGTGCAGATGCGACTGCAGCTTCCAGTGACTGACCTGCTTGCATACTTGGCCAACTTGTCTTCCTCCCAGGCCGTGTTACCTCCGCCAAAGTTCTTGTTGGCTGTTCTCTCTAAGCCCTAGAAAGGAGGAACGCAGTTCATGTTGAAGGTGAAGACGTGCGTAAATACAACCGCTGTACCTTGATGAAACTCTCCGCCAGTTTCTGGCAGGTCTGACACGGCGCCGTGCGGACCATGACCAGCGACAATTCCGACAGAAGCATCAGAGCAGGCAGGAGTGGCCAGGCCCACCGCATGATGCTTCCAAGACAATTCACACACATAAACCGCACACAACAAAAAGAAAGTCAGCACAGTAGACTGTGTACAGAATACACAATACATGAATATTTTATATTTATATAAAAATGCCCAAATCTGATAGTTTTCCCCCGAAATCGATGCCTTTGCAATTTGAAAATTGCGTCAAAATGTTCACCTACGACTCAGTTCCAAGATTCAAGAAGGTCACTTCAGCCATATGCATCAAGTAAACAGTGCAATGATTATATGTATTATCAAGCAGATTTGTGATTTCAAAAGGCTTGATTAACTTTGGGTAACTGCCCCTCCAAGGGGTCGGAGTTCAGGTAATTATTGTCATCAACCTCAATTCTGTCATCAGCATCATCTGAAATGTAAACAACAGCTTTCTTTGCTTCTCGCGTGAGTCAGCACAGCATCAGCACCGAACCTCAAAGGTTAGCTAAACTCAAGTCAGCATTTACCACTTAGCTAACGCGAAAAAAACCCTCTGGTGCTTATGTGGGGTTTTTTTTGGGGGGGGGGCTTGAGCTCACCAAACGCACTAAATTGGTCGCTACATATTTGAAGCAGTTAAACGTGGCTAGCTGTTAGCCGCAGCGGTTGTTACCTCGAATGGAAGTCTGAGCGCCTCCTCGTCCTAGTCGACGTGACGTTCGTTCGTGTTGCACACGCAAAAGGCACAAATTCATATTTTGGGGTGAACCCAGGTGAAATGCGCTCGCTATGCAGCCATCGGGGGGAAATTCTAGGATGAAATGTACGATTAGACGTCTGGAATCTTGCAGGAACGACGAGGGGCAAGGGCTGCTGTCGAGGTGATTTTGTGTCAGGGATGAAGCCCCGCCCCAAACCCAAAGTTGGTTTATTGACCAATCACAGTCATGGAAATATTGATGACGTAACACTCAACATTGTATTTACCGTGAAAAACAAAACACAAACACACTTTCATTGTGTTTGGAATTGTACCCCCACATAGTACACCTAAAGTTGTTGCTATAATAAAAAAAATCATGAATAAAACAAGATTAATCCGTCAGAACCAGGGGCGTTCCTATAAAAAGTCCGCCTACCCGCACCAAACGAGTATGTGAGACAATACTCCCAAGTCCCTGGCCTGCAGTGTTGCTTTTCTGTGCCAAACTTTATTATATGTTTTTGAAATTATCTGTAAATGACGGAAGATAACAGTGTGATTCAATATGACACAGTTTCCGCATTATTTTAATGTGCATACTGATATCGATAAGTGGAGATTTTTTATGTATTTTACCCCAGTAAAATACATGCCAATAACTACCCATTTGATAATCTTTGTTTTGTTCTACGTATTAGTGATAATAAATTGCAGAAATTTATTTTTAATTTTTATGGACATGAGAGCAAACCTTCAAAAGCACAACTTCAGACTAGCCACCGTTCAGAATCAAATGAGAGAGGGTGTCCAACAATGAACAAAAGTAAACAACGAATATAGATCAAATATGAATGTATTAAAACAAAATGAATATTATCCTGACAGAAGAGCAAATGAATGACCTAAATTAAACCGTGCTAGTGTTCCGAGGAGCAGAGTGGGCTCACCTTCTTTGAATTTATGAACAAGTTATTACCAAATTCTTCATCATCCCCTAACCCTCACATCTTGCTTGTACAGCTTCCATCTTGTCCTGCCTGGCGCTCTTCAACAACGAAGCGTGCTCCGGGCAGCCCCTTTGTGGCACTCTGAATAACTGAAGAGCATTCCAAAAACGCTGTGACTTTCCAAACGCTTGATGTGCATTTCCACAGGCATCTTCGGACACTTTCTGAGCTTAGTCTATGGAGCTAAGCCGCGTGTTTGATGCCACTATGGCATTTCTATTCACAACAGGTCATTGTAAATTCAAGCTTGGGCCGCTGTAATTGAGAATCCTGCTGCCTCACTACAGAATGTAGAAGTCACACAAGGACGGATTTTTTATGCTTCTCCGCCGTCTGTTGTGCTCTCGCTTCATTACCTTTTCGAGTGCCAGCAAGATCTTCCCCGCATTGTATCCAGCTTTTTTTTCCTGACTGATGAGACTCATCACCTTGGGCCTTTTGTCCTTTGCACATTAGGCAGCAGCGTCCGCAGCCGGCGGGCCAACTGCATCGCCAGCCACACTGACATCCCCTTTGAAAGCAGTCTACACCAACAACGCCCCCAAAAGGTCTTATTAGTTGCCCTGGGGCCTTCGAGCTCCCCAATGAGCCCTCCCAAATCCCGCGGCATGCAGTAGCGAGGGATGTCTCGAAAGGCTTCAGGGATGTCCCTGCTGCGGCACAGGCCACGAAAGTAGACCAAGGCCACGCCTCCTTCTTTGCGCCGGTGCAGGGCGCTCTCCAGACAGGCTAGAGCAGCCGCAAACACAGGTTCGATGACGGCTGAGCGTTGGTCCTCCATCAGCCGTTCTTTGTCTTCGCACGTTCCGGCCCCACCTTCCTCAAGCATTCCCGGTCGTCCGGCATCGTGTTGGGAATTGTCGTCAGCCTCGTCTTTGCCGCCACGCGTACGCTGCCTCCATTTGCCGTACGTCCTTTTGGCCTCGGGACTCCAGATTATTAAGACTTTTCCCTGCGCCTCCTGCACAGCCTCCCACTGCCCGTACAGCCATGGCAGCGGGCCCAGGTCGGCCACGCTGGTCTCGGCGCCAGCTTCCGCCCGCATCTGCGAGCTTGCGGCGCACAGGGCCACATGGACCGTGGCGCTTAGATCCGCCCGAAGCAGGGAAGCCAAGGCACACACGGCCGAAACGTGCGACGACGTGTCTGACGAGCACACCAGCAACACTGGCTTCTGGATGAACAGCCAAGCTACACGTCGGGGGAAAAAGAGAGCGGAGATTACAAGTGCATTATCATCTCAGACTGTTCAATGACCTCAAAATAAAAGTGTTTAAAAAAAAATGGGATTATGCAACTGACCTTTTGCTGCCTTTTTCTTGAGAGAGTGGAGAAAAACGGCAAGCACGGTGAGAAGAATCAAAACTGCTGCCGCTATCGCCCCCCATCTGTCACGAGTTCCTGCAGAAAAAAAGAGAACTCAGGACCAAAATAATCTGGAATTACAATATTGCGCATACTCACCGTGTGGACACAGAATTCTTCGTCCAGTTTGGGCGGGGAATGACTGCCACACCTGCGCAAGTTCAACCCATAAGACACCAAACGAAACAATGGGCACTGCTGGAAGGTTACCTGCACACACGCGCTCCCCGCAGCCCAGTGGAGAGGCATGCTTACTTTGCTCTCAGACGCTGCTTCCTGAGAAACAGCCCACACAAGTCAAGGTCTCGGGGATGCTCACAAAGCTCAACTTCATTGACGAATCGTTTTAGTTTAGCGTGTTAAAGGAAAGGTGGAGCACGTCAGAGCAGATTTTAGAAGTTTTGGAAGAATTTGGAGATTGACGGGAGCGGTTCACATGACATACTCAGAGACTCACCACCGCCACTGCGCAGACGGGCCCTCGGGATGTGCATTCCCTCTGGCTCAGCACGCACATTTGAGCCGAGAAGGTGGCCGCTGCGGAAGACTTGACCAACACAGACAGCGTACGCAGCCCAGCTTCCAGAGAAACATGCCAAGATGGCATATCTGCAACACAGAGGGTGCACGTCACACCTCCTGACTGGGATCATTGTCTTGAGTCAACTCACCAGCCATGAAGGGGCAAGAGATGTTGTGGCTGCCTTGCAGGGAAAACTGCAACCACAAAATGATTGAAGAAACATGAAGCATTATTTCCATTTTGCTTTTGTTTCATATCATCAACGAGCAACATTGCCAAGTTCCTTTTGTTATTCAACTTGAGTGTGGTAGGGCACAATTCTACTTGCTGATTTATTCGCACTCTTCTACTGCAATCTCACCTTCACGCACATCTGCGGGTGTTTGTCCACAGCTGAGATGTTAAATATCTGGAAGGGGACACGTCAGCTTTCATGAATAAACAGAGGAGGAAGGAAAGAATGATTGCAAAGATTTGTGCCAAGTACCAGGTTTGTGCCATCTTCCTGCACGTCAAGGGTGGAGTTGGGCAAGGGGGTGCAGATGTGTTTGTGATGCGTCCAGCAGAGGGAAGCAGATACGGGGAAGGCTTGGGCGGGACACACGGAGCGCCAAATCAAAGTGGACTCGTACAGCGTGATCTTGGAGGACAGCCACACATTTTCCGCATCTGCTGGCACACATGCATGATGCATGCTTATATTATTAACACCCCCGGCCCCCCATTGTCAAGTGTACTCACCTGGCAGAGGGAAGTGTTGTAGAGGGCACACCATTTTGCGTGGGGCGTCTGCGTGGGTGTAAAAAACCTGTCAACACAAAAAGAGGGGAGCTTAGAGCACTGACACTGACTTCTAATCAGGCTGCTACGTATAGTGACAGGTAGAGCGATTCAATGCTTTGCCACTAGAGGGCACAATTGATTCTCTCAATCAATCCAACGTTTCACACATACATGTGAAGCACAAAGCAAGGCTGTGTAATTTATCAAAATTCAAATGCTATGACAATTATTACACTCTAAAATTACAAAATCGGCTTAAAACTACTTGATTTTATACATTAGCACCTATATTTAATTCAAAGTAACTAATTTTATCAAATGAATTTGGTCCAAATGGAACTTGCATAATCAGTGTTTCAATGAAATGTCTTTTTTTTAATAATTTATTTTTTACATGTTTAAATATTTTGTTGTTTTGTACCGAAAAACAAATGATTGTTTCAATTATACCATTTTCTCCAACATACATCAAATACACATGCCTTGGATCAATAAAGCTGGAGAAATGACAGATGGGCCAGATAAAATTGGTGAAGTTGCAATCGTTCTTCCGTCCACTAGATGGCAGAGGTTCAGATTAAGCTCTTTGGCATTTACACAAAACAGAATCACATGCCCACATTTCACATTCACTACGGTCCATTTGAGAGAGAGCATCATCCTTATTTCATTTGTCATAATTTTCGTTGCATTTTGAGTTTAGCAAACGTAGAATCAATTGGAGTGGAACATACTTGTATGCAGACGCACGGAAGCATGAACGGGATCTTGACAAGTGCAGAGCGAGACTGAGCTGGATCAATCTAAAAATGAAAAGAGAAAATGTTCACGTTTCGGTGCTCAAAGATTTGGGCTCGTGCTGGCGATTCTTACGATGATTATGTTGGAAGGCGAGCCTTGGACGCAATTGTGAGCACTCTGCTTGTAGCACCACCTCGTGATGACTTTATTCTCCGACTCCACAGTGACGTTGATGGATTTGGATGCATGATGCACAGACAAAGAGAAGCTGGGCACAGGATCTAAAGTAACACAAATGATCGGACCGATTCAGGACAGACAAAAAAAAACAAAGGTCCAAACGCATGACGTGCCTGAAAGAATCACTGTGGCAATTGTTTTTTTTTCCCATCATCAACGTTCCACGCATTTCCTCAATCATTCATTGGCCAAGCAAAGTAAATAATTCCCTTCGACGAGGAAGTTGGCGTTTCACCTTCATAGATTTTTTTTTTTGTTTCTGTGAAACTGTTGACAAGAAAATGTTGCCGCACAGAACTCGCCATTATTTAAATTCAGTACACACAAGGTAGTCGACAACTGACCACATTGGAAAAAAACTTTTTTCTCTCCACCACTGCAGTTGAAACATCAGGTTGTTGAGCTTAATGTACACATTGTTAATATTGTAATCATAGTTCATTGTTCCACTGCTAGGCTTGCCTCACACGAGTATAGAAGAACACACACGCTCACCTACCCGGTAGAGTGTAGTTGACACTGCAACGTATCGACGCGGCGTGGTAGGATACAGTGACGGGAAGCCGTAGCTTGGCCTCCACACAGTCGCAAAGCAGCTCCCACTGGAAGAAAAGGGGCACCTTGTGAGTATTAGCAGAGTACTGGGTGTCGGGAAAATGGAGGAAGAATATTACTGAGGTTAAAGTGTCGTTGCTATGTGGCCCACGCAGGTCAGAGTTGTCGGGACACCACACTTGGATTGTACTTCTGTTCTTCTTGACGTGCCACTACACACATAAAACAGATGGAGGTGGTGGTGATGATGATAATGATGAAAAATTGGGGTGTAAGAGGCCAAACCTTTTTCTTTTTTCTCTTATACGTGATGACGGGCCTGATGATCTCTTTTCTCAAGGATGCAAGTTCAATTGTGGGAGCTCGACTCAAGTCTGGAACGATCTCACATTTAATTTCATTTCATCTGATAGCAAAAACAAAACAAAGCTAGAAGCGGTCTTATGTAAATACAATCGCACGCACAGGAACAGTAAGTACACATTTTATTCCATTAAAATTAATAATTAAATAATTGGTTCAAGTTATTAATTTCTTTCCCCCCAAAAAAACATTGTGTTAATCTTTTGTGTCACAAGGTACTTTTAATTCTTTGACCAGTTCCTACACTCAAATCGACCATTAAAGGGACAATGTATACATCTTCTGCCATCTGGGGGTGAACTAATAGAATGCGACTAACTCAATTTGACGCACGCGGATTTTAAAGCATGCATGTGACCACACTTTGCATGCCTAACCCCAATTTCCTCAGCAGCAAAATGCAAATGATTCTAGTATTTCCTCAAGTGAGAAAGTAAGCGCAGTGCATTTGTTAAATGCGGTAGTAATTGATTGAATATTATTAGTAGACCTACGATTATATTAAATAAAATAACGTTGTGATACGACATGTTTTTTATGGCATATTATAAAAATTAAGAGTGGGATTTTAAAAATGAATAAAAAAATCAAAGCATTTCACACACCATCCATTTCCAAATGTGCAAAGAGGGTAGCGTTGGACCAAATATAAATTGCTTGACTTAGAAAAAGCTTAACATTGTTGAATATCCAAAACTGTGTGCAGCATTTTCAATTATTCCATGCACTCTTGTACCTCCACGTTGAATCCAAACCTGGACGGAGACACATTTGCTGTTTGATGGATGGCGAACGATCTTGATGGGGCAGCCGTCTGCCTCGTAAACTGCCCACAAGACAACATTCAGCGTCATGACAGCAACGTGAAGACAAATAGTCAAGACTTGACTTGACTCACCATTTTCATGAGCCCGCTACAGTGGAGTTTGAAGATAGAAGAAGAGTTGGAGTTAGAAGAGACAATTATTAGGAATATCAGACACATGACCAAGATTAGTGGACCTAAAATGTCTCGTTGTGTCATCTCATATTTGATAAGAAATGCTTACACAATTCATGGCATGGAAAAACGAGGCAGATGTGAACCTTTGATTGCATAATCCTTTTTTATTTTATTTTTTTATTCATATTAATAATATTAATATATATTTTCTCAGACCCCAAACTACAACCCAGGAGATAAAATATCCTGGCGCCATCCCTGTTAGTAATAAGGAACATTTCAAATGAACCTTGAACTCAGGTTATATGCTTATCTATGTACTTTGGCCAAAACCGGACATTTGCACATATATTTACGGCTTTTCAGCACCCGCTCACCTGGCACATGAAGTTTCCGTTTCCGTGGGGAAGGAGCAGCCCGCTGACGATTACGGTGAAGACGAGCGAGCCCACGAACCGCCTTTGCAATTGCATTGCAGCTTTAAAAGGAAATACTGCACAAAAAAATGACCCTTGAGAGGAGACAAACTATGTGGTCGTAAAGGGCTGTGTTATAAAGGTAGATGGGCGTGGCCTTGGAGGGACCGCCTCTCACGCCACCCACACAATGAAAGCAAAACAAAGCAAAACAAAATTAAAAAAAACCTCGAGGTGTTTACGATAGTACAGCTACATACCAACACAAGTAACAGCAAGATATCGCTTTTCAGAAAACGAGAACATTCCCAACAAATTCAACAAAATCCACTTGCCCTCAGGCAAGCTTTTTATTAGAGAAAATATTCAACCTTATTTGAATAACATTTCCTTCTGCATTGCAAGACCAAAACTGCAAAAATCAAAAGAATAAATAAAAGTGAAAATATATAAATATATATATATATTTTTTTTTTAAATATGTAATCAAAAGCAAAAATCGATTCTGCAAAATAAAAGTAAAAATACCGTTTTTTTCCATGTATAATGCGCCCCCATGTATAATACGCACCCTAGAAATGGCATGTTGATGCTGGAAAAAAGCCTGTACCCATGTATAATACGCACCCAAATTTTGACTCCTACTTAAGTCCGTGAACGTAAAATTATTCCAGAAAAAAGATCATCTTTGGGAACAACCGGATGTTATTCTGCCGGTCAGTATCACTGCGCATGCGCTAGCATACTCAATAGCGAAGAAATGTTTCGAATTTGTGTAGGGTACATTGTGAGAGCATACGAGCAGGTGATCTAGCAAGCGTCTGATACGAGAGCATTGTGTTCGTATGGAGCGTGTTTGAAGTGAACAGCAGAGAAGAAAGCGCATCTGTAATGTCGGCCTCCGTATGATATCCGGACTTAAAAAAACAAAGAATTTTTTTTTTTTTGTACCCATGTATAATGCGCACCCCAGATTTTAGGACAATAAATTAGTTACATTTTGCGCATTATACATGGAAAAAACGGTAAAAGCAAAATAAATGTGAGAATAAATGCAAAAGTAAATAAATGCAATTACATATCAATTTATTTATTTATTTCCAATTACATTGTTTTTGTAATTATTTTCTTTATTTTTTATTTTGCCAGTGTTGGTCCTCTATACAGCGTCACACAAGTTCGAGTAGTGTGGGGGGATATTGGAATGATGATTGTTGTAACTATGTCACAATGACACCAAATTCAAATTTCATTTTCCAAGATTGTGCATTTCATCAGCTGCTGCATACAGTAGACAAGCCGCATAGGACTACAAACAAAGTCTCGGACGTACTTTTGACTGTCATGTTATGCATAAAACTATAAAAAGGGCTTTTTGAGGGACTTTGATGTCATGGGAACATTATTGAGTCACAGTGAAAGCAATGAGTGTTCGTTTGTCGCATACATGTTGAGTGAAGTGTGTTAAATTGCCACAAAGAAGATGATGAGTCTGCAAGCCCTCAAGGAAGAACAGTGAAAATCAAAAACCCGCGAGTCGAGATACACAAAAGCACAGCAGACCACACAAGTGAGACGTTTGATTTTCTTTTTTTTTTATTATTAAAATGGTATTCTTTTTTTGAGAGCTGTATTTATATAAAAACTGTAAAGCGCTCATCTTGGGACGAGACAGCGAAGTCGTGTTGCTGCCTCACTTTGGCTGTTGACCTAACAACCTATGCGACATTACAAAATCTTCAAAACGGGAAGTGTTGGGATTACAAGTGACATCATGATTGTGAGGGACTGATGAAATTTTAAAAAGACTGCTGAGTGTCCACAGGAGCTCGTATTGAGCTGCACATTGAATAAATTAGGTGGAATTCATTTTGTGGCTTGTTTGCCGTCCGAATGCGGACGAGCTCTTTGCGTCCGCCGCGCGTCCCACATGCACGCTGCACGGCTAGTTTTCTAGCCTCCTCTTTATACACATTTAGGCTTGCGCATTTAAATACATCATTCATTTCACATTTGTGATTTAAAAAAAAGTGTTTTGAAGACAATCACAGTGGATTGTTTCTAAGTCGCGCGACCAATGCCCGCTTGTAGTTTTCATGATTACGTGGGGAATTCTAGTGAGGCGCGCACACACTGTACCAATCGTGACCTCGGCATCACCCTGCCTGTGCATGCGTGTGTGCGTGTGCTTTCAGTCGCTGTCGCTGGTCTCGCTGCTGGGGTCTCCCTGCACTTTGCTGCGATGCTGCATGGCCCGGTGGTAGGCCACCTGCACCGACTTGCGGATGTTGGACTTGCGGCCTTCCAGCATTTTCTCCTTGTCCAGCTCCTGGTCCACGCCCAGCGGCACCAGCTTGGAGCGCGGCAGCCACTGCCTGCACGCACAGAAAACAAGAAAAGGAATGTCAGCCACGCTCTATGCAGTTGAACTTGACTTTCCAGTGAGTGCCCTTTTTTTTTTTTTCTTCTTCGAAATCAAGTTTGTAGCCTTGGAATTCACCGGCAGCGCTGGGGGAAGTAAGTTCCAAACACATGACATATACTACATATTACGATCTGTAAATAAAATGTAAATAAAACTAAAAATGCAGAATTGTGACATGTGACGTGACCTAACCAGGCTGGAAACAATGCTAACTCTTTTTGGGGGTCGCACACAATTGACTCGCAGAGCAAATATTGACATTTTCCCTTCTTTAGTCACTGTATTACAGATAATACGCAGCAACTCATCATCAACAATTTAATCGCAAAATTATATGAACATTGGATCAAACAGGAGGTCATAACTTCAAATCAAAGATTCTAAATTGGACCTTAGAAAATGTTTTTAGTAACCGTGTAGGGTTATTACGGACTAATCTTAACGGCGATGTTGTTAACTCTGCCACGCTGCTAATGTTTTGGTGTTAAGAGACTGGAAAATAGCCAATTTACTTGTCTGGCTTTGTCTGTTTAAATCATTTTCTGTGTGTGTGTGTGTGTGTGATTCTATTTTATTATGCTGGGTGTTTATAATGTTTTGTTGCTTGCCTAACAATAAATCCCATCAAAGAATCGACTGAAATGACGGCCGATGACATTGAAGTCTGACAATTATTACAGTTCATGTTCAAATTCCAGAAGAATGATTTCCATACATCCAAAAAAGACAAAAATGTTCCTCGCAAGTTTCTAATGCGTCAAATTTCATTCGTAAAGCCTCACACCAGCCAGTATGGTACGCCCTCCAACGTATTTCACTTCAATTGCTTTGAGACATATTTGTTTTGAAACATTTTTTTTGGTCCAATTTAGACTAAGCGTTTTTATCAAATGAAACGGTCTTGGCGGTGTTACTTGGTGAGCCTATTTTATTTTACAAGGTGTTTGCTGACATTGACATGATCGAGTTGGCAGTGTTTCTTGTAACGGGGTGTTACTTGGTGAGTCAAAAAGCAGCCTCAACAACATTACGAGAAGCAACAGCGGCCTGGTTCCCCCCACCTCTTCGGTCCTCTTTCAAAACATTTCTGTGAACCGGCTCTTTGATGATTTTCTGAGTTTCCGTTCAAACTAGGCCACCAAGCGACATGCGTGTGAACACTCAGGAAAATGTAAAGCGCCTCACGGGGGGTGGCGGGGCTCACTCGGCACAGGTTTAGTGGCTGAACCCATATCGGGTCAAAGCGGTGACAACTTTTGACGCTGCTGCCATTAGTGTGCTAATCAATTCTCCGTCCAAAGCGCCATACAAGATGAGTATGCGGGAGATGATCGAAATCGAGAACTGATAAGGGCTGAAAACCGTCGACTAAATGTCAACATTTGGAACCGCCGACTATTTTAAGGCAAATGCAAAACTCCATAGACAGGCTACTGAATAATATCAGTGTCACAATGTTCATTCACCATGTTAACCAACAGACATCTTAACATAAATAGTGGCCAAAAAATATATATAATTCTGAAAGGCATATATTTTTCATCTTCTGTGATAAATGAAAAATAATGCAGCTTACTTGGTTGCTTACTCGTGAAACTTTGCTTCGTTTGTGGCAGTATGCATGTACTATACTGCCCCCTGGTGGCCAGGGGGGACCACAACAATAACGGCACAATGTGGGGCTGGAACAGATTAATGGCATTTCTATAGATTTTAATGGAAAAGGGTGATTTGAGATGCAATTTCTGAATGTGAGACTCAAGGCAAACTGTATTGGGCCCATATAAGTAAAGTTGTGGCTGCTGCCTTGAAGGTAGAAACAGACCATAGAAATGTCGCAACACATTTACATAATAAAGAGGGCAAACCACTAACCAGGTTCTTTTGTTGTCAAAGAAGAGAACCAAGAAGAGGTGCTCGCGTGCTTCCTGGGTCATCTGCTCTCCGAGTTTGAGAACGTCTAGTGGTGGGACGGGGATGGGGACGCCGCGGTGGAACACGCCTTCCCGGGGCATTTTGGGGTCAATGATCTGCCCACAGATGTCAGCATTTTTAAGCCGCCACAGCTACAATCAAACGTCATGTGGACTCACCAGAGCAGGATATGAAGGGTAGCCTCTGCACTTGGCCCACACCAGGTCCAGCGCCTCCAATGATGCGTAATCATCCGACGTCATCCAGCATCCCGCCCGCGCCCGCCCACGCACCACTGACAGTAAAGTGTGAAAAAGGGGCACGGTCAGTACCGAGCGACCGCTTCTTGTCGTCGATCTTTTCCCCACTCACGATGCGACACTCCCCGTGAGCCTCCAACAGAGTACGACTCGTTTTCAGTGCCAGATGTCTCCTCGCTGCTGTCCTCCTGGAAGGCCGAGCGCGAGAACGACGCCTTTCCTCGGCCCTGCTTCGACGGTGTCGTGCTGTCAACGCGAAAGGAGAGGTGTATGCGACAATTAAGCCTGTGACTGCACAATACCTAAACCGCCAAAGACGCAAAGCTGGGATGCCTTCAAAAATGGCAAAAACGCTTCAACCTATCAGTTTGTGCCTCAATTCCAGAATAAATACCGCTAGCTAGTTAATATGACTAGTACTTGAAGCTCATTGAAAATTCTTCAGTAAAAGGGAAATGATTCCCCCTGCCTTTGTCACTCGAGCTTGATGTATCAAAAAGAGTGATCACAAGAAGGGACATCTGACCTGGTCCGGTCGGAGGCGGCGCTGCTGCTGCTGCTGGTGGTCGACTCCGAGTCGGAGCTGGAACGCGGAAGACGCGTGTCGTTTCTATACACGCGGAAGCTCTCCGTCACGGGCTGGTTCCCTCCGACAAATCCATTACTTGGCAGACCTACGCGCACAGATTGATGGATTGATTGATTGAACTAATAACAACTTGATTGAATGGCAACTTTAAATGCTTTTACCATGTCCTTTGACAAAGAAAAGGATAAAAAAAAAAAACAGATGAGTCATAATCATGGGTATAAATAAACTTCAACCTCCTATGCTAGGTATAAGCTCTCTCTCGTGACATACCGGAGAAGTAATAATTAAACGGTCAGTGACTCCAGAACTTTTCTGTAATCCAGTAAGAGGTTGTCAGGTACAGTTTAAATGTATCTAACTTTGTATTTGCACATGATCTTTTCAAGCACCTTGTTTTCCGAAAGGAGACGAACTTAGCGGATGTTCCTCAACACGCAATGACTTTTGTCACGTGAGGGAATATTACAAATTGTTTGTGATGACATTTTGCTTGTATCTCTGCTGTACAATTCATTGTATGCCTGAGTGTGTTTGCAGTACCTGGCAGCAGGTCGTCATTATCGCTGTCAGTGTCGGAGGTGGAGCTGGTGCGGGGGCTGCGGGGACGCTTCCTTTGCCTGCCCGGCGACAGCATGGGCAACTGCGGAGGCCCGATGGGACTGGGGGCGACCCCTGCTACAATGTAGCCAGGATCCCGGTTTTTAGGAGGGCGTCCGGGCCTTTTGGGAGGTCCGGCCATTTTGGGGTTCTTCTTGGAGAAGAGAACGGAGGTCCGTCGGCCCACTTCTGGAGCCAAGGCAGAGGACGATGCGCTCATATCTGTTAGTTCAAAACAATAACAAAAAAAAAATTGTTCAGATGTTTTGCACACAACCACAATACAGATTGGAAAAAAAGAAATGGACACCTTAAAATGTTATAACCGCTTTCATCAACGACTTGAACTGTAAAATTAGCATACTGACCCTTGCCGCCAAGCTCCTGACTGCTGCTCTCTTCCCCTTCGTCGTGGTGCCCCGTGGACGACGGATGATGCGGGAGCGAACCCCGATCTCCTCCACCCCCTCCTCCGAGAGAATCCCTGGCCCCGCCCGAGCCGCCTTCTCGCTGATGTGCCAGCTTCCTCTTGATGATGCTGAGCTCCTTGCGGAGAGCTTTGGCTCTGCGGGACTGGCCGATGCTGTGCTTCCCCGAGCTGGCCTCCTCCAGACAAGCCTGCACGTAATGCAGCTGCTCCTCCAAAGGCAGCCGCCGCCTGTTCTCCGGCACCAGGAGCTCTACGGCGGGATGAGCATGCTAAAGGTTTTGCACGCTTCTCACAAAAAGTGAACATTTAGCTTTTGGCTGAATATCCCAGGTTAACTTCGGTTAGCCGTCGCTAATCTTTTAAATGCACATGTCCAACTGCTCAATGTTTCAGTACCTTTTTGCAGGTCTTGACCAATCAAGTTCACTTCCATGCCTTTCTATGAGTCTTCCAGTCTCTATTTTTTTTGCAACCTGCTGATCGGGGACGTCCAGTCAAATAAGGATTAGATTAAATCTTTTCCATTTGAGCTCTTGTCTGTACTTTCTATTGATTTGAATATGTGTGTCCCTGATTTCAGGTTGGTTCCTATTCAATGGGCAAGATGCAAAATATGGCAGATTCGGCCCAGATTGCGCAATCCCTCCGCAAATGGGTTGAGTAGGGTTGTAGGGAAGTTGTCCCTCTTCATGTATTCAATATGTTTTCAGACACAAAATTTGACTAGAAGACCTAATAAAAAGCACCACTCTGTTTGACTCCTAAATGTGTAGATCGGACTTTGTTGTCAGTGCCTCTCCAGCTGAGAACCTGCTTCTCGTGACACTCTAAACTTACCGGCATGATAAAGACGACGGGTTAAATATCGATTCTGATTCTACCTGGAAATTTGTCGCTCTATTCGTGGCTCAAACAGCTGTTGCATATTTTGCAGCTCAGCTCCTTATCAAAGAGTAGTGAAAGAGAACAGTTGGACAAGTGCAGACAAAAGTTTGGAGAAGATCGAGTTCATCTAAACAGGTTCTTCCTGAAATGTTGTGTGTCGAATGTATGATGGGGACAAAGCGACTTCCAATGAACGTGTTTAAAGACAACATCCTTTTTTTTTTTCTTCTGCGGCCAAAAATCAAGAGGCTCACCATCTTCATTAGATGACAACGGCCAATCTCGTTCTCTTTCCCGCTCTCGTTGGCGCTCCCTCTCCAGTTCCCGTCTCGTATCGGGACTGGCCTCCCGGGGGAGGTGCATGCCGGCCTCGTAGTCAAAGCCGATCCTGTCCGCTTGCCGCCTGGCGCTTCGAATGACCACTCCGCCCATTTCTCGAAGGCGCAACGCAGCCCGGTAGAACACCGTGTCCTTGGCGTTGTACTTGAGGCAGTTGTTGACAATGAGACCAAAGTCACCCTCAAATGCCTCAAAAGTCCGATAACGGTGGGATTCCAGAAGGTTCCACATAGTCTGGAAGTCCATGGGAGTGTCGATATGATCCAGGTAGTCCGGGACCTGCAAGTCACAATGCAAATGACTGATTCTTTTATGCACTTATTTAATTTACAGAAATACAAAAAAAAAACTCTGTGTGTGTGTGTGTATACACAAACATATTGCCTGACCTCTACAAGGGGCACGGGCTCAGTGAAAAAGTTGTTAGTGTCTCTTTCTTGTAACTGTTCTAACGTACTCCTCAGCAGCACCAGGAGGGGAGTCAGCTGCATCTCTAGCGCCATCTGCTGCATTTTAATCTGGAAAGAAAAAAGGAGACTCCACAGTTAATTGAAGTGAGCACACTCATGATTGTCGGTTGTAGTGACTCACGTTTCCCAACCTTAAATCTCAAAGGTTGAGGCACAGGTTAGTTATGTCGTTTCCGCTAACTAGTGGAAGAGCAATTCATTGAGTCTGTCACCAGTGCTTCCTTGCTATAGCGCAATTAACCTTTTGAAGCACAGAATGCGGAAGTCCTCAGGTAAATAAATGATTATACTCCATCACCACATCTCACCGTCTCCCTCTTGAGTTTTTCCCTCTTGCGGATGAGTTCCACAAGTAACCTGGCTCTCTCCAAGTCGTGTCTGAGTCGTTGCCACGCCTTCAGTTGCTCCTTCAATACCGTTTGTTTCTCCTCGCAGTCCCTCTGTAAGCGGCAAAATCAAACGTGAGAGCAGGAGAGGACGGCAAGTGGCGCTAAGATCACAACGTACCACAGGAAGCTGAGCTGAAGGCTGCGGCGGGACGGGCTCAATATGTCGTTGGGACTGCAGATGCGTTTGGAGCCGCCGCAGCAGTGGTACGCCGTTGCGGCTTTGCCTCTTGAGGGTCCAGTAGCTGTGAAGCCGTTGCATGAACTGGCTCTTCCTGGGTACCGTTAAGTTGCTGGTGATTTTGCTTAGCCTGAATCGAATCAAACACGGGTTAACTGAATTACTATATTTTGGTGGTCATGGCGCATCATATCATGAATGGTGCTTTTGGGTCAAATTTCTGGATGAACTGAGAATGAACTTTGACTTTTTTAGGTGAACTGAATTTGAAGACTTACCGCTGTCTAACATTCTAACTGAATGGCAAATGTCACAGCAGGTGTCAGATGTCTGAAATCCAGCCATCTAGAAATAACGTGAATGGACGAAAGCTTGTGCTCAGCAGGTTGAAGCGGTGTTTGGTAGCGTCACCTGCTAAAAATCGAATTTGATCCAAAATTAATCGCATTCAATAATGCGAGCAGTAAGACGCCAGTTTAAATACCAATTCCAATTGAACCAGGAAATGTCTCGAGTCAATTCAGTGACAAAACACCTGTTGTGAAAAAAAATCAAGCAGTGCAAAAAGTACTGAACCCCAAGTGAACGTTTAAAAGTTAAATTAAGTTCCAAATTGATGTACAAGTTATTTTGAAGTCCAGGTCCATGCTGAAATTTGACCCAAAATTCCGACATTGCCAACTTATGTGCGTTTGTGCTGAGCAGTACCTATGAGGGGGTATACACGGCACTGAGACCACCGGAGCCGCAGCCCTTCTCTCAGCCAATATCTTCCTGGCTCGCTTCATCTTCATTCTCGACTTGGCCTTTGCCCTCTTAGCCCGCTCCGAGCTCCAGCCCCTGGAGTCGTCATCGTGGCCGACGGAGGGCTCGTCGTCCTCCTCCGGTTCGCCTTCGCTCTGAGACGACGCGCCGCTGGTGCCGCCGACGCACCCCAAGGGCTGGGCGGATCCTGGAGGTGTGTGGATGTCACAGTAGGCCGTCTTGCGGACGCTGAAAGAGGTTCCGTTGGCCCCCGTCTCTCGGACGGGCTCCATTTTCATGTAGAGGCCCGCTTGCTGCGCGCACGTGACGTGGAAGGCGGTGTAACAGTTGGCTTTGTGACACTGAATGCAGGCACCGGAGCCTCGCTGCTTGCAGATGTAGCAGGTCAGTTTCCAGCGTGCCGGAGGGATGTGCTCGATGCTGTCGATGGGCTCAAGGAAGACCGTGTTGGCAAAGCACACCTGACGAGCGGCAAAACATTGAGAGTACAAAGTCAGCGCGCACACAAAACGTACACTTAGTTTTGCTTTTTTTTTTTTTTTTACTTGACTGAACCATGCCCGGAAAATGATTGAATTCCCTTGGCTCCGCCCAAAAATAATAGTGGTGGTGCCTAAAGTCAAGATGTTGTTCCCCAAGAAAAACAACAAGGGTCATTCGCTGAACTGAGGCTCGGTACATGACGGGCCTGTGGAAACTGACCTCCGGGATCCAGAGAGCGCACACCACATGGGCCCAACGCGCGTCGTCCGTCTGTTTGAAGGCTCCTCCCTTGTTGGGGCACAGGGCGCAGTCCACCGCTCGACTCGGCGACTGCAGGCAACGACGACACAACCACTGGCCCTCCGGGATGTACGGCACGCCGTAGCACTCCTGGTGGACGGCCAGGTTACACATGTCGCAGAAGAGGATCACGTTGCTGTTCTGACACTCGCCGTCATTGCAGATGCAACACACAGCGTCCTCATCGATCAGGGTACTCGGGTCTGCCTGGTAGAGACAACAGTGAGCTCACATGAGAGCGGCTACAAGCGATGCAACAATTAATCGACAACATTGTTTAGCACACACAAAGGGAAATAATCACATTAAAAAAAAAAAAGGAGCAGTCCCGTGGAAAATAACTTGCGGTGCTCCGCTTGCTCGAGTACCTTATTATGGCTTTCAAAGTAAGACTCCTTCTCTAGACGGTCCATGAGGTACTCAAAGACCTCCTGAGGGATGGGCGTGACGCCGTCCATCCGCCGCTTGTCGTTCATGATGTCCAGCCAGATGTAGTCCTCCTCGTCGATGTCGTACTCAACCTCCTCATCTAGCTCCTCCACAGACTTTTCCATGTACCTGAAGCAAAACACGCGTGGCATCAGTCACGTCTAGGCCACTTGTGTACTGCGACACATTTCATTTGATGGCTCACAAATAAAGCTGGACTATTTGATCAATATTGATCTTTCCCTTTAGCATCTCCCGACCAGTAGCCTGCTGCAGATGTGACGACGAATCTCAACAGGAAGCCTTTCATTCCATTTCATTTTCAGTCTCTCTGCTCTTCTGCTAACAACCCAGGCTATCCACAATTACCGAAGCTCATCTTCTAGTCAGCGTGCATTAAAGACATTTCAACTTATTAAACAGACTATTTGAACAATATTTCAAAACATTTCTAAACAAAAATGGAGCGCTTTCAGTAGAAAGCTGGGGAGAGGTAACAAAAAAGAAGTAAAAAAATCTGGAGAATAACCGTCACATTCAAATAGTTTTTAGATTCAATTATTCTATAGATTTTTCCATCGAGTAATCTGATACAATGTTGTTTTGCAATAAAGTATATTGTAAAACCCTCATTTCCAAGTAACTGTTTACTGTCCAAGTTTTTTTTGGTATTGTTTATTGACAAAAAAAAAAACAATTGAGCAATATCAGACAAGAGGGATTAACTCACCAACCTTCATGAAATCGATTCATTTACTGATTTGGTCAATGTTTTCCTGATATTTGTGAATGTATTGTTTTGATTAAAAACAAACGCTTTCATGAAGGACTACAGAAACCAGAGAATAATAATTACGATTTGGACACTTTAGTTAAACAACAGCTGTTTTATGAGAAAGGGTAAAACTTACAAACCACTTTCATTTACAACTTTGAAACATTTTCTATCCGATTCATCTATGAATCGATTCTTAAAATATGAAAATGAGGTGACTTTCTCTGCGCAAGTCTGACCTGTAGTAAGAGGACGGGCGGGCAGGAGCGTCAGCCCTGTCTTGATCCAGTTCACGGAAGACCGCCTCGGGCAGCTTGACCGCAGGCCCCGACTGGGCGCCGTGGTGATAGGTCGAGCCGTCCTTCTTTTTCTCTTTGCTTTTATGCTTCCCGGACTTGGGCGTGGATTTGCCCCCGTTGGAGGACGGAACGTCAGGCCGGTCCTTGCCAGCGCCTCCTCCCTCGCCGCTTCCTCCGTCACTCCCGTTACAAACACCCCCAGAGTTGGCGACTGACGGCGGGTCATCTTCAGCGTCGCTGTCCTCCTCTGACACGACGTCAATGTTCTCGAAAATGTTGATGCGGTGAACGCGTCCTTGGATCTCCAGCTCCACCATCCGCTGCGCTTGGGCATACGTCATGGCGTCCCTGCCGGGGGAATGCGACGGCTCGGAGCGTCCGGGGCTGTGAGGCATACTCCCGCCGTGCCCCTGCCCCCCTCCTTGTCCAAGGCCTCCATCGTCCAAATCCAACGAGCCAGCGAGGGACACACGAGGCGGACGCCCCTTGCGCTTCTTGTGGAGCGTGGCCTGCACAGGAGGCGGGTTGTCGTGGTCATAGTGATACAGGTGGTACTCGATGCCGCTGTAGCTCTTGTAGACCTTCCGGCAACTCTCCACGGGGCACTCGTAAGGCGGCTTGCTGGCCCGCAGGTTGTGGCAGAAGGTCTTCACATCAAAGTCCAGGCCCATGACGCCAACGGCCGCAGCCGAATGCTGTTCAGGTTTACATCTGAAAACAAAGTGAGGAGGAGACTTCAAGCTTGTGGGTGGGACCTGACCTGCCATGGAATGGCGGTGACCTTTAAAGGCCTTTTTCAAGTCATTGTCATTAAATGAGTTTATGAACATTGCCTTTGCACAAATGTTTCTGTGCACCATTTGCACAGTTGACTCGAGCCTTTTGTGTTTTAAAAACGAGATGATTCAGATGGTTGTGTTATGTGGGATGATGTTGGAGGTGTAAAGCCAAAACATCTAGACACTTAGCCATCGGTTCCTCTCTCGTACGCCGCGCTTTAGTACATGTTTATCTTTGTATTATCTTGACGTATGCCAAGTGTGTAACTACAGCTAAAGGAAGTCGATGCATTCCCACTAAAGAATCTTGTTAGCGCACATAGCAGCAAGTGTGCTTCACGCTTGGAACTCGTTTTAACAGTTGAACGTGTTGAGCAAGTGCCAAAGCTTGACTTTTGGACATGAATGGCGAGCTCAAGACCAAACTTCCGCAGCTGAGGAAAGCTAACGTTAGCTTAGCTTGTGGCCGCAATCGCGCTCTTTAGCACATTCTGATTCGAGTAGCGAAAACAAGCCCGAAGTGCGAAAGCACAAAAAGGGTGCATACAAACGAGCAGCAGCCTTTTGATGGCCGACTTGTTGTGCGTGATGTCGGATACTCGTTAGCTGCATTTGCGAGGTATTTATTAGCTTCGGAACTGGGGCGTCGCAGGGGAATTTTGTGACTTTTCACAACCAATAAACAGTGGAATGTCGACATTCGGGCAGCAAGTTGCCTTCCGATCTTTGCAAGCGAGCATTTCCCTCCAACCGCGACGACCACCTCACGCACCGCCCGACTTCCATCGCATCCAAATGACATTTGCTCATCTTAGAATTTAGCGCGACGCCTGTGCAATCGTCAGCTAATGTTACCCAATCGAGCCACGAAACGCAACAAAGCAGCCAACCGCCAAGTGATGCCAAACACTTTGTTGTCTTTTATTTATTGGCGGATTACAAACAACGGTCACTTACTACTTCCATCGCATTGCACGAAGCCTTTCGGGGCTCACGCATCGACACTAAGTGCTTCCCAATTCCAAGGAGACGTCGTAGGAGGTGATCGTAGTGTTATTTTAAGAAGCAATGTCCTCTCGCAGTCGTTGCATTGTGCGAAAGAAAGGCAGAAAAAGAAGCATTTACTCAGCGAGCCTGAACAACAAAGGGGGCCGCCATTGCGCCAAGAACGTTGGCTTCTTGGGGCGCCTCTCGGCACATTCGACACACAAAGCGGGAAAACGGGGAACCTTTCTCATGCCCCCCCGCCCTTCAGCTTTTCAGATTGGTCACATTTTGGGGGTCCATTACAGCTTGATCAATTGGCTTTCACAATCCATGTGATCAATATTGTTCCCATTTGGCGTCCGAACGAATCTGCCGCTTTGAATATCCATTTACGAACTCATAAATGGCTGGGCGAGGTACGTCCAGCTATCCTTCATTATCCGAACTGCTTTCATCTCACGAGGGTCGCGAGTGTGCTCGAGCCTATCCCAGTCGACAGTCGGCGGGGGACACATACAAACAACCATTCACACTCAAGGGCAATTTGGATTTCACAATTTTTTGGGGGAGTACCCGGAGGAAACCCACGCATGCCGGCACGGGGAGAATACGCAAACTCCACACCGGAAGACAGGAGCTGGAATCGAACCCTGCACGTTCTAACCAGTGCATCACGTGACACCCAGATCCAATATAAACAATTATGGATGATAATAAAATACCAACGCCACTTACAAACTTCTTAAAATATTAAATGTAAATATATTGGATTTAAAAATGAAATACAACTGAGCATACCACACTTTGAGAATCAAACAAGTGTGCCTGGGGGCTTTGTTTCAAATCAAATCAATCAAACGTGACCATCAGATTGAAAATATTTATTTGTCTCTCAACACGGTCAAACAGTGCAGCAGGTAGGATGAGTGATGCAGTGTGGCAGACCCAAGTAAGACCCCCCCCCCCCAACACCCCCCCCCCCCTCCACATCCCATGGGAGCATTTTAGCTGTGAGGGAACGTTTGTTGGCCACAAACATGCAGGGAGGGGAAGCGCCAGCCACCACCTGAATTTGTCCACTAAACCGGCGTCATCTTCTCAGCACAAAGAAAACTCAAACAAAGCAAACGAGCCCAGATAGAAATGCCAGAGAACAGAAATCTCTTACAACTGGAAGTATTTCCCCAAAGAAGAGGATTCTGCATAAATTATTAGAAAAGTCCAATTCAAAGCGAATTGATACTGTACATCCAAGCAACCGCTCTACAACACACGCACGCACACAAAGTTTAACAAAATATACAGTTTTACACTACAACTAATCTGTACAATTCACAGCTTGGAAGGGTCCAGGTCCTGATTCTTTTCAATCATTTCTTGTGGACAACTTTTGTGGCGAGGAAAACGTCGGTGCTTTTTGGCGATTTGTAAGAACAGTACAGATGCTGCACACATGAAGAAACACGTCAACATAAAGTACAAGCTCGGGAGTCTATATCTTGTGCAAATCTCCCATATTCGACTGTCAAGGAAAATGCTTCATAAAACAAAGGCAATAACGCTGCTCAGTTTCAGGACTTTTCTTTTTGGTACCATCCAATCATGTCAATAATAGGCTTACATGACAGCAGCATGAAAAAAAAAAAAAAAAGGATCAACTCTAAACTGGCCAATATGTACAATGTGTCACGCTTTGCTTCCAATTTTTGCTCCTTCTGCACACATCACATTATTTCAGCTCAGATAAGGCCGGTGGCAATGCCACAATCAAAGCTTTGCAGGAGGATTCAATTTCACTTGAAAGACTCCAACTATCAAATGCCATCTGCTACATTCTCACCCAGCCATCGTTTCTGGATGCGGTCATTCCTCTCAATATTAAAATCCTGTACGACCAAATCTTGTCTATGTTGTCTGTGAAAACGAGAGGAGAGAAACAAGAACCTGCTGGCCTCCTACTTCCTCCCCTCAATTCATTTTTCCTTTGCAAGGCAGCAGTGCGTTTCATCACTATGGCATACAGCAGAGGAACGATTGAAAAACAATATCATTTGATTATCTGAACAAGATAATTAGCTGTTTTTAAAAGCGCAGAGCTACGATGGCATTCAGAAGCAAAAAGAGTGCCCGCTGCATTGAAAACTTCACTCCAGTGAGCTGTTAAATCAAATAAATGTCGCACAGAAGAATAAGTTGAAGGGTCAAGGCACTACATTCCATCAACGTTAATACAGTTTTGTTTCGGAAATCCAGGTATTTGAATTCCAATTCGGTGTTTGAAGTGTAACCATGTGCCCAGAGAAAATGGAAAGTGCACAGACAAAGATAAATGAGCACATTCGTCAAGAAGCATGAAGTCTTCGTACGCAACACGTGACATGCACACACGCGCAAATGGGTGGCGTCCACCATCGTTGTGGAGACTGCGGCCTCGGAGTTAGGTAGTCCTGGCGGGATTTGAGCAGAGGCCGTTTTCCGACTTGTAGGCTTGGATTCCAGGTTTGGCCACGGCGGGTAAGGGGCTCGCTGATGCAACGGGCCACCGCTGGGCATAAGAGCCCGGGGACAGAAGGTGCCCGGCGTGGAGCGCCAGAGGCGAGTCGAGACCTCGGCCGCTCGTCGAACTCGGCCGCGCTCTCCCGGCTGTCGACCCTCTGGGGCTCGCGTGGCATTTCATCTGGAAATGAACGGTTGAACCCTGTGAACTTTTCACTTTTATCTTAGACTCTGAAAAGGCACTTCAGTCATTTGGATAGAATATGTTTGAAGATACAGCAGACACCAAAACTGAATACATCATAGTGGTGACTATTAAGAATTTCCATTTAGCAATGTGTAAGCATATGCTAAGTACCTTGTGCACGGCCGCTGCTGTCGGGCGCTCGACTTTGCCTTCCAGGTCGCGCAAACGCCTTTGTTGTTTTATCTGGTTCAAGGAGGGAGGCGGCTGATGGGCCGCCGTGGTTTCCTTGGCCCAGTCGTCCACCAACTTGTGCAGGTCCTCTGTAAACAATCTTTCCTTATTGTTGCTGTTGTTGGTCTGGACCCCGGCGAGCCGACCGATGGGCCGAGGCGACGGCGCCAGCGGGGCGGTGGCCGAGGCGAGGGACGGCTGCGTCTGAGCTGCGGCGCGGAAAGACGACCCTGAGGAAGACACAAAGGTGTGACGCACCTCTAGCAACACAGCAGACAAACGATTACAATCGTCACAAATGAGTACACACGTCTAAAATGTCTGCTACAAGCAGTGACAAAAACATTTGGGGAGACTATCATGCAAAAGAAACAAGTGTCAAATGAACACTCTCAGGAACACCAACTACGAAGTGCTGAAAAATCAAAGCAAGACGTGCACAAACGACACAAGGATGAAAAGATTCGGGGTTGGGGGGGGGGGGACTGGAAGCAAGTAAATGAGATAGTTACTACGACTGCGCTCTTTCCCTAGACATAGTCGTTTCAGTGTGGACCCTATAAAGAGGTAAAACAGCACAAGACAAAACATTAGGCGCAGGACAACAGCAATGTGCACGTTCAGCGAGCAAATGGAAAGGGGGGGGGGCGAAAGAAGAGAGTCACTTCAAATTGAGCAGAAAGACTGCAAAGAAAGGCTCAGCTTCTTTTTTTGGGGGGGGGGGATTTGCTTTTCCTTTCTATCGCTGCAATTCATTGACTGCCATCTAGATTCCGAAACTGAGGAGGAAGTTTTGGACAGTTTGCGCTCGGAAGGAATGACGTGATTGAACGTGTGTTCTCTAAGAAAGGAAGATTGCCACGCCTGCTCAAACGACCCCAAAGACTACACCAATACTACTTGGAAACGCTCATGCACTTCCACCAAGTGGAAAGAGAAAAATCAAAAGAAAGCAACAGTGATGATACAGCCCTTGGTGCGGCCCAGCAGTGTCCCGCCGTGCCCGTCTGGCGGCATGGCCCGGCGCCGCAGAAATCGCCCGCATCGTGTATGTCTTCGTCCGAACGCTCGAGGGCGCTCTCTCTTCTTGTACAACAAAGGGGAAGCAGGGTTCTGTGTTGTGTTCCTATGCCGACTGGCTTCAACTAGAAAATGTTATACACTACTCACAAAACGTTCTTTGGGATATTCTGCTTTTCGGGTGAAATTTCAGGATGAACGTAAAATGCTAAATAATTTTGACAGGTTGACTTAACGTGACCTTTTGAAGGCACGTTCCAACCCTTCAACGGTGCAGCTCTTTTTGAGCAACCTTCTGTTCTCTTATAGGAACTGAAAAGCATCATTTGTAGCATGAATGATTCAACACATTTCTTGGTTGGAATTGAAATGAGCTCTTTGTCATGAGACCAAGACCAAATGATGGCATTACTTTCACAAGCCAAAGTTGCCCAATATGCATTCAGAAAGTTTAAAGGTGTAAGTTCATCTCTAAATGTCATTTTAGGGTCATCCTGAATTGTTCCCAACATTTTGTGAGTCATTTCTAATTCAAATGAGGAGTGAACAAATCAAGAGGGGGTCAAGGTTTCCGACATGCACGTGTTGTGCTCAAACTTGTTCGAGACTTGAGTGTGAAAGATTTGGCCTTAATGCTTACTGTGTGCTTTTTTTCCCCCCGCCAGAAGCCCTGACTAATGTGTTTGGGCTTCTACTTTACTGGAAGTAAATACGCTGTGATTGTGTGACAAGCAATTGATTGGAAAAGAAATTGGGAACAATATCAACCCTAGCGGCATCCTGGGCTTTCTTTTTATTCTTGGTGCTGTTCACAGCAAAATGCTGCTGGCCTTCTCTGTCGAGATCAGGGCGGCCCACCGTCTAAGTGACCCCTTCATTTATCCCCCACCAGAAAATATTCTTTAAATTCTTTTTCTTTTCAAACCTTAAAAATATATCTAAAACACCCCAATCATCATTCAATATTGTTTTCTATATAAATGGAAGAAAATGAGGGAAAAATCCCAAGAGGAAAAATTTACAGAGAATATGCAAATACACAGGGGGTGGCTGCAGTTTAAAGTTGTAATATCACCAATTGTCCCTAGATGGCAGACATGTCTTAGTTGCACTTTACTGCCTTGGACTACACGACATGATCATTTTGGGGGATTTGGAATGAAAACACAATCCCTGGAAATTAGATGTTTGCGTGACATGATTTTTGTGATTTAAGAGAGAGGCGCAATTAATTATTAAATTAAATTATTAAGTAAAGCACTTTGAATTACCTGTGTGTATGAAATGTGCTATATAAATAAATTTGACTTTGACTTATTATTTAATATCCCCACCCATCTCTATTCTGCAGTTTTAAAAGTGTTATGTGCTTTTTGTCCTTACAGACTATTGCATTGACTCGTTTCGAGCAAGACCGTCCCAATCACATCATCAGCCCTCTTTGAGGTTCAGATGTCGCCCTTTGTAGTAATCCATTTCATTTCCAGGATGCTAAACGCACAACGGTGCGACCAAGGGAAAATGAAGAAAAAAAGACCCCAATGTTTTCTAGCAAACACCTTTTTTTTTTTCAGTACTCATACGGCGGAAAGGCCGACAGATGATGGCTGCGCAGCGTTTGGGGATGGTTGATGTAAATGTCAGATGACTGCAATGAAGGTGGCGCAAAAACGTCATTATTTTTGTTGAATGAGCATAGGGCGGCAGTGTGGGAGCTTTCAAATCAAGATTGCGGGAATGAAAGAGTGGGGAAAAGAGAAAGGAACAAATACAAACAGATGGACAGAGACACGGGTCCACTGAGGAATCTAGTGCGTGGTTTGCTACTAGATTTAAAGGTGACTCTCTCTGACGTTTGGTGGTAAACCGTCCAGCCTGTAAAAATGAATATAAGAGGAAAGAAGAGAAGAAACAAGAGAGACACTTTGAAAAAGAGAACAAAGATAGAGATGAGAAACCCCCACAATCACAAATGCACTTGTAGCAAATAATGACGTTCGCAAAAGTGATGAATGGGAACAACGACAACAAGTCAAAGCAATGTCAGCCCTCGTCACTGTCTACAAACTGCACCAGGATATTTGCGGTTTTTACTATTTTATGGTGTAATGTGTTTGTGTGTAGTTTAATAAGGCACACAGCTCACAGACTGAACGCTGCAAGATGAGTGAATGGAGGAATGGGAAAAAAAACCTTGGGGTGTTTTTGTGGATGAATAGCATTTTAAAATGAAAGCTAGACGCTCAAACGTATAGATTTTCCACAATATCGGTCATTTAACTCAAATTTGAAGGGATTTTGGACCAGTGGATTATTACATTTGCATGTTTCTGTGTGACATTTCTCTGGATAGCGTGTGTTCTCCTACGTGTACCTTGGCTCGTCAAGTTCGTCGTCCCGTCAGCGTGTTGGCCAGCGTGAATGTTGTCTGAGGAAAAGGAGCCTTTCAAGGAACACGGTTGCTGGGTGTGGACCTGCTCCGGGGTTGAGCTGCGCTGATTGCTGGAGCCGGAGCTGCCGCTGAAGCGAGCGGAGCAGTCCGACAAAGCTGAACTTTTAGCAGGTGATCCAGAGGAACTTCCAGAACTCTCTACTTGGTGCAATGAGAAGATAAAAGACAACGTTCCAATGTTGAATCAGCGCAAATGATCAACTGCGGAAGGCACACACCTGCCGCAGTGGCGCTGAGATTGCTTTTGAGCTGCTGCACCATCGGATTGAGCAATTTGCCAGCCTTGACTTTGTGCTTACTGGCCCTCCGTCGACGGCCACAGGGAGGCGCCGCATGAAGCAGGCCCACATTAGACGGCAGAGATTTTCCCACCTCTTGGTACAGACGCTCAATTTCACTTCTCTGAAATGCCTGCAGTTCCGATATTTCCTTCATGTGCCTAGCCAAAATTGGAAAAAACAACAACCACGATATTACTTTCAATAGTATGATTAAACATTTTTAAAATTTCTAAAAGGTCAATTTCACATAACATTCTTGTCATTAGATCAGAAATCGACAAACATAACGAGGTAATAATTTGAACTAAATTTGCTGGAGGGGAACTAAGGATTTTTGGGGGGGTGGGGGGTCGCCCAAGGATATCTCAGGAGGTCCACTTCAGAAAAACTGGATTTTGATGGCATGGGACTCCTCATCTAATCTCAGAGACACAGAAGAGCTTTGCGCTACTTATCCGACACATACACGTGCTTTGTATATATATGTATAAGTTCAATTACTTTTCCCTCAGCTTCTGAAGTTCTTTTCTCATGTCTGCATCCTCAAATTCGGAGTCATTGTCACTACTGATGTAGGAAGACGGCGCTTGTCCCGTCGCAGGCGAAGGAGCGTGCCCGTTCATTTCCAGTGGTTGCTTGCTCAGCGAATCAGGGCTCTGCTCGCTTTTGCTCCGACCGGAGCGCTTGAGAAAGTCCACCGCCCTCTTGACAAGCTTGCTCCCGCCGTGCTCGGCCCGGGCGTGGAGGCGCCCCGCTGGAAGAGCTTTGCCGCTGCCGCTGTCCTCATCCGCGGAGTCCGAGTGACGTGAGCAGTGACGGCTGGGAGCGCTGATGGTTACGGCCCGGGGCAAATGGCGTGGGGTGATATCCGGGCTGGACGCGAGGGTAGCCTGGTAGAAGTTTGGCGGGGCAGAGAAGCGGTTACTAGAATGAGATCTGGATGCGGCTGGACTCTCAGGATCTGCCGAGGATCTGCCAGCAGTCGTGCAGTCATTCTTATTTCTATCCGGTCCTTGAGAACAACCAGACAAAGTGTTGAGGCTACCCTTGCTTTTTTCCACAGTTGGTGCCGTGGTTGTTGTCTGAAAGAAAAATATTTCCAAACGTTCAATATATTTGCCAGTGAGCATCTTCAGCTAACATATGCTTTAATCAAATTTGCAACATGACAAGTGGCTTTTCTTAAAAAAAAAAGTAGAATGAGAACTTCAAATACCTCTTAATGCCTTTGTAACAAAGGTCAGACAGTAGGTTTGAACACAAAAGACATTTTTACTGAAATCCTGTGAGTTAAGTTTTAAATTAAACTACAGCATGACTAAATAGCAATAATCAGACCAAACTCATGAAAATACGGATTCGCTCTTACTTGAAAATCGCGTGAAGCAGCACTGACAGTCACAGCTCCTTTGATCGAATTCCTATCGGCAGCTACAAGAGAAGAAGAAACTTTTAATAACAGTGAGACAACGACTGTAAATGCCTTATACACAGAAACATTGCCTACCCGCCAAAACATCCACACAATCTGGCCTTTCAGGAATCTGAGGAAACGACAAGTGCAGCACACAGGGAGACAATTAATTTACCAGCGGATGATCTTAGGAGTCCAATAACACAGTATGCACTCTCCTCACAAGGTCACAATAGTCATTAGCGCCCAACAAGTTATTGCGTCGGTGACCGATGTCAATAAATGAGTGCAATGCTACAATCAGCAGATTATATTGGCGGGTAGATGAATGGGTTGGGCTCATTGAGTGAAGCAGTCACACAAACACACAATGTTTGTTGTTTACCACTGGCTCCTCCTGTTTCTTGAGCGGCAGCGCCTCCCCGGTACGGCCATCCGAGACTGTCATTGAGCCGAGTGCTTCCGTGGCTGCGGTTTGCGGGTCGGCCGCGGCGCCTGAAGGCTGCGAGGGAGCATGCTCCTGGTAGAGCAGATTCCTCAACTTCTCATCCAAAGTCTTGATAGTGCGATCGGCAAATTCCAGCCGGCGGGGCCCCTCGCCGTCCGACTCCCCGGGACCTAAGGGAACCGAGGTCTGATGGGCGGGACTTTGAGGTTGAGAGGCGATGGGGGCCGCTGGCGGCGCGGTTGCGGGACAGGGTTGCTGCAGGACCACCGACGGGTGTGCGACACGCTGTATGGGGAGCTCGCCGGTAGGACTGGCTTTTTGATGACCGGTTTGAACGGCCAAAGGTGCAACCTCCGCCTTATCCTCAGTCTTCACATCCAGCGAGGCGGGTGGTATGAAAGCACAGCACGGGATGTCGCTGACTATCGACACTGCCGAGACGCAGGCTTCTTCAACGGGAAGGCCCGCCCCCTTTGTGCTGTTTTTATCTTGACTGATAAGAGACTGCGGGTGCCGGACGGGGCAAAGGCTTTGGTCTTGATGCTGCAACGGCGCGGACGAGGGGCCTCGTGAAGACGGGAGAGAGGTCGACGCGGCGGGTGCGTTGGTGACGGCTTCGACCGAGAGTGAAGCAGAATTTTCACATTCTGGAAAATATCGAAGACGAGAGTTATTTAAGAGCAGAGCTAAGGCCATGGAAAAAAAGGGGCTGAGTCCTTTGTGTTGGATGACACAAAATCAAAGCTCCAATAAAGGGAAATCTTCCATTGGAAGGTCTGATGATTCATCAGCGACAGGCAGCACGCACGCTTCTGGCATACATACCCCGATCAGTTGAGCTGTGACACGGAGTCTTCTTGTCTTGCTCTTGGACCGGCACCTCAGCCACTGGGCAGATGATGAACCAGCGCTTGCCAGTGTGAAGCACTGCCAAGGACAGAATGGAAGAACCTACAGTTTCGTGTTCACGGGAAAGTCTACACACCCCTGCTACAAATGCCAGGATATTGCATTATACTGTAGTCATAAAGGCTCTCGAGAATGCAAATACCAGTACAGAAGTGTTAGAGTTCATGTAAAACTGAAACCCGAGTGTAGATTCTTGTGGAGTACAAGGTGGCAAATTTTGGTCTCACCATTTTGTTGATAGACGGGCTGTGGTGTGCTGGGGGCACAAGACTTCATTCCCTAAAACGGAGAATGGAAACTAATTGAACATGTGACACATTTTGTATTCTTTATTCAGTTTACTCTATTTTATACAACTAACTATTAACTTAACTGAGCGCTGGTCTCACCTCCGCCAGCATCGCGCTAATCCCTTCACCCGCGGGACTGCTCATCTGGTTGGAATTTCTCTCCGCCTCTGTGTCTTCACTCAACAACTCCTCAGCCTTGTCTACGATGTCCTTGAGCTGCTCAATGAAAACTTCTTTCTCCAAGTGTAGGATAAAATCGTTCTCCACCTGAGGGGATGGTTGGTAAAAGGTGCCTAAAAAAGCAACTTTTGTTTTGTTTCCTTTTTAACAGAATGCAACAAATATTGTATGCACCGCCGGACCACGATTTGGTTAATGAAAATAACATGATAAATGAAGTCCTTCAGAAGATTCAGAGTTCAGATGTTCTTCTTAATTCATTTCCCACATACCATGTAAGTTGCGATCTCTTCAGGCGCGTCTCCATCCAGGTCAAATTTGAACGTGACCATTTTGTGATTGTGCGTTTCCAGTTGACACTCAACCATCTTATCTCCCGTGTTGCATACCTACAATGTGAGCGAGGGAAGCGTATTTTCAGTTACTAGGAGTAAACCCACATGGCGTTTTTTGGTAACGCACGTTTAGCATGCTGAGCTTTGGCCTGCTAATCTTCTCTTGGCGAGACCGAGTGCGTGTTGACCTCCGGTGGTGTTTGCGGATTCTTCCTTGGCCTTTGCTTCCGTGTGTCCCTTCATAGCCGTCACTCATCTCCTTTCCTGACGTGGCATCAGAGTTGACACTGGTTCGAAAGCAAAGAAAAGTAATTGGCTGGTGTTACTTTTTTTCGTCAACATTCAACGTCTGGCAAAGTTATTTGCAATCACGGCGGTATGAAGGAAGAAAAAAAAAAACCCGCAAATGGTCAAATATGACGGATGAAGAAGAATGCTAGTTGGTACCTGTCATAGCTTTGTCCACCAGTGTGTTTTTCCACAACCTGATCCTACAGATAGGACACAATCCAGAAAAGGCAGAAATAAACTCCCACAGAAATGTTTTAGCAGAAACTACATGAGCTCCCATTTGCTGGCTTTTGTTTACCTATTGCCAATAACAGTTTTTACAGTCTGCCTTGATGTCCATGTGAGCCTTTTTAAATGACTGACTAGCTTTGATGCTCACTGAGATTTGGACACATGCCAAGAGGTAGCACACTTGAAGATCAATTAAATGGTATATTATTGGCGAGCAGCGCAGTAGATCAGCTCATGCACATCAGTCATCATTTAATTAATTTCTTGTGGAGGATTTGAAGAGGTATTTTAAGTGCTCAATTGATGTTTTTCACCAAATTCCACCAAGACGCCAGCCACTTGTCCCAATGCTGTTTACACATGAATGTGGCTGCCCGCACTTGCAGGTGGCATTCCTTTATCTTGCGGCTCTTTGTGCCCACCCAAAAGTAGGAGATGATCATATCAAACGTGCAAGTGGGATAGACGTCAAAGTGCAGGACCGAATCTTTGTGAGAAAAAAAATTAGATGTTTACATCTGTGTTGGCCTCAGCTGGACCTGCGTCTCCTGTGGGAACACTGAACTGCTGCTGCGTCAGACCGGAACTTGTCAATGTCCTCTGAGACTCGTGGCTCAGAATTTCCTTCTTCCCCGATTGGCCACCAGCGACAACCTGGTCTGAGGTAGTCTGCGCAGTTGTGGACAAGTGTGCAGGCTGGGTGAGAAGGTTCATCTGCTGGACAGGTTCTGGGTGGCTGCCAATCAACTTCTGAGGGAAAGAGAAAAGAACAATCAGCACCTATGCATAACAGACACACACACACACCCAAAGTACCATTTTGTGAAGTTCAGCACTTAGCCATCTTCATATTTACCTGCATGAGAGTGCTGCCATTTGTGTGCGGCAGTGTGTTGGGAGAGAGGGCAGCGTGCGTGTAAATGGGATTTGAAAATGTAGGCTCGGAGCAACGGGCGTCATCTCGCTGCCAAGCAACGGTGACCTGAGCATTTGCTGATGCGTTTAGCGGCATTTGAGCCAAGACGGGTGAAGGGGGAGCCTTGAGCAACATTGGTACGGATGCAACTAAGACATTTTCAATGAGAATCGGGGAGAGCGGTGAGATAGAGGGGGTCACAGGGAGAGCATGAGCCGGAGAAAGGAAGACATGGTTGAGAGTAGAAGAAGACACTGAAGAGTGATGGGCAGTGTGTGAGGGAGGGAAGGAGGATTCACAGTCAGTGACAGCGGCCATCACCTGGACAGTCGGGTACTGTGGACAAGTCAAGGAGAAAACAAAAAGACAATGGAAAGGAAGACTTTGACTGACTTTGTTTTCAGTTAACAGATCGTAGTCCATAAGAAAGCCAGGAAAGAGGGTAAAGAAGGAAGGAAAACAGGAAAGGAACATGAGGAAATTGGTAGCCTACCTGAGATGAGAGTGCTGCTGCTGCTGCTGCTGCTACTGCTGTTGCTGGCAGCGAGGTTGAAATCTGCAGCGGCGGTGGCCGCTGGTGGACGTCTGCCTCAGCCAGTGGCTGCTGGACGCAAATTGTCTGGGTTGGGAAACTGCTTGCTGAATGGGGGCTCTGGTTCGATCCCTCCTGTCTAACCAATGGCACACTCTGCAGATAATGACGGAAGAAAACCAAAAAGAAGACACTAGGAGGACATCCACCGCTTACAGCTAGACAGTGTTGTGCACGTGACCGATAATCAGCAGGAAGTTTGGATTCAAATGGACTTTTGCGCTTTCAGGCATGGAAAGGGTAGAAAAGTTACCTTTTGAGTCAGGTGAGTTGCCTGGCCATGTAGGAGATGGGGACCTCCTCCGCAGGTCATAGTAGACGACTGCCCGGGCAGGTACGGACTCTGAGCAGGTACGGCATTGACGGCAGAATGTGTAATGCTGACATCAGGTAAGATCACAGGAGAATATTGTTGCTTTGCGTTTGCAGTCTGGTGCTGTTGGACTTCGGACTGGGATGCGTCTTGACTGGATTGCGGCGCGGTTGTCTGTGCGGGCTGCCGGCCTTGCTGCTGGGGAGCGGGGCTTAGTGCTTCATGTTGACTTGGACAATGGAGAAGACGCTGTGACGTGATTTGGTGCTGTGCGCTCTGCATCGCCTCCAGCTGTGTCTGAAGCCCGTTTTGTGGCTGCTGCCTCAGGCGTTGTTGGTTCTCTAGTTGAACGGGCATCTGCTGGCTACTAAGTAGCGATGCAGAAGCGCTCGGACCAGTTTGGGAGCCATCTGGAAGCAGCGCGCCGCCACTGCAAGCGTGCGCCAATTGACATTTGGCCACGGCCGTCATCGTCGAGGACGCACACGTAAGCGGGCAACTTTGTTCCGACCGCTGTGCCGGGAGAGCCGTGACGGCGGCTGCCGTCTGCGGTTGATAACCTGACACGGTGTGAGTCTGCTGCTGGAACGCAGCAACGCAGTTCAAAGTCGGTGCTTCCCGATGATGACCTTGTGTCTGGTAGCACTGCGCTCCTGCGGGAATACTTGGAGGTGGGTAGCAGTCGCTGGCGGCAGGATGGGTGTTGGATGAGCATGAAGCGGCCTGACTTAGGGTTGCGGCACTGGGTTGGCACGCGTAGGGCGAAGCGGGCTGGAGGTATTGGTGAGATGTGAGCTCTGCTGCTTGATTCTGGTGACCCACAGAACTGGCCTAAGGACACAAAAGCAGCGAGCTAACATGAATGATATGGTACCGCTCGTTTTCTTCAATACATTCTTGCACACAGTCAGACAAGAATACAGTGAAGGCAGACTAAAAATCAGGTCAAATAGGGCCAGAAGAACTAGTGAGGCTAAACAAAAAATGGTTATCATCTGTGTGGATTGGAGGGAAGAGCAGTGAAAGTTAATCAGCAAGTCTATATTGCCCGTTGAGAGTCAGTGGTTCTCAAATGGGTGTACAGGAAGCCACTTCGAGGGTATGTGAGATTTTAAAATCCATTTAATAGTTAGTAGCATCTGTAAAAAAAAAAAAAGAGCTTGATCTTTTTTTTTTAATGAAATCATAATTGGATTTCAACTGAATTCCTTTTGCTTTTTTTTAAAATTAAGTCAATGTTTTTCTTTGAGAGCAAATCGGTACTATGACGCTTTATGTTGATTATTTTTATGTGAAAAAATCTTTCTTTATAATGAATAATTTCTTTTATTTTTTTGGTTAAATATTTTAATTTCCAAATATTCCCACATAGATTGAGTTCCAATGCTTAATGGATCAGACACTGATGGCACATTATTCTATTTTAAGTCTGGTTTGGGGGTACCTGGCTCAATTTTTTATTTTTTTTAAGAACCACTGTGTTAGAGAATTAACAACAAACCATTATTTTGCATTACTAGCAAGCTTCCTTTTGAAGATCATGCTCAGCTGTGGGAACCTAAGCAGCAAGCGGGACCCAGACGGTGGAAAGGAAGGAGATCCAGGGAGAAATCAGCGAGTCTACTACTTCCACCTACCACTCCCATTGCAGCGGCTACGTGCTGCTGTCTTGCAAAGGATCTATCCTCGCACACATGAAGACATTCATCTTCCCCACCCAAAGTGGCCTTCAGGTGATGATGACTCTTCAAATTGCCATCTGGGGTAACAAAACGATTCCTGTGGGAAGCTGAGAATTGAACGCAGGCGGGCTGGGCGGAGGCAGCATGACCTGGCGCTCCTTTTTGGTTGATAATATTGAACAGGGACTTTTGCAGCAGGAGCAAATCTGAACAATCGCTTGGATCTTTCAGATGTCCCAAAGGAGGGCGAGGCAACGTTCCCACTGAGAACGCTGTGCGTTTGGACGCACATGGACAGTGCGGCGGTGCATCAGAAGACGCAGAACGTCCAACCACTCCCCGGTGGTGGCTGCTGTGATGACACATTAAATTGAGGAGCCCACTTATGTCAGAGTGTCTGCGGACCCTTGTCACAGGAAGCGTCACGTCCGATGAAGGTGAGAGGAATTTCTCTCCACTGCTGACGGATCTCAGGGAGAGTTTGGAGGCGTCGAGTTGAGCTAAGGGCTCAAGATCATAAGCGTCTATAATGGGAGCGCTTCCTCTGCGGGCTGCAAATTCACAACAAGTACCACGTTCCGGGCTCAGCGTGGCCCCGCATTCTTTGGCCGTTTCACAGGAGTGAGGTCGATCTGCCGGAAAAGCTTTACCTGGCTGCCACTGATTGAGAAGCGGACCACAAGGCAAAACACATGTTCACTCACGGAGACAATCATTTCTCCATAAAAACCCAAAGGAAAACCGTGAATAGGTTGTTTATTATGAAGTAAAGGTGCTTTAGCGATGGCACATTGTTGTTTTACACCTTTGAATATATAAGTCAACTTGAGTGTGTATGCTCCAGGTACAAACCTGCTGTGTTGCCATGGTGATGGGCTCCAGCAGGGACTGGTAGAGGACACTCTGCTGGCTGCTGTGGGAGTCGGAGTAAACAGTAGAGCCCTTGCCGCTGTCAAAAGTGCCGTCTGCTACAGAAACACAAAATTATGATGATTGATGCACATGACTATCTCCCAGTATGACGACTTACATGTGACTGAGGTGAAACTGGCCGGCAGGGTGCGAGGTTGGTTGTGCTGCTCGATGTCGGCTTGCGGCTCCAGCAAAGAAGGTTGACCTGCGTGAACGTCCCGAGAAGGCGCACCCTGACAAGATGCCTGCTGGAACGCATGGCCGCCATCCACTTGATGAGTAGCCGATGCCGTTCTTTCTCTTCTCCATTTGATGAGTGCCACGCGGTCCCGAATGGATTTCCCTACGGTCTTCACATCGCTGTCGTGGAAAAATCCAGAGTCCACCTGAAAAAGACAAAGGCATGACTCATTGTTGTTGTTAGAGTGCTGAAATAGCTGCTATCCTTAAAGGGCAAAAAGAGGGAAAATGGCGGAAGTGTCAGAATATTCACATAGGTTACATCTGGGCACCGATGCAGCATAAAAATGTAAAGGTTGTTTTAGTTGGTTTAATTTCATCAGTAGCTTTCATATCCTGTCGGTAAGGAATTCATTAAGCCAAGATTCATTCCCTTCAGTGCGGCGCTTCTTGTTTTTCATCATATTATTGGTAGCAGCAGTATGACTGCTTTGCCTTGTGTTGTTGATTTCATTGCAAGTGTGAATTTCCCTTGGAGATGAATTACGTATCTGTGGCTCTATGTATCTGAATATGTATGAGTGAATTCATTAACTTTGTGACATTCGATCGACAGTGGACACCCGCGTAGTACATTGTTCCTTTTTTTTTCCTCTTTAATACAGTGGACTCCCCAGGGGGGCGGCAGAGATCAGGCTGGCTTGTGAATAGCAAAAAGATGCATATGAGAATATGTGTGAAAAAAATAATTAAATCCAAATTTGTCAAAAAAACATATCAACAAATCACCTCCAAAATACTAAATGAATATTCAAAAATATTGAAACTAAAAGGGGGGGGGGAGATTCCTTCATAAATGATTTATGCAAGAGATAGGGGTTGAAATTTGGGAGTAACGGTAACTTTAATCCCAGCGACAGCCACAATAAATGCAAAACTAATCACCAGAGAAGCCAAGTGGTGAGAAATCACAAGTCTCATGTTGCAGCAAAGTTAGCACCCATGACACAATTGTTTTGTCTGCACTCTTACTCCCAGACAACAGTTACAATGTGGACGTGCCTAATCTTTTCCTCAAGTAAAGCTCCAAATTGAAAAAAAAGAAAAGCCATTTGGTCAGTCACATGATCCCTTTTCTCATGGAAGAGTAGTAAATGAAATAAGTTGCAAAAATGTATTGACATACCATCTCTTGTGCCACCACCTCGGGGACTTCCTTCTCCAGGTCAAAGGTGAACTCGATAGCCCCACTCTCCTTATATTTGCCTTTCAATTTCTTGTGATCCTCTACCCACAGTTTGAGGGCGATGGAGGTCTTTTGCCCGTCGTCCTCCTCGGCCAGCTCCACCCTCACGCCCGTGTCCTCGGCAAAGAAGGCGTGGTTCAAGAGGTCTTTGATGGCGTATCTGTCAGTCAGACCCGAATCAGTCACTGGGACTCAAAGGAAAATTGTGGGGAGAGCTACGATGAGAAGAGGTGACAGTGGCTTACCGCTCTTCTCTCTTTTGGCAGATGCACTCCCCAATAATTTCTTTGATTTCAGGATCCATAACCTTGTTGTAACTGGCTGGCTTGACACCCTAGATGGAAAAAAAAATTCAACACGTGGAATGAAAAAACTGAAGTCGAACTCCATTTAGGGAAGACAACAAAAACTGTCCTATCCTAAATGTGCTAAAGATCGTATTGAACAAAAACAAAAATCCAAATTGTGCCTTAGACTTACACTTGTGACTTTGCGATAAATCTGCGCAGCATTCTGACATTCCGAGTAGGGATATTCTGAGGTGGCCATTTCGAGCATACACATGCCAAAGGCGTAGACGTCCACAGCTTCATCGTAGTGCTCCTCGTACATTTCCGGGGCCATGAACTCCGGAGTGCCTGCGGCAAGAGTTGGAGACACACAGGTCTTGGACACGTTTCTCTGCTTAGACAAATGGCTGCTGCAACGACTTACCTATGACACTTTTTGCAAAAGAGGCAGCTTTCAGCGTGGCCAGCCCCAAATCGCCAATCTTGACCGAGCCCGTAGGGCCAGTGATGAAAATGTTATCGCACTTGAGGTCCCTGTGGATTATGGGAGGGGTTCTGGTGTGGAGAAAGTGAAGGCCTTTCAGGATCTGTCTACACCAGCTTCTTAGCACCTTGGGCTTCATCACCTTAAACCGCTTCAGATAGCTGTACAAGAGGAGGCAAAGGTTCAAAGTTTGTTTGGTAGTTGGGAATTCATCAGTACTCACGTTTTTAACGTCCCCGATGTCATAAGCTCCGTAACCAAAACGATGCACTTCTTTCCTTTAAGCGGCGACTCCCAAAAGTCGTAAAAGCGGACAATGTTTGGATGTTGGAGACCTTTTAACATCTCAGCTTCTTCCTTGAAGCGCTGACGTTCCACTTTTGACAGTTTACGATCCTGAGGAAAAAGGACATCATTAATATTATTATTATCATTATCATAAATAGTTGGTCAGAGAAAGTCAGAGCTTCGTCTTTGGGTCAAAGAAATACATCCCTATTTGCTTTATGACAAATACGCAACACCGAGCAAAACCAACGAACAAGGATGTGTTACGTTTGAGAAATCTCAGTCAATGTCTTTACCTGACTCTTCAGCAATGTGAGTCATATGAAGTTGATAGAGATGTTTGCCACTTCAGGAATGTTCATCAGGGTTTATCGAGGTCAGATCACTTTTTATGAACCATTCATGCAGCAATCCAAGAAATTGCAGAGTGGGTACACATCCATTTTCTTGCAAGTGGACATCAATCTGTCAAACCAATTTTGTTTTGACATTGCGCTCGATCAGCAGCCACTGCGACTAAATGAGAGCTCAAAGGGTGTGTGCGTGTGTGTGTGTTGGGGGGTAGTCACACCCTCTCCCACCCCACTGCAGCAAAAGGCTTTGTGTCATCGATCTGTTCCATCTTTCTTCATTTCCTTCGATATCTTGCCATCTCACTGTCCACCTTCCATCCCCCATCACAGCATCCAGCCTGCCTCTCTCTCTCTCTCTCTTTGCACCCCTCAAAGCAGCCACTCCCTTCAATATCACCAGCAAACCCCCCGCACAGACACGAAACGATGAGCGCAGAATTTGCTAGCTGCACCCTGTCCCATTCCCTGCAAGGCATATACTGAAGCACCAAGCACTGCTCTACTGATTTTTTTTTTTAGCAGTGGGCCTTACATAATCATGACCCCACCCTCGCAGGGATGGGCGACAAACTCAAAGGCTCGGAGACATTCAATTATTTACCCCTTACAGTGAACTCCAGTGACACGAAACGGTACAAGGTTGCCCAGAAATAAAAAATTGTTTCAAATGGAGCCGTGAATGGTGATATATTCTAATGACAATGTGGCTAGCGTGGAGGTGTCTGTGTGTGCGTGTGTGTGAGTGTGAGACTTAGGCTGCACTCTTCTGAAGAGGCATGAATAATTCACCTCTGCAGAAGCCGACAGTGGCAAGCTGAGCAACGGAGGACCGGCTAGGTCCACCCAAGTTGGATGCTTAGCTTCCACAATCTAAAAATGACAATGCGGAGCACTTATGACACTGCAGAAAGCAAAATAAATATAACTCAATGAAGAAAATGAAATGAAAAAAAAATCATCCCTTGTATTCGAGTCCTCCTCTCTGCTGTCATCTTGCACAAATTCTTTCGGCAAATCCACCATGGTGTGTTCCCCAATTACAGCCAACACGCACGTAACTCCAGTGAGCTCTCCTCACAGTAGACAGGGAAGCTTTTACATAATTCAGAAGCCAGCATGGTGAGACACCGAGACTCCCCAAAGACCGGCCAAAGTCACTCGTGTGCAAGCTGGACAAAAGACACCACAGGAGCAGACAACGCCTCAGTCAGCCATGAAAACAGCAAGAGAAAAATTCCAATTAAATTCAGATCATGACTGTACAGTATGCGCACATGTTTTCAGAACGTGGGCAGGCCTCCGCAGAGAGGAAGTAACGCCGGACGGCTGCCATGCTCCAGGCGACACGCCGCCCAACGTGCTTCAACTGGACAAAGGCCAACAAAGTCCGAAGGGGTGCGATTGCATCGTGTTATTCACAAACCGATTATTAACCACACTTGATGAGGACATTCAATCTTGAAATTGTGATGAAAACATTAAAGATTGCTCAAAAACACCAAGGATTTTTGAACACGAGATGTCTCAAATGTATCCCTTTTAAATTGATAGCGCTAACAGAAAAAAAAATCAAACATTTCAAGACAAACAAGACATAATGAACCATTACAGCTGTGATTTAATCGAATTGTCTTGCCAAATCTCCAGTCCAGTGTGGATGACTGTAAACTAAATCTCTAAACCTGTTGCAAAAAAATATTTGTAATATTCCTCAAATGAAACATTAATCACAACAACACAGTCATGTGGAAGTCTAAGAATATTCTGAGCCATATCATGTCAACTATGGCTATTTTTCCAACATAAACACAACCAGGTATAAATTCACACCTCACACCTTCAAATAATGGCTATTAAAAATGTAACCACGCCAAGGACTCAACGCACTTATTTGGATATCCACTAATATAAATCAACAAAATGGGGAGAATACAACAAGTTACTATCTCGAAATTCCACTGCCAAAGTCTAATATTCTGTCCATTTTTGTCATTTCTCAATATGAATGGATCATTAAAATGCTTGGAGTAAAATCTAGGGTAACACAATTTAATTTTGCGCAATGTACTACACTACCTAGGCGGATATTTATGCACAGTCGGCATTTTTCATGACTAAGCAGCAAGGCTGCCTGTGAACAAAAAAACAGCATCGGTGCGAGTAACCAGCAGAAGCGAAGGCATGACAGCTGGTGATGTTAACACACCCACATACACACACACAACATAATAAAATTAGCCACGAATAGTTGCGGTGCCGCGATACACAGTGGCGGCTGAACCCATCTGCTCTGACGCTCAGCTTTTTATATGAAGGTGCAAGTCCAGCCTGGCTTGATGGAGATGACGAGACTGTTTCACACAGCTCCTTTAACCAGCTCATTTATTTCCCTTTTATTTCGTACTCATAAAAAGCTTAGTGACAAAGAGGTTAATCAGGTGTATCTTAGAGTTAGCAATTACTTCTTAACATCGAGATTAAGCAGTAAACAGCCTGACTCAAAAGATTATGGAAGGAATTCCTGGAATCCGGAGGGGGTACTGTGACAACTAATTGCTTATTAGACTCGAAGGCAGAAGTGATTTTTTGGCCAACAAATGTATTTAATCTGCTTTTGCTTTCTTGTGACGAGGCGTGTTATGTGCCTCCAGTTCCGTCAAGTGCCTCAAAACATCTACTAAGGATTGTTCTTGTGGCTTTTATTGTATTTTAAGCACACCCACAACTGTCAAAAACATGACCAGTTTCCTCTTCCCATTACGTTTAGTACTTTAGAACGGAGGCAATAGTGAGACTTTGGCTAGGGAGTTGGAGAGGAGCTTTTATGGAGCTTGCCGATCAGGTAGGTTGGCCGAGGGAGCCTAGTAAAAAAGGCAGAGCAGCAGCCCTCAAGGACCAGAGCTGGACATGCCTGCTTTAAAATAATTTCAACATTTGATCCATTTGCGCTGTGATTAACCCCTTTATCGACTGCCGGCTAGAGGGAGGATATTCGTATTTGCCCCAAGGGAGGTATAACAGAGCGCAGAGCTTCCTGATGTGTTTGCAATCTTCAGCATGCAGGCAGTGGGATGGCGTGACCGCTGTGGCTGCTTGGCATGACATCACCATCCGAATGATGTCATCCAGTGTCTACCTTTTGTCAGCCTTCGCTTAAAACATCTCAAGTACAATTGCTTGGGAGATGTGCTGCTGTTTTGTGACACAAAAGACTGCAACGTTCTTAGCGAGAGCGTCTAGTTGAGCCAAGATTAGTGGAGCTCCATGTAAACTTCCTGCAAGGGAGAAGCCAAGACATAATCCAACTGCAATCCCCAAAGGACTCAAATCATTGTTGGTTCATTCCTTTGCACGGTCTAAGCAAATGATTCGCCTACCGAAGCAAGTAAAAAAAACAAATCTTTCCAAGGTCAATGATAGTTGCTGATTCCTTTTCCGTAGAAAACCGTGACAATTTGAATTTTAATTATTTGCAAGTAAACGGAGTAAGGTCAATGGCAGCTACTAAATGATCTTTTCCCAGTTTGAACTAGAACTAAGCAAGTACTGATACATCTGTGACAATACCAGCCTTATTTGAACACTATTGCAAGTCATCATCTGCTTCAGAAAGAAAGGTCTTTGTCATTGTCTCAAATGAAATTGTATAAACGCTACTCGGAATTGAACATCTCTAGTTTCAAAGTAGGCAACTGTTAGTTGCTGTGGTTTACCTGCAGCTCACACCAGGCAACCTCCACCCAGGTTTCCGTGTCCAGACCCTTGTAGACGGTCTTAAAGGAGCCCCGCCCGAGCTCAATGTCAAATTTAAGGAAGCGTCCTCCCGGAGAGGTGGCGACGGCCTTCATCTCCGCCTCTTCCTCCGTCTCCTCGCTGGCTGCCTTGATGGCGCTTTTACCGCCATCGCTGCACGTGGCGTTCAGCGCATCTCCTCCGCTTTCGCCCTTCTCCTCGTCACCTCTGCCATTTCCTTCTTTTTGCCCACCTCGAGTCTCGGCGCCGGAGTCCTCCCGTATTCCGCCGCTGGCGCCTGGCGTCCTGCCGGCGACCGTTGGTGGGGTCACGTTCAGGAGCCGGCCGTCACATTCGGTCGCCTCCGAGGCCTGCTCGTCCGCGTCCGAGAACCACAGGCTTCTCCTGATGAATCTCTGACGAACGATCTTCTGATAAGCGGAAGATGGGTCGCTGCCGCCTCTTGGCAGGCTGGGGCTTCCGTCAGCTGTGGCTTCACGAGTGCTTATTTGGGGTTCAGGCTGCCTGCTGGGGGGGCGGTTGATTCGCAAGCGCTCCTCTGCGTTTAGGCTAGCTTCCTGCTCCATGCTTAGTCGTATGTTCCGTCGCTCCGGCTAACAGCTCACACGCGCCGTGGGCGAATTTGCCGATATGCGGCACACACATCAACACCTTCGGTTTCCATTCTGTGACCGAGTCACAGTAGTCTGAAGCAGTAGACACCTCTGACAACACCGGCATGGATGGCACACACCAACTTGAATCCAATCTTGAGATCTGTAACAGATATGTTGCCAGAGCGTTTTAGTCAGTCCACTATACACTGAAGAAAAAGTTTAGGGTTAAGACAAAAGGATTGATCTTTAAAATAGATGCTTTAAAACAAGCATTTCTTAAAGTGACAGTGTTTAGATTTTTCTGCCATCTAGTGAACCAAAGTGCATTGTATTTGATGCACATACAGCAGTCATTGATCCAAAAATGTGTGATCTGGTGATTTGTCTCCTTCGGGCGTTCAAGATGGCAGCAAAACATGTCAGCTTCCGATAACGTGAGGCGCGACCCATATTAACCTTTTAGCAATTAGGAGATCAATGATTACATTAAAAAATGTACATTGAAGGGATGGAACATAGCTTTTGCATATTACTGAAATTCATAGTGGGTTTTTGAAATGAAAAAAGATAATGAAAGGGCAAAAAGTAGATTTAAAGCTTAGCATTTGTGTGAATAAGGGAGGCAGTGTGTGCAGGGAGTCAGTGTGTGCAGGCATGAGCTTCTGAATGAATGTGCACTTGATAACCCCTCGTGGGAATAAAGAAACGTGAAGCGACTGTGTCATCCTTGGGCACGTTTATCGAACGTTCCGATATCATCAATTCACCACCTGTTGCCAAATTGTGCAGCAGAATCATTCATGACTTGACACAATCAAAGTAGTTCACATCTTGTAATTAAACTGAGAGAAGATCAAAATGAGGATATTTCATCATGTATTTTTTGTGAGATTTTTCTCTTTTTTTTTTGTGTCATGAGATGTTTCAAATGTAAAATATGCCACACTGCACGAGTGTAATGTGGATTTAATTTCACGTAACTGGACTTAGAAAAGAAGTTGCCGGGCAGATGAGTCGTATGCCCAATTTTTATTTACATTTTGTACATTTGGTGGTGTGCAATGAGATTTTTATGATGTAACAAAATGGCTTGTATTAGTGCAGGTTGACATTTAAAATAGCTTTCCACGTTGCTCATTTGCTAGCTTAGGCACAAGATTGCATCCTTGCCTTCTTGGCAGGGGCGTAGGCAGAATGAATAATATTAAAGAGCTCCTTTGAACCACGCCGACACATTTAGACGTCATATAGACATTTCTAGACAAATATAAGCAAGACGTACCTTGGTTGTCCCAAAAGGCACACAGAAGCACGCCCAACGTCCTGCTTTTAGGTGCTGATGGTCACGGCAGGTGGCATCATTATCATTATCGTCGTCGTCATCATTGAAGCCGTTTATCGTCGAAGAAATGTGCACTTTGAAATTCCATGTTTATCGTTCGTCGTTTGCTATTTTCTAATCGACGTTGAAAAACGTTCTTGGAAATGTTCTTATTGCTTGGATGCTCTCGTTGACCCACGACGCAATTCGCCGCATCACTCCTCCTCCTCCCTCAGCGGCTGTTTCTTAAACATGGGCGCCTACCGCCCAGCGTACGTCGTTAGATATAACACGACGCGGAGGAAGTGCTCCTGTACTTGTCACTCTCCGTAGAGCTTCTGCGGCTTGCGATACAATGACGCTGCCCGGTGCCCGGCGTCAGTGAGCGGCGGCGGCGCCCACGCTCGTTCCTTCGACTCGCCAAGCTCCACGGCGACGCCCCTCTGGACTAGCGAGCCGGCCGACCAATCAGGCGGCACGCCGGAACTGCACAACAAAAGTGAACTGACCCAAGTGCGAAAATATAATCGTGCTTAAAGCTCCACCGCGTTACTATTTATAGTAAAAAAAAAAAAATGAAAAATTATAAAGTCCTCAGCCAAACAACGCCTATCAGCACCTCCAACATCTTCATGAATTTTTCATGATTGGATCTATTTCATGTTGTTGACATTCCCACAGTGGCGCACCAAAAACGGTGCAGCCGTTCCTTAAAAAGCTACCTAATTTAAATTATTTTACGTTTCTATAGCTGAATTTATTTTACACTATTATCCAAAGATTCTTCGGCTATGAGGTCGAGGAATATCAAAGTTCGAACTTTGAGAGAAAAGAAAGAACACAAGAAGATCTTGTTGTGTTCTTTCTTTTCTCTCTTTTTCTTTATTTTATACATGCATTAGAAAAAATAAAACAGCACTAGCAATGAAAACCCCCAAGACAAGTCCAAGGCCTATTTTCAGTCCTCACAGCAAGCAGCTGGCAAACATCTCTCTCTTTGTTGGTGTGCTGCTGTGTCAAAATGGCTTGTCTTCCCCCCCACAATTAGGCTTACACAGTGGCAGAATTACGTATATAGTGCAGTATGTGAGCGACTCAAGTCACATTGCACGGCGGGACACCAGAGGCAATTATGCAGGCTCTTACTTTGTTTCCACTTCAGTAGGCAAGAGGAACACATTTACATCATGTAAGCACAGCTATCACATATGATGACTCAAGTGAAGTTTCCATTTGACTTGTACGAACAGCTACATATGGATTTAGGCTTCAGCGGGCTAACCTATTAAAAGCACCATTGAATTTCAGATGGATGTCTCAGCGTTGGCAAGGACGAGCAAGAGCGTCGCTTCGGCGGACTTAACGGCCGTGCCTTAGCTTACACGTGTGAAATGAGAAAATATCTTATCGCTCAATAAAATGTGCAATTGGACATGCAATTGGTGTACCTTATCCAAACGGAGTGGTCCGTCTTTCCCAGGCATCCTGTGTTCTTTGTGAGTTTGTTTGCAAGCCATTGTTTTTGACGGCTTTTTCCACTTGCGCCTTCAATGTGAAACATTTTAAAGCAAGCACGCCATTCCTCTTATTTGGAAAAGCTATGCCAGCAAGAGTGCTAAGTAATACTTTTAACAAGTGTGTGTATATATCAGTTGAAATTTGTATCCCTGTTCACCAAATATGGCCCACGTTTCTTGTGATGAAATATGTTTCTTATCCAAAACCCGTCAATAGATCTAATATCTGAAAGAGTTGAAAAGTTCAATTGTGATCAAGGGGCACGCTCTACATTTTGCCAACTTTGTCTGTTATGTGCAATTGTTTCATATCACCTGCTTGTTTGCTTTGTTCCTGCAATGTACAAAAATAAAAGGCCGACTGAAAATACTGGAAATGAGATTTGCACGTAGGTCGATCCTTTTCTGGAAGAGGGCCAGAGTTTGAGGTGAGCGAGAGGTGACTTCTTGCTCAAGATGGATGAAAATATTAGATGTGCCAACATTTTGCCAAGTGTGTGTGTGTGGGGGGGCGGGGCGGGGGTTAAAGACCCTCTCTCCCCATCCATTCAAGTTAATTTGCTTCATTTTAAGAGACAGCAAGTTGAAGCTACTAAATAATGAATACCTCACCATGTCTTAAGTGGTGTCTGACAAAGTGCTTTCCACGTGCCACACGCAATACATGTTCATGTCATGTATGTGGATAAGTAGCCTCAAAGTAAGGCACGGCATAATTGGAGGACCCACTTAGAAGGGAACTACTATACTTCTATTGTGCACGTATTAATATGAGCCATATTCTGTGCAACTCAGTGGAAAAAAATACAGACGGGAAGTAAAGAATACGTTTGAATTTTGCGCCGTCTTATGCTTTTGGAATGTCGCACATTGTGGAGGTCGTAAACATCAAACCCCTGCAGCAGATGCCATGACCACACTGGATGCTTATTAAACAGTCAGCTGGCTTCTCTCTGTTCATTCAGTCCTGCTCATGATACTGGAATGGAAGCAAAGGCCTCTTTATTGGGCTCATCCACAGCTGCAGGTGTGAGAGAAAAAATGGGGAGCATTATTATTTTGTCATGCATGCAAGTTTTGGCCTGTATGTAGTCATACAGAGAGTTAGTTGTGAGGAGGCCGGTTCTACTGTGCAAACACACACGCCTCTATCTAATCTAGTTACAAAATCCTTTTTTTTTTCAATGAAACGTTGGATCCCCACTTGTGAGTCGTTTGTGTGGAGCTTTAAGCTTCTTTGGTGCTTATTTGGTGCTTAATGTTAGAGTTAAAAAGATTTGTATAATATCCAAGAGAGCGCTATAAGCTTCTAGATGATTGAATTTTTTTGCAGGAAGAAATAACAAGCATACAGCACAAGCATCCAATGAACAGAATACGTCTTTGAGCTTCTTTTTGATACATTTGTTCGTCATTCACAATTCGTTTGTCCCATCTTCACACAAATTCCCATCTAGCGTGGTCATCCGCTGATTTCAACACTCATTACTATTCACCCATCCATAAACATTTGCAATAATCCGATCATGTCATTTGTCAGGAAAACGTGAAAAAAATGTACAGCAATCATATTTTCCAACACACCCTAATCAAAGATGTGTACAAGGAAATCCCTGGAGCTCACCAGATCGAAAAAATATGTGTGTTAAACGTGAGCACTTGACTCCAAAACGGGCATCAACAGCTGACACACAGGCTCCTCAAAATGTTTTACAGTCAGTCTATCTTGCTTTTGCTGTCCTAATGGCGCCCTTTCCAAAGGTCACTGCACTATAATGGCTGTCGGTTGTGCTAATTGCCTGGCAAAGCTAACCGGACGGTATGTGGATCTTCCTCAATGTCAACGCGAGCACAAAAGATGTTCCTCCAAAAGCATGATGTATCGCTCAGCTCATTTTTTGCATTGCCAGGATAAAATTATTTAGTGAGACACGAGTTGACACAGGGTTGGTGTGATTCTGGCACGGCTAAGCCCCAGGTTATTCAACTGGGAAATAAATAATTTCCCAGAAAATACATTTGCCCCAAATAATAATAATAATTGCATAAGACTTATACAGCGCATTATCTACATCATACGTTGCCCAAAACATTTTAAAAAGCCGGATATTCATTTATTTGAAAATGTGTAAGGCATTGCTGCCAGGATTTTTTATTTATTTATTCATTTATTTATTTCAGCTGCAAATGGCTGACCTCGTCTTATATTGATGGCATTGTGGAATCTGAGAAGGCTATTGCACACGTTGCACCATCCATCCATCCATCCATCCATCCATCCATCCATCCATCCATCCATCCATCCATCCATCCATCCATCCATCGGCAGTATAACGGGTGGCCCTCAGGGTCAAATGTTTGACCCCCCCCCGGACACTCAATGAGTTTAGAAGCATCACGGGCCACCACCTTTTCCCCTGTCCCTCGCTGATGTCAAATACATTGCCCCCTGACAAACAGTCCATGTACAGCTAAGTTGCACTTGTATCCCTGACAACCAGGCTTGACAATGGGTCAGAGTTCACTCGATTGTTGTGCCGTCGTCAGCACCCATGGGAGTCAACAGCAGACACTTGATCCATTCAGAATGGGTTGATATTTGTCATTGTGCCGAGCCTGACATGAAGAAGAAAAATTATGAATTACGTACATATTTGTTAGAATGGCATATCGCTGGGGTCAGCTCAAATCTTGAAAACCAGCACATTTCAAAAAGACCATGTTTGTTGAGTCTTCAACATTACGTCGTCATTTTGACTACTTTAGATTGGTCACGAATTTGAAGGGGGAAAAAAAGAACATAACCATATGGGGACTGATTTCAGACTGAATTTTTCTGGATGCTATCCACTGTCTTAAACATGTGCAAAAATGCTAAAAGCAGTTCATCTGCTTTGTCCAATATTTCGTGGCGTCCATTACAAATCATCCAGGTTGACCTCTCCCACTTGAAAGGCTTGTGTATCAGAAAAGAGGTCAGAGGTGTGAGAGTCATTCAATGCTAGGATTTCTCCCCATTCCCCCAAAACCCACACACATGCATACACATCACATTCTCATTGGTCATTGCTTCCATTGTCCCCACTTCAGTCGGACATTTTGAACCCTGTTGGCTCCACCTTTGTCCACCAAATAGAGGCAGCGGTACGTGACCCTGCTGGCCTAATTACACTTGCCGACTTGGCCCAGAACTCCAAAACATCCAGGCAAGGTCCTTATAGCTTTGTCATGCATGTCAACACGCACACGTCATTTTGTCTAAACACTGGAATCAGAAGCTATTTTTTATATTGCAGTGTTTCAGATCTCGGGACTTCCATGATGTCAACATGTTTTGGATGTTCTGCGAAAAAAACACTACCTGACCTACAAACACATTGACCTCTCCAGGTTCCCATCGAAGTTTCCACCGGAAAACAAGTCGTTCACAAAAGAACAACCACTGACGATTATTTACGCCCAGACATTGTTTGTCGTCCTGTGGGCGAGCGCGGGGAGAAAACGAGGCTTTCCACACAAACCGTGACAAAGAGGTCTGATCCATAAACAACACAACATTTGTTCCCAGCGGACCGACAGCAAAGTGGAGAGAACAACAGTCGGGCAAATGTGACCTCATCATGTCGCCCATGTACCCGATAGTGCCCCCACCTCACACACACACACACACACACACACACACACACACACACACACACACACACACACACATAAAAGAGCGGCTGGCTTGACTTCGTTGAAAGGAGAAGCAGCTTGTTAATGACAGTGCAGTAATGATGACACAATTGTGGAGATTAACACGCCATGCCAACTCTATACAGTGTAGAAAAAAAAAACATGCCTCACCACCTTAACTAAATCAATTTCAACTCAACTCATAAAAACAGCAGTAGGGCAAACATTTATGTTCTTTCATCATTTGCTTGCAGAATCCTGCAGCATTTATTTTCGTGTTTGTAATGCAAAGCAGTTTAGTTGCACGTCAAAATTGTATTAGGGGACAGCGGCATCTGTCGGCTGTTTGGATGACTGCAGGAGCGTGCCCGTCTTTAGAAATGGCTTAGATTTGGCGGGGCATTTAAATGATTGAGCGTTGATTTTAATGACAAAAATACATTTGATGAACAATATTTAAAAGAAAAAAAACACCTTGAAACTCAAAGGTGAATAAAAAGGATGAATATTTTCAAAAGTTTGCCTCCATCCATGTTTATTGTGTGTCTGTGTGTGTCTTTGCACGTGCGTGTGTCTGTGTGCGTGTGTCTGTGTGTGTGTGTGTCTGTCAGTGTGCGTCTGCGTGTGCATGTGTGCGTGCGTCTGCGTGTGTGTGTGTATGTGTGCGTGGGTTTGTGTGTGTGCACGTGTGTGTGTGTCTGCGTGTGCACGTGTGTATGTGTGTGTTGTTTAGTGATAATGGGGTCTTATCAGCCTCTGGTGGAGTTTCCTTCTGGACAGGAAGTGGCCTTCCTTTGCTTCCTGTCGTCCCCTCCTGCGTGTGTGTGTGTGTGTGTGTGTGTGTGTGTGTGTGTGTGTGTGTGTGTGTGTGTGTGTGTGTGTGTGTGTGTGTGTGTGTGTGTATGTATGTGTGCGTGTGTGTGTCCTAACAATATGATGACAAAACAATCAGTGTAGAGGCGAAGAACAAGAATTTGGAGAGGTCGAGGTAACGATGTAAAGAAAATGAGAACCAATTTGAGCAAGAACAAATTTATCAAACTGGATTAGAAAAGTTTGACGGCTGACCAAAAATGGATTATGAACCCAAGAAATCTAAAAAGGTAATTTCCTATTTTTTTACAATTCCCTACATTTGCTTCAGGAGGAGCCTTGTCATGCAACATGATCATTTGGAAATAATCTCATACGGACAAACAGACAAACAAAAAAAGTGCCAATGATTGGTTGCGGCATATTTTGGTACCTTCACTTCCTGCCACATACTAGAAATGTGGTCAAAAGTGATCTGTTTCAATTTCATTCCATGCTGGCTAGTAAAGTTCTGTGAAAAAACTATTCTGAAAAGAAAATGTTGCTTTAAAATTTAAAGCAACATTTTTATTTCATAATTTAAAGTTTAAATCATTGCTAGAGTACTTGTGAGTTAATTGTCGCAAATGAAAACTTATTTGGATCCATTTTGAATTTCTTAACTGTCCCAGACTTCTTTTAGTAAATCCTTCATTTACATTCCCCCCCCCCCCAATATTTGTTCATGTGGTGTCCCTGCCAAGGGTTTGGTGTCCCCCATTAAGCGTCTAGTGTGGTTCAAAGCCAGTCGCAGGCCGTCAGAGCGCTGCAGCGTTTACCGGCGTCCCCTACACACCGTCCCCCTCTACCCTCCGGATTTCCTCATCCACCCTGAGAGACTCATCTTCGACTATGTGGAGAAGGAGGTCAAGGTAGGATTTGCACAATTACAGCACAGACGACAGTTTTGCCCAACCCGCATTCATTGCCTGCCACTTTATGTTGAGTGCATTGATACATTATTTGTAGCAAATAATTTTCAGGCAACTTATATACAATTGGACTCAGTTGTTGTCTTTTAATTTATTTGATCTTTATTTCATTTTTAAAATGACATTTTCTCTTTTATATTTCCATGTTTGTATGAGTAGCTTTGTGGTTTTATTATTTTCAGTGACTATTTTTATTGTCAAACATTTTACACGTTTGTTTGGAAAGTTGCCGTACGATCTGAATGTCCCGTGGCGCAGTGCTTGGGAATTAATGTAGAATATATCACACAACGTTCTGATCACATGACCTTTCCCATCAGTTCCTGGGTCACCTGACCTGGGTGTCGGTCTCGCTCAACCCATCCAGTCGAGATGAACTGCTGCAACTGCTGGACACAGCCAGGGTTGGTAGTTTAACTCATCATTGCCATTGTTAGCCTCAAGCTTGGCTCAATACGGAATACATTCAGCTCCAGTAAAGACAGCACAGGCTAAAGTGTGTATATAATATTAATAATGAATGCTGAAATATGAGAATTCTACATAAGGAAATAATTTATTAGCGACAAGTGGTGACATCGTAGTGACGGAATTGTGCTGTTGAGCAGCAGCTGAGGGTTCTGCCATCCAAGACCAGTGTGGAGCAGGACTGCATCTTGAGTCTGTCCGCTCGCTGTCTCCTGCTGACATGGCGAGACAACGAGAAGCTCCTGATGAGGATTCCCACGCACGAGATTGCCGCCGCGTCTTACCTGAGAGATGATGCGCTGCACTTGCTGGTCCTCAAGACAGGTGACAACTGATTTGACTACCCCGTGTAAACATAGCGTAAGAACAGTTTTAGACTTTTGAAGAGGTGTTTTGGATACTTGTGGTTCAGGGCTAAACGTGGACACCGTGGTCTCCGGCGACAACAGCCTGGACCGAAAGAAGCCGGCGAGCATTGACAGTCGACGTCAAACCGTGAGCTGCAACGCCGACCCGCGACCTTCCGGTGGTACGATGGAGCGGCGCCACACCATTTGCGGAGTGGACTGGAGGCCGTCATTGTCCAGGAGCAGCCACGACAAGAACCAGAACGTCGAGCGAGGAGGAGGAGGAAGCAGCAGCGGCGGGAGTTTAGAAAGGAAACAAGCAGGTGGAAGCTGGGAGAGGAGGCAACCTACGCGTAAAACTGGCGGCAGCTGGGAGAGTCGTCGGCCGAGGCCGGCGAGCGGTGTGGCGCCTGGAGGGGGAGGGAGCTGGGAGAGGCGGCACGGAGGAGGAGGTGGAAGCTGGGAGCGGGGAGGAGGAGGAGGAGGGGGCGCAGGAAGCTGGGAGCGGCGGCAGGCCTGCACGGGGAGCTGGGAGAGGGGCAAGAGCTACGGGAGCTGGGAGAGGAGGAACCACAACCCTCTGGAGCCCACCCCGTGCCCTGATGCCTACTGCAATCTTGTCATCTTGGCCGTAGACAACCGGGTGGGTTGTTTCTCGCACCAGTTGTTCGTACTTACATTTTATCTATCCATCCATCCAATTTTAATCAGGCAGCACCACATGAGGACTTTTTGATGTGTGTGTCTTTTAGGATGCCGCGGAGGAGTACTGTTCGCTGATCTGCCAGATGTTCCAGATCATTTATGGCCATCAGACTATTGAGTGCGTGGACAGAGCAGGATTTCACCACACCATGCCGGACCGCTACTGGCTGCAGAGAAGTGAGTGGAGTCATTTAACGCTGGATTAAGTTGCATGATTTCGGAGGATGTTTCATCATGTGACATCCATGCAAAATAAAGCAATTAAACAACATAACATTTCCTAACAATTGTAAGTCAAAATTGATTACTAATAATATTGAACAATAGATTTGTTCATTAAAGAACAAAAACACAAACGACGAGTTCATAAGTACTCATTCCCCCCAAGCCAATCCACTAAAGATCTAACAAAATCCATAAATATCGCCAAAATGTTCAAATGAGTCTGCTTGTCTCCAGAAAATTGCATTAACAATTATTGCTGAGCCTCTCTATTTTTGTTGAACTCTTTTATTCATGCCATCGGCTCTTCATTTTCAAGCATGCATGCATGAAATCAGCTTGTTTTAGTCATGACTGTGCTGAAGAACATTTCATCCAACTATTTTTAAATTCCCTATTATGAGCCAAGCTTCAATTTAACAAATCCCTGCAATGAACTTCTGTTGACTCCCATTGAAACTTTCCAAATTGAAGATTTTTTTTTGCAGTAATAGGCTCATTTGTAACTTTTTGTGACAGGTGACAGCTGCCTGACGGACGCATCGTACAGTTATGATCCAGAGTTCAGCTGCTGCAGCTCATAGTCAGTCTCAAGCCTCTTCGGGTTTTCTTCATCCCCCGACCATTCAAGATACCCTCACTTTCTTTGCTTTCTTTTAGTGACGGATCCCAGGATGCGTTTGAGCTCTACTACAGTGAGACGTATAGCGAGAGTTCATCGCTTTCGCTTCAGGACTCCCATCGCGGTCTGGCTTTGGCCAACGACGCGGGAGAAAGCAATCCCACCCTAGCGCTCATGCAGGAGTACATGATCACGGTGAAAAACTGTTTTGTATCCTCAGGAAACCATGCAAATCATGAAACTTCATTTCGTGTGAAAATATAACATTCAAAAAATATTACCCATTGAATAAAAACAACTAGCAAAAATTCAAAGAAGAATTGATTTTCAAAATTCACCGTGATATATCTTTACTGATTAATTGTGTGTGTGCGTGTGTGTAGCTGAGGAACAAGCTGAGTCCTGTGGAGCTGCAACACTTTGCAACCTTTTTGCGAGAATACAGGCTGGGCTCGGACATTGGACACTTCTGCTCCGAGCTGCTGCAGCTGTATGGAGACAACCGCAAGTTTCTGCTAATGGGTGAGAAGCCGATGATAACCATAAGTATGGTGAAGCTACTTGGCGTAACCGAGAGCAGGTGCTATTTTAGCGTTTGATATGGCAGCAGAGGGCCCGCCAGGAGTTTGTTTGGTGATGCCACCTCAACATGCATGTATAAATCCTAATTTGAAGCCCTAGTTGAAAACCCTGCAACCTTAATCCAAGTTTAGAACCCTATTTTTTCTATTTCTGGGGTGCCGTGGATGTGTCAAGTGAATCCCTGGGACCACCACGCTCTGCACTCCACTTCCAGATTGAGAAACTGCCCAATGACAAAAGAGCCACCTTTCAACAAAACTTATTTGACTTGCAGGCATGCGGCCGTTTATCCCGGATAAGGACGTGGGTGTCTTCGAGAGTTTCCTGGAAAGTATTGGAATCCGCGAAGGTGGAATTTTGACCGACAGCTTTGGACGCATCAAGCGCAGTATGAGCAACACGTCGGCCACTGCCATGAGAGGGTATGAGGGGCGGGGCAGGGGGCGGGCTCATACATCTGAGTTGAATGCAAAAACCTGTGATGAGCCAATCAAATATTTCGTATTTTCTCTTAGTCTGTTAATGAAGAAGAAAAAAAATGCTGTTAATAAAGTTGCTTCTTTTCCCAGCAGGTACGACAACTGCTCTCTGACGTCGGGGTCTCAAGAGTTCAACCGCCGCATCAGTGACATCACACACGACATCCAAGCCCTTGGCTTTGGGGAAGCACATGCTGATATTGAAGAGGAGGATTACTACCTGTGATCCAAGTAGATTAATATGTATATTTTTTTAAATTTAGGTTCATGTTTCAATTTTTAAAAATATAACATAAACATTAAATATTTTACAATGTGAGACCAGGTAGGGATAGCGGTAGTGTTTTAAATCCCGCTTTCTTTAGTCTTATATTCGTCTTTCAGTGGCAGCGCAAAATAAGGGAATAAAATATCTAAAACAATATCTAAGACAAGGCTTGTGATAAAAGTAAATGAATAAATGTTTTTTTAGTTAACACTCCACGGTGAGCCGCCACAAAGCAGAGCACGCTTCACGACCTTCCCATGGTGCATTGCTTCCCCACCGCCAGGCGTGTGACCTCTGTCAGTTTCACTGAGCATCCAGCCAGAGTTGTGATGTAATAGGCTCGTTTCTTTGCTCGTACGGTCAAAGGAATATCGGGGGGTGCTCATTGCACTTGTGCTCGTGTGACAGCAGAGTGATGAAATGAGAGCAGTGGATTAGAGCTCTGTTATTGATCTTTGTAATCTGTACCTGTGTGCTGGTATTAAACGCACCATGAGCCCATGACGCAGAATTGCCCGCAGTACTTATGCATAATATGGTTTCCATTGGTCAGGCGCCGCACTACAGCAGATCCGTCTTTCCGTCTTGGGACAGCCTCTCTAGCAAAAGATTGCTTTTTAAACTTCCCTCTTTGATAAAGTCACTTGTCAGAACGAGCTCAGGCTTGTCCTTGTATCATCCCGCAGTTATGCGTTCATAGCGGCAGAGGCGGGCCGGGATTTTGCCGTGATGTACTCAACCATTCAATTTTTACATTTTATTTTTTGTATTGGTTTTCATTTTCACCCTTTTTTCTTAATTTAGTTTGGGTTTTGGCAGTTTTGGTCCTCCATAACGTGTGGTGAAAAGGTCAAAGGGTCAGGCCAAGACCACTGGGTGCTGATGACCCCACAATAGAAGCAGAAGTTGACATAACATTGTACAACTACAAATTTAATACCCAGAAGATTTCAATTGATGTCAGCTTTGGATTTAAACCAGCTGTCAGCTCATGAGAGCTGGAAGGTCACTGGGAGTTCATTTGTTGTCTTTCAGATGTGGGTGTCCAAAGGGCACGCGTGTGCCCAAACGCTCGTCCTGCTGGGATACAGCGAGGCGCGACCTCCCTCCGGTTATATTTAGCAGCCTGACAGGCACAGTGGTGTCAGTGCGGGGATCAGAGCGAGCAAATCCTCTGTGGTTTCGTAACAGCGACGTGCTGACAGCCAATCAAAGGTGCTGTTGCTGTCGGGCAGGGCCGGGGTGATAATACTAATGCCTCAGCATCCTGTCACCACAAACAAACGTGATTCAGATGATCAGGATCATTATCAGGCTCCCGCAGAGCTTGCTAATGAGCTGATCATCTAGGATAGTGGCCCTCGAGGACTGGAGTTTGGCACCTGTGGTTTCGAGGTGATTATTCTTTTTCTGCCACCCAAAAGAAGCCAGGTGCCAACTGCTAACAAGAAGAAAATGACACCAACAAGATAGCCATCAATCATACACATGATTTCTTCTGAATGTTGGAGAATTTGAAAATGTTGAAAATGTGCAGGATTTCATATCAAGAATTAAAGGATTGCATATTTATTACGGTTAGGTGTTAAATTGTGAGAAATCAGTGTCTTTACGTGAATCGTTTGTTACTCATAAGCAACTTCTTCATTGGAGCAAAGGTGACTCATTTCAAAACTGAGAGCCCTTTGCATGAGTCACTTTCCAAGAAGTGTTTCTCATTTGGAACAAGTTTCAACCTCTTTGCTTGAAGTCCAGTCAATTGACATTGTCATGTTGTTCTTATTGTTGTTGTTGTTGTTGTTGTTGTTGTTGTTGTTGTTGTTGTTGTTTTTGACAGCGTCATCTGCTCCCGGAAGTGTGCGTGCGGCAACGTCATGACGCAGCCAGTTTTGATCCAATAGGAGCGTGGGAAGGCTTAAGCCGTCTCGAGCCGGGTAAAAGGGATTTGACAGTTGAGAGTAAGATTCCCAATTGGACTCTGCGCTGGGACGCGCAGCATGGCGGCGGCCGCCTGCGGCCACCTCGGGGCCGTCACTAAAAGCCAAACTCGGGAGCAGATCCGGAGGAACCGCGAGAATTCAAACCGGAGACGAGCCGCTCTTTTGTTCCTCTCCAACATCTCGCTGGACGGCCGCCCGGTGCATAGTGGCTCAGCCGAGCGGGGAGGGACGCAGGGGCACCAGGATGCCGTCCCGGAGCAGAGCGAGCTCGCGTTCACCGCGCTCCTGGAGCCGCAAAGCGATGTCGGGACGTGCTCGGTGAATTTGTTGGCTTCCGTCAGCTGCGAGGACGTGAAAGCGACGACGGCGACGCCGCGGACGGGCGCAGGGCTCTTGGCCGTGCCGCCCATCCTCGTCCTGCCTTCCGACGCGGGGGGTGCGGAGCTGCTGCTCGGCCGTCGCAGGGACTCGGCGCCCTTGGCGGCCGATGGCCACCTCCTCTCCCCGTCACCGTCGGCATCCAACAACAGCCTGCTGCCTTCACCAGCGACACCGCGCAAGTCTTCCACGCTGCTGTCGGTGCAAAGCTGCAACTCGCTGTCCTCCGACTTGAGGCAAAGGTGAGTTCAAAAGACGAACAGAACTTTGTCTTCTTTGTTTGTTTGTTTGTTTGTTTGCTCTTCCGGAAAATCTCACCGTCGTTCGCTAGACCAGGGGCGTATCTACATCACCTGGGGCACCATGAAAGGGGGGAACCCCCTCAAAAACAAAAATTTGTATAATGGATAACTGATTATCTTTTATTAAATAAACGCCCTGTGTTAAATGAACAACAAATAACTACCATAACTAAACTTTGCATATATGTATAAATAACTTAAAAACAATAAAGATAAATGTTTAAAATTGAGAATGATAAAAGCATAATAAAGTTTTAAAATAAGAAATATAAAACAAGTATTCAATAATTGTTGTCACCTGAATGATTTATTTCGTTGTCCTTAAAATTTTTAATTAATGGACAATATGCACATGCTGTACATTAAATAATAAAATGGGCAAATTTCACCCTCAATTTGACAACTGACACTAGCGGATAAAGTATAGAAAAAAAATAAAACAAAGTTGACAAAATTATACATAGCTATTTACAAATTATTTTACTGAGAAGTCTGGAGATTAGCGACTGTAAAAAGTATGGAATTCTGAACTCAAATGTTTAAGAGGCCTACTTCCAGCGGGCAGAAATTGACTGATAAACTCTCTGTACTGGCTGATTTAATCAAGAATAGGAAGGAACTATTTGTCTTGTGCTGTCCTTTTTGGAGTGATCGCGTTTTAGTGATACAAAGTGAGCAAAGCAAGCACGCTTTTAAAAACAAGAGAGAGACTGAAGTAAGGGAAACTTTTGCACTACTTGTCCAAGCTGCCATTTGTCACCGTTGTGCCTGGCGCCTCATATCAGTTATTCCCCAATTGTGAGCGCATGATTTTCTTATCTTATCTTGGAGAAGTTTTGCTTTGGAACAATGATGCTAACAATTGGAGAGAATCTGGAAACAGTGGGCCACTTGCGATGGCATGGATTGGCGGTCGCTTGGCGATTGTGAAGGCTGTTGATGCATGACGCTGAATTGTGAACTGGTGTCTGCAGAGAGGAAGTGGGGGAGGGGATTGATAAAACCACAGGCAACATCAAGTCACACAAATGCAAAATGTTTTTTTGAGGTGGGGGGTGGCGTACATAGACGCAAACAGAACAAGAGATTTGCTCGTCAAGATAAACTGAGTGAAAGCGTTTACCGTAAAAGGAAGTTTGCACGTGCTGGCCCACTTTTGTAGTTAGTCATCGTACTGGCAGCATTTCAAGCCTGCGGCAATAAACACCGCTTAACCTATTTGTATGTGACAAAAAGCTGTGAATATGAGCCTTACATAACAACTCATCAGTCCAAACAAAACACCAGCTGCCATTTGTTCTCCTTACATTGATAACTTAATGACTTTTGGTGACTCGCTTGCAGATGACTTGCTCTGAAAAGTAACTTGGGTAATTTATTAGTAGATTTTGAAAGTAACTAAATTGGGATTATATTAGTAATAGTACATTCAGTTGATACTGACAACCTTACTTGGCATAAAGATGTCAGCCATTTTGCCACTTAATTGGGAATGTAGTTTTAAAAGTGACATTTAAAGGGGAAGTCAACCCCCCAAAATTGTTTACAATAATATGTTTGTTGTTAACATGAACTGCGACTGATACGACGTCAACACCACCCACCTAATTCATCTTGAACTCATACACGACCTCCAATATTCACTTTTATGGGGCTGTTAAGAATTCCAAAGTAATGAAAACAGAATGACAAGAGGGGTGGAGCAGAGAGATGGGGTTCACATGCAATAATGGACACCTCCAATATTCACTTTGATGGGGATGGTAAGAATTCCAATATAATGAAAACAGAATGACATGAGGGGTGGAGCAGATAGACGGGGTTCGCATGCAATAATGGTCACGCACACGCAAATAGCATACACGTAACAATGAGAAATAAAATGGAGCAGTAGAATTAAGCTGACATCATTTTCTGGTGTGTCAAACATGCATATGTTTCCAGTAAACAGTTGAACTCCCCTCCGCACCCTTTAATACACACACGCGTGTGCGCACACACACACGTTTTGTCATAACATTATTTTCCAAGTACTATAATGTGCTGTATTTCCTTCAAAATAGGCAGACAGAAAAAAAAATACAAAACACATCTCTGAACTCATCCCACTTAACAACAAACAGAAATTTGCCAAATAATGGGGAATTCATCTTAAAGTGCCTTCCAGTGGGATTTATTATTATCCCATTGAAAATGTTTGTAGGCAGAAAATATATATCAACAGTTTTCTGCTATGTACAATGTGAATTTAAAAAAAAAAAAAAAAAATTATATAATAAAGGAAACTAAATTATTGCCGTATTTTTAAAAAAACTCTTGCCCCAGGTCCCTGGGATTAAGCTGTAAAAAATTGCTCCTCTATTAGAAAGTAGTTCCTCAAATTAAGTCAATGACAAGTAAAATTGCACCTTAAAGAAATAAATATTTCGAGCCGTGCGCATGTAAGCAATATGCCTACACATTTATTGAAGTTACCCAGTGAATGTAGATGCAAATGCATCATAATGTATGTGAGGATGCGAGAGATACAGCAGCTGGCCGGCTGAGTGATTATCACGCAGACCCTCCCGCCCCTGCAAGTGTACGTATGTTGCTCAAAGCACAAGACGTTTAATCTCCAACTGGTGCTTGACCGACCGCTTAATACGAGTTACAGATTGACTTTAAGGGGATTTGAGTATCTCCCTCACTCCCCTGCTTAAAATACAAACCCTTGACGAACAGTGAAGACAGAGCAGGACATTTCTGCAGATGTTCATGTGTCAATTCAATGACGAGCCCGAGAAAACATTTAGCAGGTACTAGAAAGGGATATTTTTAAAACCCTCAGAATGTCAATGTCTTAAGAGTAAATAGTTATGATGGATAAACAAATAATGGCCTATTGCTTCCCCTGGGTGTCATGGTAAAACTGCCATTCTCTACTATTGCTCAACCTTTGTGGGTGGGACAATGGCTGGTTTGCGTGAGCCAAGACTTCTTCTCTTAAAACAGCCCAACTTAGTGCTAAAGAGCATGCTATAATTCTTTTTCCTAAGAGTATTTTGACAAAAGCAAAATACATAGAACACCCGGAAACTATTTGACATTGTTTGGACATCTAAGCTGTGCTAAGAGACATTGACAGTGGCCCGACCGAGAAGGCCGAGAAAGTGACAAATATTCCAAAGGAAAAAAAGTTGACAAAAATCAGAGACGAGACAAAGTTCTTTTTTTAGACGATGCTTTTCAAACAGTGCATTACTGCCACTATATTTGGAAGATAAAAGGCCACCAGCTGTAATTAGAATGGCTCCTTCGGGACTGGTCACCGGCTTCCATGTTGTCAAACAATCGACAATGGCATCATCTCAAACAGCGGCTTGAGAGTTTTCTAATTTATGATCCAATTTCACTTAATTGGACCTTTCATCATCTCTCCCTCTTTCATCATTAAACCATACCAAATGAACAATAATAACCACTCAGTAGTGATCCGAGATTCGACCATGCCACCAGCATCAAAGCGCCAAAGAGTCAGCAAAAGCTTGGGGATATTTGTGTGCGCTTAGTTTCTGATGTAAACAACAATTGTCGTCCTCAGCAGCAGTCGAGAAATTTTTCCATTCCCACAAAACTTTCCACAACATCCTGGAGAAAAGAAACCGCTGGGTTCTCATGGGAGAAGGTCACTGCGGGTCACGCCGATTAGAATGCGGCTGCCGATGGGATCTGCCGCTTGGATGCCGGGATAGATTTAGATGGAGGCTACCACACATACTAGATCAGCTTGGCAATTTTCTGATTCTTGTTTATGTCGATAGATAGATTGATTGAGCTTAGTTGTGTTTATATGTCTTCATTCGGCTGTCATTCCCACACAAATGGAACATTCCTGAACATCCTCCAGAATGTCGTGGAATGATGATTGCTGTGGAAATGTGAAGGCTGAGAAAAAGTCCAAAAATCTGACCGCCCATTCACAATGACCTCAAAGTCGATGTAACCCATCAAATATGTTGTGCTTTTATTTTGAAAGTTACGGATTATTATTAGTCCAGCTATCGGCCAGACCTTTGGTTTCATCTGCTGGCTTGGAAATGGCATATTATCCGTGACGAGCCTCGTCGAAATGGATAAAACTCAAGTATACTTTTGAAGTGGCCGATTGTTTTGAAGGAGCGCCGATGGGGGAATACACACGGCGTGCAATTTGAGCCAGCGCAGGTACTGCTGTGCGTCTGCTGTGCTGACGTCACAGCAGTTGCGTAACTGCTGTGATGTCATCGAGCCGATCTCCTTGGCCTGATTTTTATGCGGAGTTGCTTTAATCCGCGAGGTCAATGCAGCCATACAGCTGAGGTTAGATGCGGAAAACACTTAGACAAGGACCGAACGACTCCAATGCTTATCGCTTTCTTCCCAGTATCAATTTGCAAGAAGAAGAATGGAAGACATGAGAAAAGGTCAAAAGACGTCAAAATCCAAAAATGAGCCCATCTAAAATGTGCTGAGTCGTGAAATACCAGAAAGCACACGTGCAGTGCATGCAGCCATTTTGTTTGCGTGTCAAGTGTCATTTTTGTTACATTGTGAGGTCTTGATTGATGTCTTAATGCTTCAGGACCCGAAATCTCTCTGGCGGTTCTCCCAGGCCGCGACACACCAAGAAGATCCACTTCATCAAAAACATGAAGCAGTACGACACGAGGGGCAGCAGGTGAGACAAAAACAGTGGCACCCATGTAGGCGTGTCTGGGCAAAATGTTGCCGTGTTAGCGGGGATAAAACCATAAACATAATATGAGCCACACAATTGCATTGAGCTGAACTTGAGGACATCCCGGGTCCGTTTTAAAGCAGCGCTGTGACAAGTGCATGACTTTGCACGACTTTGTTTTTTAATGCAATAAACACTTGAGGCCAAGCTTAAGTCAGCCAAAAATCCTTGCCAATGTCAAGTTAGTGCATGCTGCTAAAATGCTCGCAGCTAATGTTAGCGCCTCTCCTACCATGGACGTGCTGATATTTTGAACTTAGATCACTGTTTGCTGCCTGCGGTTTTCAGAGCATTTCAACGGATTTTTCAAGTCCTACAGAATATTGTTTTCTGTAACAATACAAGCACCAAATCTACCATGAGAAAGAATAGAAAAAAAATGGATCAAACCTCTCTCTTGTAATTTTTAGCAATCTGGAGTACAACATCAACTGGCTTCAACAAAAAACAGCAGTTTCTCACAAAAAAACAGTCACGGGCTTGTTTTTTTTCTTTATTATACGACCACCATCTCGGTCATTCATCCAAGATTGCCGTACGTTTTCCGAATCACATCACACACACACACACACACATGGCATACTCTGCTAATACTAGTCATATACATGCTTATTTGAGTGTAAAAAAACAGTGTAAAAAAAATAGTTTTCTCCCTTAATCAGTCATGCGTGTTCAAAAAAAGATGCAATTTTCATCAGGCAGTGGCAATCACAAAATCTGCAGAGCAAGACAGGTTTATTCTCTTGTATAGAAATTTTTGGAGATGACTCATTCCCGTCTAGACAAGAAATAGACATAAAATGTATTGTAATTGCCATATTAATACTGCATTATTGTTTGAATCAGCTTGTCACTTTCCGCGCCATTGCTTTGTCTCCTCCTTCAGTGTAATCGTTCCTCTATTCTTCCTTGCAGACGGAACAAATCTGACCTCTGAGTCCGGGGAACAAGAATGAGTCGTTCTGTAATAATAGACTCACGGCTGATTGTTCCAAAATAGATCTTGCCACCAGCGGCGCAGCTGTTTGTAGATTACCAGTCACAATATCATCGTGCAGAAGAGATCATGCCCAATACCCGCTTAGTCGAGCAAATGTACAAGAATGCAGAGAACTTGTGTCTTGCTGGAGCCGCAAGTGAAATAAGACATCTAGTGGAGTTAGGCGCTAAAATGTACTGCTCCTGTCACAGTTCGGGTCATTTCCCGTCGTCAAATCCCCACAGACTTGACTTTCCCATGCATCATGAGAACCAAATGCTCTTTTGCTTGCTTGCCAGCCAAACGCTTGTTCACGACAGTCGCACAAAAGCGAGTCCTGTGAATGTTCACAACTGTGAAGGGGGAAAGACGAATTGCCGACGTGTGTTTTGTCGCCTTCAGGATCGTCTTGATCTGCGCTAAAAGATCCCTGTGCGCGGCCTTCTCGATCCTGCCGTACGGAGAAAGCTTTTACCTCAGGTACACGCGCGTGTTGATGGCACATTTGAAAGGAAGGACCGGAAAGAAGAACGCTGCTCTCTCGTCAAATTTCTGTCTCTAGTGAGCCCATGCTGAACCATCCCCGGAGGAGACACTCGTCCGGGAATATTTCCACTTCCTTGGAGATGATGGGACTGGAGGGTTTCCACTTGGAGACGTACGGCAGGGTACGTCAACACACACCCGTGTCACGAGAATCCATTCCCACGTGACCCGACCTTTCCTTTGCCTCTGGTCCAGTCGGTGTCGTACGCCCAGTTCCTGTACCCCACCAACGCCCTGGCGAGTCAGAAGCCGTCGTCCACCAGCGACCTCACGCTGCAAATCCCCGTTTCCAGGAGCTCTCACAGCATGCCCGGCAGGCGTTTACCCCCGAGTAGGCTCAACAGCGTCGTGGGACTAGACCTTGGTAGAACACACAAACAGTACTCATCTTCATTTTCTGTGTACAGAGCAAACGTCCATAATTAGAGGGAAGCATCTTTTATAATTCTGCCATCATGCAATTTGATTTGTTAGGGTCACCCATCAATAGTCAAGAAGTAAGCCCATCAAAATGTTGCTTTATTTGAGAGGGAAAAAAAAAGCTTTACGTATTGTTCTGTCCGCCACGTTGAGCACTCGATCCAAACTGATATGATATCTGCTCTTAGGCCAAGACAAGATAAACGAGGAGTGGGCTAGATTTTAAAATGTCATCTCTCCTATTCTGCAGGACTGGAGGACATGACAGACTACGACCCAAACATCCTCAATGACCCCCAGTGGCCTTGCGGGAAACACAAGCGGGTGCTGATCTTCGCCTCTTACATGGTGAGAACATTCTTCAATGCGGAAGAAGCATGTTGAACCACCGGGAGAGATCTTGCATCTTTTCTGTCTTTGCCAACACCGACCCCACGAGACCTTTGCCTATTTTTGCAGCATTCATCAAAGTAGCTTTTTGCATTTGGCCACCACGAGCAACAGTCAATCTACCATCCATTTCTGCTCTGCAGTGATCCCGAGTACCCCAACAGAATATGGTGACCAAAAAAAATTCAAGAAGCACCAAATAGCCACATGCCTTGATGTCAGCTTAATTGGTGGCCTGATAGGCAGCAGCTTAGTGGAATCTATTCCAAAGAGATGCAGACACACACACACACGCACACATGCAATGCTGTTTAATCCATCCCGGGGGATTTTCACTCCAGAGGCTAAACTATAATTCCACTCACGAACGTGTGCGCGAACACGCCGTCATTAGGTTTCACGTTTAGCAGCTGGCTTTTGACATCCTCGGAGCGTTCCATTGGCCGTGAAGTGTCGCGTGATCATTTTCTTTCCATTCCTTCTCTCGTCCCAGACCACCGTCATCGAGTACGTGAAGCCTTCCGACCTGAAGAAAGACATGAACGAGACATTCAAGGAGAAGTTTCCTCACATCAAACTCACCCTGAGTAAGATTCGCAGGTACGTGGAAGCGTAAACACCTTCTCGGAATGCCCGAGCGGAAAGGCGTCTCACGAGGCGGTCGCGCTCGCGGCGAATCACGAGTGACCTTTTGCTCGTCTGCGTCTCAGTCTGAAGCAAGAGATGCAATTGGTCGGCGAGGATTGCGGCCTGCAGCCCTCCACCATCGCAATGGCCTTCGTCTACTTTGAAAAGTTGGTACTGCAGGGGCGACTCAACAAACAGAACAGGTAGGCCTACTTTTGGCTACAAAGGTAGACAGAAGGAGCAGTCATTGACGGCTGGATTATTTCCAAAATGGCTCCCATTAGTGTTGCTATGTTATCATTGCAGTCAGGCTGATATTATTGGTATTATTCTCTTTCAAATGAGGTCTTCAATTAAAACGTCCCTGTTTATTTGGCTTTATTCTACAGGAAGTTGGTGTCCGCTGCGTGCATCCTATTGGCTGCCAAGATCAGCAGTGATCTAAGAAAACCGGAGGTTAAACATCTCATCGATGTAAGAGGCCTGCGCTCACACACCCACACCAATTTACAACAGTGATGATAAAAATAAGACACAAATATTATTACAGTATTGTCATACCTTGAACATCAAGTGCCACACAGGTTTTTCCCAGTTAGAAGGAATCAGATGCTGTTTTTTCTTTTTGGAGGGTTTGTTTTGCGATGTCAGCAAAAAATTGACTTAATTCTGAGTTTCTGACACGCTGCCGCTAGGTGGCAGCATCTGGCCATCTTTTCATGCTGGTTTCTTTGTGGTGAATTTGAGTGTTTGTGTGTGCAGGTTATTATAAATAGTGAAGAAAATTATGTTTGGTGAAAGTTTTGGTAAAAAAAAAAGAAGTTCCAAACCTTCTATATGTTATGTTTTGAGCAGAAGCTTGAGGAGCGCTTCAGGATCGGCAGGCGGGAGCTGATAAGCTTTGAGTTCACCATCCTGGTGGCCCTGGAGATGGCACTCTACCTTCCGGAAAGTAAAGTCATGCCTCACTATAGGCGGCTGGTCCAGCAGCAGATGTAGCTTGGTCTTCGAAGACCCTTCCTTCTTCCCTGATTTGCACAGCTTGAGGGAAACCGCCCTATTTGGCCCTCAACAAGTTGTCTTTCTGAAATGGATCAGGGGTGGCATTCTGGATTGCTCGGTCCATCTCGAATTGCGTGTGGGAATCCTAACCGGGCCTTTGGAAAATCTGCCAAAAGAAGAAATGCCATGAAATCTCTTGCGGCATTTTCTCTTGTGTAACGCAATAAAAAGAAAAAAAGACTGATTTCTCGCAAATCCCTCCAAGCAAAATTTGCATATGAGGGCAGGCTACTCGTTCCCAGAGTTGGCAGTGGATTTGAATCTGAAAAAGAGACCGAGCAAACTGTGGAAACTGTCGGCTTTCAAATGACCCCGAGGACTCCACACCTCAGCTGTGAAACTTGAGATGAAATCTCTTCAACAGTGCAGTTGCCTCTATTCATCTTTTTTGTGGAAGACTGAGACCTGGAGGTCTGATGATCACATGATCTCCGTGAGCACATGAGTCGACAAAGCCGAACTACCGGTCTTGGTGTGACGCCCATAAATGGCGCCTGCGGCCCAACCCGAAGCAGCAAGACAAAACCGGTTGTCCACCAAAGATTCCAGACGATTCCTGCAAAATGGTCAGCCCATCCAATTGTGACTCTCAAAGCAATCTAATGTTTGATGTCATTTGCTCAAGGTCTTCCTCCTATCTGCAAGTCCTCCCTCGTCACCTCTTTGGTCACATTTGCCTCCCTTTCGCAAGCCCTCCTTCCAGTTTTCTCCATATTTTAATCTGCATTTATGCCCTGAACTGCTTCCTCGGTTTGGTCCGTACAAACAAAAAACGCCCATTACACTGAACAAAAATTGTATTTCCTCCAGTGATTCCACAAAGTAAAATCATCTGGATCCAGATAAAAAGAATAAGTACATGTATTTAAAAAATGTCTGGACCCAGATGATTTTAATTTGTGCAACCACGAGAAAATAAAATTCCCTACTAAAATTCAACAAAAACTATTTTTAGGCTATAGCAGAAAGATCCAACTGCATTTCCATCATTTATTTTGTCAAGTGGTTGCACAAAAATTTCTGTAACTGTATAATCAACGTAAAAATTGGATCCAGATCCTTTCATTTCGTGCAACCAGTTGATGAACTAAAATTGAATAAATTCATCAACTATTTTTCTCAAAGGGAAAAATAGACTGATATTTTTTTACCTATGATAAATACGGTGTGTCTATTTTTTGTATTGTGATATGTCGCTCAAGTCGATTATTTATTCACTGATTGACATTTGCGGCATCGGGAAGTAGAGCGACTTTCAGATCTCGTGCAACTTTGTGTTCTTTGCATTACAGACTTGATTCTATGCAGCCTTCCCATTCAGCTTGCGTTTTTTCTTTTTCTTTACTTGTCTTCCTTTTATTTATGACATTTTTTTTTACATTTCAGTTAACTGTTTGTGTTTTCAGATGTCAGCTGAGTCCGCAGCGGTCTCGTTTCATTTCAAATGCATGATGTAAAATACTTGGATCTAGTGCTTAGGTTGATTGATTGTCTCATACCAGTGAGTTGAACTCTTCTTGACATTCCACAATCCGTATCGTTCCACAAATTCCTTTTTTAATACCAACATACAAAAAATGATAACTGAAATTGTTGACTTTCTCATCATAATCGTTTTTATCGTTTGACTTTCTGCTTATCCAGCAGGGGTTGCTACCTGGCGTGATTTTTTTGGCACAGATTTTACCCTCGAGCCACTCAATCCATCTATATGTATGTTTTTGTTACATGACGTCATCATGTACACATTTAGTGACTTGTAGCTCCCGACCACCGACTGTTTCCTATTTAGTTTAGAGAATAGAGCAGTGATTAGGTATTTTTGCTAGATGAATGCCAAGAAAACTGCCAATGTATATTAAATATTTATTTTCTTAAAAGAACTGTGAGCTGATTTTGATTTGACTATTCTTTTGTAAGTATGGTAGGTTAAACTGTATAATGGTTTGAAGGAAATGTTCCGTTATCCATCCATTCGCGAAAAGAACTGAATTCTGTATTGTACTTTCTAATTTTATAGACTTTTTAAAATTGTCAAACTAGGCTCAATATTGTGAATGCTTGATTGTGTATGATTGTGTATCCATTTCTGGCCCCAAGGCATTTGAAATGAGGAATATCCGAAAAGTCTCTCTGAAACGGCTCCCGATTGCAGTGCCCCAAATGTGCCACTAGACAGCAGCAAATATTACACAACATGAATCAATAAAAGTTGATTATAAAGGCGATCATGTGGACTTTGGATCCACCCTATCAGAGCTTTGATTTCACAATATATTTGATATTATTGTTGTAGCGTAGTGTACCGCTGTGCGACACTATCCCTTCTTACACCGGAAAAAAAAAATGTGTGTTGAATTCACTCAATAATAAATCCAGATACATTTACATATATCATCTACTTTAAAAATAATGGATCTGGATCGACAGGATTATTTTGTGTAACCACTTGACAAATAAAAATTCAACCAAGACTTTTTTTTTTTCAGTGTAATCTTAGGCACAGGGAAACGACCACAACATTAAATAACACTAATTGAAGACCTGTGTGATGGCATCAATCAAAAATGGACATGATCACTCTCGTAAAGGCCGATTTAATTGTGTCAGAGTTCTCACTATAAGGCTGCATGACTGTGTATGTGTCAAAGAAGCTTCCAGTGATTGGACCTACACTGGGGTCACTTATTTATTTTCTTTGCTTACTCTTTTTTCTAGTTGGATGAAAACTACTGAAGGAAAAAGAAACATGCAGTTATGCAATCACTGTTCCCAATAAGGATACACAATGACCACAGCATTCCTACTTTTTTCCTATCACATGCTTTCCATCTATGTGATGTTGAGAGTGGAGGAAAAAAAGAATTCTCTGTCTTCGGCACACGTTAACTGGGTCATGAGCACAAACCCTCCTCGGATCAAGCACATTGAGCTCTTGTCAGCCGATAAAGGGGCGGATCTTGTCAATCAACTAGAATGCTGTAAAGATTGTTGCACTTCTCCAGAAAAATTGAAGTGAAAACTAAAAGGGAAATAAGACAAATAGCATCATTGTTTTAAGAGCTTGGAACCTGTTTTCTTTCTGCAAGTCCCCAAACACACGAGGCCCTCCCTCAAGTCCTGCCCAAAACTGTCGAGTGAATTTCCTCCAATTGCAGCTGAGGTGGAGCTGAAAAATGCTGTGACTCAGTTCTAAAAAAAGCAATTGGTTCTGTGTACAAATAATGACAAGTATTTCTACATGCGAGTTACACTCAGTTACACTTTAGTTTTAGTTTTTTTTTTAATTAGTTTTTTTGAGTGTGTTCATTAATTTTTTATTACTTTGTATTATTATAAATGTTTTTGTGTAGAATTTTTATTACTTTTACGATTTGTTTTTGAAATAAATACTTTAATTGTGTAAGATAGTATTGTGGAGTAAACTACAAACGGTAAATACTCAAATACATTTAAAACAAACCCCGAAAGCTCCTGCATGATATTGGCCATTTAGTTTTAGTGAAGTTTCATAAACATAAACTGTAGTTTCAGTTAGTTTCCGTTGAAGAAGTAAAACCTGATGATTTCCTGCGGACTTGGCAAAAGTCCTCACTTAGTGTATTTAAGTACAAATACAGACACTTGTGTAAAATGAAGCCCAGTTTTCAAACTGCTAGAAAAATTTAAATGGTAATCCCCGCCCCTCCCGGTTTTTAGCAAATGGGGATTGATTTGGATGTTGGATAGTTTCAGCAAAGCAACTGGTGTCTGTCTCAAGCGTCTCTCACTCCTATTCTTGTCTTGAACGTTTCAGCACCTGAAAGTGGAGCACTCAAGAACTCGCTTGGCCAACATCACACAAAGCTACTGCCAAATCTGCTATTCTCATGAAGACCTCCAGATTAAATCTAGATGTTTGAATAGTTGCTTTATGATCACATGCTTGCAGAGTCAAACATCTACTTTGAGAGCAGAAAAAAATGCTTTCAATATATCACTCCATAATTTTTTTTATATACAGTATATATATATATATATACCGTTGCATGATTATGAGAGGCTTTACTGGGGCATGGTATGTAAACATCTGTTTTCGCGCCGTCTCTGTTAGTGGATTGCGCAAGAAGACGTGAGAAAAGATTGTCACACGTTGCATGTGACACACAAAAAAAAGGTCCTCATGAAGTAGGCCTGGGTCGGGAAAGTATGGCACTTTGACCAAAAAACACACAAAATAATTCAAACCACATAGGCTCAAAAGCATAAAATTTTAAACTTTTCTTTTTATTTTTGGACAGAGAGACGAGTTAAGTGGGACAAAGGCAAGCGGGTCCTTGAAGCTGACGAGGAGGAAGGACAGGGAGGAACAACACGCTGACCGAGATAAGGCGATCGATACTATTCGTCCAAACACTTGTCAACTATGACCTAAAAAAAAGATTGAAACTAAACCCTTGAGGTCATGAATTGTTATTGTTAATTTAGTAATTTAGTTATTTGTCGGTTGCAGTTAGAGTAAACATACTCATCATCTTCAAACATTGTGAATGTTTTTTCTGCTTTGTCAATTCCAAATGTTAACTGTTTTGTTTTATTTCTTGGAGCTTGCTTGGCAGCAGGGATGGGGATTCCATTCTCCTGGCTGCACACATACAGCATTTTAACCTCGTACGTTCTGATTATTGCTCAGGAAGTCTATGAAAAGAATGTAGTAAAAGGTTAGAATGCAACAATGTGTTTATTTTGAAGCAGCTTGACATTTGGCTTTAGTGAAGACTCTAAACACTCCGCAGGTGAGTGAGTGTGGTCACAATGAGAATCATCACAAAATATAAAAGAAGCTAATTGAGGTTTACCAACATGGCCACCACCTCAAATATTTGGCCGACGTGCTCACCACTCGGACATGTTGCCATTTCAGGAGTCATTAAGGGTACAGCTTAACATTGTTGAAACTAAGATCTCATATTGCACTTAGTGTTGCTTTAACTCTGTCAAATGGGAGTGTGTGTGTGTGCAAGAAAAGTTCCATCATAAACATGCCCGAGTGAAATGCTGGCTCACCTCTCAAGACAAGCCAGATCTCCCGCTGACACAAAATGTGTTTCTCGTTAGCTCCTCCAGCTTCCCGTCATTAATATTTTGTTTTCACACTAAATTCTTTGCTTTTTTTTTTTCGGTCTGAAGGAGCCGGATGGATGAAGCAGCAAAACAACATGCTCTCCTGTTTGTTATCTCGGGGAGCTCAGTGAGTACAACCCCACAAGTGGAAGAGCAACAGGCTCACTGCCGTGCCCTTGGTAGGTCATGGCAGATGAAGTCTGTGGTTTCCACTGAAGCCGATACAAATGAGCAGAGGAGCATGGACGTCTCAGGTTTAACTCCACTGAGGTTGTTTATGTCTTGCCGGCCTGGCTGCCTGTTCAAAAGTCCTGTGACCTTCCTCCTCGTCAGCATGAACCACTGGTAGGAAGTACCAAAATACAAATACTTATGCCCAGACACGGGGGGAATATGCGGAAATGAAATCGAACGCACACCCTCTGAACTGTGAGGTGGACGTGCTAACCAGTTCGTCACCGTGCCGCCCACATGGTCGTTTTAATGGTTTATTTTAAAAGCCTTTTTTTTTCTTAACCTCACTATAGCTGGTCAGAGTTCAGGTGTCAATAGTTGGGGTCAAGTTTCAGGGGTAAAAAAAATCGGAATTTTCTATACATACTATATAAAATCATGGTCATTTTTTTACTAGAAAAAAGCCTTACTATATGTGGTCTTTTTTTTTTTTTTTTTTTTACAGAAAAGAAAGCCCTACATTGTCTTTTTTTTTTTTTACTCAAAAAAAAAAAAGGTCAGCTTCACTGATGACTCTACATTGCGAGTAGGTGCAAATTAATAGGGTTGAGTGGCTATTTGTCTACCCATGTTCCGTGATTGTCTGGTGAGCGGGACAGGGTGTGCCCTGCTTCTTGTCTCACTTCATTTTCTCTCTTCGATGACGCAGTCATCTGTGTGAACTTGTCAAGTATTTGATTTTGGCAGGCTTACAAGACAACACAAGAAATACGGGTTTCATTTGGTGCTAAATGTTTGCGGCCTCAGGTATGACAGCTCGGAAATAAGTGTTTCTGGAATACAAACAAAATAATAACAATATACAAACAAGTCAAGTCAAGTCAAGTCAAGTTTATTTGTATAGCCCTAAATCACAAGCAGTCTCAAAGGGCTTCACATAGACAGAAATTGACAATTATTCTCAAAGCATCCCCTGATCTTAAGCTCCCAAAAGGGCAAGGAAAAACTTAAAAACCCCTAGCAGGGGGAAAATGAGAAACCTTGAGAAGGGACCACAGATGGAAGGATCCCCCTTTCAGGATCACCAGGTTGAAATGGATGCAGAGAGGGCACAAATGATACAACATGAAAATCAATTAAATAAAAAGTGGATGTCCATGTCACAGCAGAGGGCTGCCGAAAGGAGCCCTCAATTGTCCTGGCAGTGCTCTTCGAGGAGGTTGAGCTGCAGTTCCCCTATCCTGAATTGGCCACGAGAATCCAGATAGCCGCTGTCAGCATGGGTACCACCTAACCACCTCCCCGGCCGGGGAGGGGGGAGGGAGGGGGTGGAGAGGGAGAGAAAACAAACTCCAGCCGAATCGGCCACTACAGGTTAGTTAAAGGCCATGTCATAGAAATGTGTCTTTAAACGTGTCTTAAATGTTTCTACTGAGGTAGCAGTCCTAATATCCATTGGTAGGGCATTCCAAAGCTCTGGAGCCCGAATAGAAAATGCTCTAGAGCCTGCAGACATTTTCTTAGCCCTCGGTGTCGCTAAAAGGGTAGCGTTTTGCGAACGAAGGTTACGAGACGGAACATAAGGAACAACTAGGTCGACGAGATATGAAGGCGCTAAGCCATGCAGCGATTTATAGGTTAATAGAAGAACCTTGAAGTCACATCTTAAATGGACCGGAAGCCAATGTAAGTTGGCTAGTATTGGGGTAATGTGATCAAATTTTCTTGTCCGAGAGAGCAGCCTTGCAGCGGCATTTTGTACTAACTGTAGACTTTTGATGCGGGACTTAGGAAGACCCGAAAATAGTACATTACAGTAGTCCAGGCGCGACGTGACGAACGCATGTATAATAGTTTCCGCATCACCGGTCGAAAGGATCGGACGAATCTTTGCAATATTACGAAGGTGAAAAAACGCAATTCTGGTTATATTCTTAATGTGCTTTTGAAAGGAGAGAGTTTGGTCAAATATTACCCCGAGATTAGTTACAGTATCGCTTTGAGTGATAGTACGGTTATCTATAGTTATAGCGGTTTCCTTGAATAAGATAACAAAACAAAATACAAACAATAAAAACTGTCCAGTTGCCAAAGCAACTTCTCTGCATACTGTAAAGAAAAAGACTCTCATTAAGTTGGAGGTGCAGAACAGCTCATATGATATATTTTGGTTTAAATGTAATTTTGAAGATTTTGGCTTGTCGAACCTCAAGTGAATTTTACACACCGTTGTTATGAAATACTGTAAATATTTAAATGGCCCTGAGACAAAAAAATTGAGGGCCCAAAGTCAAAAAGGTTAATGACCGCTAGAGGGCAAGTGAAGTGAAGGTCATATCCTGGCTGTTCACGGGAGTCCTTGGTTTAAATCTACACTGTATGTACACGCACCAGCGCACTTTACAGTCAGCACTTCTCTTTTGCTCACTAGCACTGAATGACTTGTGTTCTTGTATTGTGCGGGTCTTCATTTTTCTTACTCCATTTTTCTCAACTCAAACCTGCTTTGTTACGTCACCTTGCCAAGGGACACCTGATGCAAACTGGCCTGTGGCTAGTTTAGTTGCAAATGTCATAGTAGTTGCAAATGTTCAGCTATTGCACTGTCCCTTTTTAAATAATAGAAAAAGACATGTCGTGTTTTTTCTTTTCCGTATGAACACTCTTAGATGAAATGGAAATATTTTTATGTGTCAAGACCAAGATTATTAAAAGTAACCATCGTTCGGTTTGTCCCATCAGGGGTCGCCACATACACCGAGCTCCTGTTTTATTTATTGATTGATTGATTGATTGATTGATTGATTGATTGATTTATCATTTGTGCTCTGTATACAACAACTCAAGTCACCTCTAGTGTAAATGTCCTTTTTTGCTAGTTTGGAGAAAATAGAGTTTGGCGCGTTAGTGCGCATGCGCACTGGCTGCCGTGACGTCATCATCCCGAGTCCCCCATCCCTCCACTCGGCAGCGCTCCACATTGCTCTTTTGGTACCGTGAGCACCTCCAAGTCAACCTTTGCATGTTGGGAGCGCGTGTGAGAGTCGAGCATTGAACCGAGCCCAAGGACACCGGCAGAATTCTCCACCGCGAGGTCGGTATGCGTTCGTTCGTTGTTTTCTTTTCGTTTTTTTGGGTTGGTGCGATGGCAAAGGGACACCGTACGCGTGGTTTTAATCAACATGTTAGCGCCTTGAGTGTAGCTAATTCAGCTTTTGGAAAATGGAGCTGGCACGCTTTTAACGTCGGCTCCACGCCTCGTGGAGTCTAACCCCAACCCCCAGCGCCACCCCTCTTGATGGCGTGATGCTGCGGGAGCGCCCCCCCCTCTCACGCACACATTCCCTCGGGCGCATCTGGTCAGTATGTGGCCCAGCCTGCAGACAATCCTGTGGGTGGGTTCGGCACCGAGTCAGACACGCGCTCTGACGAATGGAACTGTGATTGTTGCATGTCTGTATATACGATCTGCATCGCACTCGTCTTAGACGGCTTATCAAGGTTATTTTTATTGATTTACGAAGCATATCATAAAAACATCTACTCCAAACAAATGTTTGACGTCCATCTTAAAAAGATGTTATGAATGGGGCCAATAAAGTGCACTTTTTGACCTTATCATCAAGACTAATCAGTGCACTCGTAGTATCAATCTAGCTCTATCCTCATTTACAATGGCTGAAGAATGTGAAAGGACACAAGCAGCATGCATGGCAATTGCTCTTGGCATTTCATTCTGACAATCATCCACCCAATCAAAGCGGACTTGGGCCCCAATTCCCCATTTGCCAGAGAGGTTCGGGTGCAAAGAGAAAGCGTGTGTTTGTGTCCAAATGGTCCAGTCACTTGTTGACCTTATGTGGGACTTGCGTGCCACTGTTGTTGCGTTGCATCACATGCTCCTCCCGGATGCTCACGATGATTGCGCAACCCACCGCAGTGAGCTCGTGAACTGACTCACGACCATTAAAGCAATTCGAAACGTTTTGTTTAGCTCAAGTGAAAAAGCCTTGTTCAAATGCCAGGTTTTTGTGATCTTAAAAACAAGAGGCCAAAATAAATCCTTTCAAATATTTCCCACACCTTGAATGCAAACCTATAAGCTGTATTAGTCGTTTGAAAAAGAAAATGAAATGTCAAGACACAGCAACAATTTTGAAAATCAGCTTCATGGGTTCCAGAAAAATGGAATATTGTGTAATTTAAATAATTTCCTAAAGGTTTTAAGCTTTTATTTCCTTTCTTTGCATGTTTTTGTCCCCAAATTTCTCTCTTTCAGGATTAAAACAATTACTAAAGGGCAAAGTATTGTAAAACAATCAGATTTTATGAGGGGTGTCAAACTCCTTTTTATTGCCAGCCCTTTCATAGTTGTGCCTTCCCTCGGAGAGCCGTTAAGACACTGACACCAAATACTCCTAAATCTCGATTTTACGCTGACTTTGGGCTGCAGATGTTTTTAGAAAGAACCATAAAAATTGACATGATTTGCGTTCGTCTAATTGGACATTTACGGCTTTGACCTGAAAATGGCTGCCCTGATTGTGTGTAATAAAAACAGTTGCATAAAAAAACACAGGCATGTTTTTGTCATGCCCGAGTGAACGGAACTCGCTTCCACGCGGGCGGGCACCTTTGTGCCACACGCTCAGTGGGCAACTCGATCGCGCAGATTACTGGTGTCTCTTGGGATTAACGCAGCTCTGTCAACACAAGGTTCAAGAGATCACTTATGCTAAGCCGACTAGTATTTCATGGCCACTTAGCTCTAAACTGGTTCTAAGCGGCATCAGGGTTTGAACTATTAATCTGACTCGAACTGAGTGAAATAGATACTCTTGTATGGTTAATTTGGTTGTTGTTCTGTCTGGTGATGATCGTGCATGAAATTTAATGAAGGGTGTTTGCATTTCCACACAGTTTGGAAGTGTGCCAATGTGGCAAGAAGTGCCCACTATTGTTGGATTTAATCAAACAAATGAGTCGTAGCACGTCAAATCGATTCATAATCGAACTAAACCGAATCGTTCCACTTTCAAAGCAAACCGTCCTTGCTCGCCACATTTTGAAAACTGTATTGAATGATCTTTTTGTGGCTCATGCTATGGCTTCACGAGAGCCCGCCCATCGTTCACGAGTCATTTAACGAGCAGCCGTATTTAATGACCTTCCTGTCCGCTCAGTTGAGTTCAGTTGAGTTCAGTTGCAACTTCCCTCCTGGAGTTGCTTGCTCACAAGGGCCTGTTGGTCTCGCAAATGGCTGGCAAATTTCCTAGAAAATTCAACGGGAAATTTTAGAAATGCGATTGTGCCCCACCTGTGTTTAAAGTGTACCTCCGGTGATCCCACATTGAGGTTTTGCTAGCTATGTTAGAACGTATGCCGTCATGACTTTCCTGTCACCTGCCACCCGCTATAGAATGAGCCGTACAAGAAAAAATAAAACCACTCGTGCACCCGTCAGACAGGTCAGAGGTCACATATTAGCGAAAAGCTGTCTCAGTCCTGTCAATTCCCAAGGACAATTTCCAACTTGGAAAATTCACAGAATTTCGCAATCCTAATGACTGCATTGTAAACTACACTTAAGTTAAGCAATCGTCGATGACGGCACATGTTGTCTAATAGTTCATTACTGACTGGTTAGGCTGGTTGTTATTGTCCGGATCAGCAACGTGTTGTTGTGATTTGATGCATGTAGGTCCCGGCTAGGGTTGCAAAATTCCGGGAATTTTCAAACTTGGAAACTTTCCATGGGAATTAACGGGAATTAACGGGAATTAACGGGAATAAACGGGAATAAACCGGGAATTTACTAAACTGAAGGTATGTTCTTATTAGGGAACTTAAATATAGTTGTGTAAAATAATATTTTAGCATAATCCTGACTAAAACAACCAGATATCATGCAGCACAGTTGAATATCTTTGCTATCACATGCTCACATAGTTGCAGGGCCACTGAGACCACGCCCCCTACATGTGCTGTTCATTCCTCCATCACATGCACAGATGATTTATACAATTCTGGACCACACTTTTGAGTCCAGAGCACACAAATTGAAGCCAGACTTTTGAGCCTGTGGACTGCATGAAGTGAAGTAAGTTTTGATGACATTATATGGTAATATATTTAGAGATATTTTTATATGTAAGTGCTATATTTAGCCTTATGGTGGAAAAAATAAAACTGGTCAAAACCAAATAAACCACAATTTATACAGTAAATATCACTTTAACAGACAGGAGTGGAACTTTGATGTTGCTAGATATCATTTGCACCTAAGTAAATAACAATAACTAATAGTTTTAAAAACATCTTGTATATTTTGGATTTTATGAGTTGTATCTCCACCAGGATACATTGGACACATCCCCAGGGATGTGTAGCTTCACAGACACATTGTTGTATTTTTTCAGAGTTGTGGGTTAAGAATTAAGAACAATAACATTTAGTTGTTTTTTTGTATTAAATTATAAACAATTTAATAATTTTAATATAACTTCAACAGCTCAGGGACATCAAAGAGAGAAAAATGCCACGTGCGCCATCCGATGTGTGGAGACATTTCACACAAGCTAATTTGCAAGGAAAGTCTTTGTATATCTGCAAATATTGTGAAAAGGCATACACAAAAAATGCCACAAAAATGCAGCAGCATATTGCAAAGTGCAACAAATTTCCTCAAGGCTCAACACGTGCAACAGATGGGAGTTCCACTAGTAAAATTTAACTCCACGTTCATGTGTTTGTTCTGTTTGATTGTTCAACTTATAAATAAATCTGTTTTAATTGTATCTGCTTTAATTGTATTATTTTGCTTATAACTAAACAATTATTTTTGCTTAGATATGATACCTTTCCACTAAATTACCCTCAATTCCCATAAATTCCCATTAAATTCCCATGAATTCCCATAAATTCCCATAAATTCCCATAATTCCCATGGAAAGTTTCCAATTTGGAATATTTCCAAAATTCCCGAGCTTAACTTCCCATGGAAATTTACCGGAAACTTTCCGGAAATTTACCGGAAATTTTCCACCCCTTTGCAACCCTAGTCCCGGCCACTGCTTGCTGGTCGACCCATTCTTCGCAAGAACAGGAAACTCGACCTGCGTTTGCCCCCCCCTGACCTGCCGCCCTACGTATTCCCACTCGGCTTCTTACGGAGTTCTTCTTCGATAGTGGTTGGCAAACCTTTTATTGCTTGTTGGCACGCGCCAGCTTTGTTTGGCCGCAGCTGTGGAACAGGTCAACAATCTGTGAGATGTCGAAGCAGAGCTTCATTGACACCGATGCAATGTTTGCACAAGCGTGTGAGAGCATTCGTGACTGTGGTAGGTTAGGTAGGTCATATGTGTGCGTGCGTGTGGTTGCTTTTGACACGGGCGCTATTCCCATCCCTTTGACACGAGTGAGGCGGTTGGAAAAAAAACAACTCTATTGGCTTTGTGCAGGAAGTACTCGTACATGCTGAGTTTGCATGAACTCGATGTGGCTCGAGTGACATCATTCCGTTGTTGTTGTTTTTTTGGTCAGCGCATTTCTTTCTTGCAGAAGAATTAGCGTACGAACCTCGGTGCAGGTTGCACGTCGATTTTGGCGTGTCTCCTGGAGACCATCTGCAACTGCCCGCAAAATATGCACCAAGCATATCAGGCGAGCTCACGGAATGGTGCAAAATAGTTGTTATCTTATCTGTGTTGAGAAAGGGAAGAGGAGCCCTTGGAGCTGGCAAGATGATTCGCGTTGGAACGCCATGGGGACCAGTCCAATTAATTTCTTGATGGGAAAGTGCTGGCCGCTGTGACCTCTGGCTTGGCACAGTGGGATTTGTTTGGCACCGTTTTTACCCTTCCTGTTGCCACTCATACATTTTATTTTTTTTGGGCATGGGACCAGCCGTGGCTGGGAATGAAAGATGGGAAAGAGTTGAGTGCTTATTTTGACCTTTTTTTCCCCCCTGTGCCTGTGGTATGTAAAAACAGTTCTATTAAGAACTTTCTCCAAGTTTGTGGCAGCGTAATGATTGCTCAAGTGTGGTTGTTGACAACTTGATCCAGACTAAGTACCAGCATGGCTGTTAATTAATTACAATGAGAGAGGCCTTTTTTTTTTCCCAAGCGCTGCAAGGTAGCATAATGGTGCTGCACATGCAGACTGTTGCAGGCGGATGTGAAAGGCAAGACTTTAGCTTGCATCATCACAACATCCTGTTTCAGTCGTGTCGTTTTGGTGAAAATGCAGCCGACTAGTTTTGCCATCAACCTTGCTCTCCCTCTCCACAGGTGCTGCCTCCAGTCCAGCTTGCATCTTTCCTCCTCGCCTCCTTCTCTTCGTGAGCAGACATGCCTCCTCCAGTGGGGGGCCCCACAGGATACACCCCTCCCGAGGGGGGCTGGGGCTGGGCCGTGGTGGTGGGGGCGTTCATCTCCATCGGCTTCTCTTACGCTTTCCCCAAATCCATAACTGTCTTCTTCAAAGACATCGAGGTGATCTTTGATGCCACGCCCAGCCAAGTCTCCTGGATCTCCTCCATCATGTTGGCTGTCATGTACGCAGGAGGTAAGTGGCAAGAAGGTTCAGCTTGAACGTACCGTAGACTTTTTTGAACAGCCGCTCTCCACTCACAACCCAGGCTGAACTTTACTCCTCCTGAACATCCATAATTTGTATAAAGATATAAGCTCAGTCAGGATGCCGCCTTGACACCAATGAGTACTTTCCTATTAGCCATGACTTTTTGCATCTTTGGAACCCTTGGCACCTTTTTCCAAACACATTGTGTAGTTGACAACTGTTAATAGGCCACAGACAGAAATGGCTCAACCTTGACTTTCCTTACTTGCAACAACAGCCCATTTTTTACAAGTGTCGTTCTGGTTTGGATCAGGTTTCACAGTTCCCGTCATATATATACACGTACGTAACGTGCTTAAGCCGCATGCTCACATCTGATCTCTTGGTGAACATCTTCAGGCTCCAAAGACTCGCATGTGCTTTTTTTTCAAACTCAGGACGTGGAAGCTTTAGGGACTTCCAAGGAAAGAATAAAAGAAGGCGTAAAAGGCATAACAGGACCCAGATGTTTAAGTGCTTGGATTTTTCTTTCCAGCCTCTTCCTGATTTCACATTTCAGTCTGTTCTCCTGGGCCACGTAGAATTGGGTCTCCGGCGGGCGGTGCTTCCTTGGCCTGGCAGGCATGGGAGGGACACCAATGTGACCTTTATGACTTGAACTTTGGAGTTAGTATATGCCAAAGAGGAGAGCCTCTTAAATTTCAGGATTTTGTTTGCAGACAAAGGTTGTTTGTCGGCGGCCATTAAGTGGGAGTGCTGACCGCCGACTTGTATTCCACTTCTCGTGGGTTGGGGGAAACGCCTGGCTTCAGTGTGTGGAACGTCAACGAAGCAGAGCCAGAGTAAATAAGGAATGTGCGAGCGTTTCTTATCAGCTATCTGCTTTTTCTTGGCTGGGTTCTCATGGCCCTTGTGTTTCCACTGAGGTGCATCCCCGCAGGAATAGTTTCGATTTTGACAAAACAATGTGATCCAAAAGCCGTCGCAGTAGTTCACTCGGCGGTGCCGGTGAGAAAATGGTCAAGTGATGGCTGGAGGGAGAAACCGCTGTTGTTTATATAATCCCTCGGAGAACGCTCCTCACTGGCCTCTTTGTGTTTTGCCAGATAACAACAAAGAGCGTCACCGCTCATTTGTTACTGTGTATACGGGTCGTTTTTGTCCTCAGCATTTTTTGGCTGTCGCAGCTCAGTTTCATCTTTATTCTGTGGAATCTATCCTAGGCTATTTTTTTTTGTGTGTGTGTGTGAATGTGGATGGATAGATGGACTTTATTAATTAAAACAAGGGAAAAGAAATTCAAAATAATCTGGAAAATAATTGGCTTGTCATCCGTTGGTTCCTTAATGATTAAAATGTGTATGAAATGCACATTCTAAAGCAAGCGCCTCGACTGTGCAGCGTGAGTGGCCCGGCCGCGCTTGTACTTTGTATTGGGTGGCTTGCAGAGCTGGTTGCTGTGAATCCATGTGAGAGTCCATTCATAGCCAGCTTGGCACGCAAGAGAGACACGAAGGATGATTTGCCTCCAGCCCTCCTCCTCCTCCTCCTCCCGTCAGTGCTCTGCTGTCGTAATCAAACTGAGCAGACTTGCATTCCAAATAGTATGGATGAGGTTCAATGGGTTAATAAGGTCTCCATCTCCTTGGACTCTGATTGTCAATGCAAGCAGTAATGTGGTATTATGTAAGTAAGTGGTCGATAGCATGGTAGAGCTGAAGGTGTTTTTTTTTTTTTTTTTGGCTGGATATGTCTAATGCAGGATTTTTTGCTTTTCTATAAATGATAGCTGTGGTTTTATTTATTTATTTATTTCTATTGCAATTGGAAAGGCTGTTTTGTCCTTAAATGTGCCTTTAAATGTGTTCTCGACCAGTCTCGCGTGTAGCTAACCGCATATAACAACACATTTATGTCATATTTAACGCCTATGCGCCCAATGTTTCATATTTACTCCATATTGAGTTTTCTTTACACTTAACACATTATAATTACTTCATACTTAATGGTATTCTATTGTCCCATATTCACATTGTGTACTATTTTCCTCCCATTTGGCATTCTATTCACCTAAAGTAGCAAATTTACAGATTTAGTCTCTGCTTTTTCTGTAGCTTAAGATAGGTGGTATAAAAGAAAACACTTTTTGAGACACTGTGAAAGAAAAATTTACGTCAAGTTAATTTGACACTCCTGCTAAATTTGAGTAATTAACAAAAATGTTTGATTGTTAAAGTGTGGTACATGGGCTCCCTCTTGTGGTACCACTGAATGAAATATTCAAACTGCACAATGTAGAGTCACTTCAACTTTTTTACATCGCCTTGGTTAAGTCGAACAGTTAAGTTGTATTTAACTTTGAATATTTTCCGGCGCTTTTCTTATGTGAAATACATTTTTATAATACATCATTATCAATACCTTATTAGTTTTTTTTTTATGATCCATTGTTAATATCCACAAAATTAGCTGGAAAATATATCAAGTCTAAATAATAAGTAAATTTTATTCTTAAAAATGTCACAATTCTTTTCCATTCCCAATTTCGCCGACCACCTGCAATACCGCCACAGACCGCTAGTGGGCCGCAGACCACCGGTTGACAATCCGTACTTTATTGGAATAAAGCCTTTGCTTTGTTTCTAAAGAACACATGGGCCATGAGGTGCATCAATTGTGTAAACAATTTGGGTGACTATAGTTTCACTTAACAAATGTAAAGTTCTGATCGTCTCTCTCCGTGTCATCAGGTCCAATCAGCAGCATCCTGGTGAACAGATTCGGAAGCCGACCCATCATCTTGATGGGCGGCTGTCTGTCAGCGTCCGGATTGGTCGCCGCCTCCTTTTGCAACACAGTGCCGCAGCTCTACTTTTTCATCGGCGTTGTGGGAGGTGGGCGCTCGTATCCAGTTGCTCGTTCCGCTCCTCACTTGGCTAGTGGCTTCATTCATAGTTTGAAACTTTTGTCCAGGATTGGGACTGGCGTTTAACCTGAACCCGGCCCTCACCATGATCGGCAAGTACTTCTACAAGCGGCGACCCATCGCCAATGGCATCGCCATGGCCGGCAGCCCCGTCTTCCTGTCCACGCTGGCGCCACTCAACTCGTGGCTGTACGACCAGTTCGGCTGGAGAGGCAGCTTCCTCATCCTGGGGGGGCTTCTGCTCAACTGCTGCGTGGCCGGCTCGCTCATGCGCCCCATCGGACCCCGGTCGCCGCCCCCCAAGCCCGCCGCAGAGGCCGAGCCCAACGGTGAGGCGCGACCCAAGAAGACGGTGCTGCAGACAATCAACTCCTTCATCGACCTGACGCTGTTTAAGCACCGCGGCTTCCTGCTCTACCTGCTGGGCAACGTCATCATGTTCTTCGGCCTCTTTGCGCCGCTCGTCTTCCTCTCCAATTTCGCCAAGAGCAAAGACATCAGCAAAGACAAGGCAGCCTTCCTGCTGTCCGTGCTGGCCTTTGTCGACATGTTTGCTCGGCCCTCCATGGGTCTGCTGGCCAACACCAAGTGGGTCCGACCCCGCGTGCAGTACTTCTTTGCCGGCGCCGTCCTCTACAACGGCGTGTGTCACGTCTTGGCGCCGCTGTCCACCACCTACACGGGTTTTGTGGTGTACGCCATCTTTTTCGGATTCGCCTTCGGCTGGCTAAGCTCGGTGCTATTCGAGACTCTGATGGACCTGGTGGGAGCGCAGAGGTTCTCCTCCGCCGTGGGCCTGGTCACCATCGTGGAGTGCGCCCCTGTGCTACTCGGCCCGCCGCTGACAGGTACAACACGCCGACACTGGAGGCTGGCAGGCCGGCCCCTTGATTTTATTTTTTCATTCTTATTTTGCTTTTGGTGGGATTATTTTAAAAGTGCTAATGAACTGTACATTTTCAATAGAAAAAAGAACATAAATGAGGTAAAAATTCAAATATAAACAAATATTTCAAAAGAAAAAAAAGAATTGGCAGGTTCCAAACTGCCAAAATGTATGGTGGCTAGTTTAGGGATTTTTGTCAATCACAAATTGCATTTTTTATTTTTTCCTTTATGAAAATCTTTAAAGAACAAAACGAAAAAAACTTTGGGGCAATATCCTGTGGCGCAAACCCAACTTGCCTTTTTCAGTCCAAACCAGCGGTTAAGTGTTGTGGCACCCACCAGGAGGCATTGTCGTAACTCTGGCCCCAATTTCCGAGCTGATATGCATCTGTTTCCTTTCGCCCTCCGTCCCGCAGGAAGCTTCTACAACTACTACCAGCACTACGACTACACGTACATCTCGTCGGGCATCATCCTCATCGTGGCCAGTCTCTTCCTCTTTGTGGGGATGGGTATCAACTACAAACTCTTAGAGCGAGAGAAGAAGAAAGAGGACAAACGTGAGCCTAAGGAGGAGCGCAATCCCATGCTGGACCAAGCCTCGCCCCCCAAGGCCAACGCGGATGACGTGGAGGATGTGGATGACGAGGCCCCCGCTGCGGCCGACGCCGTCAAACCACAGGATTCCAAGATGGACGAGAACACCGTGTAGGAGCGGAACAGACTCGGAAAGACGTACACGCACGGCACACGCCATCACAAACACACACATTCACGCTATGGACTTGCACTGCACTCACCTCCTTTTTTGTTTCTTGTGTGTTATTGATGTGCCTGCGGGAATCTTGAGGAGAGCACAGATTCATGACGGTAGTCATTTCAATCACTTTGAAGAAGATGTTACTCTCAGGGTCTGCAGAGTGTATGAAGGAGCGTTTGTGAGCTTTGGACTAACACGGTGAGCTGCCACACGTCCATATGCAAACACACACTCACATAGCGGTCTTAATGGGGTTGTGTTTCCATGGCAGACGTCAGTATTCGTAGGTTTTGAAGCACACACGCGGCCATGAACAAATATTTTATCTCCAATTATATGGACAATCTGATTCGATGGAATGTGCGTGTGTGTGTGTGAGAGAATGGCGCGTGAGTGTGATGGTTTTTACATTTCACTCTGGAATGTGTCAAATCCGTGGCGGTTTCTTTTACCAGCAGTAGTAGTCATTTTGTGTCATCTTTTCTTTAAAGCTTAGGACAGGCCTGTTGGTTTTTCCAGCAATATAAAATGTTATTAAACATGTCCCAAGAACATCTTGAATTCCAATCTGCAAACACCAAAACCAGCAAGGGAAGGAATTTCCTCTCAAGCAAATCCTAAATATATTCCCTTGTATTAACCACATTATATTTGTGAATTTAAACTTTGATCTTTTTTCTTGACCTCTTCGAGTTGCTGTCAACCATTCAATTCCTTTTTTGGCAGAGGGCAGAATCCTAATCTTTACAAGCGAAAAATGTCATGGGACCAAGCAAACAAAAATCAATCAAATAATGATGATCTTATCTCGGTCTGGAATGCGGGCTTGTTTACTTTTGACACAAAGCTATGGTTCTGCTGTGTTCCAACAACGGGTCACTCCTAATTTCTGCCATCTGTTAAAACAATAGTCATATCAGCACTAAGATCTCCATGCACTGGTGCAAAGAACATCACCACAAACATCTTACCTGTGTCATGTCCTCGTCTTGTACTGTGCACACCTCGATCAAAATGTCAACTTAATTATTTTAAAAAAAAGAAACACACACCATTAGTTTTTAGTCCAAGTGCGGTAGCCAAAGAGATTCCTTTACTCATAGTGCGACCCGAAGCTCTGCAAGTGATCTACTTAATGATGCACATTAAAAACAACTTTCAACACTGCCCTCCAGGATCAAAACACAAAACTTGAAGCCTCTCATGGTGAAGAGGGGCACTTATGGGAACAAATAAGTTGTGTGTGTTTTGTTTTGTTTTTGTTTTGTTTTGGGTTTTTTTGCATTCCAGTGTTTTATTCTGAAGGGTCTGGAAAACAGGCTGTGTTTTGTTTTCAATTGTCATACTAATTAGTTTAACTGTGATATTTTTATGATGGCAGAGTGAAGTATTTTTTAAAAGAATGTATCATTGGTTCTATTGTCAGACTAAAAATGGGGTGCCTGGGAGGTAAATAAAAACATTTCATGTAAAACCTATTAAATGACATTTAATCATTGTGACAAAGTATCATTGTCATGCAACTACATGGAAAAGAAAAACTAATCTGTGCTTCAGTATCACATTTATTGAATCTTCACCTAGACGTGCAGGCGGGTGACTAGGAGGTGGCAGAAGAGCATCGACGTCAATAGTTGGAGGCGTGCGTGGCAGTGGAGTCGTTATTGGGGAGGGAGCTTCTGCGCTGCTCTGCGTCCTTGCCGCAACGCAACAGCAGCACGCCGCGTAGCTCAGGTAACACGCTGCTCGAGAAAGCCGAGTAGATCCACGGGTTGCTGCATGAGTTCAGGCTGGCCAACAGCATCAGCAGCGTGAAGGTTGCCCCTAACCAAACACACACGCGGTGAGTGAGTTACTGGATGTGTGAAATGTAGCCAATAGTATGCACCAGTCTTGGGTGGGTGGGGTGCCCAGGCTGCCCACAGCTGGACACTGAAGAAGGGGGCCCAGCACAGCGTGTAGACGAGCACAATGACCACGCTCATCTTGACTGTCTTGGACATGGCCGCCATCACCTCTCCTCTTCCTGCTACCCTGGAAGTGGAGGCTTTTGGTGCAGCGCAGACAGTAGAGAGCTGTTGGCGGTCCGCTAGTAGGCACAATTCAAAGTATTTTTTTTAAAGTGAATTGGAATTTCTTTGTGTATGTTTACTAGCTGTTGCTGCCCTTACCTGTTTGCAAAGCCATGTGAGTATGTGTGTCAGGACGGAAAGGTCCGACGTGAAGCTGGCTGGTGGGTACGATGTTGTTGAAAGTGATTGGTGGAGCATCAAGAGAGGAGTTGGACCTTCCTTGTCCGCGTCCTCGTCTTCTCTGGATATCCCGTCTGGAGGGAGGAAACGAGGAAGACAGCGAACGGTGCTCTGATTTCAGATACAGATTGTTGCGGATCTCCTTGAAGATTCGCACCTAAAGGTAAAAGATAGTAGGACATCCACGACTATTTTTCGTGCATGTGATCTTTCTCCGCGGCTCGGCACTTGAGCAACTCACCTGACACACGACGATTACGAGGACGGGGACGACAAACACGGCTAACGTCATCCACGTCACGTATGCCTTGAGGCCCCATGGCTCGGCAAAATGGCCCCAGCACTCGTACACCCCCGGGGCCACCTCTGAACGGGAGAAAATGAAAACCTGGAGTAGGAAGACAAGAATGGAGAATGACACTATCTTATTGCTAATACAAAGGGGAAAATGTCAAAAGTGGTGGCATTAAAAACGCAAGTGGTGAAGCAACACATGTCGATTGACAGTATCACCATATTCACAGATGGTTCATCCCTCGCACGTACCTGTGGTACACTGAGTAATGATGACAGCCCCCAAGCCAGCAGGATGAGGGTGTTCCATCTGCGGGTGGCCCAGCTGCGGTGTGCCAGCAGGGGGCAGCAGATGGCATAATGGCGATCTATCGTCATGGCGACGATCATGTAAGAGGATGCAAACATCCCGAGCACTTGAAGGTACTTCACTGAGCGACACAGGAAGTCCGGACCAGGAAAAAGTCCCCAGGCGTCCCACACCAGCTGCGGCAGCACCTTCACACGCAAAATCAAAAGACAATGCTGACAAGAGTGAGAATAGTTGTAGCTCCAGGGATGTGAGTCATCATGACCAGTAAAAATAAAATTACACATATATATAATATTATTTGTCTGCTGATCTCTAGACATAACCAGTTTCAAACATTTTTATAGTCAAAATCATTGGAGGTCTTGGTGCGGTTTACTTTCAAATGTTCCTAGTGAGAAATACAGGCTTGTTAAACTCTTTTAAATTGATGGTACTAACATGGCGTGCAAGGGTCACCTGGAAGAGCGCCACCACCAGGTCGGCCAGACAGAGATTGAGCATGAACTGATGCAGCGGGTTGCGGCGGCGCCGGCTCCGCCGCAGCAGCACGACCAGTACCAGGCCGTTGCCGAGCAATGCCAGAACGAGGATGACGGTCAGCACCGTCACCTCTGCTGCGGCCAGCTGAGTGTCACGCTGCCACTCCGTGTTGTTGCTGCCCCTGCGTGCGTTGGGTGGGTCCGGGTCTGTTGCCATGGAGACAAACATGCTGGAGAAGAGGTTATCATGGTGAGAAGAAAGTAAAATTCTGTTGCAAACAATCATCCATCAATATCCCTCTTTTGGGTGTGCCTCATTGTTCTTTAGGAATGTTCTTTTCCCTCGCATTATTGGTTCTTTCGGAAGATGCGGTAAGTAATAAAAGTCCAAAACAAGTCAGAGTATTATTTGGGAAGGTGCCAAAATAGTTTGGTTTCTTGACAAATGAAGTCATTCATCAGGTGAAGGCAAATATACCTGAACAGTCGTTCAGTACTTGAAGAGGTCATTTTGCCTTGTTTGGTCACGATGTTTAAATGCCAATTCTGTTTCTTTTATTTTAATACCAGTGCTAACTGAACCAAGAATTGTATCGGTTGTCCATAAAGTACTGAAACATTGAAAAGCTGGACATTGAAAGGTTTCCAAATAAAGTTGACCTAACAAGATTGTGTTGCATTTTAGATTCATCTTCAGTTTTTCCACAAAATCCGCTACGCCGTCCATTTTGTGAGCGTTTTTAGTAACTCGACTCGAAAAGCCGAGACTTTCTTTGGGACACGTAGAAGTGTCCACACGATGGAGGGGCCCTCTCCGCATGCCTTTGCGATTGCGCGTTGGAGTGTAAACAGCCGTGTAAACATGTTTCCTATTTGCAATTGTCTGGTCATTATTGGGATCACGGAAGCGCAGCATCAACACATAAACAGCCATTATCTTCTAATTGTGATTCCGCATACACTACCAGTACTGTCATACCCAGAATCAAACATACTGTGAAGTTCTGGTTCATGGACTTTTCTCTGCCCATAAAAGTAGTCAATACAAACAGGGATCTCAAGTGAGAGACTGTTTTATTTGCTTTTTTTTTTGGTCACCTTCTCAGCTGACTGGCTTCACGTTCCAAGATCAGCAAGTCAGGTTCAGTCCTTCAATCTCATTACACTTTTTTGTTTAATCCAAAGAGCAGTAGAGAATTGTAGGCGGCAAACCTTCCTACTATAGATGTCAGTCAAGCGTTAATGGGAAGTAGAAGCAAAGAAAGACTCACTCACCTCGTAGTCAGGGCCCTGTGAAAGGTGCGTCGAGAAGCCGGGACAACCTGATCTGGTGCACACGGGCTGCATCATGCTGCGTGTGTGTGCTCATGCTCATGATTTGGACTGATGGTGACCTCAGGCAACCCATGTTGTTCACTCCTTCTCCCCTCTCTTTTAACTTGCACACATATCGGACAACATTTTCTCCTGATTTTATTTTGATAATATTATGGACCGTAGATGATGAAATCCCTAAATTCCTTGTAACTGTATGTTGAGGAACCTTAAACTCGTAGACCATTACCTCACGCACTTGATCACAAAGATGTGAACCTCTCAAACTAGTGTATTAGTAAATTTACTATATCAAGTGACTTCTATGTTAACTACTAATATGATCAAGCACGAGACACGAATGCAATGGATCCCCGCTTGTTATCACCGGCAGCATTTCTCAAACTGACCAGGAGAGGGCGGCAACGTGGAATGCAAACTACAAACGGAGAAATTTATTGGCACACTTCTATCAAATAAAGAAGGGACAAAACAATAATGACATGAAATACAAGGAGATTAAAAAATATGTGAAAAATAACTAATGAAAATCAGACAGCTTTTGAGTTGTGGGTCAATAGCTTTATTTAAAAATAACATCCAGATGAGAAAACAAGCTGCATTTCAATTTGGTATCCTTTTATCAAAACTAAAATAATATAAAATATTTTTTTTTCTATTTGAAATAACTGCTTTTAAACTTAAAATTAAATGACATATTGGACAATTCACACACAGAACGGAATATTTACAAATGATAAATGCACACTCACTCTTTGTTCGAGCTTCTGCCCTCTGGGAAGAGGTACAGAAGCCTGCGCTCCCGCACCACCAGACTCTCAAACAGCTTCATACTCCAGGCAGTCAGGATCCTGAACTTGCTTCCCCGTTCTGCGTAGCGTCCTGTACTTTTACTGTCTGTATGCACACTGGCTTTTATTCGTTGTGTTATCTATTTATTTATTATTTATTGTTACTCTTATTTATTGTTTGTCCCTTCTTGTTTTTTATATTGCGTTGTTTACTTGTGTGTCTATCGTGTAATATGTCTTGTCACCGTGGGATAGGGAAAACGTAATTTCGATGTCTTTGTGTGTCTCGGCATGTGAAGATGTTGACAATAAAGGAGACTTTGACTTTGACTTTGAATCATGAATAACACATGGAAATCACTAAGAATTTGTGAATTGGAAAAGCACATAGGGAAATCCCAAATAAGTGGACCCGAAAACACATTAAAGTAACGAGCATATTTGTGGATCTGAAAAACATGTGGGAATTGCGGTTGTATTTGTGTGAATAGTTTGGACACAAATAACTCCCCTAGCATGCAACAGTAACAATAGTGTTTATCTTTTTCGTCAAGTAATAGGAAATGAAATGAAACAACAGTTCACAACTCATCATTATAAATAAACATAAATTACATCTCAGTGCATTTTAATTTATTTTTAACATTGTATTGAAAATGTTTTTTCTGCCTTTTTGTCACGGTTGCAAGTGTTTCAGATGAAAATTCAGTCTTCCCAAAATGTAATTGGACTATTTAATTTACAAATGTGATGAAGTAAAAAAAATTGATGACATTAAGACTTTTTAAAAAGTAATAAAAACAAGTTTATATAAGTGTTTCAACAGTATTTTAATATAAACATTTTCAAGTTCTGCCATTCAGTTTTTACATAACAAATTAATAGTCATTGAATCTTGAAATTTGAAACATCACATATACTTTAAATGTTTACAAATGAATGTTGCAAATATTAGCTGCTAGATACAAACAACGAACTTCTAAGACTTATAAGTGTGGGGGACGCAACTGGATGCCTCACTTTTCCTCCGTCGTGGCTAGCAGTGCCGCTTATGACCGAAGGGGGGAGACAGACACGCCAACATGGACCGAAGCGAACCATACTACCTGTTAATGACTGATCATCTACTGTGCTTATTTGTGTTCGTGGGTGAGATCAACACGGAGACAACCGCATCAATACTTAAATGTGCAAAACAATCGAGCGTCCATGTTATCTGGCAAACATGGGTTAAAAAAAGGTATTTGAGAATCCTCACATAACGGGAAGAACACTTGTGGAGCACATTTTATTTTTGAATCAATTAACATAAACTGATTTGGCTCATTTCACGACGAGTCCGCACACTTTTTGGAGAAATCGCCTATTGGCAATTCCGATCCAAACGGTCGCTATCTTAGCGTCGGTAGTTGTAGTTCTAACGTGGAGGTCGAGCCCCTGAAGTGAAACGGCGGCCATGTGGCCGTGACACTACATTTCCCATGAGCCCCATATGGTGGCGCCTCCCTGCACTTCCTCCGCCTTCTCTCCGACTGTGCTGGGCCGCGAGGAAGTCGCAAGATGGCTGCTGTCGCTTGGAAGTGAGCTTCTCCTCCCCAACATGGAGCCGTGAGCGTGGACGACAGCGAGGGAGGCACAATCGGGCTTTTCGCTTTCTTTTCTTTTTCTTTTTTTTCTTTTATTCCGTCAAACATTCATCCCATTCCGCGTCGGATCCGCCCCGGACTTGTGTCGGGAGTTGACGCGTCAAAATCACGCCGGGGACCCTGCCAGCAGCTAGCCGCACGCACGCGCGCGCGTGCACACACACACACGTACACACTTGGCAAATAGAAAACACGGACACACGACGACATTTATTGCGCCTAGTATTTCAACGCGTTCCCCAAATGCGGAATTTGAACTTGCTTTCGAGCTGATTGTGTGGCAAATATTGTCGCTGTCAGTTGAAAGAGTCGCGCTAGCCGCTCGCTTCAACATGTCCGCGAAGTGGCCGTCCAGCCCTGCTAACTAGTGCGCAGTATCGCATCCATTTCACGCGTGATCATTTCTTCACTTAGTGTCGATATCGGGCACTTTTTGGACACCACCGTGAGCGACTGCGTATTTGGGTACCGGCGATGTTGCGGATGGAGTGATCAACAAATTGCCAACTCGTTGTAGCTCCACTGGCCTTGTGGCTCTCGCCAAAATCCACAGAGATGGACGCAAGGCTCCGCACGCACGTCTAAATTGGAGAAACATCTTTTTTTTGTTTCGTGGAGGGGAGCGGACGTAAGTTTTTAGCCACGATCAGGCGGCGCTCGCGCATGATCGGTCGCTTGACCTATTCGGGTGTGGGTAAAGCGCTCCGCTTGTCACTCAGTCGTTGGGCAGACGGTTAGCTCGCAGTTAGCTAGCTCGTCTCGCCCCTCATCCCGTTCCAACCACGGCGTACCGAACGTATTCCGAGCCCGCTCCCGGACACACGCACAGGCTCAACACCACCGTCATGGGCGTGCAGGGATTCCAGGAGTATCTGGAGAAGCGCTGTCCCGGCGCCGCGGTGCCCGTAGACCTGCTCAAGCTCGTCCGGACCGCGGCCCGCCAACCCCCGCACCATCACCCGCACCACCCTCACCACCCCGGGCCCATGCCTCCCCCGCCCCCGCCCGCCAGGATCCTGGTGGACGCCGACTCCGGCCTGCAGCGCCTCTACGGCGGCTACCAGACGGACTGGGTGTGCGGCGGTCAGTGGAATGCCATGCTGGGCTACCTGGCCGCACTTTCCCAGGCCTGCCTGTTCCAGGGCGGCCTGGAGCTCGTGGTGGTGTTTAACGGGACGCTGGGCAAAGAGCGCTGGCCTGAGTGGGCGCGGCGAGCTCAGGGCCAGCGACAGACAGCGCAGCTCATCGTCAACCACGTCGGCGGCAAGGCCACCCCGCCTCCCCGCGCTTGGTTCCTGCCCCCGGCCTGCCTCAGCCACTGCGTCCGCCTCGCTATGTTCCGCTTCCGAGTGCGGGTGAGTTACCTAGTTGTAACGCTGCTCCTTTGCACTTTCTCTTGCACGTGTTTCTTCTCCCTTCTGCTTCATTTGGCTGGGATCGGTACTCCCACTCTGCCCTTAACTACTGGCTTAAGTCAAAGTAGAGACTTTGAATCGTACACAAAAACTCCGTTTTGATCATTTGTCACAAGTGGCGCAACAAATAATTGTAAAATTAATCCACAACTGCGTTGATGAGTGATGAATTGTTTGGCTAAAATAAGGGTTTGTGCACATGTCATTTGTAATTGACATGTACCTGAAGCAGCTTCAAAAGTGTCGTGAGCCTTTACGTGGCATGAAGTAGTCAAGTAGCTCTGCCTTTCAAAACCATTGGCAAGCGTACAACTTCTTGACCACTTTTGGAACAGTCAAATACATAGCATCACTTTAAAAAAATAAATATATATATAAATGTAGCCAGTCAGCAGAGCACAAATGTTTCCTGGGAGCCGATGTGTTTGGATCGAGCCATCTTGGGTTTCAAATTAATCACAAATTAAAACGGTCCTTCCAAGTTGACTCGTTCTGCTTATGTATTGCATAGTATGAACTCGATGAACTTGACATACATTGTTGAAGAATTGCTAAGTGCATAGTCTTACTTTGAAGAGGACGCTGGCTCATTTGGAGTATTTCACACATTTGCATATTGAGTGGAGGCATGGAATGATTTATTCCTTCATATTGCCGCTTACATTTTAGCGGGGCGCCTTTCCTGTGAAATCTGAAATAGATGAGAGTTGGGCTGCTGGTGTTATCTGTGGATTTTATAAACCCCCATTACTTTATCGAAGATTTTTCCCCAAAATAATTGAAGTGATTATTTTAGGGCTCTTGGAGGTTTGATGTTTGTGCGTTGCGACTGAAATACACTATGTCAGGAAGTAGGAACCGAAATGTGTGACATTTAGCGCACTCAAACCCACGATTGCTTCCGGGGTTTTACCCGTGTTGACTTTTTAAGCAGTTGCGTTTGCTGCCTTGTTTGCATGTCCGCAGTTTGAGGGACACGTGATTCATATGAAGAGGATGTTGTACATTTTCTCACTTTGCATCACACAGTGGAGCTAAATTGCTATTCAGCTATGTTAACGTTCTTCTGCATCTCAGCTGATCGACGAAAGAGCTCCAAATAGATCCTGCGCACCGCACCACGTGTCTCTGTGTGTAGCCATTTTGGGATTAAGGTCTCGCCTTAAGCAGTTCACAAGTCTGGGGCAAGCTACTCTCTCTTATTGACAGTGTCACTGAATTGAACTCTGTCCATCTTTTCAGAGACTTTGTTCTCTTGATACATTGACAGATAAGATAAGTCCGGGGTATGCTCTCATGTGACAAATTGATGTATTTAGTTGTGTTATTGCATGTAACAATTCATACCTAATCTGCCTTGCATTGCCTTTCCTCTACATGACATTGCATGCATCCTTTTGTATGAATAGACACTTTCCACGTAAACTTTTCCTTGAAGAAAGTATCAATTCTACATTTTTGGACCGAGTACGATTACATTTCATTTGAGTACTCGCTGATGCCACATCCTAATATACATATATTGCCAGTAAGCCTTACAAATGAAACTCTTGAATGAAAATTGTGATCTGCTGGTGAGTGCGCCTAAAAAAAAAACCACCTGCTTAAAAAGGTTCTGCTGACTTTGTTCGCTCTTTGTGCAGGTTGTACAGACTTTGGAGGATCATCACCAGGAAGTGCTGTCTCTCTACAGGGACTACGGATTTGCCGGCTTGATTGCGCAGGATTCAGAGTTTGCACTGTGCAACGTGCCTGCCTATTTCTCCTCGCACGCACTCAAACTGAGCTGGAATGGCAAAAACCTGACCACACATCAGTATCTGCTGTCTGAAGCTGCCCGCCAGCTCGGGCTCAAGACTCAGCATCTGCCCTGCTTCGCCGCTCTGCTGGGTGAGGAGCGGCCCGCACCAACGATGTTTCCATCGTGCACTCTGAAGCGCACACGCCTACGACCGCCGTGTCCCTATACGTTGTTCATTCACACGAGAGCCATTTCATTTTTTTTCTTTGTGAAGGAAATCATATTCTGCCTGATGAAGACCTGGCTGCCTTCCACTGGAGTCTGCTGGGACCAGAACACCCACTAGCATCTCTAAAGGTAGCGTATCCCGGAAAGTCGTGCATGAAAAAACGAGCTTCAAACATGAAAAACTATCAAAACTAATCTTGCCTCAAGCAATAACTGTTCTCTGAAAATGGTTATTATCACAGTTAGTAATTGTGTATTCACCTTTACTGATGGATTGTAAAGTATTACTGTCCCGTAAAGTACTGTAATTACGCTCGTTCTAAATCTTACCTCATTCATTTCATTCATCACTCTGTGCTTGTGTTACTCGCCCATTGTTAAGTTAGAGCAACATTTTGTACAATGCTCTGCTTCCAACATTTTGAGGAAGACAACTTTCTGTTCAGCATTTTCAGTTCCCGCCATTGTAATTGTCATTTTGTCCATCTAAATTACAATAGGGCTGGGGTAACAGTCACCCGCAAAACTTGGTTAGCACAAAAATTTGAAACTATAATTAACAATTTTAAAACCATATTTACAACACCCACAACCAACGCGTGGTCACTTTCGTGCTTTAAACAAAAAAAGATAAAAAGTAAAACGTCTCAGTGCACGTTAAACCTTCTCCAACCAACCTAGCATTTTCTATTTATTCTTTTGTAAGTTCTGACGTCCACTTTGGGCCATCGAAGCAGGCAAAACGGCCGCGAGAGGCATTTGACCTGACAAGGGAGCCCGGCACCAGATTGTTAATATACTGTGTTATTTATCCAAGAGTGCTTATCACTGTCATTTTCCTGAAAAGCAGTATCTTTCTTTCACAAAAGATTTGTTAGTGACAACACTAAAGTACTAAACTGGCAAAAGCCAGATTGATTTGTGACTCACACAACGGAGTATCAATCTGGGAGCGCTCCATTGTGATCTTCTCGGGAAAGGTGCGACAATTGTGTACAATACTTTAAGCTCATTGAGGGATGTAGCAACTTGTGCAACCGACCAAACTTTGGTTTTGACCAATCACGGCAACGGAAATCTATATCGAGAAGTTAACTAGAGAACAAAGCTCTTTTCCAGTCACGTGCATCATCCATGCATTGGTCCACTTGTGCGGTTTGTTTGTTTCCCCCCCAGCCTCGGTACTTCTTGTTTTCATTGTAGCCGCATATCCCGCCCCAAACACACTGTTGCTTTGTGATTAGTCTGCTCCACCCGCGCTGCCTCGGAGAAAATCAGCGGGCTCGGGATAAGATGGATTCACAAAACTCACCAAAAAAAAAAAAAGGAATTCAGCTTGCGGCCAAAGTTACAAAAGTACTTAGAGCTCCTACAGTGTCTGTCATTTTAATTTCAGCCTAGAAAATGAATTGCTGCCAATAAATCTTGTGAACAACATTGCAGGTGCGAGCCCATCAGTTGGTACTGCCGCCCTGCGAAGTGGTCATCAAGGCTGTGTCAGAGTATGTCTCCTCCATCAAAGACCTTGGGAACCTGGACACCATCGCCAGAGATGTCTTCAAACAGTCACCGGTGGGTTCATCATGTTCATCTAAATGCTTGAAGAATCCGTATTGTATCATTGAAAATGGACTAAAGCACCAAACGGTCGTGTATTGTGCGGCTGTCTAGTCATTCCATTTTTAATTCACACGAATTTACAGAATCTTTCCAGTGACACGTCTTCAAGTTACCCGATTGCTTTGTATTTGTGTCACGTGATGTCAAGTGAAAGAATCCAAAGTTTTCAGGTTTTTTAAAAATATTGTTTAGTATTTTTGTGAGAAATCAAATCTGCCATTTTATCTTAAGGGCCATAATAAGGTTCAGTCCTGGTTCTTACCAAACTTAGATCCCTGCGGGTTTAATGATGATGGATTGTCGCCGCCGCCGCCGCAGTTTTTGTGGTCGCCCACGTCAGAGGGTGACGTTTGTGGCCAGCGCTCACACTTGGCAGAGCAACAGTGTCATATTTTAACTGACCTCGCCATTTCCTGTTTCTCCCACTCGTTGGCTCAAACAAACAATGTGATGACACGAGTCAAATAACTTCACGCCGACTTCAATGCACATTTCTAGTGTGAAATAATTGTGTTGAGCCTTTCAACAAGTACTGAACATGGTGCTGTGTCTCCTTCCAGTCTCGCATGGAGGACAAGGTGGATCGCTTCAAGAAAGCTGTGGAGTATTTCTCAGCCGCCTCCAAACCACGATCGCCTAACGTGGGACCTCCCACTTTCATTTGTGAGTTCAACTGATCAGGTTTATTGACTTTTTTTTGGGTCCATCCCTAATAACTGTGTGTGTATTCAGTGCCTGGGTTTGGGCCCACTCCATTTGGGGGACCTTCCGGCCACATGGGACCGATGCATCCTGGAAAAAATCAGGTAGATCTCGTCTTACTTTGTATGTAACGTGTGTGTGTGAGGTTGATTTCCATATACCGTAGTTTATATGATTTCTTTGAAGCCAGTCTGGGGGAATCTTTCCATCTCAAACCCCAAAATCAAAAATCACAGTGATATTTGTTAAAAAAAAAATTGTTTGGTAGGACTTGCGATTTCATCTTGTGGACCAAGATCAGGAGTGTCAAACTCATTTTTTCGCTGGGCACATTAGAGTCACAGTTTCTCTCAGACCTCTTTAATTGTGTCATCATATTATTACATATACAACAAATCGATAGATAGGTGGATGTCCGTAAATGTCATCAAATGGTTTAAGTTAATATCTGTAAGTGTATTTTTAAGTCTTTCGGCCACAACCCCGCCGAGAAGCATTTTTGCACTTGTCTCTTGAAGCATCTCAGCGGGTGCAGTACACCTCGGATAAATTTGCACATTTCCTTGCAAGCTGTATTCCGCATGGCTGACAAACCTAAGGCTAATCACAGTGGTCGCGGTAAGAAAAGCCAGGCAATCCCCATGGAAACCAAGGTTGCTGTGACTGAACTGTATAAAAATGTCATTTTTGTTTTTTGTTCAAGACAGTGTTTATGCAAACAGTATATGTACTTGCATAACTTAATTTAATTAATGAATTAAAAATATGGTCAACAAAACACCTTTAAATGAGAGTTATACTGTCTAACTTGGTTATTACTCAATACATCTCTTTGACCCTGTGGTTTTGTCTGCTACTCAAGAAAACCCTTATTCACTAATAATAAAACTCTGAAAAAAATTCTGAGGGCTTGTTCAACGTGACGGGTCAAAATTGCTGTGACTTTTCAAACTGTCACTTGCCCTAAAAACTCCACTTAAATAATGCAAATGGAACCTAAGTAGTAGAATAGCTCATTTACGGCAGGCGTGTTTTGTTTATTTATTTTCGTAAGTGAATTGGAAGTGCTCAATTGATATTCATTAAGTGATTTTTACTAGCGCCTAACACCTTGCCTTCATTCTTTCTCTCCTTGCCATCAGTTCCCCCCTCCCCAGGTGGCCGGCTTCAAACCGCCTTTTGCAAACGCTCCATTCGGACCCGGCTCCGCCCCTTTGTTCCAGAACCCACCACCGCCATCTCAAGACTGCAACAATTCGCCCACGGGCAAGATGGGCTTTTCTGATTGGTCGGCGCCATACGATTCCTCTCAGGGTGGAGGACGTTTGCCCAATCACCACACGGGCGCTCAGTCAGGTCCTTCTCCGTCACCTTCCTCGTCATCGGATGGAGACGAACCCAATGACAACAATGCAAAGTAAGGCAGGGACAAAAAGAGGGTCCGCTGTGCTTTGGATGCATCTCATCACATTCCGCTGCGAGTTATTTGCACGACGCATACTTTGACTGAACACAAGCAGAGTTTTGGTGTCTCAGCGAGTTGGCAGTTTGTTCTTAGCCACAGCAAGGAGACGTGCAAGTCTCGACGTTCCTTTTCATGCCATAAGCGGCGATTTCGCTCCACTTGTGGGTTTTGATTGTACTCACTTTCAATTTTGATATCACTCTTGATTTATGAGCTGATTTCTGATTTGTTCCATATCGTCATCCACAAAGTTCAGTGCCCACACTGGCCAACTTTTGAACACCTCATAGATGTTGCCATCTGATAAGAGCTTTTGGTGTCAAATTTTGGATGAATGGATTTGCAGCTCTGGAAGTTAGTTTAGGCCTCTCCGGAACGGTTGTTGACTCTGTTACACAAATATTGACAGTTACAAAAGCGAAACTATTTACACGGTTGTTATGTTTGAGCATTCTCACACGGCTTGTTCTCTATTTGACAGCCATTTGACAGACAAGTCGTCACGATGGGAGGATCCTGCCGGAAGAGAGGGCTCGGCCTCCGGAGACGGTTCCCAAGGCAACGGGAGCAGCTCAAGCATTCCGTCACTGCTGTCTATGGCGACTCGCAGTCACATGGACATAACCACACCCCCTCTGCCTCAGGTTTGTCTTAAAAACACCTTTTCAGAATATGGGATCTGAATTTGCCGAGAGAAAACGCCAAGTGTTTTTTTTAGGTTAGTGCTGAGGTTCTTCGTGTAGCTGAACACAGACACAGAAGAGGGCTGATGTACCCACAGATTTACCACATCTTGACCAAGGTAAAGTTCTGCTCAGCTTCTGCCGCCGAGTGCCATTTGACCTTGTCGTGTTCCGTTTAACAGCTGGTCTTTCTTCTCGCCTCCAGGGAGAGATGAAAATGCCAGTTTGTATCGAGGACGAGTGTAACTCTGAGCTGCCTCCTGCCTCTTTGCTATTCCGTGCCGCCAGACAATATGCCTACGGTGTCCTCTTCAGTTTGGCCGAAACTCACCGCCGGCTTGAAAGACTCGCCCTCCGCAAAAGAGCTCCCTTGGAAGGTTGGGGCTGGGATTGTCAAGTATTTGGAGGTGGCATACAACAATGTGTTTTCAAAGTTGTGTCAAAGGCTATGTTCATACTGCAATTCTGATTTATGTCGGTTGGGATTTTTTTTATACACGACGCCGGTTTTGCTGCTTTATTTATTCAAAAATCTCCTAATGCTTAAAGAATTACTTGATGGTGCCTATGCATGTTTTGTGTTCCGCATGCAGCACAGTTTGTAAATGAGGCCAATTGAGAACATACAGAGAAGTGTCTTACTGCCGGGCATATCACTTCACGGCCTCGCGTCATTCACATTACACGTCTGATTTGGTTGTAGAATGTCGGCGACTACGTAAAAAGATCCACCCAAAAGAAAATCTAAATTTTGCAGGCATAATACCTTGCGGTGTGAACGTAGCCAAAGTTTTTTTTTTTCTATTTTTCGGCAGCTGATTTCACAAGACCTAGCGAGACTTCAATACCAGTGAAAACAATTATCATTGCTAATGTGTAAATACATATCTGAAAGGATATTTTTCGCTCTTTTCAGGCTATACTATGAACAACTGTAAATGTACGGCTATTCCCAGATGTTGTTTTAGCGGGTTTATTGAATGAAACCACACCACACTACTTTTGAGTTGGCTGAGGTTTAAACAAAAACAAAAAATACTAGTATCAAAGTCACTGTTCTGCATAATAGTTTTCTTTTTGATAAATGCCCATCGTCACCCTTTTTTGTTTTTAGGGTAGAAACGGCTGCTTTTATGTTCTACTGAACAGAAAATGGTAGAATCACATTATTTTTTACCCGTGAAAGAAGAGTCTGTTTTGTGGGTCTTGAAATATTTGACGAAAAACTGCTAAAAGGGAATGTGTCGTGAAAGTGTTGCTTGTAAAATGGGCCAATCTTAAGAGGAGCCAGTAACTGAATCCATTACAATGTTTCAGTTCCTCCAGTGATTGTCAAAGAGTGGAGTTGCGGTAAAGCCAAGTCGGCTCTGACTCCTGAACTGGTCCCGGCTCTATGTTTCCGGGAGTGGACCTGCCCGAACCTACGCCGCTTGTGGTTGGGTCGCGCCAGCGAGGACCGCTCCAGGAGAACTCGAGCCTTCCTGGCTTGCCTCCGCTCCGACTGCCCAGCCCTCCTCAACCCGGCGCAAGTCCCGCAGCATCTGCTGCTCATGTGCTGCGTGCTCAGGTAGGAAGCTGCTTGTTTGCGTCGAATTGTTTGTCTCCTTTTTTGTAACCTTTAGACCAGTGGTGTCCAATGTGTGGGATGACAACGTGACAAGTGGCTGCAATCTAAAAACATTGAATGAGCACTACAAACGCTTCATAAGCCAGTCGTCCATAGCAAATACGTACATTAATAAAAACAAATGGTGATTAAATTACATGACCTTTTCAATTGCCCACTAAGCTCTAATAATGTTCCATTTGTGTTATTTATGTCGAGACGCACACAAACACGATACGCCACTTTCTGCTCCAAGTTAATGTCATCTCAGTACAGATTACTCTCGTTTAGTTTCTGAATGCAGATTATTTTTTTTTAATTCTAGTGTAAAGTGCTCTCTTATGGCAAAAACTGTTGTGAAAGCGCTATAAAAATAAAGATGTATTGTATGGTACCAGTTTTCTATTGCGCAATTTGCATTTTGCGCATTTCAGATGGTAATGGTAACTCAGCTAATGGAGCCTTGAAAAAGGATTTGTTTCCAATCTAAGTGCCTTGAGAGCATGATACTTAAGGGCTAACTACATTGCTTTGGCTCAGAAGGCATTCAATATTGGTGGTAAAGAAAACTGCATCCGTGTTTATTGTTATAACATTGCACTCACGGAAACACCCCTCAAGCAATAAATTATTTACTAAAAACATGGTTTCAGTTTGAATATAAAATATCTTTGGGGTGTTTTTGATTAAATAGAGATTGAACATGATTGCCACATCAGTGTATTCTGTTTTTATTTATGTTTAACCCAATATTCAAACTTCATTGGACTTGGGTTTGTAGTTTGGCGTTCAAAAGCGTCATGAGCCATCAGCCAAAACTAGGAACAGGCTGTTCACCCTGCTCTCTTGCATGTTACTCACATCCCACGGATTCACAAAAGGAGTATTTGCCCCCAAGGCAGTCTGGCCCCTCTATTGGGTATTTGATGAGCTTTCCTTGTCTGCCAGGTATATGATGCAGTGGCCTGGAGGAAGAATCCTCCAGAGAAATGAGCTGGATGCCTTTTTGGCCCAGGCCGTTTCCAACCAGCTCTACGAACCGGACCAGCTACAGGAGCTCAAGGTACGTGCTCCCCTCCCTTACTCCCAGTCATCTACCCCCCCACCCCCCCCCCCCCCCCGCCTGTTCCGTCTGAGCATTCATTTGTTTGGCTTTCAGGTGGAGAAGGTGGATGCCCGCGGCGTGCAGCTAGCTGCTCTCTTTATGGCCGGCGTCGACACGGCACTCTTCATCAACGATGTGTGCGGTCAGCCGCTGCCATGGGAGCACTGCTGTCCCTGGGGCTTCTTTGATGGCAAACTGTTCCAGAGCAAACTGGCCCGCGCCACCCGTGACCGTACTGCCCTGCTAGATATGTGCGAAGGCCAGGTATGGACCCGCTCGGAATTCTTCCGCCCAGTCTCGAGGCATACAAGACCGCTAATGAGTACACGGGTCCATCCTTGTTCTTCTCGGCAGGAGGAGCTAGTATCGAAGGTGGAGAAGATGCGTCAAGCCATACTTGAGGGCATCAATCTGTCTCGTCCTCTTCCTCCGCCTCCACCTCTTCCGCCTCCCGCCTTCTTGCCGCCTGCCATGGTGCCCCCTTTCTACCCCATGCCCCCCCTTTACCCACCTCGGCCCATGGGTGGCATGCCTCCTCATCACCCACATCATCCGCACCACCCTTCCCAGCACAGACCCAGAGCCTTCCCAGGTACGCGCATTCATGAACTTTGACGAGCTGTACAAACACCATAGGAAGATCTCTCAATCACCATCCCTTTATTTATACAGGCATCCAGTCAATTCCCCCTCAGGGAGGAAAGTTGGAGATTGCCGGCATGGTTGTTGGGCAGTGGGCCGGGAACAAACCCATCCGTGGCAGAGGGGGGTTCAACATGCAGGTGGTTTCAGTCGGAGCCGGGAAAGGGTGAGTGTTGTTGGCTCAGACGACTAGACGACGAGTAGAGACCTGACAGAGTAGAGACGTAATAGTATGTTTTTGACTAATACAATAGATATTGATAAAGGGCCTAATGATTTGACACAGTGATATATTACTCTTTGGGCAATTTTGATACAATATATTGATATAGTCACAATATTATTATTATTTTTTGCATATATGCAAGTAGTAAACTATATTTTCACATTCAAGGCACCTCGATCTGTGGTTGTTCTGCAGAGAGAACAAATAATTGTAATGGTAAAAATGTTGCCAAATGTTTAAATATTCTATTTAAAAAAATCTTGTCTGGTTTACATGTCGTCTAGCAGTAAAAGAAAAACTGTCGTGCCAATGCAGTTACCCTCAAAAAAAGTTTAATCCCCTTCCCCACTGTGCGGATTTTGGTGGGTCTACGTCCTCATTGCTTTTTGGCACATTAAATGAGTATTTTGATGGAAGTTTGAGTTGCCCTCATATGCGAGTGGTTATTGAACGCACCAAGAGTAAACGACCCGACGCGAGCGTCTACAGTTCTTCTTCTTCTACACGCAGCTATTGATCATTAAATGCAAGCACTTTTTCTTTTTTTTTTTTCATGCACTGCCACAACTTGGATTTAATTTGATGTCTACATTTACAAGGTAGGGGCACAACTGTACCCTCTTGGAGAAAGGTTCCCATGTTAATTTGTATGTTGTGATGAGGCGGTAACATTTTCCGATTGGTGTGGACATTTTTTAGTTTAAAGTGATTTCTAGCCCTCCAGTTTTACTACAGTACATACTGTAGATCCACTGTGATCTGTGTGATGGAAACTATCATCATTTCATAATCGAGTTGAAATTGCACTCATTAAGACGTTTCTTGTTTTGTTTGCAACAAGATATTAAGAAATGTTGATATTTTCAGAATGTACTAATACATTTTGGAATTATTGGCATGTGTAGTGGATTAGGCTAAAACTAATAGTGGACTGGCCCAGTTGACATTAAGTCGGGCTGAATGTGCCCTCCTGAACTCCAGTGAGTTTCTCACCGCCATGCTAAAGTCTTGTCTGTTTGCTCACCACAGGAGGGGTAAAGATATCCCAGCAAAGCTAAGGGGAGGGAAAAAAGCAACTGCCAACACAACACAGGTACGGCCACTTTTGTGCTTTTCGCCGGCTATCAAAAGTAAGCACTCAGATATTGCAACGTGTCCTAACGCTTCGTGTGCCCCCATCAGACACCATCGCCCCCTCCATCCAACAGTCCCCCGAAGCCCTTAGAGGAGGCGGGTTCAGCGCCAGAGGTCACAACTCGGCAGCTGAATGGAAACTCAGCAGCAGCCATCGGGCAGCCCTTGGAGCTGGCCTCCCTGGCCCAGCCAATCCAGTGTGCCTTAGCCAGCAGAGACAACCAATCAGAGGGGGTGCAAGCGGAGACCCCTTGTTGCCTTGACGACTGCCCGTCAGACGGAGCGCTACAGAAGGAAGAGTGATAAAGAGACGGATGGCGTCCTCAGAGAGTGTGTTTGACTGCCTTTCCCCGTCTTTGTAGCCCCGCCCACTAACTGTCACGCCATCACACGGAGCAGGAAGCAGCCGTGGGCATCTGTCTCGTATGATCTGCTGCTCCGTGTGATGCGTCCAAACAGTTGGCTGTCACAACAGTTAAATCCCATTTTTAGTTTCTCGTGGTTTTATATTGTTGTTTTTGTTGAGAGATTTTCTCCATGAGTCTGTACGCACCCCGCCCCTCCAAAAATAGCCTCTCCTCCCTGCACACAAACTCAAAGAAGTTCCGCCCCCATCACCACCGCCGCCACGTAAGCGAGCCCCCTCTCCAATATGGCTACCTTTATATTATACTTTTTTATGTTGTTAGAAACGCTGCACACAGAGGTTGCATTTGGCGTCGGCGGTCACCGTTCCGATGTGGTTCCCAAGGTTCACCACGTTCGGTAGCCACGTGTCAGTGCGGTTTGTAATCGTCGTCTCGCGTGAGGTTTGACTTCCGCGAGACCGTCAGTGATCGAAAGAGTCCAACTGGATAAAGTGACTTGTGTGTCCGGCCTGCTAGAAAGCCACATTGGCAAAATATTTCCTTTCTCAGTAGATCACAGGAGCACTTGAGCGACGCCATTAATTAGGATGCTCTTATACTTTGAGCTATGTAGCATAGCCTAGCGTTTAGTTGCTAAGAAATCCCATGAATTTACGCACCTTAATCCCCTAAGTATGCAAGGTTTTTCCCCGCTCCTCCAAAAAAGTGCATTATATTATATTGCCCACCCTCCTGCCCCTTCCTCCCAAAAGCTTTGATTGTATTATCCCAACAAAAGCACTTGATGTTGTATTTAAATGTAGTTTTTTTTTTAACAGAAGCCCCAGATTGCGACGAATTGACCGTGTATGGGCTGCACGCATCTAAGTAAATGTTAATGATGACAGGGAACTACATTTAAAGGTAGAGATCTATTTGAAAGACGTCAGAATGTGTACAGAGTGGTTCCAGACAAAGAGGCACTTTGTTTTCAAGATTCAAAACCACACTGGATGGTCCTCTGCCAGGTGACTGACAAGTCAAACACCTCGAGGCACCCAGGCCAAAAACAAACAAAAAAAAGACTGCTGCTTAGCAGATATTGGAAAGTTCCAAGTCTACTCTGCAAAGTGGCCTAAAATGTTCATTAAATAACTTTTGAAGTCCGATTCTTCTCTTCCGGGAATCGTCGGCACTTTCAGAAAAGTCATGTCCAAAGCGTATTTGAACGCGGCTAGCCGAGCAACGTTAAAAAAAAACAACAACAAAAAAAAAACATGGTAAGCCGGCGTAGCCTCAAAGATCCCGCCATCCTCGGGTGGCTGTTAAGAAACGCTGAGAGCTCCAGCGTGTCACTTTAGACCAATAGAATGCACTTTCCTGCCCTAAAGGTGCAAGTCCAAGGCTTCGTGGGTGGGAACTCGTCAGAGTACCCCTCCCCCCAATCAACCCCTACCCGAGTTTCCCGCTCACGTTCGGAGACTCCGCTAATGAACGGTTTTGTTTGAGCACTTAACGTTTGTATAGAAGCGGAAGTCCCCCACAGTAGGTTTCATACGACAACGGAAATACAAGTTATATTTACAGAACTGCGTGTTTGAGAGCAGTAGACATTGAACCGAGAGCATCCGCGAGTGCTCGTCACAGACTAAAAGGCAAGTCAACAAGAAAGCACCTTATTTTCGTACTACGTTGATGACTTGCGCTCTTTTGCACGCCGCAAAATTGATATGGATAGATGCCGTTTTGAAGGAATCAAACATGAGTGTGTCTAAGTGTCAATGTAGTCGCGTCAGACATCCCCCCCCCCTGTTACCAACGCAACCATTACAGTGAGATGCCGAGCGGCCGGTCACGCCGCAGGGGCCGCACTCGCCTCTCGAACACCAAATGAAAGGAAATGATCGGCGCCGCAACGCGCGCCCTACGTTTTCATAGGTGACCACGTCAATGGATTTAAACACCCAAGACATTATGGTTAGGCTAAAGAATATAGCTCCACTGGCCGAAACGCTCGACTTCGAGACTTCTTGGGAGTCGCATACTTAACTGCTTTCAACTATTTTGACATTAGGACATGTATTGCAATAGTACATTACGTGTTAGAGGACGGCCATGCGCCTGAGAATGATCTGCTATATGATGCCCTCTACCGATTTGCTCGCCACAAGTGCGCAATACAATGCACACACAGACACACACACACACACACGTTGGACAAACAAATATTCAGTTGTGTTTGTTACCAGCAGCATTCTCTCTGCTTTCGTGCTGACGTGATATATTTGTGCAGTTTCAGTTGCCAGTGGAGTGCTTGTCAGTTCATTGGAGTAACACATGCGACTGACTCGGAATCCCTTCCACTCTCCTTTGCATGGACACATGAAAAATACACGTTGCAAGTTCTGGGTAGGCACACACACAACACACACACACACGCACACATTAGTAGATGTTAAATAACCCTGAGTTATACAGTAGCTAGTATGGATCAAACAGCAACACAATACATCATGTATTGGCCCTCTTTAGTCCATGTCTGTTTTTGTTCAATGGAGATTTAATTATTGATTATTTTTTTTTATGCTTGCTAACTCAGTCACCCCTTCCCTCCCCTGCTTTGACACAATGTCCCCTCCTCAACCAATACTTTTCTTTTCTGCTCTTTATCTTACTCAGCACACACAAACACACGCGCACACACACGTTTTGTTCCCCACGAAGCAAAAAGATGATTTGGTCCATGTTACAAAATTAAAACAAATATTGTTGCATACGTGTACACACATTGAAACTAATGACTTTTATGCAGTTTAAAAAATAAAAAAAAAAGTATTTTGTGGAAGGATTCTGTCAGCCTCGTAATATTGTCCTTCCAACTCTTAACTCTTAGGTGTGCATCTTGACAAAAACCTTGCAATTCAACCAAGGTTTTTATGTCCAAATTTAAAATGGTTTGTCCCACAGCTAGTCAGTGATTGCTTTGCGGGGACCACTATGTCACCTTAGTTCACGCACGTACACACACACACACACCATGATATAACTGTCCTGAATTTCTCTGTTTTCCCCATCCCAGACCTCCTCGCTTGTCCTGTAGCCCTAGGATGATTTGTATTGGCCGCCTTTCTCTTTTCTCTCTAGGCTGGCTGCCCTGCCCCTTAATCAACCCAACTAACAGTAAAGGTTATATTAACGTTAATAATCAGTTTCTGTATGTATCTAGCCAGAGTTTGAAAAAAAAATCCGAAAAAAAAAATTAAATTCAGTTGTGCAAATGTGTTTTTCTTACTATTTTAATGTTGTTACATCGTCTAATCCTTCTACCATCGCTTCAGTTAGTACTGGAAATACGCTTAGCCAACCTAGAGATTTGAACTGTTATATTTGCGATTTTCCTCACCTCTATATGGCATCTTTAGACACTTTCACCGTTAATGTACGTAAGTAAATATTGCCCGCTACCAATTGAGAACCATCGTCTGCACTGTTGATTTTCATAATATCCCTGATGATAATTTTGTGGTCGATCTAAGATGAACTCTGCGCCCTTGCACAAAGCAGCGGAACGTCTCACCTGAGAACCAAAGCACACTTAGTGTCCCCCTGAGCCCACGTAGTCTATCCCCACCTCCCCCGCAAGCAGCTTGCCCCAAGGTTATAGACCAGCGAGTATGATGATGTGTATGTATAATGACATTGCAGCCTGTGTGATTTGTAACAAGACTGTGAGGTAAATGTGGCTGTTGACCTCGGTTGTCATGGAGACGCAAACAGGAAGGAAAAGTAGGAATGGCCAGCGCCAGGCCGACAAGAGTGTCTGCACTCGCTCGTTCCACATTGCGGCTGTGCCAGCCATTGCGTAGCCACTTGAATATTCTGGTCGTTGGCATCGCTTTTTCTTTCCCCTGGATTTATTTCTAACATTGTTGCCATATTGGAGTGAATTTTAAATCAATTTGAACTCGTCAGCAGCTGAGGTGTGCCTATCAAAATGAGATTGTGGAGACAGTTTTAATTTTTAGATATTCTACGTAGAACAAAAATGATTACCAGTAAGGGAAAAGATTAAGTGTTAGCAAAAATCTCGCCTATTGTTTGGCAAGGCTAACTTGACCGACTTTCCAAATGGTGCAAGCGCGCCCAACTCGTTCGCATTCCAATGTTGGAGGAGCTCAAATCCCGGGGAAAGAAAGTGCTGCGCAGTGTTGGCGTAAAACATTTATGTATTAATGTGTTTGAATGTGGAACCGAATGTGCGCTCGTCTTGCTTGTACCCGTTAAGATCTATTTGCGAGATTCTCGGAGCATTTTGTCCCCATTGGATAAAAAGGTCCTTATCTGTTTGTCTCTACACTGCCGCTCCCCCCTCAGCAGCCTTCCAAACTTCATATTAATCATAAGGCCAAGCGCCCCCCCCCCCCAATTCGCCCCTTCCCCCTGCAGAGGTGCTCCTTTTGATCATTGTGAGCATTTGCTGCCACGTTGTTCAAACATGCCTTCAGCATACACGTCAGTACCCAGGACCACCCGCCAAAACTACCCGTGCAGCAAAAAAGGGTTCAAATATATCCATGATATTATTGTTCGAGAGATATTATCATCATCATCATCATTATTGCTGTTATAATTATGGTTGGTATCATTTGTCATCATTGTTAGCATTATGGAAGCACCAGACTGTTTGTGGAAAGATGAGAGAGAGGGGAAGAAAGAGTCAGTGACATTTTTTTTTTGTCTGGGTGTTGGTGGTCTGATCTCACAGATGGAGGGGAGGAGAAATGGTTCAGAAAGAGACAACCATGGCAGTCATGTTTGTACTGGTTGGGAAATGACTTACAGTGCTGAAATAAAATTTATTCTTTTAGTAAAAAAAACATGGTGTGCCCAGTTTTATTTTGGGGAGAAATCACGTTTAATCAAGAATATTATTCAAATGTGTATAATATGGTATATAATGTATGTGGATAATAGAAAATACCGCACTTGACAGCTGAACATTGGCGTGTCCTAAAATAAGTAAAAATGTCAGCCCTAAAATGCACGCCACTAAAAGAATCTGTAAAAATTTAAGGGCCCGTTTGGGGTGAGATGTGCGACAAACTGCCCTGCCCACTGTTGGAGTTCACTTCCTGTTTCTTTTCCCCTTCCGATCTCAGCCTGTCCACATCACAAAAAAGTATGGAGGACCAAAAGTGCCAAAGTTGAATACACCATGAACTATTTACTTAAAAATGTCACTAATGAAATGTTTGGGTCAATTAAATATGGAATTTAATGAGTCAAACAAATAAATGTGCCATTGAATAATTAAATGCACCACTAAATAAACAAATAGATGTTTTAAATATTTCATTATTAAATATGGAATTAAAAAAAGAACTTATAAAAATTACTTTTCCATCTGCTTATCCTGGTTGGGGTCACCTGGTATGCTGGAGCCTATTCCAGCTGACATTGGGCAAAATTCAGACAACACCCTGAACTGGTCGCCAGCCAGTGGCAGCAAAAAGTGCGATGGTGGCTGTCTCCTCATATTGCTCCCCTGCATCGCTGAGGATTCAAAATGGGTCATCAAGGTCAAGAGTACACATTGTGTGGATAATATGAAGTTGGAGGATAGGTTGCAAAGCTTTTGGGTTAGTGTTGCATTTCTGTGGGTTCCATCACACATAGTGGAAGTATGGGAATGACAAGGTGGCAGACAAGAATGCTGAAAAGAAATTCTTTTGTTAGAGATTATGCTACTCTATAGTCAGCCAGAGGAAGGACCAAAACTGCCAAAATCAAAAATAAAAGTGAAGATAAAAGCCAATATAAAAACAATACAATATAAACTTAAATATACATGTATATTTAATTGTATTTATATACTTGTTTTTTGTATTTATTTCTGCTTTTTTTAATATATATATATACGTGTATGTATTTTTTAACATTTGTTTGCTTTTTTTTGTTTTATTTGGATTGGCAGTTTTGGTCATGATTTGCTTCAGTATTAGACACCTATACAATAGAGACATGAGAGCATGCATTCGTATCTAGTGTTTGTCTTTTTATTTGGAAAAATAATGTGGTTAAATATGAGGATTATCCAGACCCACACTCTATTTCAGAGGGTGGCGGTAATGCACCAGAATTGTTTTTTGCCAACCGCCGAAAGAAAGAAGAAGAAAGTAAAAGAAGAAGAAACCTGCTCCGCTTTCCGCCAAAAGTAGTAAAAGTAATGATGGTGAGCGACGATGACAGTCGGAAATGAATTGAACTGCATTGCAAAGAGAAGTTGCCTTTTGTGTTATCTTTTCTTCCTTTTTTCTTTTTATTACCTTACCGAGTCTGCGCGGGGCACGCTTTGACCCCTTTTTTTCCTTGTTAGACCGCCACGGCTCTGTTCGGTTCATTGCCGGGGGCACTTGAGGTGAGCGACTGATATTAGCTTAGCTAGCTGCTAGCCCGTTAGCGGACTTAAAGACTCATTGGCGGCCTGGTGGAAGATTTCATGTTGCTTAGCACTCACGCTGTATATTTAATCATGTCTTCAAAGTGGTTAACTCGCTGCGTTGCTCAGATGGTGATCGGGTTAGCATTTAGCCAACGCGATAGAAGTACTAAGCGGTTAAACTTAATCAAGTGGGTATGATAAGAAGATTGGCCGATAAGACATGCTTATTTTGATTTCCGTTCCTACGTTGAGGCTAAGCTAGGAGGGGCGAAGTTGGTAGTGTAAAAAAAAAAAAGAAGCTAAAAACAAAACACGCCTGCTGTCACATGTGTTGACTAGGGTAGCAAACAATATAGTACAATTGTGACAAGGAAATTGGAAATATATCTCATTAAAAAGTGATTTATTTATGTATTCTTTGATAACACGTGTTTTGCCACTGCCCAAAAAGGAAAATCGATGAGGGATAAACAAGTTATGACTCAATTTCAATTTGCTGCAGCACGCTGGCCTTTTCAGTCTTATTTGGGGTTGCAACAGTAGCAGCAAATGCCAAACTGATGATTATCGGGCAGAAATGTCAATCATTGTTTTGTAAAGTAAAGGGAAATGGTTGCCAAAGACTTATTTTGAAAACCAAGAACTCAAAAGGTAATCAAGTCAGCTTTCATGGAAGACTCCAGAAATCAAATTTATTCATATGAGTCTGAAATTCTGAGGATATGGAAAATATGAAGTCTGAAAAGTTCTCACTCTTTTGTTAATGAACAGCAAAGGTGTTGGTTATTTGATAATCGATGCGTTGTCAATTAATCGATTAGTTATTGTACCGCAATTTGACCATACCATACGTATGACCATACTTTGTTTTCGAAGTTGCATGAACCCCATGTTCCACACATGACTTTTTTTTTTTTTAAATGTTCCCAGCTTCCCAAGATGCTCGTCTACCACCTAAGACTGATCCTCATGAAGGCTACAAGAGGAATGTGCGTGATGTTGGTCATTTCCCAGACCATAACATTGGGGCTGTGTGTGGGATGAGGTAGTAGTTTGTATAGTTTTAGGATCACACCAGATCTGGGAGATGACTATACAGCCTACTGTCTTTCTCACGGCAACCAAAGCATCCTGTAGATATGACACGAGAGGCTGCCCGAGTATTGAAATACCTGTATTAGCTTGTTTATTTTTTTGAAAATACATTTAAAACTTCAGGTGTACTTGCTAACAAGGACCAGCATCTTTAGGTCTTCTCCCTAAGAGTGAAAAGTCCCGATAATATTTTTATGTTCCGCAATCCGATTTAATCTACGCATAAAATCATCCAAATAGTACAGTTTTGACAAGAAACTAGCCTATTTAGAATTCTTTCACACCAACCAGTATGTGTACCCTTAGGTGAATTTTTTTTTTGCTATACTCCCGGTTTAAAAAAATACTCAATTTGAAAAGGAGATGTTGGTCTCAATGTATTTTTATTTTGTGATTGAATAAAGGTTGAAAGTCTGTGTGCTGTGTAAATGGTGTTTCCATTCAATAGCCTACTTTTTTAAGTAACTGTAAAGTCATGGCTCAGAGTCTGGCATTTATTGCTTTGGGTCCATCTGACTAAACTTAAATACCTATTTCTGTGAATGAAATCACGTTATTAAATGGTTAAAAATAGACAGGCACATAAGCATCGACATTGCTCCATAATAGAGTATTTTCTTTTTTTGACTCCTTAAATGTTTTTTGTGATTTTGAATGCACCTTATTTGTTCATTTTTGTTTCATTTTACTGCCAACTGTAAACTATTTTGTATATTTTGCATTTTTAGGGCTCAAGTTCAAAAAGTGAGTCATCAGAGTTTATGTGTAGTGACGCATCTGGCCAAGACACGATCTTTGGCGCTGGTGACGTAACGGTTGCCTGCAATTCAACATGGCGAATATCCGGTGTGTCAAGGTGAGCAAAGGAAATCAAAACAGAAAAGAAACCTTTGTCATCCTCTACTGCGCACGTCTAAAAGTTGCATGTGTGTCAAATATAAAATTGTGTAGTGTTAGTCATCCCGGTTGTGCTCGTTTACAAGTTTTGCAGCCGGGGGCTAACATGTCCACGCTAGCCTGATGTTGTCACAAGCTCTCTTCATTCAACCACAACTCCTAAAGGTGCCCACAAGTATGCCGGCTAGCCTTCTTTACGAATCCATCATTTCACTTTATACCTGGGGCAGCTTACGGCGATCGTCTCGCAGTAGTCAGCGTGACCTTGTGTTCACATGAATAAAAAAGAATCATTTCACATTGCAACGTGACAAATTTCACGAAGCAATCATTTTCAATTCAAGTTACTAGTCCATCCCAAAATATCGTGTGTCTGCTGTTTGAATCTGAAATTAGAAATTACTATCCTATTTCTTTTACTCTATAGAAAATAACTTTATAAGATACAAAAATTACTCTGCCAGTCACCAGAAGTGATCCACATTCTAACATGATCCTGATTTTTTTTTTTTTAACTTGGTGTGGCAACTATTACTTGAGTATGCAGTGACTATCCCTTGTGGTTGAGTTTTTGATGGTTTTATATTTGGTGTTACTTTTAATGGCTTCCTCTACTCGTGGCCTCAGAATATGGTGGGCCTGGTGACGGGCGGAGCGTCAGGTCTAGGCCGGGCCACGGTGGAGCGTCTGGTGCAAAGTGGAGCGTCGGCCGTCATCGTGGACCTGCCGTCTTCCGAAGGATCAGCGCTGGCGGCTGCTCTTGGAGACAGATGTGCCTTTGCACCAGCAGATGCAAGTACACAAATGATCATGATGTCGTCTCTTTCCTGGCTACAAGGATTTTAGCGATAAGAACCAGGCTTGTAAATTCCAACCTTTCCAATTGACAAACATTGAAGGGAAATATCTGGTTTTACAATATTGAATAGTGACTCAAATTAAAATGCAGGTTGATATTAGCATGGTCCTGACACAGCAGTACCTTGATTTAAGAAATAAATACGCCAGAATGAAGTCCTTGATGAGCTTGAACTAATCTTGTAAATCACATCTTTATTCCATGGAAAGTTTCAGGAAAGGTTCCATACATGACGCAACCTCGTGTTGTCTCGCAGGTGACGTCAGAATCGGAAGTGCAGTCTGCTGTGAACTTGGCACGAGACAAGTTTGGCAAATTAGACCTGGCTGTCAACTGCGCCGGGATTGCCGTTGCAGTCAAAACGTACAACTTCAAGAAGGACGTCCCTCACAGCTTGGACGACTTTCAGCGCGTCATCAATGTAAGACCTTCGATCAAAAGAAAAGACAAATTATAATTATCGAATGTATTCATAATTTATCCCGTTAAACACAATACACTGCAATTCGGCATCAGTAAAATTCAAGAATTCTCTTTGGGTTTATATGATTCAGTGATATTCAGCAACACTTTGGTATTTACATCTTAAGGAACTAGCAATAAAGTCAATAAATTCCCATTCATTTCATGCAGTTTTGCATTAGGATATAAAGAATTATACACTCCTATAAAGGTTTATTTATATCAGTAGTATCTGGGATGTCAATGAAAGATAACAAAAAATCGATTGATTGTGATGCTGTTGAATTTGTGTTGCGCAGGTGAACATCGCAGGAACCTTCAACGTGATTCGTCTAGCTGTGGGAGCCATGGCTAAAAACGAGCCGGACGCAGACGGCCACAGGGGCTGCATTGTCAACACTGCCAGCGTGGCCGCCTTTGATGGGCAGGTGAGCATTCCGTAAAGATGACAGCCACTTGTCACGTTGCTGTCCTGGTGCTCAAAATTTGTTCGATTAAGAATATTAAACAAGTGTGCCTTGGCGCCTCCAATCAAAACATTTAAAAGCCTGTATGCGTATCGAGTGCAATACATTGACTGACGCTGTTCTACATGCGTGTTGCGTTCAGGTCGGTCAAGCTGCGTATTCGGCATCTAAAGGCGGCATCGTCGGAATGACCCTTCCCATTGCGAGGGATCTGGCCCCGATGGGCATCAGGGTCGTCACTATAGCGCCAGGTAAGTAAACAAATGTCTTGATTATAGCTCCGGTGTTTGTTTTAAAATGAGGCTGCTGATAAACCATAAACGGGAACATTCGCTGCTTTCAGATTCTTCTTTGTTAATTCCAAATAATCCATCTGCAAGAGCCGTGTATACTTTGAAAAACAGTCATCAACATTTTGGCTTATCCAACAAATCAAATAATTAATTGACATATTAATCTATTATTAAAATAAGCATTAATTGCAACCCTACTCTAAATGATATGAAATTAGTTTGGCGGTCATTGGAATTTTCTGGAATTTCCCAGTGTGGGACCGATAATGGAACATCTTATTAAAATGTAGGAAATTGTAGGAGGTGTCTTTTGCCTGTAATCCACAAATTTCCTGCCCGCAGGTCTGTTCTCCACTCCCCTGCTAGCTGGACTTCCAGAGAAGGTGCGCTCCTTTCTGGCGCGTCAAGTCCCCTTCCCCTCACGTCTGGGCGACCCTGCTGAGTTCGCACACCTGGTGGCGGCGCTAGCCGAGAACCCCATGATTAATGGGGAGGTCATTCGATTAGACGGGGCCATTCGCATGCAGCCGTGAGTGCGGCTGTGTGTGCGCTCATGCGCTGATTTGTTTTCATGGGAAAATGAAGAATGAAAGCAAGGCCCCTCTGAATGGGACAATAGATCTAGAAAGTTTTCAGTCCATCGTATTACCGCCTAGTTGTTTGGTAAACCGCTTTGAAAATAAAGCTCTGGTTTGGAATCTGGCTTTCTTTCAAATTGTCCGCAAGTCTCAAAACTGAGCAGTACGTATTTGACCTGTTTTTCTTCTTAGCACTGCTTAAGAGTCAGCAATGAAGGAAATGAATGGGGGTTCTTGAAGAATGTCATCTAAGATCAAATGAAATTTTTAGGTTGACTTCACAATCAGTAGTGCTGGCCCCCATGTAACTTCAACCATACAGTGTTCCAAATTATGATGCAAGCAAGATTTTTTTTATAAATCTATGCAAATGTGACTTGGTATAATTTGCAAGTCATCAACTGTTTGAAAATAATTGGAATGTTTTGAAACAAACCTCCCAGTGATAACCGTGTTTGTGTTTCAAAAATGAAATATAATTTTTTGTTAAAAATGCACTGTTCCGAATGATTTTTGCACAGTGGTGTTTTGAGACATTTTGTAGCTTGTAAAACACTAAAAGTGGTCTTTTGTTGAAGTTTAGCATTACGAAGTTGTATTTGTGAAATCAAAAGCTATTTCAACAGGCCAAGTTACATTTTAACATAGAACCTCTTATTCGATAGCCGGTTCGCATGCCTTGTGTCCGTTGAGCTTGTGATTTTTTTGGACAGCTGCATAAAATTCTATCCAGGATGTCAGAATAGCATCCCGAAGCTACTTTTTGTCAAGTGCAGAATCTTGAGCCCATCCAGGAAATTATTTGGGAGAGTACATGAACAAGTGATCATTTCCAAAAAGCATTAATTACATTTACATCATTTACAACATTTATATTACATATTTAAAAGCTATTAAAGAGTCTCTGTATTACAAAATGCACGTAAATGTAACTTCTCCCATTTTCTCCAACTAGGTAAGCCAATCATCTGATTAAAAAAAAAAAAAATGGTCCTTTAATCCACACGGTGTCGCTGTTACAAAGTTGTAAGAAGCGGTGCTCAGAAACCTACGCGTCTTTTGCGGACAGAAAACAAAAATATATTTTCCAATATTTTAGGCAGTAAAGCATATTCACCTTTTTTAGTTTATGAATGACGAAATGAAATTATCAAAACAATCATATGGGTCACAACCAAACAAATGGATCTCGGGAGATGTTTTATGTTTTTTATTTGGATATAAGGAGATGTTTCATCTCATAATTTTGTTTCTATTTATTCGTTCATTTTGATTTATTTTTGAATGTACTGTTCTGCACATGTTTAGTGAACTTAGATTTTGAATGTAGACATTCCATCTTTCCTTGATGAAAGTTTGAAATGTAACGCGAGATTTCGAAAAGTTGGGAGATGATGACAAAAAGCAGCAGCAGTAGAAGAAGAAGAAGCAGCAGCAGCGATTTGATTGGAGGAAAGGAAAAGATTGATCAACAAAAATGGCTGAAGTGATCGAGCTGCAGAAACTCAAGGTTGGTCGTGCCACTCATTGACTACAATTACCCAGCTTTGATCGTTTCTTGTGGGAGTTATTTGGATGATCTCTTCGATGTCCCCTGTAGGAGTGTCGAAAAAAAACAAAGTGGTTGGGCTGGTGCAGCTAACGTGTCGAATGGTTGCTAATGCTAAAGCTAAGCGTTAGCATGTGCTCACGTTGTCTTGAGCTTTCTGCGCCCGAGCTCAAAACGCACCGATTACGTTTAAAAAATACCTTGAATGTTTCAATTCAACTAAAACACAATTTCAATCACAAGTGCCACTGCGTCAAGATTAATAGTTTGGCGTCATATGAAAACGTGAGGCGGGTATCTCAAAATGATTTTCTTTGCCGCCGGGTCGGCAGACTGCCAGTGGAGCAATAAACAACGTGTCATGAGGGTGAACTTGCTCGCAGTCTTTTAAACTCACGAACTCAATGGGTTTACAGGAAAAAAATACATAATATAGATTATTTTAACTCGTGAAACATTTTCTGTTGGGTTTAGCTTGCTGAGCTGAGGCAAGAATGTGAAGCCCGAGGTCTCGAGACCAAAGGCAACAAGGGAGACTTGATCGCACGCCTGCAGGCCTTCCTAGATGAGCACGGTAAGCTAAAAGTTGCTTTGAGAAAAATTACTGAAAAATTACTGACGTGAACACCTGACGTAAATCTTAGACGACAGATTAACTTGTACATTTTGGTCCATACGATCCTATTGGTGGAGATTTAGAATTTACCAGATTAAGTTTTAGCGTTGAGGAGATATGTTGAGCAATAATCAAGTTACTCTCATTTGAGGGTGATTTCCCCCCACCAGATCATCAAATTTTCAAAATTCTTGCTCCATTAATCTTAGCAATCCAATTACACTCAGGATTTTGTCGGTGTTTATTTATGGGAAATTTTGTCACCTTGCTAGATTCTATCACCCGCCTGTGTTTTCTAGTATTTCTGTCATCCGCATGAAAACCACAAATGATTTTGTGTGGCTGACATTGTGTGTTTTATGTTTTTGATATGTTATCACACAAGCCACCGATGAAGAAGAGGATGTGGATGACGTGCTGGCGGATGACACTGTGGTAACGTTGCCAGTCGCCAAAGTTAACTCATGCCTATACTGTCTGATGTTGGGATTGTGACTGTTTGCGTTAAAGGACTTCTCAAAAGGCGAGATTGTAGACAACGGCAAAGATGTCAAAGAATTGGAATCTCCCGTGGCAGAGCTGTGAGTTTATTCTAAATTTCCTCCTTTTTTCCCTCTGTTTTTAGTGAAAAATAGAAAAATAGTCACAGGAAGGCTTGGAGGAGTTGCTCATTAAATAGTTACAAATGTATTGATTTGGTTTAGCTGACTCCTTTTGCCAAGTGGCTCCTTTGTTTCCAGCAATTATGTTAGTGGAAGTGGAGTAGAAATGTTCTGTAAATGTTTTAAAAGCCTTTAAAAAAGTATTTTTCCTTTCTTTACGTGCTTATTTTTCAGGCCCACTGAGAAAAAGATAGTGAAGATATGTCCTCCAGCTGCTGCCGGCGAAGTATGACACGTGATCCAGAACTACATCCCCCCCCCCCCCCCCATCACTTGTTACACAGCCTCACATTTATCAACAATTGTAATCTTCTGTTGAGCAGCGGCTGCAGAAACGCGCTGAACGCTTCAATCTGCCTGCATCAGCGGAGGACAAGAAGGCCCAGCGTGCAGCCAGGTGAGACCCAGTGATTTGCCTACTGACCATTAAGTTTGGTCTTTGTCAAAACATGGATCAATCTGTATGTTCACGGGAAGAACATTTGGCCATAAGGGGCTGGGTGCTAGTTGAAAATATGTAAGTGTTCATATGTCATATTGGTTGGGTTTGGACATTCTACATTTTTGTTTGTATAAGTTTGGCATGTCGCTTGTCTTGTATTAGGGTAAAGGTTAGGTAGTACACGGGATTTCACAATGGGATTTTTTTTTTATATATACCACATGTGGAATGCTAAGGTCAATCTGTTATTTAAAGTGTTTTTAATTTGTTCTGGTGTAACATATTTTTTGCTGGTGTGCTTGCATTTCTAGGTTTGGCTTACCGATCAGTGCTTCAAGTTCATCCACAGGTGTGTATGATGACTCTTTGGCGCTACTCTGCTGTCCGTCATGTACAAGCAACCCGCGACACCAATCATTTCCTTCTCCTGCTCAGGCACCGCCATGGCCAAAAACATGCCGGTAAGGGTCGCCCCGCGGTTCACACGACGCCAAGCTCGCCTCATATTCTTTTGATGCAATGGCACCCTTTTCTTTTATGTGCGTGTGAAAACTTTTGGCGTCTGCCGCAGGTCAACGTGGATCAGCTGAAGAAGAGGGCGGAGAGATTCGGCATGAACGTGTCGTCGCTTTCGCAAAAGGTGAGACAACCTCATTCTGCAGCAGACTGAGGGCTATGTAGCGATATGGCCGAGCTGCACTCAACACTCGTTCAGGGCGTGGGCTAGTTCCACAAAATTTTCGGAGTGCCTGAGACTCGGTCACTTGATTTGCGGCCATTCAAAATCTGAATCACAGTTAAATGATGTGGCGACGTCTCAAACTTTACCCATTCCAAATTCAGGGAAGCTATCACACAAATGAAAAATCATTTGAGCATTCCAACTGCTCGAAATACAATTGTCCTTTACAGTAATACTTCACTATATTTATAGTTTAAGTTGTACCAGTGAGTGAAAGAGCGAAGTTTGTGATTAAAAAAAAAAAAAAAAAAATACGCGAACGACGTATGTACTGCTTCAATGACATTCAAATGAATGAATTTCAATTCTTCTCAATCTGCAAAATACATAGATTAATTCAGTGGTGATGGTATTCAGCTCATAAGTGAAGGGATTTATTTGGATGGGAAGTTTTAAATGTTGAATGTTTTCGGCGTCTACAGATGGAAGCAGATGAGAAGCTGATCAAGAGGAAGGAAAGGTTCGGCATCCTAACAGGCGGCGCCGTGACTGGCTCCGCGGACGTCGAGGTAACTTTGTTTTTCTGATGGTTGTCAATGGTTGAACCTGTAAATATGCTACCAGTGATGAGCCCAATTCTCTTTGATATCATGTCAGATCCAATTTTGACAACGTTACACTTAAAAACCATTAAGAGCGGAAATTATTTTAGCCATTATATGCAGAGAGACTTTAAAAATACAAATAACTGTGTATAGGTTAAAAATAAAAGGGCAGAAGCAAACATTTAAGAATTTAGGCCCTCCACAATATTCTTGTGCTATATTTGTAAAAGAAACAATTGTATTTATTCGTAACAAAACGAGTATTTTTTCATAACAAAATAATTGAATTTTTAATGATGCAGCGATTTAAAAAAAAAATAAAGAAAAAGGGGGTTTCTGGATATTTATTTTTTATTTATGGTGAATTTGCGACAAACATACAGCAAGAAGTTGAGTCTTGACCGTAGTCCACCCACTGATTGTTCATCTTGTGTATGTATATGTTTTTCCCTTTTTTACCCCCCAACAGGCAAAGAAAGTGAAGCGCGCTGCTCGATTTGGAATAGTGTAAAGAATTTTTTTGTTTTATTTTAGTTTTTTTGTGTTGTTTTTGACATTCAGTCAGGTCACAGACTGTGTCCTTGTTAATCAGGTTTTTAAAAAAGTGTTGAGTTACTGGACAAAAACTGTTGAAATAGTGGAAATGGAAAGCGTTGTTTTTTTTTTTCCCTGCTTACACGTAATAGTTTTATTGGCCTTTTTCTACTGTTTTCTTTCACACTTGACAAATGTTAGAAATTGAGTGACCATGACTGATAACTTAAGTTTATCTTTACTATTTTGTTACCTATTTTTATCATTGTCAAATCTTCTTGCACTCTATCTGAATGAACACAATTTCAAGCACGCAACCATGTTTCCATCCTTAGCATGTGCATCTGTTTACTGGCAGATTTGGACAAACGACATTAGTTGTGTTCAAAATACACTTTTTCGTTTGTTCGTCCTCCAGTCTGAAAATATTGAGTTTGGCAATCCGAACGGTTTAATACATTTCAGGCATTTTGAGAGTAGACGTCTTTTTGATTATGACACCAGAGTAATTTGCGTGAATTCTGACCAAATAAAAATTTAACTACTCCTGATAGTTAATGTAATGAGGAAAATTTGGCAGGGGATGCTGTGACTTTATTACATTCAGGCCATGTCCCGAAAAGGACCCAATGGGGTTTCCTTTTTTTTTTTATTATTATTATAAACAAGTTGATTGGAGGGCAACAAATGTTTTCAATCACTTATTAGGATAAAACTAGGTCTTCTTGTGTTGAAATGTAATTCTGATGCCTGTAACTGCTTGGTAATTGCCTCGGTTGGTTGTTCATTTTATAAAATTAAATCTTTTGATTAAAAAAAAAAAAAAAAGGTTCTGATACTGGCTTTGTCAGATTTTCTCTGTGATTGCATGCAGTTATAAGCAATATGTCAGGAGTGTCTCAGCACTGGTCTTCACATCAACACCGAGGTTCAATGATACCAAAGCCTCCAATCACATACAAAAGTCTTTCTCGAAGTGGCCATGCCCCTTTGCCCCTTGAATTACAGGGAGTGACGTTTGCCTGCGAGCGATCACTGACTTTTTCAGACGGGATAGAACAGTTCGACCAGAACTTAATTTGGCTCGTAGAATAAAAACCTTTTGCCACATTCTCATGTAAAATAATAGTTATTGATTGAAGTAGGTCAAGAATGTATAATTGTCTTCTTGCAATGTTCCAAAAGTACAATACAATTTTGTATTGTGCATTTCACAACAGCTGGAGCTGCAACAAAGCGATTTAATTTAGCTACAGGACAAACACAAAGACAGTGAAAACGGTAAACCACAAATGTATATACAGTATCAATATTAAAATATAGCTTTTATGAGTGATTGGCGTTATGGTTGAACCTCATAGATTATGGCAGCACTGTACTTTATGTAGTGGACCCCTGCATTTTGCAGGGGATAGGGGACAGTGCTGGCCTGTAAAGAATAATTGATAGATAGATAGATCTTTATTTGTCATTGTAACATGTACAACGAAATTTAAAATTGATATCCATTACAAATGCAGTGAGGAAAGAAGAGACAACCTTCCAAAACTCTTGAATAAACATAATTTATCTCCAGTTGGTGTTTTTTATGACACCCCCACGCATAATTTTTTTTAAGTATCAAAAAATATTAATTAAAATATTTACGTCTTATAATATTTAATATATATATAATATAAGAGTATGAAACCCCCCAGTTTGCGAGAATATTTTAATCCGCAGATGCCGAACCGCGAATATACGGGGTTGCTTGTTTTTACGAACGCTTGCTGGTGGTGACCAGGAGAAAGTGCCCCCCTCGCCCCCTCCCATGGCCTGGTTGGGCGTGACGCATTTCCTGTGGCGTGCCGCAATTTTAAATTGTCCCCCTCGTCAGTGATGGCGGCTTCGCTTCGTAGTCCCCCCGCAAGCTGTAACAACAAATGGTACTACAACCGGCAAGAGATCGACAACAACCCGTCTCGGCGAGCCGGGCTTGACCCGGACAAGGAGCTGTCGTACAGGCAACAGGCGGCCAACCTGCTGCAGGACATGGGGCAGCGGCTCAACGTGTATCTTTTTTAGCCGCCGCGTTAGCCGCCTTCGCTCGTTAGCTAGCCAAGCTAGCAAGCGACTCGGTCGGGAGGATTTCTTACTTTCTTAATGCTTCTCGTGTGCATTCGTATTGCTTGCATCGCGTCAGCTGAAGTGTTTTCTCGCCGCGATTCGTCCTTCTGTTGTGGTTTAGGCTTAAGTAACGTGCCGTCTATTTTTGTTTTGCTGCTGCAAAGGCCTTGGGCCTTTACGTTAGCACGTTTTCGTTAGCTTTTGCTCGCGCACAAATTTCACTTTGTTAAGAGCCCGTAGACTTCACGTTGGACTTCAGGAAGATTTGCCTTTTAGCACAATACTTGGTGCACTTTTTTTTGTCTGACGTTAAGTTGTTTTTACAGGTAATATCGAGTGAAGGAAATTTGTTTTGATTTGCAGCGCTTTAACATAAGACTGTTTTCAATCAAGTCTTATGCAGTTTCCAAAGTTACTTGATTTGCAAGAGACCAGGATCAACAGATTATTTTAGATTTTCTGGTGATAAATATTAAGAAAGTTGTTGCTCCTTTAAAACGTCTTAACGTAAAGATCCCAATTCATTTGGGGTCAAAGTTTGATGTGGGACCCTTTGTGTTCAATCCGAGTTTCAGTAAATTTCGCACAGGTATGAAATTGATAGAATTCCGGAAATTGGGCATTGGTGATTGATGTTGATTTACTGAATCTAAAACCGTTTTCCAATTAGAACAGACAAATATTTAATACAAATTGTATGGATTTGACAACTGGCCTTACTCACCCAGAGGTTTTTGAGGGGCATTTGTCCGACTCTACGTATGTCAGTAGTAGTAATGGTGGGAAAAGATCACAAACGTGTCTCCGTTCAAAATTGCATGATCAAGAGTCTCCTATTAACTGTCCATTACCCGTCGCAAAAAAAAATATAAAGAAAACAAGATGGGAGACAATGCCTTTTAAATAACTTGTGCGTCAATGTTTATGCTACTTACCTTAACAAGCACATATTAGGTCCCAACTTACAATTAATACAGCCATCGTGTACATGCATCGCTTCTACATGGTCCAGTCATTCACCAGATTTCACAGAAATGTGAGTATGCCACTTGTGTGATTCATAGCACGTTTTCCTGCCGTCAGATTTCACTTTCTGAATATTGAAATCAATGGGGCTCTTTTTTTTGTCTCAGGTTATTTCTCCTGCTGCTCTTTTCCTGGCCGCCAAGGTTGAGGAGCAGCCCCGAAAGCTGGAACACGTTATCAAGGTGGCCCATGCCTGTCTCAATCCACAGGACCCTTCACCAGATGTACACAGTGATGTAAGTTTGAGATCGTTAAAAGTCTCCCCTTTGTGCCCCGCGCACTCCTGTATTTACCCAACAGGGTACGGCCGTGTCCTCCGGCCTGCGTCAAATAGACCTCTGCAAAGGTTTTGCGTTGTCCTAAGCAGCACATGTCAAAACCCTTAACTTGCGGTCATCCAACGTTTCTAAAAGATGGATGGCGGAAAGTCAGCTCCTGAAGATGGCCTCCAGAAAACGTTGAGATAATTTGACGTGACTAAAAGCAAACTGCATGATCGGCTGATCTTGTGTATGGACGGATAGCGGCCTCGCAGTGAGTAATGTGCCTGTCCTCTCAACCTCAGGCCTACCTGCAACAAGCCCAAGACCTGGTCATTCTTGAGAGCATAATACTCCAGACCTTGGGTAAGTTGGGAAGGAAAGCCCGGCTCCCTTGAATTGTCCGTCCCTCCCTGTCATTCTCAAGAAGTAACCTGTTTTGACCTTTTATCCAACAGAAAAGTCGTACGCCGTTGGCAACACTACAAAGTCACGGTCATGCCTCATCAAGCCACTGAACTAGCCAAATCCTTGCAGTCTCATATTTTTTCTTTATTCATTCGAAGCCATCTGTTTGGGGAGGAGGCCGTGTCATCGGGCATGCTGTTCTCAATAAACTCCGTTTTTTCCATTTAGGACAGAATGTTAGTGGAAGACACCATGCAAATCACAATTAACTCTTGTTTGGGCAAACGCAGGATTCGTTTTTTGTGCCGTTGAATTGGAGTGCGCCTTATTCGTGATTGGCGGCTGCAGTTGACTCATTCCTTTTTTCTCTTTTGTCCTCTGTTCTTGCAGCATTCGAAATCACCATTGACCATCCGCACACACATGTTGTCAAGTGCACCCAGCTGGTCCGAGGTGAGCATCGAACGGCCCTTTTGATATGTTTTTGGGATGAGGCGGAGGGCATGCATACATGCTTTTGTGTTGTTGAACAGACTCAGATGTTAAGTATGCTTTTCTGGTGTGTTGTTGTTTCAGCGAGCAAGGATCTGGCGCAAACATCTTACTTCATGGCCACCAACAGGTAGATTCCTCGTTCGTGTGTTCCAGGTGTTTTGAAAGAAAAGTCCATTCAACGCAGTATACTGAATTTGTGAATATTCTCCCCCCCCCCCCCACCCTTTTTTTCTCCCTTTGGTATTGTCTTGCTCTCGTGGGTTTACGCTGCCACACAGTCTCCACTTGACCACCTTCTGTCTGCAATACAGTCCGCCTGTTGTGGCTTGCGTGTGCATCCATCTAGCCTGCAAGTGGTCCAACTGGGAGATTCCCGTGTCTACGGACGGCAAGCATTGGTGGGAATATGTCGACCCCACAGTAACGCTCAAACTACTGGATGGTATGTGCACCAAAGCTCCTTGTAGACTAGCACAAGGGTTTGAAGCAAGTCACAAATAGGTTTCTAGAAAACATCTGCTCAATATCTGATTATTTCTCAACTTTGACCTCTGCCACTTGGTGAAGACTCTTCTCGGTTGCCCAATGAATTTCATTTGGAAATATCCAGTAATGGCCTTTGACACGGCTTCACTTGCCCTAAAAAATTCACTTAAGATGACTGTGGCTCAGTTGGTTACACGGGTCGTCCAGTGACCAAAACGTTGGCAGTTGGAATCCCGACTCTACATTTCAATGTATCGGAATGTGGGAATACTACAGACCAATGTGTGGCTTTTAATTGTATCCATCTGACTGTTTTTGCCCATTTCTTTGTTCAGAGCTCACGCACGAATTCCTGCAGATTCTGGAGAAAACGCCCAGCAGATTGAAGCGGATTCGCAACTGGAAGGTACGTCACCATCATTCCGTTTTCTGGTCCTGTTTTCTGCCTGGTACCGTTTCTTTTATCCCTCTCTCTTCTTCTCTTTTTTTATTTTAAAGTCACTTGGAAAATTTTGTCTTTGACCAGGTTCTATAAGAGTGATGGCTCACAATCTTTACGTGTGGTGTGCTCTTTTGACTTTGCTGCTTCCCCATGTGTGGTTTCTAACAAACCCAATCTTTGTGTTGATTGAACCAGGCCTTAATGTGTGTAAATCTCTGGTTTATTCCCACGAGCTTTTATACATTTCCACGGAAGGTTTACAGCTAATTGTGCAACCCTACTCAGCAGCCTGTCTGTTATTTCTTCTCAGGCAGGAGGTCAGACGCCAAAGGCCAAGCCAAAGGTCCAAGAGGAGGGAGACCAGAGGGACACTATGATGAGCATGATCTCCATGGCCTCGTCTGAAAGCACTGTGGCGGGCCTGATGAGCCTCTCGGCACCGGCATCGGACAGGGGGACGCCTGGCAGCGCGCCCACCTGGAGTGGAAAAAGTCAAGGGGGTGCCGAACAGTCCAATCACGAGGTCCACACCCCAGCCAAGGTGTCATTAAGCGAGTACCGCGCCAAGAACGCCGACGTCCTGGCCGCGCAGAAAAGGAAGCTGGAGAACATGGAGGCCAGCGTGAAACGGGACTATGCCAACGCTGCCCAGGTTCTCATTGGTCAGCAGCAAAGGAAGGAGAAGCAGCAGCAATCGGGCTCATCTTCCTCAAACCTGGCTAACTCATCGCCAATTATTCTGAAGATCCCCCTGGAGAAGGAGAGACACGATCGAAGCTCTTTGAAAATGAGGTTCCCCGCGGCGGGCGGGGGCGGCGCCAGAGGGCCGGAGCAGGACATCAAAGTACGCATTCGCGTGCCCGAAAAGCAAAGGGGGAGCTCAGCCGAGGAAGGCAAGAGCAGGGACAAGCACAGGGGGGAGCGCTCCAACCACCACCATCATCACCATCACCCTTCTTCTAGTGGCGCCTCACTTTCCTCTTCCCACAAGCACTCGTCCACTTCCAGCGGCGCAGCAGGAAGTGGCAAGAAAGCCCCCAGTGACTCGTCTCGAACTAGCTCGTCGTCGCGCAAGAGGACGTATCCGCAGGAACCTTTGGCGGGATCCCATTCCGCTTCCAAAGTCAGCAAGCTTTCTCGCAATCCCTACCAGCTGCCGTCCCTGTCTTCCTCATCTGACATCCTCCCCGCGCTGAGCCTCCCGCACCACCCCCCGGGGAGCTACTCGCACCCCAAAGGCGACAAGACTGACACCAACGGGCACGGTGCAACGGGTGGCGCCCAGTCCAATGAGTACCAGGACACTTTTGAAATGTTGAACTCTCTTCTGAGCGCGCAGGGGGTGCAGCCCTCACAGCCGTCCATGTTTGACTACAGATCTCAATACGGGGACTACAAGTACTCCGCCGGGTCCCGGGGGAGCAACAGCAGACCCCCACCCCTACCTTCAGATCCCCCGCCCCCGCTTCCACCCTTACCCAAATGACTTTCTGCTGTCCTTTATGCTTGTTTTTTACAAGTCAATATATTAGGAGCCTCACTCACAATCATCATATGTGACAGAGGACTTTTGGAATGTTTTATTTCTTACTGACTTCTACAAAAAAAGGCTTGAAAAGCTTTGACATGTCCCCAGGAAAGTAGCTATTGTTTTGGCTGCAATTGTTGTTCATGTTCCCCCATCGGGTTCTAGAGGAAATCAAAGATATTAAATTAGATCTCCAAATGGCCACCCGGTTGTTTTACAGTTTTTGATTAGGGTTATTTATTGCTTGATATTTTTTCAAACATATTTTTTCCCTTCAAATGCTACTCATTTTTAATCTTCCTCCTGATCAACAATGAATACTGTATAGACGTAACAGTCTATCTCCAAAGCAGCCCTAGCCCAAAAAGATGGGTTTGGTGGTCTTGATTTTATTTGCTACATTTGATAAATGTATGCAGAGATTTTAAAATGTTTAAAACAGTACATGGAATATTTTTACATTTTGTTAAAAAAAGGTGTAAATTATATCAGTCTTTTTATTGTATGAGCGTTGCAGTCATTGTTTTAAATGGTTGTAAAAAATGATTTTAAGCATACTTATTGACAGAGATGCAGAGAGAAGATATGTTTAGGGTCTAATAATTCGTCAATGCATTGTGCTGATATTGGCACACAGATGCAAACGATTCTGAATTGTTTGTCCTCTGTATTTTTCTCGTCATGTTTAGGTTTACAATGATGGTGACCATATCAATTTATTGATTAATCGACTGTTGTTGGCTGTCTCTAATATAGGCATTCCTTTTTTTGGGAGTGTTGTCTTTTTTTTTTAAAGCAGAAGTCCAGTGAAACCCTGTGAGCTGATGGGGTGGTCATCTTCTAGTTGATGTCTTGTGCTATTTGCATTGTACATTCAACTAACCTGTTCAGCTCCAAGGTATGTTTATCTGTCAAGAAGGATCCTGTTTTCCTGTGAAGAGAAAAAGATTGATGTTTAATCATCTGGATGTCTGCGCCATACTAGGATTAGTCCCATTTATTGTGTGACAAAATTTGACCTCTGTTAACTTTCATTTGTTTTAGTTTGTGCATATGCTTCATGGTTGGACAGGTGAACAAACATGTGTTTTAATCACATTTATTTTGTAATTCTTTGAAGAGAGAAAATGCACTGAAATGTTGCACTCCACTTGCGGTTGCAAGTGCGAAATTAACTTCAAATAATGAGGTCAACAACAACAAAAATTCAATCTTACAACTGCCATGCAACACAGCAATGCAAATCACTATTTACCAGAGCTTTTCCTGCATCTTGGGATATTGTAATATACACAGGACTGGTCATGAATAATGTTAGTGGGAATTCTTCCAGGTATCCTGTTGTATGTGAACACTTGTTTTTTTTTTTCATTTTAAAGTCAATAAATACTTTAAAGTAATTCTTTTTCATTTTTTTCGCAATTTTAATTACAAAAACATACAAACCGTTTGCCATTTTTATTAGAACAAGTGAGGTAAACGTAATGAGACACTTGGACCAATCGGAGTTCGTGGGAGGCGGGCTCTAGTCAACTGTGTTGCCGTTGGAAAAGTGCGGCTTGCCTTCATTGTGCTTCAGCTGCCTGGTACAACAGATCATCAGAGCAGAGGTACGTGACGTAATTATTCGCTTTAAATAAACAGATAAACTCGTTTTACTGTCATGGATACACTTATCGCCTTTCATAAGATGTTACTGAGATTCACAGGCATAGCAGAGCGCAAAATGTTGGCTGCAAGGTGAAGATAACAAGCTTTAGCTTAGCTACGATTAGCAACTCCCAGACAAAAATGGCGCTGCCACCCGAGAGTGACGCAGTGTTTAAAAAAAAAAAACTTTATTTACAAGTTGCTCACGTACAGTAAATTCAAAACAAGTGTAAAAAATGCAGTATATCTAGAATAGAATTTAGTTCAAACATTAATTGACAAGGGATAAACAAGCCAGGGTACAAGTATCAATTTTGAAGAATTTTAATGAAAATGGTTTGACGCATTAAGCGTGACGTAGATCATAAAGGCGGCCCGAAACGCGGCGTGCTTGGTCGGACCTAATGGGAGAAACCACCGAGCAAAACACACCGATTTTCGTCAATTAATTTTCTTGTTTAGTATTCACGAGTCTTCAACGCCTTCCTACGTTAGTTGGCATAATCTGAAGACGTTTTGTTCAGTTCAGTGTGGAAAGACACCTGCCGTGCTACTGTATGTAAAACCGACACGCTAAACTTAATGGGAACTTCTGCATAGGTGCCGTTGCAATATAAAGTTCACGTATAGGGCGGCCAATTAAGCGATTACCCAACCCTTGATGGGCAATTGCATTGGTACATCAGAAACGTCATTGTATTCCAAACAATGTAACTTGAGGTCGTACTTTGTGAGTGGTCACTGACCGCGAGTCCCCCGACAAACGTGATCACAGCGGAGGCAGGGTTTTAGTGCACCTGCAGTCTTACTTCCGGGTTGGATAAATAGCCACCAAAGTAACTCGTATTTCAAAACAAACTAATCAGCGTTGTGCCAAAGCCAATATATAATCGTATATATGTCTAGAGTTAATTGTGGAAATCTTAAAATAGCCTACAGCCGCAGTGTTATAGAAAACATGATGCAGATATAACTTTTTTTTGTTTTTTTGGTAATTTATTGTTGCACCTCTACTAGCAACACAATTTCTATCCTGTACATTCCATGCCGTTATTAACTGGATACAAGATAACAGACAACAATGCTTTAAATGACCATGGGGTTTGTTATGGAAATTAAATGTATGGATTTGTTTTTGCTCCTTTTGATCTTGTCCATCCTAAGATGTTATGAAACTGTTTGCAGCATAGCGATGAACAGGATTCGAATCCACGTCTTGCCGAGCAGCCGCAACCGGCTGACACAGCAGCCGACGCGTCCGCAGGAGGCTCAGACTTGTGCCTTCTTGCAGCGGCCGTGCTCGCAGCCCCGCCTGGATGGCTTGGAGTTCTGCATTAAACACATTCTCGAGGACAAAAGCGCCCCCTACAAGCAATGCAACTACGTGTCCGCTAAGAATGGCAAACGCTGCCCCAATGCTGCGCCCAAGGTCGAGAGGAAAGACGGGTAAGCGGAACAGGAAAAGTGACTTTTATAGACGTATAGAAGCATAAGTAGCCAAATGTGTTGTTTAAAAATGGCACTAATAAATAGAGTACACATTCAAAGTTGTTTAAGTCATAGTCCGTGTTGAGCAAATTACTTACAAAATGTCGTCGTCTTTCCAAAAAAAGTTACTAGGGAAAGTAATTATTGCATTACTTTTTCAAAAAATTTCAATTATGTAAAAGAATTCTGCATTACTAAATGTGATCTAACCGCAGCTTTTTCACTCTTTTTTTAGTGTTACGTTCTGTGCCGAGCATGCCCGCAGGAACGCCATGGCCCTTCGTGCTCAGATGAAAAAGGTGTCGTCCGGTCCGTCACCAGAGATGCTCTTGTCCCAGCTGAGCGGATACAGCCGTGCCGAGACGCGTGGCCTCGATAGAGCTCACTCCGAAGCCAGTCGTATTCTCGGTAAACGCTTTTGTATCCCATGTGGTGACAAGTTTTGCCACGCTTTGTTTCTACATTTCAGAACATAATTATTGTTCTCCTTTATTTTATTTTTTTTTGTCCATACTATTATATTGTGTTTGTGATGGCAAGATGTCATGTGTTTTGACCAGATGAGGACAGTCCAATGAGCGAGGAGGAGCAAGGTCCGCTGGCACTGGACCAGACGTGGAGAGGCGACCCCGAAAGTGAAGCAGACAGCATTGATAGTGACCATGAAGATCCTCTCAAGTAAGAGTTTTGAGCCCACCCGTGTTTTTTTCTTCTGTTGCTGAATAGGACGGTCTTAGAAGCTAATGTTGCCTAGCGGCACATTTTTTTACAAGTGCATCTTTTGAGAAGGTGAATGTTTCTTATGCTGCTAAAATTAGTGACGCACATTGAACAAAATGAAACCCTCGCTATTTCCATTGGGGGAGGATAGCCCAAACCCTGACCGATGGAAATGACTGCTGACCAAAATGTTTCGAATTGCCCATGTTTGAACTGGTAATGTACCCCAAAACACTTGATTTTGATGTTTAATATTTTAGAACATTATGCTTAAAGGGACCTTGAGGGTTTGATTTTGGAAAAAAATGCATCACACTTGCAAGGATGCGTATTTACCTCACTGAATGTCAACCTGTAAAAATACCAATGACAACTTTCCTACTAGGCATTTTATTATGTTCACTTGACACAGTAAAATATAGGTACTCCCTTTTTTAAAATGCATACAGGAAAAGAACTCCATCTTCAGTTTGGTCATCACTGATTGTCCCATACATTAATTTTCAAGAAGCTAATAGCAATCCAGACCGTTTTCTGCATCACCTTGAGAAGTTTACCGACCTGCTTGTCGGACCTCTCCTGGACTCTTCTCTCATTATGCTGCTTGCTGTTAAGTTAGCCAGCCATCAATATTTTCATCAGTAAAAATAGTGAGGTTAGATACATTTGAATAGTTTTTTTTTTTTTTTTTTTAAATGAATCACTGTAATGCTTCCTTCTGGGCAATAGACGTTTACACGCAGATGAAAATCCGCTTAATTTTTTGCATCGTTCATGACTCTAAGACTTCTGAAAAAGATTTTGGGAAGATGATGTAACACCGGCGGTTGCTTTTGAGAAGTATTAAAAGCTTTTCGTTGGTCCGGGGGGGCTCGGCGTGTGCGCACATTGTGATGTAACGGCTGGCGCTCTGTGATGTATTCTGTGTGCATAGACATGCTGGCGTGTACACGGCAGAGGAGGTGGCGCTCTTCACTCGAGAGAAACTCATCAGGCTGCAGTCCCTCTACATTGACCAATTCAAACGTCTCCAGCATCTGCTCAAGGAGAAAAAGCGCAGATATCTACACAACCGCAAAATCGAGCACGAAACCATCGGTAAATATTGAGTCTTCGCCCATCACCTATCGCGTCTCACAAGATGTCGCCGGCCCAACCGTGTGTTTGTTTTTTTCGACAACAGGAAGCAGTCTTTTGACGGGAGCCGAAGGCCTGTCCATGAAGGAGAGGGAGAACCTGAAAAAACTCAAGGCTCTTCGTCGTTACCGTCGTCGCTATGGCGTGGAAGCTCTGCTCCACCGCCAGCTGAGAGAGCGAAGACAGACGGTGACCGAGGGAGCTCCTCAGGTGCTCTCCACTGACTGAGACACATAGCAACACCTGCCAGGGCGATCTCATTTTTCTTTAGACAATCACACCATGTGTTTTCATTAACTACTATGGACGGGGATTTTTCTGATAAGGGCACCAGGCGTGGTATTTTTTTTCAAGTTTTCGTCAAGCCTTGCCGTTGGCAAAAACAGTGGGCTTAGCGTCTTGTTGAAAAAGATTAGAGTCCAGTTTTGCCTCCATTCTCCAAGCTTTGTTGTCCCATTCTGAACTGGAAAAACCAACAACCAATTGACTGATGGCTGTTTCCCATTTTGTAGGCGCACACACGAGCAGTGCAGGAGAAATGCATTTCCTTGGTGGATGGAAGTCGATGCTCAAATCCCTGCCTTCCCCTGACACGCCACTGTTTCTCCCGTATCCTCTCAAAAGTCTGGAAACCTTTGGCCCCATTGTGACCGGCTGCTTGCAGTAGCTTCTGGTGCTTGAATGGGAGCCCACATGAACTCCTTCCTGTGGTCCGTTGGTTTGCCCTCACTAAACAAAGGGATAACCAACTCAGTAGGAAGGAACAAAGTCTTTTTTTTCTTGGTTTCCACATTCACATGTCATAAGACATTCGGGATGTTCCTTCACTTACCCCACACAGTAAGACTCTTTTGCCATCACAATGACGACTAGAATTGAATCTTCTGCCAGCTAGCGGAAGAATATTTCTTCAGCAATGATTTTACCCAAATAACGGGTCACTCAAATGCTGGGTCTGGTTGAAATGACCATGTCATCTTTTCAACATGGTTCCTGAAAACATTCATTAAAATCTCTTTGTAGTGATAAGGGTGGCAAGAATGAGTATTTGGGAATGCCGTGACTGCTTTTGCAATAATTTGTGACTGCCTAATTTCAGAGATTCTGGAATTGGAGTTTTGGGTGGGGCGGTTAATGTTTTTGTGTGATTTTGGCCAAGAAAAAAAAAAATCTGGTTTAGATAAAACCCCTCCAAATTCAAGAAAAACAGTGCACCGGTCAACATATCATTCATCATTGAGCTCTTTCTGCTTCTGTTTGCCATTCATATTTGGGGGTCTTTTACCACCTGTGATCAAATGGTTTGTGGAATCACAAAGTGGCTGTCAGGCTCTTGGCACGATTCCTTTCTGGCCAACCGTTCAACTAATCCTTGACGATGTCACACTCAGACATTTTCCAGGACAGCAACCAGGTTCTTTTCAAAAGTTGTCCGGGAACCAAGGACATCCCGTGTGAGCGTACGGTGCACATGGGCCAGTCGGACGATCCCCGTTGCCCTCTTCACCTCCCCCTCCCGCCACCCATGTACAGGCCAGAGTGGGAGCCCCCCCAGCAGGAGCATCCCAGCCCCGTTGCCAGAGAACTGTACCTGAGCGCCGCTGAACTTCGGCCCACCGAGAGCCTTCCTCTGGAGTTCAGCGATGTGCGTGGAACGGCGTCCTCGAGGGGACAACGAGGAATACTTGTTGCCATCTACTGCATTTAATGGGCCCATCCGCCTCTTCTACAGGACCTGGACGTGGAAGGAGACGGGACGCAGGGGCCGCCGTCCCCCCTGCAGTTCGACACTGCGTTGGCCCTGGAGGACCAGACCATTCGAGCCATTGCCGAGGCACCGATGGATCTCCTAACCGCGGACGACCCGGATCAGGTAGATCTGGACCCGTCAGGACAGGACGACAACGACATTGCTGATGAGCAGGTTTGTTTCGGTCGCTCACTTCGGCTCGGTTCCGAGCCTTTTCGTCTCAAATGACCCGGCCATGTTTTTCCTGCAGGTGACATCCGAGGCGTTGCAAGCCAAAGAAGACGCGCCCAGATGATTCTTTGTTTTCCAATCTGCAAAGACGGACGAACAGCCATTTGGAATATTTTCAACTGTTCACTGACTGCTCCCTGATTGGTCCTGTTTACACGCATTAAACTGCACTCCTCCTCATCCTGTTTGTCATTAATTGGGGTCGAGAATGATTTTGATATTTACTGGCCACAGGAATAAAGCCCAAAACTGCCAGTAATTGGCACACATTGTTTAGAATTATTAATTTAAGAAGTAAATATAGAACAATCTGATTGAAATCCATTTTAACATTCCAAACGCATCTTGCAACATCAAATGCCTTACAACAAACAGTCTTCATTCATTTGTTTTAATGCACAATTGGGCAAGACTTTCTCATAATTTGTGCTAACAATCTGAACCGTGGCTGGAGAATTCTCTTCCTAGAGCTGCTGTCCTACCTATTATAGAAGATGACCTCCTTCACACACATGGTTCAAATAATGAACAGTGGATTAAGTCCAGGGTTTTGGAATTCGTGTCAGAGCATCCTGCATGGAGTTTCACATGTTCTCCTTGTGCGTTTTTTTTTTTTTATGGCAAAACTGGCTTCCTCCACTTCCCCCAAAAATCCCAAAACACCAGCTTCAACTGAGGACTGTAAATTGTCCATGGAGAGTAGGGCTGTCATTATTGAGTATTTTTAGAAGCGATTATTCCATTGATGATTGAATAATCAAGGAAATGTGTTTTGCATTAACATTTATTGCAGTCATTTCTTTCTTGATGAAATTATTAAACAAAACCTTCTAAGCAATGATTCTGTAATTTTGTAAGATCGGTTGTCTAAATGATAGTCACAATACATAATTGTAATCATTACTATTTGTCGATTAATGATGAAACATTGATTGATTAATAATCAGTTGATTCATTGATGCTAATCTAATTGAACGTAAACCGCTAATACGCGGGAATGCATTCCTATGATGACGTCTTTACATGAGAAAAACTGAACCTTATTGGTAGTTTGCTAAAAATAATTAAACATTATTTGTTGGCTCGATAGACAGTCATTTTTCCAAACAAAACAAATTTATTAGATTCAAATGAATCATACTTGGATCATTCTGCAGTGGTGTCGCAGTGCCAAACAAGTGCAAAATAAAATTGGATACGTGGCAGAAGGACACGAAAGAGTTGATGAAAACTTGAAAAGGTTTTTGCACAAGTATGTGCTGGAGTTTTATTTGGCAGGCAAAAAACAGCGTGGGGGGGGGGGGGGGGGGGGTAAAGCAGATTTCTGCTATGACATCACTTTCCTCAACCCAAACACGCCACACAAGAGCGACGACGACGAGGAGGAGGAGGAGGAGAAGAAATGAATCCAGCAGCAGCAGCAGCAGCAGCAGCAGCAGCCGAAGGAAATTCTCCATTTCAGCCAAGCCGGCGTCGAGGACCTCCAAGAAAATGAGGTAAGCGCCTTTTCTCCATGTCGTTATCGGGGTCGGGGACTCAGAAAGGCCGGGCGGTGGCGTTTGGAGTTGGTGTGGACTGCGGAGAAGGCTTCGCTTGGCTTGGTTTGGCTGCCGTCTGTCGCAGCCAAGCAGGCCGAGCAAGGGCGGTGTAGTTTGGAAATGGAAATGGGAATGAGAGGGCCTGCCTCCCTGCATGCTTGCTGCTGGAGCCCCCGGCCGGGCATTTGGGGTCTTGGGTTCGCTTTTTTCCTCCTTTTGGGTGGCTGCCATACGCCGTGGTGGATTGTCAGCGCACGGTTTGAAGCTGAAATTGCAGAAGTTGCCTCTCACTTGGAATTGGTCACATATTGGACTCATTGAAAATCATGATCAAGCAAAATGGGTCACAAAATGACAGGCGCAGAAACTATGCAGGTTAGGCTTTTGCATTAGGGTGCCAGACCCACGTTCAAATCTGAAATCGGAGTGTGTTTATTTATTTATAACTATTATTGTCAAGGTTAACAGATAACACACACCATAACAGAAATTGTCCCGAGATTGGGCCCTCACTCATAATTGGTATTATGTAGGGAAAAACGAAAACATGCCCATACACAATGGATCTTTATCTAGCAAGGTCCAAGACTCTCCATCTTTTTTTTTTTTTTTTTAAAGATAGGAATCCATTGAGTATATTTGAGGTTTTTTTTGTAGGTGGTTCAGGCTTAAAACAGGTAACTGTTAAATTCTTCATCTTTAAGGGTGAATGGGGCAAAAAAGGACAAACCACGAGAAAATGAAAATGTTAAAGAACCTAGTGCAGGGGTGTCCAGATGTTGAGAGGGCCAGATTTGGTTAGAGTAAACTGTGTGGGGGGGGGATGACCTCTTAGCTTCTTTAATATTTCACAAACTAGTTTGCATGTTTCATCAGGTACTGCTTCTTGATGTTAAATTCCTTGAAAAGAACCAGTTTCTTATCAAACTAGGCAGACAGTTGTTTTGTATTTTTGTGGAACAAAATATGCCAATTTCCACTTGTCCTGGAAGCGACTTTTCTCTCCAGCTTAGATATGGGCTGGAAAGAACCACACAAAGGTCAAGCAGGTTCAGTGTGACACCTAGCACAACTTTGAGAATGGTGTCTTCATTTTTCCAAAGCACCCACGGGCTCAGCCACAGGTCTGCTGCCATCTTCTGGTTAAATCTTGGCCGCATTTGGCCCGACTTTGGACATGTCTGATCTAGGAGAAGGTTCATTTTAAGAAGCTTTTCTATCATGCCTTTGACATCAGTCCCCAAAAATGTGGGTTTCAAAATTCTTCCAACATTTGTTTACTAATCCCCAGAGGTGGGCATGTTACAAAAGTTTTTCTCATTTTTCAGCTGCCGCGGCAACGTCATCGTTCGTTTTTGTCAAGTTTCAAATCAATTCTGTAAAAGTGGGTCGCAATATGGCAGTTGCAGACTACAGTTGAGAAGTACACCTTTCAGTCATACGTGACGTTTTGCTCACAGAGGAAGAGTGAAAAGAAGGAAATCCGCTTGCACAAGTTTGGTGCTCGTGCAAAAGGCACTCTGCGTTGCATGTTTGGTTTTCAAATGGACACAAATTCTATCTGCCCGGAAAGCAAAAACAAGGCCAACCATTTGATGTTTTAGGACGGACCACAATTATTTGAACTTTTCTCCATGCAGGTAAGGCATTTTGACAACAGATTATCAAGCGCAATGGACAGTGTTAAAAAAGCCTTTTAAATAACGATTGATTAGGGTTTCAAAATAGGGAAACCAAATTCATTAAGTGAGCCATCTCGCGTTAGGGTTTCAGCTTGGTTAAGGTTTTAAACAAGGGTCGGGGTTTCAAATTAGGGAGTCGTGTCTGGCTTAGGGGTTTCAAGCAAGGCTCAGGGGTTTCAAAGATAAAGCCCAGGTTATGGTTTCAAAGTGAGGAGGATTCAAGGCAGCGTTCAAGGTTAAAAGCGCTCTTTCAAACCAGAGTTAGTTTCAAAGGAAGCTTTAAAGCCAGAGTCAAGCTTCAAATGATATTCTCAAGACGGAGTTAGGCTTTCAAATTGTTGTGTCAAAACCGGGGTTAGGATTTCAAAGACTGGATTGGGGACATTCTCATTGCTCATTCAGAACTGGCATACTATATACACACATATAGCACGTAAGAATGTACCCCGCTGTCATTTCTGCATTATATCATTGTTGTTTACAAACATAGAAATGGGTTGATAGCAAATTTTGCCTGAGTCAAAAGGGCTGCAAAAACAACCACAAGCCTAAATTACAAGCCCAGTCATTGGTAAAACACAAAGTCAGTCACAACACCAATACATCACCACAACACAACCGGCAAAACTCAATCCACTTGTGTCCATTGACCCCCCCCAAGAAGGGCACAGCAAACCAGCTTCTCCTTTCAGCTTAAAACAGGGTGTTGTTATTTTCAGGCGCTTGCTTTTAATTGTTTGTGTGGCGATCCATCAGTGTGTTTATGTTGTTGTGTTGCTAAGCTGACAAAGCGGGTGATAACATGCGCTAAGTGTTTTTTATTTGTTTGTTGGAGGCGGATGTCTAAGCGAGGGGCTCGCTCCCAATGGCGCTATTTGACACAGCTCTTCCAAATGGTACCGCATGACATCAGCGCAGGCGAGCGGGCGGCCAGGCGACTTTATTGGCCGGCGCTTGTCGCTTGTGTCGGCGGCTAATTGTTGCCAGATGTGCCGCGCGCCACATTGCCTTCTTGGTGGCTGCTGCACACAACTGCAAAAGTAGGAGGAGTGAAATGAAGCGTACAGTCACCCTTTTGTCGACTTCTTGCTCTTCTTTTCTTGACTGACCCTTTTTTTCTGTTTTGTTTGTGTTTTTTTACTTCTTAATGTCACAATGAGAAGTTTGTTCCTTTGAAATGCTCGCAAGCAACAACGTATAAATACTTGAAGATATAAATGTTGAACTAAGTATCGGTTTTAGTATCGTACCATGCATTTTAGTTCGACACCCTGAACTGATCGCCAGCCGATCCCAGAGTACACAGAGACGAACAACCAGCACTCGCACTCACACCTAAGGGCAATTTGGAGTGCTCAATCGGCCTACCAAGCATGTTTTTGGGATGTGGGAGGAAACTAGAAAACCCACGCCGGCACAGGGAAAACATGCAAACATGCAACGGAGGTGGAATCGAACCCGCACCCTCTGAACTGTGAAGCGGACGTGCGAATCAGTGCGCCTGATTATAGGTACTACATATTACCTTTAGCCCAATGGTGCTCTAATTTCTTAATGGTTCTTATAAAATATGAGTTACTTTGCTGGCTATTTTCCAAGTCTTTGTCACAGTTTTTTAATTAATGCAAAAAAAACAACAACTTTCAAGTTGTTTAGCTCTCAGCTATTATTCCACTGCTTTTTACTGATGTCTTGAGTTTTTGCCATGGTATTGTGTCTCGAGGTATTTTATCAAAGGCAAAACTTTGGTATTTCTACAAAAGAGTTGATATAATCCGTCGGGTCCTACAATGGGCCATTTTGTAAAAAATGAAGTTATTCCTCCCAGCAGTTGTTGATCATGACTAGTCTTGTCCAATGCAAATCAAGAAGGCTACTGAAATAATCAGCAAAGTCCTGAAGGGTTCATATGGCTTTGTGAGAAGAAAGATCCACGGGGCATTATGGGGTCCCTTGTGAAGTTGGCAGGGGGTGCAAATGCCTTTGCCAAGCTTCTCATGGACCAGGATGTTGCGTGTGTTGTGTGTGTGTTGTGCACGTGTTGTGCATGCATGGCCACACTTTGAAGATGGGATTCTTCCTTATCAACCCATTATCAGGCAGTCCCTCTATGGCCCCTCCACCCTGCTCCAAGGCGTTCCCGCTCTTGCACACTCAAGGTGCCTGCACCACCAGCATTAGCATCACCAAATATTGACGCTACCTTGTTTGGTGGCTCAAAGAACCATATCTCTACTCATCTACTCATCTACTCATATCATTCTCCATGGAAATAATGGAAGTGCACTTCATCAACAAAAAAAAAAAAGAGGTCAGTCGATCAGGGTTCAAGTCCACCTCCAGCCTTTCTGTGTGGAGTTTGCATGTTCTCCCTCCACCTGGGTGGGTTTCCTCCCGGTACTCTGGTTTAATCTAATATTATTTATTTAAATGTAATAAATGATGTATACATTTTGATGTTGCACTTTTGTTCAGGATTTCTCATTTCAGTATTCACATGCAATTTCTACAGAAATTTCACATTTTCTTGTTATTTATGGAGCATGAAAAGTGGCCATATTAAATAAATAAATCCACCGTAAAATGTTTAATTAAGTGTCATTAATTAATTACATGTTCCATTTATTGATTAAGAATGAAAGGAAATAAATCAAAGAAATACATAAATGTGCTATTAAATAAACGCACCATTAAAAAATTAAATACATAAATCAGTGTGTTATGAAAATATTACTATCATTATTCATTTTTTTATCAAATTATTTCTCTGTTTCATAAAAAGAAGGTCCTGTGTTGCAGTGTTTCATGAATTTATTTTATCCGTCAAACATGACATTAAAAAAAGTAAATAGCCTATTTTGAAGTGAAGCTTAGACTGCACTGATTTAGTGTTTGTGTTTTCAAATGTCGTGTGTAACAGCGATTGTGTAAACGTGTAACAAATTGTGTTGCGTGCATGTTGCTTCATCCTTGCAGCTGTTTTCCACCAGGCTTCCCACTTCCTCTTTTCTCTTAACTTTGTCAGTCAAACGATTCAGTTGCTAAATTGTGTTCATCACACACACACACGAAATTGGCCACAAATAACTTGTGCGACTCCCAAACAAATGGTCATCCTTAGTGCGTTTTATTTTTATGTGCTTGGAAATAGCTTGTTACTGAGGAACTTTTACAACCCACTTTCTAGTTGCCCCCAAGCGTCTTCCATGAGGTGCTTATTGAGCTTCTGGACTAAACGTCTCCTTATGACTTGGGATTCTGTAGCATAAGTCGCCGCTCAACGACTGGGCTGTGGGGGAGGAAATTTCTGCTCAGATAAGCCGACAAGTCTTGCATGTCCAAACTTTATCACTTTATTCATGTGCAAATTTGGACTTCCGAGAGCCGCAACCAGAAGCTTCAGTTTTTATTTCTTTTCTACACTAGAACAAATCCATCAGTGTTGATAAAAATATACTAAAAACATGGGGCCTTGAAATATCAAATTTGTTCCCTTTTAACTCGACTCTTATCTCCAATCATCTTTCCCCATTGTAAATGCTCAGAATCCGTTCCAGCATCCTCAAGAAAACAACAAAATTGTGGGACTTAATGAAGGAAGTAGCGCTCTGCAATATTAAAACACAACACAACCGACATGATTCAAAAGAATGGAAAGCGTTAAACAGGTTGAATGGACATTGTGCTGCTCCTTCTGGTGTCTGCACCTTGGCCACCAGGGGGCAATATAATGCCAACATTTGACTATAAATGTCAGTCAGTCCTCAGTAACCCACATTAGCATTAGTGTTTTGTTTGGAGGTGATAAAGAATATATGCTTGTGTTTATTTATATGAGAGTTGTACATCAGTCTATTTGTAAAATAGATATAATAATTGCAACTTGCCGTATTTCATCATAGCGCTTCTGACAGGGCCCCCACAACTTGGTTGAAGAAGACACAAGTGATGTCAGCAGGTAGTCAGTCGATTTTTGCCCACCTGGAACTATCCTGGCGCCTGATGTTTGAAAAGGCCGATACTGTATAAGATGAATGAATGGAGGGTCACGTACCTGAAAGCTCCTGTGTGTGTTTCACACAGTCACTGACGACTTCCGACTGAGTTGAAAATGTAAAGCAAGTATGATAATAGACGCTTCTGAAGCGTAGATATCACAGCGGTGGACCTTGCATCTCTCAACGGTGACCCAGGAGGACGAAGGGATGGCCGTAGGGTTCTCTCTGCGCCATTAGCGTCCATTATAATGTCGGCGCCTCAATGGGCGTTTACACCCCGCAAGTGTGATTTACAGCCGGAATTTAGGATGACGCGTCCCATTCCGTGGCTAGCACAAACCGTTCATATGAACCATCTGCTGCTGACGCACCGTTGTGTCTTTTGTCTGCGCACAGGGTGCAGCTATTGATTTGATTCTTATTGATTTGACCCGCTGCTAATTTTTCAGATAATGGATGCCTGATTTTGTCCTTTCTTGATCTCGAGTCATTCTATATGATAAAGACAGTCTGGTATTGGCTGTGTTCAATGGTTGTGCGACTTTTGCGTGGCTGTTGGGCATCATTTGACAATCGGGTGTAGCTGATTCAGAAGTTCTATAATCAGAGTACAGATATGTCTACGGCAGGGTATTGTTAAAAGCTTCACAAGTTGATTCAATTGTATTTCTTCAGATTGTAGTTCAGGCATGCTGTGAGTAGGTGTGCTGTTGCGGTACGACGCTTCCCTCTCTCACATGTCACTTCCTGGTGGAGAAGTTGTCCACGTGTACGGGACTCTTCGTGGTCGTCTTCTTCCTTCTGCCTGCCCCGCGGTGTGTGTAACAGTGAGCTTGTCAAGCAGTCAGCGCGGCGTGCTGAATAAAGGCCGGGATGGCAGAGCGTGTGACAAAAGGCCTTTTATCTCCACAGTCATCCACGGTGGCCTGCGTTGGCTCGGGGGCTCGGAGGGGACCATGTGAGCGCCTCTCAAGCCAGGCCTGTTGAGGCCCAGATCCTCAGGAGGGAATTCCCTCAGTGGCCCATTCAGCCCATAAGCATGTCGCTATGCATTAGTGTGCAACAATCCTCCATTCACGTCTTTTCACGTCCTTTGCCGTTAGGGAGGGGGAGAGGCAGGCCAAGAGCGAGTGCATCAGGCTCGCCTGCTTTGTCATTTGACATTGAGAAATCAAATGTATTTATTTATTTACTTTCCATCAGTACTGATAGATAGAGAAGGGACGTTTTGACAAATTCCGAGCACCATTATAAGATTGCTTTAAAACAAGTGCACCAAAAAATACATTTGGATCTAGTTTTACTTCATAAACCATATCTTATATTTTTCCTTCTGAGCTCCACATGTACACTTTAAGTGTAGTAGCGCATCCTCGTCATGTAGCCAAGAAGTAGCTCTCGCGTTCCAAAACCTTTGGTAGTCAGTCTCATTTTTTTATTTTTTACTTCTTGCTTGGTTTTCTCTCCTCATGAGACAATACCACGCAAACAACACCAGTCAGCTACTAAACAATAGCTTGGGAAAAAGGATTAACTTCAATGCAATTTCTCATGCTGTTCTTCAATTTAGCAGTGGAGCAATTGATTGAATAATTGTTTCTAAAAATATTTGACAGTGACAGTCCTATTGAAAATGACTCAATGTATTTACTATTGTATCTATTTTCCATATTTTTGGATCTGGGCTGGACTGTGCTTCCCTCCCACATTGTGCAGCTCAAACCAGCGATGTCTTCCTGTTGCCGTGGCGTCCAGTCTTCCTGTCGCACACTGACTCTTTGCGTGTGTCTTTTGAGGATGTGATGTGGCTTCATACATGGCGAGAGCGCCAACTGTGTGGTGGGCAAAATGCCCGTAACGCCATCATTCAGCCCAGACCAGTTTAGCAAATCAAAATTTGGTCATGCAGAGATCTTGCAAAACAAGAAACACATTTTTTAGTTTGGCTTTGAAATGGCCATTTTGGGGTCATTTTGCCCATTTCCGGGCATCCAACTTGTTCTACAGACTTTTTGGGGCAAAGGCAAATACTTTAAATGGAAAAAATATGTCAGAAAAGGAGAGTCAAGCACATGAAAGTTGACTTAATTTGGTTAGTGAGGACCACATTACTTTTGCTCATCTCTATTGAGTGTGTCGCTCTTTGATGATATGGCCAACTTCACATATGAAGGCCAGAGTCCAAATTTGAACCCCCTAACCTCAGGACTGCGAGGCGGACGTGCGCACCACTCATGCCGCCTCGTTGAGGATCCCACTGATCACAGAAGTGATCCAGAAAGACAATCCTCTTAGCACAGAGCTTTTGTTTTTCCTCCTCATGTGCAGGAAGGATATCCTCTCTGGCTCTCTCCGCCATTCCTTTGTGCTCTCCACGGAGGGGTCTCCGCCACCGCAACCCCCTCTCTCTCCTTTTTTTACGGCAGCTGCGGGGTTAATGTTTAGCAGAGGCAGAGGCAGGAGTTGTAAGGGGGAGGGAGGAGGAGGCGGTGAGCGAGGAGCTGGGGGGCTGGTCCACAGCTGTTGTAGTCGGGAGGCTGCGCTGGCTCGGAGGAAGCCTTCCTCGCTCGTTCACTCGTCCTGGAACAATGGGAGACGCGGCCGCCTCCGCAGACGCTCAGCCGGTGTTGGCGCCCCGCGACGGGTCTTTCCCTGAGCCGCTTGCTCGATCCTGAGGGCGGGACAGCTGAAAGTGCGGTTGTCTCATCCCAGAAATGCCAGGTCGCGGCCTCTCTCGTCTCTTTGGTGACTTGCTTCCGTGCTGCGGTCTGGAGCTCTCTGCTGCTGACCGGATGACAGGAAACACGCCAGCCGCCAAGGTGAGCCGCGCGTTCCAACCGCATGGACTCAATGCACGCTTTCTCCACTCGGCTGATTTGTACTTGACATCACACGTCAGAGGGGCGACTTTTAACGCGGAGGTAGGCTTGTTTTGGTTTACGCCAACAAATCCTTGTGAATCTGAAAAGCGACTTTACCTTTTGTGTGTGTGTGTGTGTGTGTGTGTGTGTGTGTTTGTGTCAAACAAAAACAAGACACATCAGCAGCAGAGATGGGCGATAATGCGTTTCCATGTGTGTGAATATGGGCAAGATTGAACCTTTCTGGAGCTCCCTTCCCCCAATTGCTCCCGCCCCCCACCAGCCCAAATATTGCTTGTGTACCATTCGTCTCGGTTGGCGTAACCAAACATCAGACAGGAAGCGGCCCCCCACTCCCTCGCCCACCCGCCCGATTCCATCTCCCCCACATCGTCACAGCTCTTTGATATTCCTCCCGAACTTGAGCGTGCAGACAATGGCGGCCAAGTGGCGCGTCTGACTTTGGCCTACATTTTCTTCCAGGGAAGATTTTGGTTGAGTGGGAGCGTTGGTCTTGTCTTATTGTTTACACGTCTTGCCGAAACACCGCAAGTGTTGGCTGCTTGCCGTTGGCGGAGGGGAAGGATGGCGGTTGACCAACAGCAGCAGCCTGCGCCAAATCCCCAAGAGTGCCACCGACATGATTTAAGGAGCTTTTGTGCACTGAGTCGCCTTGGAATATTTTTTGCCCTCATTCCACGAATCTCGGTCTTGTAAAAGCTCCCTCCGTTTTGGGTCTTCGTCAGCAGCGGCCCTGGATAATCAATGAGGTGCCGCTTGTGATGTTGGGGTTAGAGCGTGGGCGCTCTTGTGACGACACGGCTCATAGCTCAAGGCATTGTTTTTGCCCACTACACCAGGTGTAGCAAGGAGCCGGCCCAGATGATCTGTTCGTGTTCCGTTAAAACCCAGACTGGGAAGGCAGCTGCTCAACACCTCTAATCTCATTTCACTTTGACATGAGCTCGGAGGATCAGGCCCGGCTCGCCCGTGGACGCCTATCGGAAAGGAGGAATTAAGACGCGAGCTTGACGCCCAAACACATCACAGATGCTGATCCTGAAATGCGCTGATGTCCCACTTCGGAGCAGTGATGGGTCACTGGGTTAAAAAGCCAATCCCAGATAGGGTTGCCAATGGCTGGACTATTTTAGGCGCAGGTTCAATTCATGACTGAAAGGTGCTTCTTTCCCACGTGAGAGCATTACAGGAAGTAAATCTACTGTCAATAAATAACAGAGTAGGTATTCTGAACAATGAAGCAGGAAATAGTGGGGGAGCGCTGCAAACCCTAAAAAAAGATGCACAAAAAGAGGAGTAGTTATCCACTACTGAATTATTCATTCACAGTTCTCATTTGGTTTCCTGATGACTGGAGGTGAAAGGCGAGGAGGAGCACTTGAGGAGGGGGTGTTTGGGCTTCTTGTGGTCTCCCGAGGATGCTGGGGTTCCTCTCGTCGCAGTGTGGTTGCCACTCTTAGAGCACGGCTGAGGTGGCTTTCTTCGCTATGTCACTTTCCGCTGGACTGACCTACGGACAGCCATCGATTTTTCACAACCTCTGCAGCTTATTCTTGAAGATGTTTATTTTTTTGGGGCGCATGCCTCAAAGAATGAACCTCTCTGTGCTGATATACAATGGTGCCCCCATTCATGAGTTACACAGTTTACAAGGTTTTCCAGATTCAAGCCATTACTCTGCTGCTTTTTTTCTCGAGTTGCGAGCAAAAAATGGGCAATGATGCCAGCAAACTTTCATTTTTACAAATGTTTCAATTACTTACAGATTTTTGCGATTCACTGTCCGAGTCAATCAAGAAACAAAAAGGAATGACTTTTTTTTTTTTGTCTTTTCTTCTCAGCTTTGTGCTTCTGTTGTTGGGAGAGCGAGGCACCTGACGCCAGAGTGACACCTCTTGACGGCTCAAAAGGAGAGCGGAAACCACAGGTGTGTGTTCGTGTTTGTGTACGTGTGTGTGCCCTGACTGCCCTTCACAAAGTGCTGACAAATGAGTGAAGGTCATTTTCATCCCATGAAGTCATTTTCTGCATTGATTGATTATCGATAGTCCCTGAAAGCAGTCCCTGGTAAAATGGAGTGTTGCTGTTTGTGAGAAACGAGAAATGCAACTAACAATCATTTAGATCATTGATTAATCCGTCGATTATTTAATTATTTAAGAAAAAACGTTTTAATATCCATCCCTTTCATGAAAAACAAGACATGATTTCAAATTGACAGTGCAGAAACTGTATAGAAACAAAAGTTGATGATCCAATTATGGGTTTGGTCCATAACTTCCTCGTGTGTCATCTGACATGTTGCAAGATCTCCCTGGACGGACGATAAGAAAAGCCTTGTGTTGTGTGTCGGTGACACACGCCCATGAAAAGCAAAAGAAGCCTTTTGCGTTTCGTGGCTGCCGGCCGACACACTTGAAAGGACCCTCGGCTGCTTCCTCGCCCATGGAATGAGACAAAAATAAATAATTGTCGCAACAATATACAACTCTGGAAGAAATAAAAGGCAAAAAAAAGCTGTCCAATTTTGCCCAATCGTCAGGTTCTGAAAATAAAGTCGAAGAGCGTTATAAAATTAAATTGATAAAAAATGTTTATCTTACCCAAACAACAACCTATAAATTGCAAAACCAAAGAAACAGATCCTTTTCAAAGTTTTCTTGAGCTGTAGATAATATAGCGTGCTCAAAATCCGACAGCGCGGTCACCAAATATGTCCAAGGAGCTCAAGCACGACGGCAGTGTTGAACAATTCCGCGTTTAGTGCCAAGCTTGTGATGTGTTGTTTGCACATGGAGGCAAACCACAGCAGCTGCGGCAGCCCTAAAGTTCAGCTTATATTTAGCACCCCTTTTGTTGTCTTTTGGAGCATGCCGTCATTTTCAACGCCAACCGAAAAGTCGCCTTGTGCTCGCCGAGGTCAAACCTCGCTCAAGCCGACCGACCGCTTCTTTTCTTAGGCGAGAGGAATCGATCCCACTGTTGGACTGCGCGGATAGTTTGGACTCGAAAAGCGACTCTCTGGTTACCACTCAGGATGGTCAGCGCTCGATAATCTTCCTGTAAACACTTTACACACAGCTCCGGTTACACAAGTGACGGGCACTCGTCTTCTCATCATGAAACCATTTGAAGCTTTTTTGTGGGGTTTTGTTAAATGCTGCACTCGGCAGGAAAGCTGTTGTTAAATCCGATTGTTTTATGTATTCGGTCACTTTACACTAGGGGTGTAAATCGCGGGTTTTGTCACGATACGATATAATATCGATATAAAGAACTACGATACGATATTTGTCGATATCTTAAAGCCTGCTGCGATTCATTCACGATATATCGCGATATAGTGCTCTACGATCGATTATTTTTTTTTTTAATAAAAAATATAGAACAATATCCTGATTTATAACAATTCATACGCAAAATCAACAAGGTACTGCAAACTCTTTATTTAGGAAATTACAAGAGTATTGTAGTATACAAATTCCTTACTTTAACACTGAACTTTGATGTCGTGTTTTTTCTTTAAATGTGCGGCGAGATTTGTGCTCCCTGAATATTTGATCACCGCATGGCAGGATTTACAAACTGCACGTGTCTTGTCCGTTGAGCCATCTTTTCTTTGGAATCCAAAGTGCTTCCAAACAAATGACTTGAAGCCTAAAGGGGAGCAAATTTCCTCGTCTTTTTGGACACTAGCCATAGCAGCAGCCCAGGAGCCGCGTACTAGTTGTCCCCTCCCCTTTCACGTGCGTGATCTGCTCACAACACAACAACGCCGGGCGCACTGCTCCCGAAAAGAGGAAGCAAGCAACAATGAACTGGATTTCAAAATAAAGTCGCGTCTAATGTCCGAGGTCAAACACGGCGATATAAATCGATGTTTACCTTTAGCATCGATGCCAATAAATCGCAGAGCATTATATCGATTAATCGATGTGTATCGATGTATCGTTACACCCCTACTTTACACGAATAAATGTGACTTCTAATGGGAATGGAACGGGTCTGGACAAAATTTGAACCAATCGCATAAGCGTAAGGTGGAGAGAAGTAAAACAGCCAAGGGCAATATCATTGACCTATGATCTGGTTTTTCTGTTTATACACAGGGATGATTTTATTCACTTTGAATATTTGCACTCTATTTAAATGATGCAGCTGGGTCTGCTGTGTTTGTATAAGACGTGAGCTTTAATAAAGCCAGAGCAGTTACTCATCCCTTTTTTCTTTTTGTACAGTCAACGTGGTGTTTTAAGCAAAGTATCAAGCAAATTACGCATTATCAGCTTTCAGAGTGACACTAATAATCGGATCAGTTTAGATTCAGTAACAGATGATCCTCGAGGCTGCAGTAAAGGAATCGGATATGGAAAAGTGTTATCGAGCCACACCTAGTTCTGACGCCCCCTTTTGTCCCACAGCCCAAAATCTCGGGCTGTGAGAGCTGTGAAATCTACCGTAAATAGAGAGCAAATTCTATGTGTGTGTGCGCGTGTAGGTGTGTAATTTATATTGTAAATTACATCTATATTTATGTTTTTTCCCCCCAGAAAATCTCAGACCACGCCACCAAACAAAAGAAACATTTATACTGAAATAATGACAATCTTGTCTTTACTCAAGAATTTGCTTTACACGGTGTGAAACTCGAGTCTGTTTTGTCGAGCACAAAAGCTGTTATTCATTTGAATGAATAGAAACAGGAGCTGGACAAACACGACGCAATGACGAACGTTCCCGTGTGCCGTTCCAGATGAGAATAATGTCGGATGAGGCGGAGCAGCGAATGTGCGACGAGGACTTTTGCTCGGACGAGGAGGGCGAGGAGGCCGACGTGGAGTCGTACCTGGAGGACAACAGCAGCGAACTCATGAACCGGCTCAAGGAGCTGGAGGTGAGCAGAAGGGACTTTTAAACAATCCCAAGAGCTGTTTGCATCAACCTCAGAGTCACAGGCTGTCATCACCAGGCCGCAACAGACACACTGGAAGAGTCACAGAAAGGCATACAATGGGACGTCCTTGCAAATTTTCATAGATCCTGTTGTTAATTATTCTGTTAAACTTCTTTTAGAGAAGTAAAATTTGTGCCAAAAGCAAGTGCATTTGTATATTTCAATAAGGTCAAATGCAATGCCTTTTAGTGTTAATGATGAGCACAGCAAATGAAAATGACTTTTTTTTTTTTTCCTTCTCATTGAGTGACATATTATGTTATTTCTCTTTCAGGCAGAAAATTCAGCTCTGGTGCTGGCGAATGAGAGTCAGAGAGAAGCGTACGAAAGATGTCTGGACGAGGTGATGTCGCCTGAAAACTCAAATGTTAAATCTTTGTGTGGAAAGTCAAATATAAGATCTTTTTGCTTGCAGGTGGCCAACCATGTGGTTCAAGCTCTCCTCAATCAGAAGGTAGCCTCCGCTCGCATTAGCAGTGACGTTTTTGTGAGTCTGCTCCTCTGTGAACGTGTGTACGTGTTTGATGGAACAGGATCTGAGGGAAGAGTGCATCAAGTTGAAGATGTTGGTGTTTGACCTGGAGAAGCAGAACCGAGCACTTTGCGAGCTTTTTCAGCAGAAGCTGCCCAATCATCCCACTGCTCACTACCAGGTGACTGTCAAATTTGTTTGTTGCAATACACCCGAGGACACAAACACTCACTCTGGGGAAAAAAAATGTTTGGCCGCCCACGGTGTAAATAGCGACTGACTCATGTCTGCCTGCCTCCAGGTCCAGGCGGGACCACTCCCAGACTACAATGCACAGCTGCACAATGACTCCGCCAAACACTTGGAGGCCGCTCAGACCGAAGCACAAGCCAAGGTGATTATGTGAAGCCGCAATCTGAAGCCTGTGACATTTGTGCCTCTATTGTTTGTCAAAAGGCTAATCTCCCTTGCACTCCTTTCCTGTTCGCGTGCACTCAAAGGTCTTTTGTGACGCTGATCGAATTCTCCTTCTGTCCTGTCCAAAGGGGAACGGCTACCGCACTCAGCACTCTTCTCCGGGCCCTCGGGCTGCTGCCGCCTCCTCCATGGAGGCTCTTTCTCCCTTCTTTAAGAAGAAAGCACACATCTTGGAAGTCCTGCGCAAAATGGAGGAAACGGACCCTCTTAAGTTCCACCCGGCCACGGCCAGCTTGTCTTTCTCCGACTACAGCCAGGTGCTTGTGTCCACAGAGGCCGTGTTGGCCTCAGCGGACACGCTACAGTGCAAATCCCAGCACGTGCGCTGCCACTGCTGCCGCCCTGATGCAGAGGCACTCCAACACATCAACGGGGATGGGGCGCTGATGTGCGAGGCGGGGAACACCTGCTGTTTACACTGCAAGAGGAGCCCAGACGGAGCTCCCAAACCATGCGCCGCCCACCCCTGCGCCACGCCCTGCAGCGTGTCTGCGGCCGCTACCAACGAATGTCCCGCCAAGAGCCGAACAACGGAATGTGTCCAGCTGTCCAAGCAATGCGCCAAGAATGACTCGCACTTGAAAACAGCAAATGATTCCGGCGCTGCCGATCACATCCTGGAGGGAGTGGAGCAGAAGCAGGACATCCAAGAACTCACTGGCTTCTTTCCAGCCCCCCAGCTCCCTGATTCAGAAGGCACCCACGTTTCCCACTGTGACCCGGAGGCAGGCGATGGTGTTTCCAGCGGCTCCACTCTCGACAGCGCGTCCAACGATACTTTATCCGCCCCGGAGAAAGATGGCGCCGATCTGGAGGCCGTGCGAGCTGGCGCTTCTGTGAGCCCGAGCCCCTCCTGCCTCAATGACGTCAAAAACGCCGCCATCAACTCGCCGTCCAAACTGCTCAAGTTCCTCAAGATTCCTTCCATAGGGGACAAGTGTCAGGCCTCAAGTCCCGCCGTCCGCCTGAGCCCCCAACTCACCCGAAGCTCCAGAATCCCTTGTCGCACCAACAACTACGAGGTGTATCACTCTCCTGTTCCCACCCGTCGAGCCACCACCACAGAACGATGCAGGCAGCCGCCGGCGCCGCCCACCAGGTCCGAGTCGTACCCTGCCGCGCACTCGGCACCCACCTCCCCCCCGCAACCCGATGACGCCTGCCCTGCACCTGCTAAAGACACCGGTTACAGCTTCTCTGCAGCCAACCCTAAGATGAGTGCTCCCTCATCCACAGTCTCCTCTTCCTCCTCCAAACCAGCTCCCAGTATTCCGCATTATGAAAATATTTGTGACCTGACCCCTAACCCACGTCCGGAGGAGCCCACTCACGCTCTGGAGAGAAGAATCACTCTTCCATCTCAAACGAAAACCAACGGTGGCGATAGGAAACTGGTTAAATCGCTTCCCGAGAGCGTCCTCGCTGCGTCTCCTCAGCGAAAGCAGTCGTCGTCCTCTTCGTCGGAGTCCACGTCAGATGACGAAGAAGATTCCGACAGTCCGGTTTGGGTGAACCACCACAGCTTGCCCAACCCTAGCGCACAGTGCAGAGTCGACCGCTCACAGATCCGAGACGAGCCCGTCGGGCAGAGCTGCGAGGCTGCCCAGCCGCCACTTCCATCCAGAAGGAACGACTCATCTTCCATCCCCAAGAGGCCCACGCCGGGCGCCGCCGCAAGGTCACAGACCGATTCCAGTCACCACGCCTTCAAAGACAGACTGGCTGCGCTGGGCAAGCTGAGGAGTTCCGAGGACTTACAGGGAGGCACAAAGCCGGCAGACGTGGCCGACGAGGCCGTCGAGGATAGGAGTAAGACGGCGGAGAGGCACATTGAGCTGCACAAGGAGGAGCAGAGACATTCCAAATACACCGACTCTTTAGATGGGAAAGGTCGAGGTGGCGGCGGGGGGTTGAAGTACCCGGGCGCCACTCAGCCTCACGAACAAGTGGGGAAGTCTCCCATCTCCACCGGTCTGGTTAAACAGGAGCTATGTGTGAGCTCCAAGAGCAAGATTGGCCTGCTCTCGCCTAACGCCGATACTCCGCAGGTACTGCGGAACAACATCAAGTGTCCCGCCTCGCTCAACCTGCCCTACAACGTGAAAGCCGCTACTCAAAGTGGCAACAGTCCCAACAAAATCCATCCAAAGTCGCCGTCCAAACCTTGTCAGGGTCCCTCAGTCCACAAATCAGGAAAAGCCACAGACGCCCCGCGGTATTCCTCCAAGTCGGAAGAGAGAGCCAAAGTTAGCGGTAAAGGTAAAAAGAACCCAATGTACGGAGACAGCCTGCCGCCGCCTCCTCCCAAGCCTCCGACATCTGGAGGCGAAAACGCACCGCCGCCCGTGCCCAGCCCGCAGTCGGCCATCGAGCAGAAGGTGATGAAGGGCATCGAGGAGAACATGCTCAAGCTCCAAGAGCAGGACCGAGGGGTGCAGCCCAGCGAGGCCAGGCAGAAGGCCACTAACGGGATCGCCAGCTGGTTCGGGCGCAAGAAGAGCAAGCTGCCCGCCCTGAGCCGCAAGGCGGACGCCGTCAAAGCCAAAGACGAGAAACGGGAGTGGAAGATCAACATCCCGTCGGTGGGCAAGGACTCGGTCAAGATGGCCAGCAGGTGTCGAGAAGGAGTGGAAGGCCTGAACATTTCCACGCTGATGGAGAAGGCCGAGGGCCTGCGGAGGGCGCTGGAGGAAGAGAGAGCGTACGTGGAGAGGTCGGGCAGGGGTCACTCGTGTGAGGTGGTGATGGACCAGGCTCAGGGACAGTTGGCCGTCATGTACCGGGGCGGCCGCTCCGACAACTTCATGCAGCAGCTGCTCAACAGGTATGGAGATTGTCTTTTCTTTACATCTGCTCATTTCATATGTTCCAAACTTTGCTTTGACATCCATCGTCATTTTAAAAACATCCCTCTTGGGTTGACTGCAAACTAAAATGTCCAAAATTGTTCATCGAATCTGGTGCTTGTAGAGTTGATGGCAAGGAAGCCGTCAGTGTGCCGCAGCGGAGGCTCTCGTTCGACTGCAAGACGTCCAGGCCCGTGTTCGGTCAGCAAAGCGACATCGTCATTGCTCACGCCAGCGGCGGAGGGGACAACGTGGTACAGGTTGGTCGGCGTGGTTTTCTCCGCTTGGAGTTTCTCCTTTCATACCTGGAAAACAACGCGTTTGCTTTTGTCATGCAGACGTCCCATCGAACAGCCAAGATGACTTCGGATGAGAATTTCGCCATTTCGGGTCATTCGCAACACTTTTCAGGTGAGATGAGATGTCAAGTCAAAGTGGTATTAAATGCTGTACATACGTAATAAAGTGCCAACCCACATAATATATAGTGATGATGATGTCATTGCTTTATTTGCGACAGATTCAAATGTCCAACAGCTATTGTCGATTGCCGTTCCGGTTCTATTGGCCGTCTGATTGTCTTTCTTTTAAACCCATGCCGATAAATGCCGAATATCGATGCTGATCATTCAGCTTGGCCGAAACACAATCTGTCTAATTTTCTCACAATAATATATGTTAGGGATTGTAGGCAACGTAACAGTGCAAGTCGGGTTTTTCAGCAAGTACTAGAGGATGGGATGAAAAATGTGTTTTGTGGTGACAGTCTAAAAAGCTTAATGTGAAAAACAAAAAAGATCTTAGGCTTAGTGGGTAATACTGAGGTTATTGATTTGATATCTTTAAAGGTGGGTACATTTTGGTGATGACTGATCACAGACATTTTCTTTTCTATCGCTTCATCTCGTCTTGTCACCGTAGGTTCCGGTGCGTCCACGTACACGCTGGACAGCGGCATCGGCACGTTCCCGCTCCCTGACTGCAGCGGTGGCGGCGGGGCAACGGGACGAAGCCTGTCCAAGAGCAGAGCCGAGCAGCGGCCCTCGGGCTCGCCGGGGAGGGCCGGGCGACGGGCCCGCACCTTGGACCGGGAACCCACGTCGCAGGACGAGTGCTATGCAGCTCACAAGCAGCCCCTTCCCAATCCGCAGCACGCTTCCAAAATGGAGGGAAGAGGCTCAGCTGGCGTCATCCGGGAAGGTAAACGTGCATGCATTTATGCAGTTGTGGCAAGGGCTGCGACTAACAATTACCACATAAGCTAACCCAACATGCAATTTGGAATTCAGTCAAACAGTGTTATTCTCAGCAATAGGTGAGCATCGGCATTGAGCCGATAACAGTCTTATTCCAAGGTATTGGGTATTCCGCTAGAACCAGCGATCACTTGCAGATGTTTTATTGTCAGGAACTAAAAGGCATGCGTGGCTGCACAGCCATTTTCGGCTCTCTCCAGAGATGTTGGATCAGATTCAAGGCTGGGCTCTGGCTGGGCCACTCAAGGACGTTTGTAGAGTTGTCCTTAATCCACTCCATCGTTGTCTTGGCTGTGTGCTTACAGTCGTTGTCCTCTCGGATGGTAAACTTTGACCTGTGCTCATTGAAAGCTTCCAAGCAGCACTTTTTTCTCCCTGTACCCTTCCGTAAATTTGTGCCTCGAGACAATCCCGTCCGTCTCAGCGGTCAGCAGACAATTCATGCTTCGTTTGGGGTCTGATATGCATTGTCACCTGTGGGACCTTATGTATATCGACCAATGCGTGCCTTTCCAAATCAACATCTCTGATGTATATTCATGTGTCCTTCCAAAGAGCCCCACGGAGCGCACATGTTCTCTCCTCGCTCTAAGACGTGGACCTTCCCCAACCTCAAGACTCCGGCAGGCCCTGCAGACGTGTACCTGGCTGTGGAGGAGGAAGACGAGGAGGTGGTGTCCTTCGGCACACCCTTCAGAACGGTAAGCACTTTTCATCATTACCAATAAAAATGACAAAGATGTATTGCTAGAGCAGGGGGGAAAAAAACATTCAACAGACAATGACACCCCGAGTGTGATTTGATATTTTTTTTTATTTGCATATTATATGAACAGTATGAGTGCTTAGACGTGTACAGAGGCACAGGCGAGGCACCTGATTTTCTAAATGAAGCTTCTCTTTTACCGTAGATTATATCTGTAGAGTGTCACTTGAAAGCGAGGCAGGGATAGAGATGGGTCCTCCGCTTCTTACATCATCTTAAAACACAGAAGTACTTCTTCGCTGAGGAATAATTCATCAGCAGGATGTGAATAATGCAGATTGCTTTAACCCGCTTCATGTGTGTTCCCGCCCCAGTGTTGCATAAGACCAGAAAAATCAGTCGCGGATGTGCCGACTTCATCCATTTCTTAAAAGGAGCCCAATTATAGAAACAGTCAATACTACAAAAAACAACAGAACAGTATAATAGTGTTCCATTTACATCATCAAGGGGGTTCACAATATTTTCAAATAATACAACAAAAATCTATCAACTAAAAAAATATATATATTTACACTCAGTGTATGCTCATCAATTTGTAAAGATTGCCGAAATTGATTTGTGTAAAAAAGACCAAATTTGTATAAAGGAAGTTCTGCCTCTACATCAGCGAAATGTAGGTCAGTGCGTGGGATGTGTTTGCTTGCTCAAAGTCCTCCTTGATGTCTTGTTCCTCGCCAGAGCTTGAAAGCCAGCGGCCCATCATCCAGCCGTGCAGCAGAGCCGGGCAGCCTGCCTGTGCCGACCCAGTCGGGATTGAACCGCAGAGGAAAGACCCGTGCCGCCGGCGTTACGGAAATGAGTCGGGACACCGGGCTCGAGCTGCTCAGGGAGCGGCCGGAGGAGGCCTTGTCGCCCGGCCGGCCGCAGGTTCTGGAGACGCCTGAATCCCTTAGCGACTCGCTCTACGATAGTCTGTCTTCGTGCGGCAGCCAAGGATGATTCGGTCGCTCGTGCTGACAGAAGAGTCAAAATTGGCATGATCCGGATCTTGAAGGAAACTCTTAAAATGAATGGGGATGACAACCACCATCAACCAGACTTCTCCTCCTCAGGATCTCCAAACAAAGTGAAGCCAAACCCACCAAAATGATGGCGAGGTGTGTACAGGACTGCAAACGCATGAGCGAGCGAGTTAACCAATAGCACAAGTGGCGCTCAGCTAGTGTCGACTTCAACCTCATCATCATCAATCATCCTGGTTCTTGAGGTGTATCCAGGACACATTTCACTACATCATGTACTTGAAGAAAAAGGCAGTGCTACTAAGGTGGAAAAAAAGAAGACAAAAAAAGAATGTTCATGTATTTCTTTTTTCTGCTCAACTCAATTTCAGTGTACAAATGATTTTATTGATCATGTTGATTTGATATTTTTTGCGACCACGAAGGTTTGTGAAAAAAATGTCTGTCTGAAACCACAATGCATTTAAACGTAATATATACCAGCAATAATAACAAAGAGAAATGGCTACGCTATTCAATGAATATTTCTATTATTTATTTATTATTTGAAATGTACGTCATTCTCATCTTTTTGTAATCTTTAGGTGAAAATTCAAGTCTTCTGGCTTAGTTTAGCTCCCTATTTTTAATGTCAATATGTGTTGCTGTTTATTCCTTAGGTGATAGCTCCCCTGTATGTACTGCCCTTTTTCAACTTTCTATTAAAAAGCTTTTCATTTAGTTCTTGTATGCATTTATTAGCTTGCCCTGACTTTTTGTTTGACACAGTTGCAGTATTATTCCACAAGGTGGCACAATGATGGGTAAAGTGATGGGTGTGTAAACACCATTTTGCAATACTGTAAAACTTGTTTATGAAACTCTGACATTTTAACTGGCAGTTTTGCACGCTTACTGTTGTTGGCTATGATGTACTGTGAGATGTTTTCAGGTGGTTACGTCACTTTAATTGTGAGTTTGCACCCTCACATGTCATGTGAAGTCATCATCACACTCAAAAACACAAAAAGTCAATTGCGTGTATATGGGGATTTATATAGTCTCATGATGTAATATGGTAATAAATTGCAAGGAGTCAAATTTATATCAATATATTATTGACGGTAAGTGACACACAGCTCTGTAAAAAGACCACTTAAATGATATTGCTTAACCGTAGGCCTTTGTTTTGGGGGGGGAAATGAAAATCTGCTCCAATGATCTTGCATTGTATTACAGTGAATTGTCTCGGATTCTCACTTGAAGATAGATTCCAAGTGACCGAAAGTTGAATTGTACAGAGATTTTCAGGTGGCCGCGAACGCACCAGCAATGTAGTGACGTCACGGTACAACAGCGTTGCGGCAGCCATTTTAGGTGACCAAAGGCGAGCACTTGTGTACAAAAACTTGGCCAGGGAGTTGTTGATCGGCTTCTTTGATATTATTTGCGTCCGTTAAACATTCACGTTGTTAATCTTACGCCTCCTCGAGACAAATTAAAGACTTCATTATCGTCGTCGTATTACACATGACACTTGTTGGTGTGTTTTTCTTCTTCATTATACCGGAAGTTTTCTTAACATCAGCTTTATTGAGTACAAATATACAAGAGTATAGAATAGCAGAACACACATATAGTGGTAACCACTCTACATACATATAAACAAGTAAATTAGATAGGCAAGAAAGATATAGGTGATTAAGAGGCTCGAGATTATTTCTTGTGGATTTGTGACTACATCCAAATTTAACAACCAAGACTTGGTCGTTAAATTGCCAACTTGACCAGCGAGTATAAAACGTTGCCAAAATGGAAACAAAACAAAACTGTGATAATTATACCTTAACCTCTATATTGTCACATTTGGACGGTCCAGTATGCCTCCTAAAATGTATTTTGGTGAGAGTTTGAATTTAGAGTTGGTCAAATTATTTAGGTCAGTAACATAACAGCCACAAAAGGGGGACAGTCAGGTGTTGTGGCGTGCACGTCTCTGGGCGTTTCTATGGTGACATCACTGCATTGTGTGCGCGTGCGTGTGTTTGTGTGACACGTCCTGGCTTTCAGACGCGACTCAAAGCGAAAGAAGGGAGTGAAAGAATCCACGAAAGGCCTGCAAAACAAACCGAACCGAACCGCAAGGCGTCAGGAGCACCGACCAGGTGAATCACACACAATATACCGTCGGGACCCCTTGACATATTGCTTGAATGGCTTGACGTTTGTGTTTTTCGATTTAATTGTCGAAGTATGGGATTTGTGGTCACGCTAGCCGACGTTAGCTTGGAAGGCTATTAATAACACACACAGCAGACGACCAACAAGCAAACTGTGGTTACCAAACATAGACGTTGTGCTTTTGTGATTTACACAAACAAACGCAATTACATATGATCACGTTCGTTGTGTCTTGCGTGCTGCTGACGAACAAGATTCAACATCGACAACATGGATTACAACCACTCAATTCGGAGCAGCTAACAACGAAGTACCGTTTGCGTTTCTCGTAGTACGTGACTCCGATTGTTCATGCTTCCGCCATTTGGACGCCATTTGTACATTAAGAGAAATTGTTGCACCGTCAACGTATATAACTCACGCCAAGCCATTCGAAAACACATCGTTACGCGTTAGGTTACTGGAGTAAAATATCAAGATGTTTAATTTCGCTTTCAATTTCTTGGGGCCTCATTTACTTTAGGTAATGGTGAAGTGTTGGCTCGTGTGCGGCTGCAAACGTGCTATTACTTTGGAGAACAATGATGGAGTTATTGCATCAACAATCAGTCACTCATTCCTCACTCCAAAATCACAACAAAATGATTTTTAATGGACATTTTCAGGAAGTAGCTAGGAACATGGCAAAACAGTTTCTAATTTGTTTGTCTTTACCCAGATCTCATCTTCTTGCACCATGAATGCGTTTGACCGCAACATCAACTTTGATGCCATCTTCAAGTTCTCCCAAATGTATGGAGCCCGTCAGACTTGTTACTTATCTGAGTCGTGCTCTTTCAAATGTTTTTCTTTGCTCTTGCAGATCTCACTCCACCCAGTTGCACTTGAAGAATGTCTACTCCAGCTTGGCGGCATGCATGTTCCTGGCGGCAGCCGGCGCCTACACGCATGTCGTCTTGCGCCTCTTCCAGGTATCTTAGTTTGCTTAATCTTAACTAACTTTCAATCTTGAATATCATGCACCTGATGATGATACCTGATCAGACGAGTGACGCCTCGTGTGTTGTCAGGGAGGTGTGCTCTGCGCCCTGGCATCCCTGGGAATGATGGTGTGGCTGGCCATGACTCCGCACAACGCCCACACTGAGAAGAAGAGGCTGGCCATCCTGGCGGGATTTGCCTTCCTTAACGGTTTGCACTCACCTTTATTGTGCTTGGGCGACTGTTAGCCAAATGAGACCAACTGAGGCGCTCCCCCCCCCCCCCCCCCCCTTCCTCACTCTAGGTTTGGGCCTCGGCCCCACACTGGACTTTGTCATCGCCGTCAACCCCAGGTATGCCAAGGAACACTTGCGTAACGTGTGCCTCACCTTTAAAATCACGTTTGGGCCTCCTAGTCACATAAGCCTTGAAAAAAAAAAAATCTCCTATTGTGTATCTCTATCTAAGTGGGGGAAAAAAGAAAAATATTGCTCCTTTGAACATAACGTTTGTTTGGGCAGCACAATGTTAAGAATATATTAAAAATAAATAATGATACTCAAAAGTCAGCTTTGAAAACACATCATAGAGTTAAACAGACATGTTCAAAGTGCCTTTCAGAGAACCTTGTTTGGAAACAAGACGATTAACATTCCAACTGTAAGCGCAAAAATGCGTACAGCCATGAAATTTCACTTGTCTTGTTGACACTGTCGATGTAAGGGCATCATGTGAAATGAGAATTTTCGAGTTTAAGATGGACATATTCATCGTCTGCCTTACATAGCTGCATTCTCTGTCGCATCTGTTGATGATTTGTGTTTGCCTTGTGTGTGCAAAGCACTTGCTAACCCCCCCGCCTTCTTTTTAGCATCATTGTCACAGCCTTCATGGGAACCTCCGTTATTTTCATTTGCTTCACCCTCAGCGCCCTCTACGCTAAACGAAGGAGCTACCTGTTCCTTGGAGGTAACTCGCCCTCATTCCTCTTCACACTTGGCATGGCTGAAAGTACTTTCTCGAAACACAATTGTATGAAATAGTTGCGTGCTCCTTCGAGAAGCTCTCTGTCCAGAGATGGATTCCACGTTTTGCCCGTTTAAAGACCAACGAATAGGGAACCTGAACTGCTAGTACTTTGTTGTCTCTGACTGCCTTGCTGTTGTTGTTGTGGTGGTGATCAGGCACACTGATGTCTGGCCTGTCTATCCTCTTCCTGATGTCACTCATGAACATGTTCTTTGGATCGGCGATGCTCTTCAAGGTCAGTCGGAACCATCGTTTGATCTCTCCTCGTCTCGCTCTCTTGTCACTTTGTAGCTGTCTTGCTTGCTGCATCTTGTCTCAGTGTCACAACTGTCCTCAAAAAAGCCTCCAAAAGGCTTCTGAAACACTCCAGAACAAAAGAAAATCACCCAAAAAAAACAACTTGAACGTTGCTTGTTATGTTATTTGCTCCATTTAATTTTTTTGGGACAAGACAGTTTTCTGCATTTGCAAGCATTTACTTGCAATAGTGCACATTCTAAAAACTATCTAGCTCCACCAGTTGACACTCATTTTTGGGAAATCTTGTCACACTCGCTCTATCCTTCTTGCATATTCCTTCCACGTTTCTGAGCCGTTTCCAAGATGACCTTTGCTTCTTCCAACAGGCTCACATGTACCTGGGCCTGCTCATCATGTGCGGCTTCGTCCTGTTCGACACTCAGCTCATCATCGAGAAGGCGGAGAACGGCGACAAGGACTACGTCTGGTGAGTGAGGCCGCGTTTGGTTTAAATAAAAAAATAAATAAAAATATGTCACCGTTTCACTGCGTACATGCACAAACAAAACGTGTCACCCTGTGCAGGCACTGTGTGGACTTGTTCTTGGACTTCATTACCATCTTCCGGAAGTTGATGGTCATCCTCGCCCTCAACGACAAGGTACCAGTCATAAAACAACTCAACAAAGTGTAGCAGTGTGTCGAGTAACAGTGTGGTGTTCTCTTTTGTTGTTTCAGGACAAGAAGAAGAAGGAGAAGAAGTAGATAAGTTTGTGTGAGCGGCTGAAAAAGAGTCGGCCCAATTTGCGTCGCGCACTATTTTTGACTTAATTTCTTAAACTCGTGGTCTTACGGTCCGATCGAAAATGATTTGAGGTTTTTTTTTTTTTTTCCTTATGTTTAACTTCCAAGGGTTGATTGTTTGTCCGTCCATGTCCAACTAATGCTAATCGTGCTGGGAACACGAGGGGACTAACATTGCAGTCAACCTATTTAGCCTGTAGAGGGCAGCATTGTGCCACGCAAGCGGCACTTCAGTTGAGTTTGGTCTTGTTCTATGTGCCAACAATTAATACAAGATGATGACAGACTCTTATTTAGCAAGTCACATGGAAGATAGTTTAAGTTGTGTGATCACATGTTTATTTTGCTTCATTTCTGGGTTTCTGTTTATTATAATTAGTAGTAGTCGAGAGTGATTTGGACACCCTCCCACATGCCCTCTGAAGTAATGCTTTGAAATCTCTTGGACTTTTCTAGATCCAGGTTGGCCGCGTTTGTCCAAGTTTTTGACTGCGTTTTTTCCTCTTTCTGCTTTCTTCTCTTGTAAATTCCACAGATGTCTGATAGTTTGCCAAATTAAGTGAAGTTAACCTTGCATTTTTAGCATATACTGTGAAGAATTAATTTTGTTCATCTAAAAGGTTAACTACAAGTTTGATACATTTGCCCAAATAAATGTGTTGAATGCACGCATTATTCAAGCGAAGTAGAATGTTTAATCCCACCAAGGTGTTTGGGGAGGATTTCTTCCTCTGCAAGGAAAGATTTTTCACAAAAACCTCTTTTTGCATTTTCCAACCATGGACCACAGCAGTTTTTCAAGAATTTCAAGTTACTACACTTATGCAACGACTGTATAGTCAAATGTGACAGTTGTAAATATTTGAAATGCATGTTACTTTTAAGAGTTCTAAAAGCTAAACTCCAAACTTGGCACACATGGCAGTGAGATAAATTCATACAAGAACTAATAGGGGAACTATCACCTTAACATTAAAAATAGGGACCGAAACTAAGCCAGAAGACTTGAATTTTCACCTAAAGATTACAAAAAAATGAGTGACATACATTTAAAATAATAATAGAAATAATTGGCTTCACTTTGGTTGGAGATCCTGAGGAGGAGAAGTCTGGTTGATGGTGATTGTCATCCTTCATTTTACGAGTTTCCTTCAAGATCCAGATCACGACAATTTTGACTCTTCGGCGACCGAATGACAAGCGACCAAATCGTCCTTGGCTGTCGCACGAAGACAGAGCGAGTCGCTAAGGGATTCGTTTCAGTTTGGTTTGGTTCGGTTTGGTTCGATAACGTGTATGCATATATATATATGCCTAAATATTGTTATCCAATATATCTACTGCAATTTCACATTAGATTGCTTTTTTGAGATTTACTTTTATCATTATTTTAATAAACATTTATGTAAAAACTTGTCTGGTGTTTTATTCCTTGTTTTTATATTGGCCATTCAAAACATAAAAATCTGACATTTGGTTAACTGCTTTGTATGACAATATGTATGCGTTTTACGTTGATGAGTTGGTGTCCCCCCCCAAGTAACGTCGGCATAACGGATTTTTTTTCTCCCTTTTATTCAAACACAAAATGACGATGTACCTCATAGTGTCAGAATGACGTCACATATCCAACAGCCAATCAGAAAGTGGGGGTGAGGGCGGGTGTGGCACTTTTCACTTTCAGTTAAGCCAGTGCTTCTCAAATAGTGGGGCGCGCCCCCCTTGGGGGGCGCGGTGCTATTCCTGGGGGGGCGCGTGTGACCCTGGGGAACAGGCTTTTTTTTTTGGCAGTACTAGAATAAAGTGTAATTGCGCGTCTACTACAGCAGGGGGCAGTGGCGCTCTCATTGTTACTTCTGTCACGTTTGCGACAGTGCAACATTTTACGACTTACAAGACAAGTTAGGATAGTCACGGTGGGGAGGGGGGGGGCGCGAATAGTTTTCTTCTTGCTAGGGGGGGGGCGTAACAGAAAATAATTGAGAAGCACTGGGTTAAATAAAGGTTAACCTAAAAAAAAAAAAAAAAAGTGAACCCTGAACTTTGAACCCGCGGTGACCCCGCGGTGACCCCATGGTGACCCCGTGGTGACCCCTGGGTGACCTTTGAACCCTGAACTTTCAACTCTAGTTAAAAATCGAAAATGTGCACATGACCCCGTGAACTTTGAACCGACCTTTGACCCCTGGGTGAACTTTGAACCGTAAACTTTGACCTTTGACCCCTAGCTAATTACGTTTTTGTTTTTTTTTTAAACCGGCATAGCAGAACGATCCATGGTCTTCAGATGCCGCGCTGTCGCCATCTCCTGGTCAGTTAGTGAAATGCTTTTGCTGATGTTTTTTTTTTCTCTCAATTAAAACAAATCAATTAGCCAGTTGGTTTTCTTTATTTAATATCTATTATCAGACAAAACCAAATTGTGAATCAGTCACCTAGGCTATAGCAGAACAAACAATCCATGGTCTTCAGATGCCACGCTGTCGCCATCTCCTGGTCAGCTAGTGAAATGCTTTTGCTGTTTTTTTTCCCTCTCAATTAAAACAAATCAATCAGCCAGTTGGTTTTCTTTATTTAATCTCTGATATCAGACAAAACCAAATTGTGAATCAGTCACTTAGGCCAGTGCTTCTCAAATAGTGGGGCGCGCCCCCCTTGGGGGGCGCGGTGCTATTCCTGGGGGGGCGCGTGTGACCCTGGGGAACAGGCTTTTTTTTTGGCAGTACTAGAATAAAGTGTAATTGCGCGTTTACTACAGCAGGGGGCAGTGGCGCTCTCATTGTTACTTCTGTCACGTTTGCGACAGTGCAACATTTTACGATTTACAAGACAAGTTAGGATAGTCACGGTGGGGAGGGGGGGCGCGAATAGTTTTCTTCTTGCTAGGGGGGGGGGCGTAACAGAAAATAATTGAGAAGCACTGAGTTAAGCTTTGACCATGATCTGTCCCTAATGAAGTGGCCTGTGATTAGGAACACCTGAAAATGGCGATGTACCTAATAGAGTGTCCGAATGACGTCACAGATTTATTGGGTTCGGTTCGTTTCCATTTGTTCTGGTCTTTTTTAAAGTTATTTATTTTTTGATTTTTTTTAAAAAAAGAATTCTTTTTTTAATTTTTGTTTTATCATTTATTATTTTGATTTTTTTATTTTAATAAAAATGTTTAAATAAAAAATAAGCGTATTGGGTGAAGGTGGATAAACTTTTGAGTTTAGAGCCTCATCACAAAAACACTCAAGTACAGGAAAATAGAACCAATTTTTATCTCAATAAAATATTGGTAGCACTTTGTAGGTCTGGTCAGATATGGGAGACAAAAATATTCCAAAAGACAAAGACAACTGATGGCAATCTTAAATACTTTGGATCATCACATGTGGTACATTTAGCATTTCTAAAACTAGTTAACATGGGTAGGTGTTCAACAACACAAGAAAACCCAGGAAAAATGACACAAATCAATATGACAAAACTCTCCAAGTGAAGTTTAAACTGCTTAATGTTGGCAAATGGAAAACAATAGAAAATATTGAGCATTACCGGACAATACAGGTCATTGGCCAATAAATACAGAAAAAAAAACACTCATAAAAAAAGATATTTTCAAGTGTTTTCCCGCTACAAGTAGCACAGCTGCGTAAACTTGCTCTCGACAGTGTTTCCTCACTCATGCCCAGCATGACATGCATTCTCGTGTTGAGGCCATCATCATAACTCATTTTTAGGCACAACACCTCTATTGCTCCAAACTTCAAAAGGCACTGTATATCTTTGTCAGCAGTGTTCGATGATGATAATAATAACGACAAAAAAACTCAGAAAGCTTGTCTGAATGTGCGGCACTCGGCCTATGCTGTGTCCGCATATTTCTGTGTCTGCTGACACGATACGATTTTGTCCTTTTTCGCTCAAGCTGAAAGCTACGTATATTGTCACGTTCCTAAAATAATGCATTTTTTTTTTTTTTAAAACAGGAAAAAAAAACAGAACCAAACACTAATCATACTATATTCAAATTGAATAAGCACTTGAACTAAGGATGCAGCCGGTTTTAGCAGAGGTGGCTTGAGTGGCAGAAGATGATTGAGGCAAAATCAAAATATGTCACCGGCCACAATTTTAAGAGGGACACAGTATGAAATCCACAACCAAAGACTGATGTAGAAAATATAAATCTGAAACAGTATGTTCGTACTGCAGGTAAATTCTGATAATTACATGAATGTAAACAGTACAATTGCATTTTTGCTGACTTTCGTAAGTGGCTATAATAAAAATCAGGTATGTAGCTGACGCAACTGCACACTGACCACTCAGGTGGCGCTCAATGCACCTCCGTGTCATCAAAAGGCAATAAACATCACAACGGTTTGACAAATTAGACAGTGACAGAAGCAATGGCGGACAAAAAAGAAGAAATCAGTCAATGGGCAAAAGAGGACGACACAAAATGATTCGGTTCAGAAATTTGGCTTCGGTTGCAGTCAAACCTTTTTGGTATTTCCTTCAGGAAGCAGACTGCACCACATGACGTCATGGTTTGTGCGCACACGTGTCAAGTCACTGATGCGTTCCGTTCACATTCCAAGTCGCTTTTGGTTTTGTAACGTGAACGGCTACATAAAAGCATCAGATTTAGAAAAGACAACAATTGGGCATCATTTAGCTTTCGTGTTCGTTTTTTTGTTGCTTATTCATAAATAAGGCCAACTCTTACGTCCACTGAAATGAAATATTGACAGAACCGGCTTGCATAGAGGAACTATTTAAAAATAGATTTCCATATAAAACAACTTATCAAAACGAACGGTGTATAAAACCCGTGGTGATTTAAAAAAAAATCTTTTTTTTCTGCTTCCTCGTTCCTTAAAGGCACGCTCAATCAAAGTCAGATAGAGGGCATGGAGGCTTCTATTTGGCCAGAGAACAATTGCCACAACTGGTTGAACCGGTGACTGGGACAATGGCGCTTTGGTTGTGATGTCCTCGCGCTGTCTCGTGGTGATTTGCACGATTTTGAATAGTGATTGCTGCTATCACAAGCATATAAAAAAGGCTTGAGAATGCCAAGCATAATCCGAGGCACAAATTTAGTTGCTTTGTGATTTTGGAATGTCCTGTAACCCACGCTAATGTCATTGTTGAGATATTTGTGCAGCAGCTGGGACAGACCAACATGTGAAGAGATCCGGTTTCAATGCGTGGTATGTGGAAGACGACCTGGAAAAAGGTCCTTTAATGCCCACGAAGTTGGTCCAGCTGAGTGTACACGTTCTCCGCCTGGCTGAGTTCTTCAAACACGGGCAGGAGGTTGAGGAGTTCGGCGTCATCTACGTCGTCGAACCATGACGCCACGGGGACCTGACGAGCGTGCACGCGCACATATCACAGATTTGGCATCAATGTTCGGATCGATCAAACTCAAGCAAATGTTTGCGCCAGTTTGGAGGGTAAACTCACAGCATTGTTGGGGTGAAAGATGTAGGATGCGGGAGAATTATCCAAGATGAGCGTCTTATGAAGGTCTCGGCCCAGGCGGCTCAGATCTTTCACGTAGCAACCCTGATGGAAGACGCATGACTCCCGAAAGAGGCGAGTCCGGAACACGCTGTACTGGTCCAGCAGGTCCGTCACTGGGTCGGCGTACTGGATTTAAAAATATATTTATACATTGAGTGATTCTTTTGCATACCGCCAGAGTCCACTTTGAGAATCACTGGTGATGATGGTACATATGGTGACTATGTCCGCTAGCTACCTTAGCCAAACTGGCGGTGAACAGCACGCACTCAAACAGCTCTCCCATTCGCTGCAGGAACTCATCCACGTACGGCCTCTTAAGCACGTACACCTGCCAACACACAGCCCACGCATTGGTGACTTCCTTACGGGAAAACTCCATCCCACGTTCCAGGACAGCAGGAACTCATCACTGCGGTCACAAGTGTCTAGAAGCTCTAACATGTTTAGCATTTGGTCGGTCATGAAAAAGTACCTGAAAGCCATACGGAAGATAAACATGAGTATCTTCACTTGGATAGAAGTTAGAGACAGCTTGTAGTATTTTGCAAGCCTTATCTGGCATTTGCTGGACACTAGTATCTCAGCCCAGCTGTGACCCTAATGAGGAGAAATGCTGCAGAAAATGGACGGATGCATGTTCATCAGAAACCCCAGGTTAGCTGCCAATGGCCACTTCCTGAAACAAGTAATCAAGAATAGGCCGTGCCAGTGTTAACCAGCCTATCCTGGATTACTTGAACCAGGCAGAGGCCCACACAGATGCCTCGCCGCCATCGCAGGACTCAAGTCTTTGCCAGACGGCTTTTGTTCTTAATTGTCTTCCACTGTTAACGTCTTGGGCAACCCATGTTGAGAACACGAAATGACCGTGCGAGTTCCCATCCTGCTGTTGAGGCTTTGTTCAAAACGTGGCCAGTAGAGGTCACTGCAACCACATCAGAACTATGTCGCAGGCGCAAGCTGCACTGCCGCTTACCTGGTGTGTGGTCCCCTCAATCTCCACCGGCACAATGAAGTCCGCGTTGCTGATCGGCTAGAGGGGAAACAGAAGGGAGACGTACGGTTGGCTCGGTAGGCGTGTGCGCACGCACTCATGGACCCCGAGCAGAAGTTCTCAAGATGTTACATAAGCGCTCGCTTACATGCCATGCGTACTGCTGCTACTGCCGTAAATAACAGGGTATTTCACTCCAGGTCGTGTGAACATCCAGTCATTTGAGAAACATTCTTTTGGATTTACAAGCCAAGGTGAACACACAAACTGTGCTTGTGCGACTTTTCTCTGGGTACTCCAGCAAACTCATACTTTCTAAAAACATGTTAGCATGCTGGCCCCCTGGAAGACTCTCATTTGGAACACGTTTGTCTTTATGTTCCCAGCAATTGAGTGGCGACCAGTCCGGGCAGTGTCTCAACTGGAACGAGGCCCGTAATGAACGATCAATTGATCAGTCGGTGCCCACCTTGAAGGAGCTGTGCACCAGCGTCTCATCTAGATCGATGACCACGCAGATCTTCCCTTGGTCATGGGCGGTCACCTCGGGCAGGAGGCTGATGTCGCACAACTGATGACACACAAAACCGTTTTCACCGCTATTAGCCTAACATAATATAAGGTTAATATAAGCCATTTGAGGCATGCGTGTGTGTGTGTGTGTGTGTGTGTGTGTGTGTGTGTGTGTGTGATTTTGAGTTGTTGGGTATTGTCAAAAAGTTTCACATTCAATTCTATTTCAATTTTTGAAGCTCCAATTTGATTTGATTTCAGTTCTTTAGATTACGATGTTTGATCTCATTGATATTTTTACTAGTCAGAGAAAAACGTGTCATCGATATCTGACAGCCGATAACTGATGGATTTAAAACTAGTTGAACTGGTGGATGATAGATTAATAAATGGGCACATAGAAGATTCACTACCCACTACAAAATAACTATTACCGTGATTACACTAATAGTTACACTATTTGTGTTATTTGTTGATTTCTTTTTTTTTTTAATTTCTAAGACATGCTGAGTCTGGAATTTCCCTGAACTTTTTGGTTTAATTATAATGAATGAAAAATTAACATGACCTGAACATTTAACACATGCAAAGCTGAAAACCCTTTCAGGAAGCATATAGTTAGTCGAAGTAAATTTTGATGCCAATATTTTCCCCTTTTGTGCAAATTATTTTCAGTTTCAATGACTACTAATTGGCCTTGAAAAAAAGAACCTATTACCCCCCCGCCCCTAAAATTAGCACAATTGCAATTTCTGTAAATAGACATGCAGTTCTTGCAATCTATGAATAACATACAGAACATGCCATGGGAACCATTTCTCTCTCTGAGCTTTTTTAGTCAGCTGCCAGGCTGACATGAATTACTCTTCTGTTATATAACATGCGTACCGCACATTACAACACCATTCTTTCTTCAGCTAAAAAAAAAAAAAAAAAAGAGCAAGCGCTCGCCGTGACATAACAGCGACAACATACTCCACATCCCATTGGGTTGCTCCGGTCCGATTTCGGCAGGACTGAAGCGAGCGTACGTGGAATGCGAACGAGGTTACCTTGACAACCGCCGCATTTTCCGGGGCCTCCAGCAACGCCTGCTGGGAAGGCGGCAGCAGAGGCGGAGGTAGTTTGGGCTCATCCTGAGCTTGCAGGCAGCAGAAGAGCGCTTTGAAGACATTACAACTCCGAGGCTGCTTCAGGGCCGAGCGGCTCACCTGGCCTGCCACGCAAGCGCAGAGGAAAACATTTATTACACTCAAATGTCATTGCAGTAAACTTTGTCAACACATTATTGTTCAAATAAAATAAGCATCTTTATTTTGTTCTATAAATTACAACAACACAATGCAACTCCAAGAACAAATATTGCCACGTGAAGCATTCGTTTTCAGAAAATGGAAAATAGCTTAAAATGCAGGAATTCGCAAATGTCCACATCAGCCATCCGGCTTCTTTACACTCGTCCTGATTTTCCGCATAGAATGCAACAACATAGAAATGACAATTTTTAAGGTCCACTGTAATTTTGCGCTCTTCCTTTTGTCCCCCTGAGCATTTATCGATTTGTGAAAGCATAATGAGGAGCTTGAGGATTTCCGCTCTCACCTCCACAATCTTTTGATATGTATGAATTGTCAATATTTATTTTATTTTTTTTTTTATCTTGGTGAATTATAATACTAGCAATTTCCACCCCTTTATTGAAAAACGGGACAATACTTCAAATGGCTAGTGTAGAAAAAGCAGAAAAATGACTGGATTGTGATTCAATTCCCCGTTTGATTCATAACAGGTTAGCAAATCCGCAAAAATGTCGATAGTTGTTTCCCAAAGTAAAAACAGATGTTTGCAAATATCTTCTTTGGATGAAACACAAAGATAACCAGTCTGCTTTCATGGAGGACGAGAGCAATTGGAGAATATTTACGGTGGAGAAGCTGCTACTTAGTTAAACAAGGTCTCAAAATAGTTATTGATAAATTTGATGATTAACAGATTAATTGTTGGATATCTACGATCGACGTTGAGGGTCAGCGCGTGCCTTCTGCATGCAGAATAACACGGCCTGCGTGAAATCTGCTTTTACTGCCTCTGCTGCTGCCGCTGCTGCTGGAAATGGCCGGCACAGGTTATATAATCACGAAGGGCGGGAAAACCTACACTCACTTTAGAGCACTACCTTACACAGACAGAAAGCATTCCGAGCGAGGCCTTTGCAAGGCTGCCTGGCAGCCATTCTATCGTCGGACCTATAGCCTTGGTCACATCTCCACGGTTTTTTGACTATGGATCGTGGGACAAGCCTAAAGTCACAACAACAAAAAATGGGCATCACATCCCTAAGCTGTGAAAGCTTCCAGTGGATCATCAAGCTTCCTGGAAAGAGGAACCGATGATAAACGGGCCAAAAGTGTGCCAGTGCAGCTCAGGAAGGAGAAGAACGTTTTCTTACTCGGCAGAATGAGGACGTAGTGTTACACAACTCCGTGCTTGAGGAGACAAACAAAAATCCTCATATGTTGATCCACACATGCAAATACACTGGCAGATTTTTTACCCCCCAATTCACTGCGACCTTATCGTCTAATTAATCGTATAACCTAAACTAACATAATTGGCACTGACTAATTGTATCTTATATTTTTGGGCGTGTGCGGGGGGGGGGGGGGGGGGTGTCTGCTGTTTGAACGCCCCCCCCCCCCTCCAATCTCAATACACATTCTCCAGAAACATCGAGATTATTTACGGTGCATTTTGGCGTTATGCAAACGCAACCGCTACGTCCCCCCCCCCCACCTCCCCAGAATGCGACCCAAACTGCCGAACTGCGTTCGAAAAGGGAGCAAAGCGAGCCTGTTGTTGTGCACTCGTGTTTTTCCTGCTAGTGGCAAAATGAAGGGCTGCTGCCAAACAAGCTGCAACCTGACACTCTCAAATACTCGAGCAGCTTTTGTTTCTTGGCCAACAAACTCCAACAGCGATAATCAAACATCAACACACGTTTTGGATCGGACACTTTTAGTTCGAATTTCAGTTTAAATGCGACACTAATTCAAACCTACAACAAGCGTCATTTTTATTTTCGCCATTAACGTTGTAGTTGGACTGCTTTATTTACTTGAATTCCACATCTGCTTGTAATGTTTTTTTTTTTATGTTACGGCTGTCAATCAAGCGCACACTGATTCAACGTAGTGGGACAACAACAACAGTCGCAGAGAAAGATCATCTGAACGGTTCAAAGTAGTCTCACCTGTTTTGGGGGACACTTGGACGTCTTCTTTGTGCACTTGGGTGATAACAGAACTTTCCATCGGACAATCACGGAGCCCTCAAAATCCTCAAATCCTGTCCCCGGGCACTGACGGGCACCCCTCATTGGCTTCTGTCTTCGCGGTTCCGATCCAGTCGATGATTCGCCGAGCTCGCCTGTCACTGGCGTCTCTCCCGCCTGCTTGGCTTGACTACTGTCTTTCTGTCCCTCTGTCGATCTATCTTTCTCCAACGCTTATTCAGTTTTTTTTCCTTTGCAGAAGGAAAGTGCTCAATTCGGAACCGCTTTGCGGGGCTCTCTGGACACGACTTTTCGGCGGTGTTGCGAGCGAGCTAGGGGGGGGGGGGGGGGTCTTCCTGGTCGTCCTGGTCGTCCCGTGGCCGCCGAGTCGTCACTTTTGCAGCAGCAGCAGCGCCAGCAGTGGCGGCGTCAACATGGAGTAGAATCCAGCAGGCGCAAGCGAGCCGAGGAGGAAAACAAGCGAGGAAGTGGGGCAAGCCAGGCCGGTTTCAAGCTACCCCTTACTACACATAAACAACATCGGCCGGACGCGCTCCGAGGGCCCCGAAAAGACCCGCACCTCGAAGCTACACTTTGCTCTCAAGTGCAAAAAGTCCACCCCAGGACCAAATGACATAAATACGACTTTAGTCAAATAGCCCACGCGTTGTTTTTGTACGGTTGGCACTCAGCGGGTGCCCTAAAACCGACTACCTTTTCTGATTGGACAAGCCATAGCGAGGGGGCGTGGTTGAGGCATTCCTCCCAGGCCTGCACGCGTCACATTCCAGCCCGACGACGAGATGCTTTCATTCGCCAATTTGATTATAACGTTCAAAAATAAACGAATAAACAAACGACGATTGATGGTCAGTCAGCCATCCATCATAATCACTTTCTCATCTCTTTCATTTTGTGTGCACATTTATTAATCCATCAATTTATCATCCACCCTAAATATGGACAGCAAATGCTATCTATCTATCTATCTATCTATCTATCTATCTATCTATCTATCTATCTATCTATCTATCTATCTATCTATCTATCTATCTATCTATCTATCTATCTATCTATCTATCTATCTATCTATCTATCTATCTATCTATCTATCTATCTATCTATCTATCTATCTATCTATCTATCTATCTATCTATCTATCTATCTATCTATCTATCTACCGTCTGACGCAGGAGTAAGAATTATAACACTTTGCCTCCAGGTTTTTTAAAGGAATCATCCGTCCAGAATGGTCCATTTTTTGCTAACAAGCCCAATTTATGTATTTTTTTTAAATCAGGAAAATTATATTAGCATTTTCTGATTTATCATTTTATTTTGGAGAGACCACTAACGACTTTAAACACGCCCATCAAAAATTAGGGATATGGCCGCGCCTTCCTTCTATGTCTTGGCGGGAGTCAAGGTTGGGGATCGGAGACTATTTGTCCATTCAACATCATTGTAAATACACAATGTCAAAATAACTAGGGATCAATTGGCCCATCTCGACTTAGGCCCACATGAACCTCTGAAAATATCACAACGACTAGCCTTTGAAAATGACGTGTCGAATGCCCCCTTGCTAGGTGATCCAAATTTGTCTAAATCCAGGCATCCATTTTTTGAACCGCTTATTCTCAGGAGGGTTGTGAATACTTTTAAAAAAAAGAAAAAAAAAAAAAAACAGCAACATTATTTTAATGCTGCACAAAAATGCAATGACTGACGACCCGCTCGCTGAGAGTGGCTGAGATGGTGTGGGCGCCAGTCATGTGTTTTGCTGGAAGAGAACACCCACTGAAGACAAACCAAGCCCCACCTCCCATTCAACCCGCGGGCCTGCCCCGAGTAGCCTCTGCTGGAAGTTTCCAGGAAAGGGGCTTGGTGGACAGGCTGAGAGGCCTCGATGGGGAGACATTTGGCTCATTGAGAAAAACAAAAACACGAAGGCGGGAAGACTCTCCCTCTTACATAAGTCAGCCTCCATGACAGGAGAAGAAAAAAAAAAAAAACCTGTCCAGCTGCCACTCCTCACCTCACTCTTGCGCTTAGCGACCAGAATGCGAGCAAAGCTGAAAGTGGCAAGGCCGGATCACAATTGCTCAATCGTGTGCCGCCGCTTCAAAATTGAATTGATTGGAATGTGACAAATTTGTCTAAAGCAGCGAGAACGACGTTTCTGAACAAGTGTTGCAACATGTCCAACGGGATGGAAGTCTCATTCCGTACAGCTTGCATACCCAATGAGATCCGAAGCTAGGTCACAGATCATTGTTTTTTTTTGATAAGGAAAAATAAAACCCAACAATTTTCTAATTTATAAAAACATACATGATAAAACAAAATGTAAATCGTCAAACAGTTTGTGGATCATGAGTTCATGGCACAATCCAATTTAATGTGCTGTGACTGATTTGGCCACTGGGAGGCAATATAATACAGTCATGCAAACACAGAAGAAGAACCTTCTTCTTTTACTACTTTTTCTTCCTCTCAATAAGATGCTCTAATGTTTGTAATTTGTCATAGAGGATATGATGAAATGTTAAATGAATAAATACATTAAATGATTGAATAAATAAATGAATAAATAAATAAGAACGATTTGGATCACGAGTGTTATGGGATACGAGCTTGGCCACAGAACAAATTTATATCATTTTTGTCAGTCACCTTGTTTATTTTGATCATGCTTGTTCTTTTCATTAAAGGAATCATCTGCAAAATTTTCTTGACAATGAAATACTATATGCGGCTCAACCAGTCTAAACACAGCACTCTGATTAATATTGCATTTTTGGAATATGGGTTGGGAGCAAAATTCACCCATTTTTATCCATCTCAGGGGGCGGCCATATTGTCACTTGGTGTCGACTTAAAATGACATCACAGTTGCCAAGTCTCAGGTCACGGCTAATCCGTTTTAGGAAGCCGGAAATTGACAAAAACAGGATTTTCTCCGTTTAATTCATATTCCACACACGAAACCTTACTCAGAACACTACGTTGTAACTAGTTGGGCTGCACACATCATATTAGATTTTTTGTTTGACTTTCCCTTTAAATTGCGTCCTCATAACTCTCAATTTCTACAGTAACCAGTGAATTAAGATGCTCTGGGGTGAAAAGGCAATAAAAAAAAAACATCTAATTTCATGTGGTAATACTGCTCTCAATTCCAGTCCCTACCTAGGATGTTTTTGGTACTCCCCAAAAACAAGTCTTCGTTTATTAACCGGACAAAGAAGGCAAGCCAGCCAGCCAGCGCATCGACAGAGGCATCAATCATTTAAAGTGTTGCTTGTCCTGAGCAAGTATAAAAAGCCCTTCTTTGGGGGTGGGATCATTTAAGGGGTCATGACCACGGCGACAAAATCCTTGTCCCGAGACCACAACAATAAGAGAGAGATTCTGTCAGTTGTTGCTGACGTCCAGCTTGATGCAAAACAAGCATACGGCCTTGAGTCACATTTTTGGTTTATGTTTAAAAATAAGTGCGTTGGCTCCTGAGCCCTGATCATTTAGATGTAAACCAGAATGTAACTCAACGAACGTGTTGTATCATTACACTCGTATACAGTACTGCATTTCTCTGATCAGCCCGCACTGCCTCCATGTGGCCAAAGCATGAAGTGCAGGACCCACAAAGCAAGTACTAAGTACAGCAATGTTGGTGCGGATTAAGAAACGAGTTGAATTCGTTACATGGCCACGTTCGTAGCTCATAATACTCATATCTCAAATCCTATTATCCCGTCAAAATAAATGCAAATAGCTATCCAGCCTCCAAAATGTATTTCAATGAGTATTTCAAAATAGCACGGACGTAAAGAAAATAGACAATCATATATTATATGATATTATATATAAAATTGTTGTCACATTATATACATCAGAGGAACAAACATTTCAGTCGGAGGTATTCGGTTTACATTGTTTCTTTTACAATTTTACTTATCTGAAATAGTAACTACCCCATTATGACAAAGGAGTAAGAAGCATGTGTTTTCAAATGTAGAGAGAAAAAGTCATCAAAACATTTTACGGAGTAATTCCTAATTTATTGTGGTCCCACCATTGTAATAGACAAAATCCGCAAAGTAGCAACCAATAGTATTTATTCAGTGTATTTTTTACCCATATTTTAAAGTATCACTCATATAGTACTTCAACGAACAATTTATGCATGTTAGGTGCAGGCGTTATTTTTGTGGCGATTCATACATTCAACACTCGGCTTGGCACATAATCAGGAGTTGAAGCCGATCATCGATCAGCAAACTGAAAATAAAAATCCGATCAGAAGATGGACCAATCTGTCCAATCGATTTAAAACAATTCATTTGATAACTGTTCCGTCGACCCTCGCTATTCCCCGACAATTGGGACCGGCCCTGCCCACAAATAGAGATATATATAGTGAGATTTAAATAACTGACGCCCAAAGGTAATGACAAAGCTGAAAACGACGATAAACATACATTGAAAATGAAATATATACTATATATATATATATTTTTGACTGTATATGCTATGAAACTTTATCGGAGATGTGCAGTTCAACATCACCTGTGAGGCGACCTTTGACCTGCTCAAACATGCACGCATTCCTTCAGGACTCAAACTCCAGCTGCGGCTCAATAAAGACGGCAGCGTCGTTCCTTCTGCGGCCGCTTGGATCCAGGCAGTGCACACCGAGAGCAATCAGGCACAACCACGCCTGCACAAACAAGAGAGCAGCAATAAATAGTCCTAGTTTAAAATCGTTTTTGCACCTTGCATTTCTACTTATAGTTGGGGATGAAGAATGAACCCCGGATTCTCACTCTTATTTCATTTTGCTGAGTGACATTGGCTTGTCAAAAAAAAAAAAATGTTACCTACCAAGTATCCCACAAATGCCAGATAGGCTACAGACAGGAAGGCAGTCAGCACGTAGAGCCACACATGGCTGAGCGTTGATACGTAAAGCACCACAAAGTACATATTGATGGCACACACCACCAAGATGACCAGGCCGCCCCAGATCTTAAAAAACCTGCCAAAACAACATGGACTCAGAGTTTGCTTCCAAGCAGACGCAATCTAATCAATGCTGATGATGGCGGCGGCGGACTCACAATCCATTGGCAAAGTCCTTCATGACGGACGGCAAACTGGTGAAAGTTAGGATGGGGATGAGGGCAAACGGAAGCTGTGCGACACAAAGAAACTTTATTCGGACAAAGAGAGGTTCATGCACCGTTATAAATATATAGTTTTTCTTTTTCCTGTTTGCAGGTCCTGTTTAATCTAATCTACAGTAAAACAATGCAAGATAATCGGGGTAGAACTAAATTACAAAGCAGAAGTTGGTTTAAAAAAACTGACTTGTACATTGCATTAAGAAAATAAATCAGATGAACATTTTAGGTTTATCCTGAAATTTCACCCAAAAACCCATTATTGCCATTTTTTTAGAGAGGACTCTGTGTATAGGTCCAAAACAAAACCTACTTTACTCCCATCACATGTTAGAAGAACGGAAGATAGAAAATGTGTTACTCAGCTGCTCCACTAGGGTGAGTTGCATTTTAGCGAAGCGCGACCTGCATGCTCTGCATCACGTTGAGTAAGTCATTCATGCCAGTCAGATGTTGCACGTCCTGAAAGATGGCAACCAGCAGCGTGGGCACGATGGCCAGGGAGCGGGTCAGCGACACCCGAGCGAAGCGAGACCAGCGCAAGTTTAAGAAACCCTGCGGAATTAAAAAAGACGCTGTCATTCACGACTGTGCAAACGAGAAAAATATTTGTCACAACGCTCGGCTTGTGCACTGACCTCCATGACAAACTGGCCGGAGTACGTTCCTGTCATGGTGGAGCTCTGACCGGCCGCCAGGATGCCAACAGCCCAGATGTAGAGGGCCGCTGGGCCAAAGAAACAACCCAGTACCACTCCCTGAACACAAACAGAGGCTTCAAGCTGCAACTCTAAGCTTAGTGTCAAACTAAATATAAAATGAAGAGAATTACACATTTAGGGCTGTCATCATTAAATATTTTTGGAATCTATTGTCCTGAAATTTGCTTGACAATTACAGGTATATACCCCTTTGTAGATGTCCACTTCTAGAGTGTGGTTGTTGAGTGGAAACAAGTGTGAGTGAGGACTCCCTGTTTGGTTGCAAACGTTATTCTGAAATAAAAACGGCAAACAACTGTAGGAAAGAATTCAGAGAAAAGCAGAGAATGGCACTTCAAGTTCAAAGAGGAGAAACTCACCACTTGCACATTTGTGCGGTCGTAGAAGGCCTCTGCAAAGATGGCCACCACAAACACGTTAATGATGAAGGACACCAACAAGGCTATGCAGGACTCGATGAAGAAGTACTTGTTGGCCTCACGAATCTGATTCTTGCTCGACCGATCCACTTCTCGAGACTGAAAAAAACATTTGTGACCACCCGCCGGTTAGCTCCTGCGCCTTCACAGGAAACAAGAGCATCCGCGTCGACCTTCACCTTGACGAGAGCAGAGTGAAGGTAAATGTTGTGGGGCATGATGACAGCTCCCACGATGCCCACCGCCTGGCCGAGTTGGACGGCGCCGCAGTCTTTGCAATATGGCACGAACATCCCCATCAGCAGCTGGCTCTGGTCTGGACTCACGGTCACGTACTGGTTGAAAGGTGGAGAAGAGAGAGACGTACGACTGCCTTGTCAATCTCTCAGTCACCAGTCCAAGCAAATTCAAATGTCAACAGCATAACTAGTCAACGTTCCCTTTATTTGGAACCATCCTCAACATAGCAGTGCAATTGTTGTGGGGGGGGGGGGGGGAAGAAATCTGAAGATTTTGATGTCATTTATGTACTTACTGTTGTCAAATAGAAAAGGAAGCAAAATGTACATAAACAAATGTTTGTACCTCATATCCAAACGTGATGGCCATAATCGTGATCAGCAAACCGAAAAAGAGTTCCAACCTCCTCAGTCCTGCATGACGAGCAGACAAATTTTGTTCCAAGCACATGTTGTCTGGCATATTTTGACATCCAAATCACTTACCGTACTTGTCTAAAAAGAGGAAGCCAAACGTGTCGATGATTGTGATAAGGACGCCAGCCCACAATGGAATCCTGTCAGCAATCGTAGCAACGAGAGCGCTAGGCCACAATTTGAGAAAAAGTCCAATGTTTTTGCACGAGTTCACACCTGCCGGATGAGAGGAGATTAAAGGCGATGGCGCAGCCAATCACCTCCTGCATGTCGGAGCCGATGATAGCCAACTCCACCATCAACCACAGGATGACGCGTGGCACCTGCACACATGCCGCGAATGCAAAAGTCTCCCCACTTAGGTAATACAGCAAACATGCAGACATACTAATGCAGCTGAGATATTGTGTGGTCTCTCACGGTGTGGTAGTGGCGATGGCAGACTTGGGCCAGGTGCATCCCGGTGACAACGCCCAGCCGGGCAGCCAGCCTCTGCAGAAGCAGGCCGATGATGGTGGCCCCCAGCAACACCCACAGAAGCTGACAAACAGGTCCAAAACTATCATTGTTGACCCTCCAGTGATGCTGGAGTGAATGGTGGATGGGGGCCATGACAATGCGTAGCCCCCCTTTTTTTTTTTTTAGCAGGCTTTGCTCTTCTGCATATGTCAGATTGATCTGTTTTTTCTACATTTAATCATTTTATTTTTATGTCTCATGTAAAAGGCTTTTGAAATGACTGGATTAATTTGTGGTATTTTCTGATTCTGGTTGATTTAAACCATTCATATAGGTTATTTGAAATATTTTGGGGGGGAGAGCCAATTGCTTGCAGAGCCAATAGGGGCTTAGTCCCAAACCCCTGAGGATAAGTAGTTTAGTAGTGTAGTTTAGTAGTGTCGACTGCTGCTTCTTAGATAACTTTTAAAAAATCAGGTATTGAGTCTTTCAAAAAGAAGATCTGTACCTTAAAACCAGCCTTTGCTCCAGACTGAAGGTCCGACTCAATGTTTCCCGGGTCCAGATAGGCAATACTCATCAGGAAACCCGGCCCGGTGAAGGCCCACAACTTCCGCAGACTAAAGCCCCTCTGCTGTTTAGAGGAACACGTACAGAACCGCAGATATGACATCGGGACTTTTTTCCCCCCCCCCGTCATATTCAATGACATTCAAATTGTTAATTTGTATTTTGTGCTCACATCAAACATAATTTGTGGTCACAAATGAATAATCCTGTTTTTACATGAAAGCTGTGTTATTCATGCCAAAATGATATAGATTACCTCAGTGTCCTCTTGGGGTACAGGGACCCTCTCCTCCAAATAAGTACCAGAAGTGGCTCCATAGTCAGGACTGTGGAGGAAGGCACCCTGGTGTGTGTGTCCGGTCTGGATCACAAACTTGTTTCCGCAAACGCCAGCCTCTGAATTGTCTGTCACATGCCCAAATTAATTTAGTCTGCCTTTTATCATAGGTGATCTCAATGCAACAATTGGGCATCTTCTACGTTTTTAAAGGCATGAACTTTATGTCATGTCTGTCTTGCCATTACATCGTCCACTTTTTGCCATAGTAAGGGTATCAAAGTACCTTAAAAAGATAAAGTAAGGAGGTCCAAATTCTGGTAAGTTGACAACACTAAACAATAATCACCCATTATTGATGTGTTATATGATGATTTTAAAAAAAAAAAGCCACCTTGTGTGTTGCCATCTTGTGGTTCATTATTGGAACCATTGGGCGGCAAAGAGGAGGCGTGCAGATTCTCAGGTGGGGGGTCCCTTGCCCTGGCTGAAAGCACAAAGGTAATCCTTATCAACGTTAACTTCAACACATGCACGCACACACACGCAAAAAAATGGCTACTGTATACGCTGACATTCGTCAACGCATAAGCGATGCACCAAAACTGAATTCATGTCTTCTCTAACGACCCAAATTCTGTCATGTGGCCATACTAAATGTAAACAAAGGATTGCAGTGAATTTTCACACCTCTTCAGTGATTTACTGAAAACTCACCTATTTGCAGTTATATTTTATAACAAGCTGCGGCAAGATGGCGCGGAGGTTTTGGCAAATATAAAAGTGGAACAGTGTTCTCCTGCATCTTTGCTCTTTGCTCCTCATGAATTCACTTATTGATTTGGGGACTTTGCTCTCTGAAATGCCCATGATGGTGCCAACGGCCCGGTTTTCATGACACACAGTAAAATGTTGACGTGACACATTACTACTGTGAGGCAACTATAAAAATCCTTAGTGTATAGCTGTGCTCGGTCCTTTCACGGTAGTGTATTATATTTTACAACAGATACTCTTTAGCAATAGGTCTTGAATATACAGTTGCCCACTCTAATGTTTGCTAATCTTACAAGTTGTAATTTGGTATTTTTTTATCACATGTAGGTTTCCAAGCTTCATTGAACATCATTTTAAATTTGAAAAATGTCACAGCACACCCCCAATCTTAAATGTTACCAAAAAAATGGAAATAATGATGATCTCATTTTAATTTATTCAGATATTTGGTTAATAGTTCATATGGACCTGTTTAGTGGAACTTTGTAATTAGTCTGTTGCATAAATGCAAGAGGTGGACACACAAGCCAGTTATGGAAGTTTCCCTCTTTCACATACAAGTTAAATGATCAGGGTAATTATCAAGCTTCAACAGAATTTGCTGATGAGCTGATCACGGACATAGATAGATGGAAAAAAAATGGGAATATTTTCCATCCCTAATGATCTGGACCATGGATGGTAATAGCTGCTTAAATGCATCTATTGAAAATAATTGAATGAAAAATATGAAAACAGAATTTTACATTTTCTATTTTGTTTTGAAATAATTGGCTAGTGTATTATAATTAAATTAGAAATAGAAAGAATCGTACATAATCTTTCATATGTTTCATAAAATAAACAATTTCACGTTTCTTTCCAACAGATTCAAAGTTTAAAATCAAATGTGGCCCTTGAGCACAAATTATTCCCAATTTCTAGATTATAAATAGAACATAGGCTCAAAAACAATTCCTCTGATCTAAATAGGGGGAAGGAGAAAAACGGCATGTGCATCTTTATGGAAAAGCAAACTCACCTGATCGAAAAAGCCACGTTCCGAATAAATGCCAGATTCTTTGTTGTTTCTGTTAAACGGTGAAATATGTAACTTTCGTAGTAGAAGAGGTGGTTGAGTTTAGAAATCCCTAAACCTGATCCTAACCCCGAGTAAAACGTTTTCCCACTTTCTTGACGAACAATGAACTAAGGTTCAAGTCGTCAGCCAAAACCTTTTCCTCTCTTGTTCAATTTGTGACTGACAGATATAGTGGAAAGACGGCAAAAAGGAAAAGTATTAGAAAGCAAACTCACCTGGTCGGAGGAAGGAGAACATTCCGAACAACTGCCGGATTGTTTGTTATTTCTGGTTAGGCGGGGACATTTTGAGTTTCGGAGGAGGAGGAAGTATAAATTGAAAGGGAGTTGAGTTTGGACATCGGCCCTGAGTTAAACTGACCCCCCCCCACACACACACACACACACCCACTACGAGAATGAAGTCATGTGAAGGTGCTCATACGAACATTCTTTTACGTATTTTAAATGAACCTCAAATTATTTTCAACATAATTATGATTATAATTGTGCCATTAACCCACATTAAAACCTATCCCGTTCAAGTTATTTAGATGTGACACCACCCTATGACTGGGACACAAATAAATATGTATATCTTCTTCGAAACAAGAAAACACAAAAAAAGATCAATCCTACAACAATTCAAATATTTCTTCCAACAAATTTGACATTTACACAAAGCATTCAAATTAAAGAGCAAAGTAACAGATCCTCCTCTGCAGGAATCCGTCTTCCGCATTAAATTGAACCTATCTAATCATTTTTGTTTGTTTCATTTCATCTTTTATGTGTGTCTGTATGTTATGAAGCTACTCCCTTTTCTTACCATTTCAGTGAAAGTATTCATTGAAGGCAGTACTTGAATTTCAATCATGCACGTTGAAGCAGAGACAGAGTCGGAGTATTAAGAGATAATTTGATCTCTGGTTTTAATCCAATTGTGTACTTATCAAACGGGCGGGACTCGGCACACAGCAACGGCAGCAACAATCTTCAGTCGCTATCTTAAAGAGCTGTAAAATACTGCCTGGCTTTCGTCCCGTTTACAAAAAGTTGGTGCACTAAAATCTGATGGTTTGAAAGTGTTTATTTTGGCAAGCACCATTCGAAACAGAGCAAATTTGTGTTCATGTTATGTGATAAATAAAATGATATACCCATGCAGAATTCCCTGTGAAATGTACATTTCGTCTCTGTTTGGCGGAAACCTGTGTGTATCATACAACTTGAACAAAGCAGTGCCTGGGAACTCAAAACAAGCCTTTTTTTTTTCTTTTGAGTTCCTGTTAAGTTGTCATTTTGACAGTTTGGGTTTCCGCCCAACAGCGACCATATGTATTTATTGCAGAGAGATTATGTCTCGTTGATTTCTCTATTATTATTAGTCATTCATTCATCTTCCGAACCACTTCTCCTCACAATGGTCGCGGGTGTGCTGGAGCCTATCCCAGCTGTCTTTGAGGGGTAGGCGAGGTACACCCTGAACTGGTCGCCAGCCAATCACAGGACAAACCACCATTCACACTCACAATCACACCTATGGACATTATTGTTATCAGTTTCTTCCTGTTTGTTTTCTTTCTGTTCCGTCTATTGGCCAGCATTGGGAAGCTTGTTCAGATCAAGAATTGGACATACTGGAGGTGTCTGGAAAGGCTTGACATGTATGTATGAGTTACATGGTTTCTTGATCCGTACAAAATTGAAGTTGGAGTAGAAAACAAAAGCAGGAGAAGAGATGCAAATGTAACGCGAGGATCAACCGAAAGAGAAAAGTCTCTGTGCATCCTGATATTGAACTGGAAAAAACATCTCATTGTCTCCCATTAGGTTAAAAAGACTGTTTATGCCCCCCGCTCCCCCCTCGCATCCTTCCATGATGTATTTTAAACATTTTTTGTCATTTTTTTTTTTCCCCCCCACCACTTCCTCCATTATTGAAAAGGAGCATCTGGCTTCCTTTTAGTTGTAAGAAACAAGTGGAGAACTCCTGGCGAGTGTCTCGGTGTGATGTTGATGCTCCGGGCGTCACTTTGCCTCCTTTGCGAGTCCATTTACTATTTCGGCTTTCATATTTGATAAGGTGTCCTTCCGTTCATATGTAAGGGCTCAAAGAGGAGTTCTTCCGAGGTCCTTCTGGGCCTCATACGGTGGTGACCCTCATCACCACCTCCCGATTAGCGGCGGCCCCGATCCGCGGGTCGTTGGGCCGCAGCTGGCTGAGGATGTGCAAGATGGTGTAGCCGCAGTGGTGGTTCAGAATAGTTCTCAGCCTCCTGCCCTGGCGGCCCGCGCTGCCACCCGCCAGGCCGAGAGGAGTCCCGCGAGCGCCGCGGGCCCCCGCCTTGCCGCTCAGGCTCACCGGGTCGCCCAGGTCCTTGGCTTTCTCATAGTTTAAAACTTTCCACTGCTGGTTGACGGCCTGCCATCGCTTGAAAATGCGATAGACTGACGAGCCCTCGTGGATGATGAGGCCTGCGGGAGGAAGGAGGAACTCTTCAGAATGTTTGGTTGTCGCTAGCTTCTTTCTGACCCACGGCGTATTTAGCTAGTGACCCCGAAATAAGCATTGTCAACTTCTAGTGTTTTACTTGAATACCGTGGTGCCTTGAGATACAAGTGACCCAACTTGGGAGTTTTTGAGATATGAGCCATTGAATTTTTTGCTTTGACTTCCAAGCACAAAACCGAAAGAACTGTGATCAATTCTTCCAAAAAGAGTCTTCAAGCTGTTTTAGGTCACTCTCATCTGAAAGTTACAATCAACAACATAACCTGCACTAGCTGAACGCTAACATTCATGGGAAACGCCACAAGCACGCGGCCAACAATTAGCATCTATGCGGTAACCCTTTACGCAACATATATCTGAACAGGAATGGTGCTAGAATGTTTAAATCGTGTGTTTAACTATTTCTTTCCATCTTCTTTTCATAAATTAATCGATTGAACGGACAGATGCTTCCTGCGATGGAAGCACATGTGACGCCACCTGCCCCGCAGGACCAGATCGCTCTGTGACATCATCAGCATTTGCTTCCTTTCAACGTCCTTGCGGTCTCCTACCTGCACACCATCTGCTTCTTTCATTTGGCTTCCGTGCAACGTTGTGTGACCTCAGCGAGGGCCACAATGTGCACTGAATACAAGTAACGAGTCATATTTGTATTCATATTTCTGACGGTGTTTTGTTACACAAGTTGTTGCATAATGCATCCACTGGTCTATGTAATGAGAACCACAATGAGAGCTCTTGTAAACATTGCGCCCTTAAAAAGATGATAGTGCTCAGTTTTGACTCATAACAGATATGTTTTTTTGCCTGTTTTATTTTACACTGTTTGACAGTGATCCTAGACTTTCAAATAATTCGGCTATTTTTGGGCCGGGCCGATACCAATCACCTCCAATAATTAAATTAAATAAATTGGATGGATTGGTTCATCTTCTGATAGGCTTGGTGATTGGTCATGTTTTTGTTTTTTAAACTTGCTGACCGGCTCCAAAATCATGATTGTGTAAAGTCGACCCCCCTGCCCCCTCCAATGCATTTCAATAGGCATCAATTATAAAAAAAAAAAGACTAATAAAACACATTACACATTCTTAGGGCAACTGAAACAGATTCATGGCATTTCCTTTCATTTCAATGGGAAAAGATTATTTGATATGAGAATTTTGAGTGAAAAACATGGTCATGAAACAAATTGATCTTGCATCTCAAGGCACCGCTGTACATCTCTGAAAATACCTTTCGTATCGGACTTTACTAGTTTGTGTTTGCGCACTTTACCTATGCAGACGATGTCCATGAATCCGTACATGCCGTAGCAGATTTGGAAGAGCAGGTCCTGCCGTTGCCACTTCGCCGAGGGGCTGAGGGAGGACCAGATGAGCCAGGAGATGCTGGCGATGAGGAACAAGGAGCCCAGGATGATGGCGGCGATTTGCACCTTCTCGATCACCGTCAGAGAGATGGCCTGCCACTGCACCAAGGAAACACACAGACAGTCATGCAAAAGTACTAAGTGGATGCCATTGAGGATTGAGAACCTTTACTATTTTGGTGGTACGACAAGAGGATTTAGTTTGAAGCATACGCGAACCCTAAGAGAGATACGATCTTTTGCTAATGAGCTGTATTGTTGAGCAGAACCAAATGATCTTTTAGTTTCAAAAATGTCATTTTTGTTTCAAGAAATGAGACAAAACAACAAAGAAAAACTGTAACCAAATGCAATGGAACAGGATGATTTTTTTTTTCAGTGTACATTTTCACTGATATCAAACTTTTCCAGAAAATTCCTGTCAATTTTTATTCCATTGACATGGCCAAATGCTTTGTTTCCTGGCTTCCGACTTGCTCGCATTTCCATGGCAACAGCCAGCTCAACCAATCAGAGAGCTGCACACATGCACTTCATAGTGTGCAGGGAACCTTGTCCTCCTTCATACAAACATGCTTTTTTTTCTCTCCCGACCGAAGGTTGCACTATATTTCGTGGAAACATGCAGAAAAAGAAGATCAAAAAGAGATGAATAGATGAATTGATGGATGGATGCATGGATGGATGGATGGATGGATGGATGGATGGATGGATGGATGGATGGATGGATGGATGGATGATGGTAGGTAGGTAGGTAGGTAGGTAGGTAGGTAGGTAGGTAGAATTCGTGCCCCGTTTACAAATTGCAACACAAAAGTGTGACATCACCAGCAAAAAATAATCGGAGATTCTTTATTCAAGACTCAAGATGGCAGTTTCGCCAATTTTCCAATAAACTAATCTGTGCTTGTCAGTTGAGATCAAAAGGTAGCCTGTGTGTGTTTGATAGGCTAAGTGAGTGATAATAGTGATAATTTCATGTCAGTAAATGTTAAAAATGTAGATATAGAACGTCATTCGTCATTAAAGTGAATTAACTTTGATGACACTCATCACCCTGTCTTGTTCATAGCTGCCACATTTAGTGCAGGCCGTCTTGTCTCATGCAGATGAGGCCCTGCTCATCCCACCTCCTTCTTTGTGGTGTGACCATTGTGCGGAGAAAGTGGAGCAGCGCCGACATTAAGGTTGCACAATGAATCGAATTTTCATTGTCACCACCATTTTGGTAATAATCACCATTAAGATAATTGTCGGTGAGCGGTCAAAGCTTTTTTTTTTTGCCTTCAACTACAAGGACGCGAAAGCATGCTTAAGGCTTGTTCCTAAATAACAAGAGAGCGAAAGCGATTTAAAGTCTGTTTTAAAATCTCACAATTGGTTGAAGACAGTTAACGTAAATATTGTGGTCATCGTTTTGCTCAGGCCATTTATTCAATGGGACAGATGAATACGTACATGGGAAAGTTCAGGGCGATGTCATACCTGCAGAGGATTTTTGGTGCTGATGGCCAGAACCTGATACTTGAAGTAGCAGAGTTCACAGCTCCAGGAGCCCCTCTCGCTGATCCAGCGGATGAGGCAGGGCTGATGGGTGCAGCGCACCGACCCGTCACACCGGCACGGGCTCAACAGCTCTCCCTGCAGGACAGGATTGGTATGACAGCAAGTCAGGAAAACAATCAAGTAGACTCGCTTGAAAACAATAAGCGCTGGGTTACTTCCGGCTAGCAGAAAGTGAATGACATGAACTGAAATGGCAACTTTGTGTGTTTGTCTGAGGTCAAACACGGCGATACAAATCGATGTTTACGTTTAGCATCGATGCCAATAAATCGTAGAGCATTATATCGATTCATCGATGTGTATCGATGAATCGTTACACCCCTATAAACGAACATTTGGAGCAATACTAAAGGTTAGACACATGTTTCTTCAATTCAAAAGTTTTATTTGGACTTTTAAATGTTTTTCTTTAATTTGGACAAAAATCCGCGATGTAGTGAAGCCGCGATAAACGGAACGCGAAGTAGCGAGGGAAATCGCTCGTGGCGTTATTGCGATGACGATATTTTTGCGATATATTATACAGCCCTTCTTTCTCGCCCTTAAAGAGGTCAGTCACATCAGGCATGACTGACTGCCAGCTTAATCGCTCGTTTTGGATACACATGAAAGTCTGAGTGAGCATATCCACCTGCGTGTAGCTGTTGTGTGGCGCTAAAAAGGAAGGATGAGGAAATCCATGCTCATCCAATGATTGGCTAGCGGCCTGCTTACGTGAAGTAGCACTCCACTGTTGCTCAATAACGTCGGCGCTCTCAGTGCTGATCGAGTATCACGCTTCTCCTAAGATGGAATCTTTCCTCGGCACTCGCCGCGACTCTTAAAACAAAGCGCTCGAGTGTCTCGGAGACCGGAGGAATTGTTTTGATCATGCTCGCTTGCTTGCCTGCCTGCTTGGATTTGTTCATTCAAAACAGTAGTGGGAAGGTAACCAAGGACAAATACTTTGTTAATGTCATTAGATTGATTTTGAGTTTTTGTTCTTTTCATTTTGGCTGACAATCTGAGCCAAAATTATTTGTTTTCGCTTTTAACAGATATCACAGCATCTTTTTTCTCATCTTCACCAAATCTACTCTTGACATAAATATAAAGATGTATACTGAAATATATGACTAATTTCATGCTGCCCAGTTGACATTAAATTTGTGGTTAAAATTTATATTATAATAAAAATAAAGAGGGAGGTTTGCAGACGTACTATAATCTGAGTGTTTGCCATTTTGTGAGTTTGACACTAGCACAATGAATGAATGCTAAGCAACATTTATATTTCATAAATGTCATGATCATAATGATATGATGAAAAATAACAACGAATAAAAATTCTGATTTCTTTTTTAAAAAAACAAGTATTTATCACACTCACCACACCTCCCTATTGACCGTTGGCCTTCGCAACGTGTATTGGCATATTTTCATCGTAACCAACTTTTGAGGCTTTGCTAATGTGATTGTAACCATAACAACAGACTTGACACATCCTTGCATCATTTTGATGAGCACATAATTGACACGTCGATTTTCTTACAGTACAACGTTACTGAAGTAAGTGAGTACCAGCCATATTCTGACAAGATACTTTTGCGGACAAGTCAAAAAAAAATATATATATACATACACGATAGACATTCTACAGTCAATGTGAACTCTTTGTCAGGTCCGTGATCCTAGCACTACTACTGCCACAAAATTCTACAATTTCCCATCAACATTCATTTAAAAGGAGGAAAAGATCTTTGGCTGGATGGTTGGATAAAATTGAAAGTGAATTTCTTTGCTCATGCACATGTTCACATTTGAGGAAGATCTGCAAATCTAAAGGTCAAATGTGTGCTCACACTCAGATAAAAATAAGTCATCCATCATTTTAATGCATGATCACTTGGGCTTATACTGTAGCAAATGAGAGTGAAAGGTGTATTGGGAGATGACTGCTCCCTTGGCGGATGAAGTCACAAGACCAATTCTGGACAGAAAAGTGCCACTCTACATCGTGACGTTGTGATGCTACTTGGGCAATGCCATTTTTTAGGTTAGCAAGACCTTGGTGCATGTAGCAAGAGTGTGTCATAAAGCCAGTCAGTCTCTGGGAAAACGAGGCAGGGAGTCAGTCGACTGATGCTATTGTCACCCCTCCCTGCCTTGCCACCCACCTTCAGCCTCAGCGTCAATGTTTGCAAAGCAAATGATGGCTGGAAAACAAGCAGATGGAACATCTTTTATCGTATAACTCATTTCCTTGGCCTTAAATAGTGAATGGTAGCTTAACTAAACCGGTTGCTGGCCTACCTGACATTTGGATGGCAGTCACGATTAAAATTGTGACTGGACCATTGTGCGAATGATAGATTACACCCTGACGAGCCTGTCAGGACTGATATGCGCCGCCTGTCAACCGGCCCAAGCTAAAATAAACCCCTCGCTTTTCATCTTGGCTGTTAGCTCAATCAACTGTGCTGCCAAATTTCATTGTTTGGTCTAATTTAGCGTTGGTTTAAAGTCCATTCTGGTAGAGCGCATGCAACGCACTATAGCTGATTCAATTTATTGAGAGATAACAGACGTTTTTTTTGCCCTGGCAACCAATCAATTGGCCGAGAATGTGATGGCCGAAAAAAAAAGAGTTTTTTGGGTTTACTATAGTACTACTTTTTACGGACCACACCTAAACCCGATTATCTCCAGACTTGGTCAATAAACTCTCTGATGAAAAACAAAGCAGGGCCAGCCAATAGTTTATAGTTGCTCATTTTGAACCAAGGCACGACAGTGGTACCGAGAGAGCCAACAATTTTTGAGGTGTCAAAAATTCGGATCTAATTAATGAGACCATGCAGATTTTTTCAAACGGAGGCTGACATACATTTGTCAGAAGGGCAGCCCACATGTGAAGGCATGACGCCTGCCAGTAATTGGCCCGCTGACGGCCCCCATGCAAGACCTCTTCAATTATGAAATAAAAAGAAAATGGCAAACGTGCACCCTGCCTGCACCAGGAATACTCTTAGCACACGTGAATAAAATAATATCAATATGACCACTCCTATAAACTGTTGTATAGGACGCTAACTCTCAAGTGATGGGTCGCGGACCCAAAATGTCTCTCGTCCCTTTTTTCCAGAAGTCTGTATTTTCGAATGCTATTTTTTAAGAATGCATTTTCTTTACGCGGATTAACTTGAGGGGGCAACTGAGCTACAATTGTAAAGGGCGTACAGGTCCCATCAGCTGAGAACGGGCGGCACAGTGAACTGAGCTCGTTCTTTGTCTGGAAGTCAAAGCGGGCAGCTCGAGACTGAGTCACGTTCCCGTAGAGACCAGACGTTGAGGCGCACGAGAGCGAGCGTACCCTTAAGTGTCGTCCGCTTTACTACGCTTCACAAGACAAATGCACACAATGAGGTAGATGTCATTAATTAGCACATGGGGTGTAATAACTCGTGTGTACATGGGAGAAGTGACTAAATGGAAATATCCATCTGCGCTTCTGCACCATTATCAAGTCGTCGCCTTATCATCTTGGCCTTCAGGTGGATCTGCTGCCGCTGAGCACATCAGGTGACAGACACGAACCACAGATGCGCACCATTACATACGCTTTTGTTTTGTTTCAGAAATGTGGGTAAGTGCCAAAGCGTTCCTACGGCGAGAGAAGTGAGAGGTGTGAATGACAGGCGGTGATGGTCCGTTTATTATGACTCATTTGCACTGCGTTTGTTTGTCATTGCGCAGATCTAATTGGCTAACTTTCTTTGTTGCTATGCTGGCAGGGTGGCGAATGTTCCTGCCACTCTTCCAACCCGGATGAGTTTAAAAACAACATCGGCATACGCGCTTTTTCGTCGCTTGTCCGCATAATGGGTGTCCGTCGAGGACGGACAGAATGACGGATTGGCAAATCTGTCCTAAGTGCCTACCTGCGGTTATGGAGAAAATGTTACCCCACATTTCTTAAATATCTTAAACCCCCTCGCCCACAAAGCAAGCTCAGAATCATGTTTGAATGTCCTAAGTTTGACTTAATTCCGCATTGAATAAAATGAAGCAATTCTTCCTGGATCAGATCGAGCTGGGTCCTCCTCTGCACTCTCCTCTTTAGCCCCTGCCACAGGTATCCAATGAGGTTGATATCTAAGGGCTGAAATGGCCAGGGGGGGCCCTTGATTCTGCGTCTGGTGAAATTTTAAGTATATAATTCTGCAATATGAATCAAATTTATTTTAAGTTTTTTAACATTTCTTAACTAGGGGGACTGTATGTGCGTCTTTTTGAATCTGAAACCTTTTGAAATATTTATTATCAGGGGCGCAGCTACAGGATCCACGAGGGGGCAAGGCCACCGCTTGTCACTCTAGGGCCACCAAACTGGCCTAGGGGGAAATTTTGATAGCAATGATTTTCTTGCCATATTCACATCTATGCAGTATTCTTAGACCCCTCGATACTCTGCCCAAAATCTATCTTATAATAATTGCACATTTAAAGACTAAAACTAATAATCAGTCCAACGAACTGAACATTTGCACTTTTATAAAATAGGTCCATATGTAAACATTGTGTCAGCACTAAAATGTATTTAAGCGCTATTGGGGAATGGGCGGGTCTACGTCACAGGAGGCAGGCAAGCGTCGTAATGTGTATAGTTTCCTGGCTTGTCATATTCACTTGTCACCTCGCATCTGAAATGGTGATTCACTGCCATCAAACTCATGTGCACATTCCTACGCTTGAATCTGCTCATTTCTTGCTCTTTTAAGTGTCAGCCATGGAAAGGATCATCGTTTTGGGATGTTTTCAGATGTTGACGTGGGCCCAAGTAGAGAGGCTGGTTGATCCCTGTTATTTTGATATTAGAAGCGACGTCTGTCCAATGATTTACAATTCACTTCTTATACGCAACATCAATCAAACTCATTCATTTCACACCATAGTAAGCACATAAGATAGCTAAGGAGTGATTGTTTATCCATCCAGTCATGGTTTCGTGAAATGAAATGCACCCATAGGCCAGGGGTCACCAAGTCTGGTCCTCAAGGGTTCCAATCCGGCCTGATTTAGATGCATCCCCAATGCAACACACCTGATACTGAGACTTTTGTGTCATTGTGCTTAATTAAGCTCAGCAAAATATTGCTGTTTACTGTGATGGGCACTGGATTTGTGTGAATTTTATTTCCTGAAACCCAGACTGTGGTATGATAAACAATGACAGACGCATGCACGGCCACCCCTCAAGCAGGTGTTGTTTACCCCACAGAAAAATCTCTAGCTACGCTGCTGATGATTATTGTGTAATTTCATTCTTTTGTGTTAATTGTTATTGTAAAATATTATGTTAAATCTCGCAATAACTTTCCACGTTAATTCGCGAAACTTATCACGTTAAAATGTCCAACTTCGCACATGAACGTCAAATGAGCACCCCCTCCAAAATAAACTTCCGCATCTTATCGGCTTGGAGGAGAAAAGCCCGATAAACTGTTGTTGTTGTTGCAGCTGCTGACGCGTGATGTAAGAAGCAAGGCGGTTGGAGGATGGAAGTTGCAACAAAGCGAATGAACGCAGTACCTGCTCAAGGCCTTGGAAGCAGATCCTGCACTGAGGGCTCCGCAGGCTGCTGGCGGTGCTGGCGAGCGAGACAGCGTCCAGGCCCACTTGCAGCTTGGGCTCCTTGTCGTCGTAGGCCTGCAGGCTTCGCGGCCGCGGCTCGCTGCTGCCGTAGTAGTCCTCTTCGTCGTTGCGCGAGCGGCAGTCAACGAAGGGCGGCCAGCCGCAGCCGCCCATCCCCAAGCCTCGCATGGCGGCGGCCGAGCGCTCGGAGGAGGAGCCACCGCCGGACGGGCTCGATTCGGATCGCATCAACACCAGCACTTTCAGTTCGTTTAGAAACATGCGGATCCGATACTTGAACATGTTGGGCCGCTACATACACACGCGCACACGCACGCCGATACACCAAAAGTGCGCCTGGATGGATGCGTGTTTACGCTCCTCGCTTGGACAATTCACGCGCTCACTGCCGGCCAAAAAAACGAGCCATGTGTGCCAAAAGCCAGCGTCCATTCCTCACAAAACACGTCCCATATCATTTGTCTTGTGTCGGGCAAGCAAACAAGACAGCCGGCGTTCATGTGCAGCGAGCAGCTTGCAGCAGCAGCAGCAGCAGCGACGAACGCGAGACGAGAGAAGGACGAGCCATCATGTTCGCTCGCCGAAGCAGAAGACAGAGCGACGCCGACGCGGGCGACTCGACGCGGGCTGTGCAGCACCACGACCACGACACGCCATCCACGCGCTCACATCTGGGAGCCTGGGCTACAATCATCATCCGACAAAAGAGCCAAGCGGGCCGAAGAGAGACTTGCGAGCTGCATGGCGCCTTCAAGACAACAAAAGAGTCACAGCGTCCGCCTTCACTTTCTTCCTCAGTCCATCTCCTCCCAAAAAGACAATCATTTGCATTTTCCGGCAAAAACAACCGAGTGCTGCCCGTCTGCCACCCTCGCCGCCATCAAAGGTGGAGGAAGGCGGAAGGGGAAAAACAAACAAAAAACACAAGGCACCCTGCGGTTTTATTCGGGCTTCGAGTCCGAGAACCCAGAAGACCAAAGAGGCGTCCCACAGCAACAATGACACGCCAGCAGCAGTAGCTTCGATTAGTGGAGAGCGCGTCGATGCTCCTGATCAGGATGCTGCTCGCTCGTTTCCCCTCCTCCAAATGGTCGCTCTCCCATGAAGCTAGTTCCGGAAAAAGTGTGCTGACATCCTGTCCACGCACAAAGACTTTTATTTATTTCGATTTCTATCGAGAGGGTGGGTGAAGCCCTGCGAGAGGCGGTCGGCGTATTGACTAGGCGCTGTCCGTGGTGCTGATGCCCCACCCCCTCTTCGCTGACGTGCATGCGCTTGATGCCAAAGCGGGGTCTGCCCTCCCTTCCTGTGGGTCACAGCCAGCTAGTTTCGGGCGCCCTCAAATTGAACAATACAGAACAAACGGCTTGCTTTGCAAGGTAAAACCGATCAATGACCATTTCAATCAATCCGAGCAACAGAAAGGTCAACTCATTAGCCAGTACATGTGAACTCTTATGTCTGAATTGACAACGCATATATTTTACAACCTGTCGAAATCTAAATTGCGTTCATGTTCCAGCTCACCTCTGAGGAATTGACCTGACCAAATATCCTGATTTCAACTGACACTTGACACTGAGAATCACTCTACAGATCGAGAGATCATTAGGTGTGCTGTGCTAAATGATCCAACATCGCAAGCCTTCATTTCACAAGAAGTTGGTTCTCCGCCGTATCGTGCATATGATTGGATTATGACCTTCACATCGATAGAAGTAATCAAGCAACATCATTTTCTTTCATGAGCAATCATTTCTATTTCGACCACACCATTAGAATTCTGCCATAAGTGGACGGGAGTTTGAATCTCACATCTCGTTCGGAGTTGGCATTTTAGGTCGATTGAAAAGAGTTTAAATTGCTGACATGTTGGCAATCTTCGCCGCTTTAGTTTGAAGGCGGTAGGAGTAAGAGCAGTGAAAGCGTCTTGGTCTCATTTGTCAAGATGGCCAGACAAGTTAATTAGAAAAACATCAGAGGCGCGAGTGCAAAGGTCACTCTCATCTGCTGTTTACAAAGAAGACGCCGCCGTCGGCGCCTCTTCAACACTCAGCATTCTGCTCCATGGCAACGTTTGGCACAAAATGCCCTGACACGTTGATCGCCATGGATTTTTCACACTCTGTTTGTTGCAAATATGGATGTAGCCTTTCAATGCGACATGTATTCTTCCCATGTGCCAGAGTTAGCAAATTTGTATGGGCATCCACAATGAAGACAAATAGAAACATGTGGGGTTAAATCATACAAATTAAATTGTTCCAAATTATGAAGGCTCATGCTATATTTAGTTCCCCCGAAAGCCCCAACATTGTTTAAATCAATGAAATAATGCAGATTTGATGAACAAAAATGATGATGACAGCAGTACTTATTTAATTAGTGGTTCAAAATGATGATGCAGAAATATTAAATAAACAAGGAAAAGTATTGGGTGGGTTAGCTTGCATGCAGCTTCTCCTTCTTCTAAGGAGCTATAGTTCCCGAGACCGTTCATTATATCCGATTGAATTGTCTGATTTCGAAGCAGATTGGGTTGTTACAAAAATCAGACATGCAGCTTTGATACAACATGAGTCATTTTATAATCGTGGCTTTAACAAAGACACCATGACTCTACGAATTGATGTCTATGCCGGCGGCTGCCTGACTCAATCATGAGTGTTTTGTTTCCTATTTCAATTCTAAATGTTTGCGCGGATTGACAACTTGTTGCGTCTTTGCCGTTTGAAGTGCTAGCCGAGAGAAAAAAGCCCGGGGATCAACATTCATTTGTTTGCTTACATCAAATCACCGAAGACTTGCAGGGTGCCATGAAAAGATTCAAAACAACATCAGGTATGACGACTTCAACGTGCAGAAGAATGTGTAGCCAGATAAACGTTAGCTCTTCAGCATAGTGCAAATGATTTATTTCACGACACTCTTGTAAAAGAGGTGACATGATGTACTTCATTACCGCCGTAAGCCACATTTCCCCGATGACCAGCACCGCTGCTCCCCCCACACGCACTCACGTCGGCCTTCTCTCCGACAAGCAAGTAAGCAGCATTCCTGCCCTGTTTTATTATTGATAGGCCTTATTGACCTGTTTGTCTTCCCCCACTGAATGGGAATGATTTGCCTTCTAGTTTGTCTTCACTGAGCTGTGAAAACAATCTGGATTTTCATCCAGAGGAAGAAATAAAAGCACACCACTTGTGCTGCTGTATATGTTGCAGGCTGGCTGGAATAGGGACGATATTCTATGTAGACCAGGGGTGCCGAAAGATAACAGACAATGTTGACTTGGATGTTGGCCGACAGTGACCATCCAAGTGTGCATTTAAGAGATTATTGATCGAGAACCTCCTTTCAATGTCTGCTCAAACACTGCGCTTGTACAGGGAGCTTTTAGCATCCACTGCGACTGAAACGCGTACACTTCATCTGCCAGTCCCACATTTGCATTTGATCAGGACTAGTTTTGAAAAATTGCGGCAGGTTTCCACGAAGAACAAAGTGACGCAGAGGGCCGGATCTGGACGACACCCTTGCAGATGCATCGTTGTCGTGTTTAGAGAGCATCTTCTAAAGCTTTCAGAAGACAGATGGCCATCTCTCTCTCGCTCTCTCTCTCTCTCTCTGTGCAATCCTCCACAGCTAATGCCAGCTAAAGCGCCCGTTAGGCATATGGGCCCGTATCGCAAGGCGGAGACTGGCATAGGATCCACATGAGATTCGGAAATGCTCTCAATAGCTTCCAGGGACGTTCTTACGTGTCAGGAAAATGAACCTAGTGGTCAGGGGCATTGGTCCAGCATGTATACACACACACAGACACACACACACACACACACAGCGTATTTTGGGCACCATAAGGCAGACTTAAAGGCTTTTTTTTTTTTTTTTTTTTTTCAACCAGGGGTACTTTGTTCAAAAATATATGGGTCACTACTGAACCATTTTTAAGAAACTGCACAATAACCTAAGATAGAAATGTTTTTCCTAGTCTGGTAAGTTTCATGAGTTTTTGCCTATGTTTAGACCCCATGAAAAATTTCCTTTGCAAATGGTGCATCACCATGGCAACAAAATAAAATGCTTTCAATTACTTCATCTTAAACATTTTCAGATGAAACATCTGTATCTGTACATTCACATAGCTCACGTCATGCACATTTTAGGGTGTAGCTACCAAACACTCTTGTACATCTGAGGGTGTTACATATACCTCTCAATTTTTGTAGGTCAAACCTGCCGGGACATGGATTCATTAAACCTCACTATAGATCCATCTTTTTTACACTCGTGCATGAAATCTTTTTTGAGTTATGGGCAAAGTTTGGCGAGGTTTTGTTAAGGTTTAGTTCTTCATGAATGTAATTATCTATTGAGAACATCGTTATTTATGAAAACGGGGACCTCACAGTGATCGATAAAAACGTTTTGGAGATGTCAGCGTTGTGGGATTAATAAAAGTTATCGGACTTTACTGCAAATATTGGAATTTAGGTTGTAATGCTGGTCTGTGTTTCTCATCACTGCTTTTCCATATTGTTTCCATTGTAATTTGCAAAATTCTCCAATGCCATTAAAACACACATAAAGGAACAAAGAGTCCAAAGTATGGTCTAATTTGAGATTTTATTACTTGTAAAATTAGGTCCCCAAATGAAGGGAAAAATACAATTCAACCACAAGCGCACACAAATTAAGGGTGTGGTGTAAATATTGAGCAGAATATCTGGCAACGCATCTGTACACAGCAGGGGAAACCTTGTCAGCAGCAGCAACAGTAGCAGCAAAACATGCACTGGCTGTCACTGACAAGTTCAAGTAAGACACGGATCTAAAGTTGGCGCTCATCTATAAGTTAAAAGCTCGTCAACGAACGCCATTGCTGTAAATAAGCACACCCATCAAAGATCATTTAAAATAGACAAACATTATTCCACACATTTGTACAAAGCATTCATTTAATAACACTGATAAATGTAAAGGACTCCTGGCAATTATTAACAAAGGAACTGACTAAAGAGGACAGCAACTGAGGCCATTTCACACTTCACAAGAAAACAAAAGAAATCCTCGACCAAGTGATGGAGCACATTTTTCTCTTGCCCTATATATACTGTTTGCACTACACAGTCTACATTGCAGGGCTGACTGATATGGATTATTTCTGAGCCCGATGCAGATCCCAATATTTGGCAGAAAAAAGGCCCCCCCCCCCCAAAAAAAAGACTTACTGCCAAATTAATAAAAGAAAATGTATATAATGAATCATGACATAAATATTTGGTCCCATAACTCATTCACTGACAAGGAGACAATTATGTTTAATTTTTGTTTTCAACGGAGAATAGGTGGGGGAGTGTCTGATGCAACTCCACACTAATTTCAAACAACTTAACTGACCCACAACTACCAGTGATATGCAAACGCTGATACCTAACCAACACTTTCTCCTGGTTTCTCTGGCTGGTTAGATTTGGGCTGAAATGGGCTGGAACCTACTGACAAGTTATACGAAGCTAAATCATAGTGCAACACAAGGGATGAGAAGCTACACACAACATCACTATTATGTACAACATCAAGTCTGCAGTCCGTTGGCAATCCAACTTGGGACAGCTGGCTCAGTTACAGTTCATAAATATTTCAACGTGATTGACTACCTTACCCTTTGTCGAAACTACACTTTAATAGCAACATGACAAGATTAAAAAAAAAAAAAAATCCTATCTCTCTTTGGATTGGCCACTTGAACTTAGTTCCTGAATTGCTTTGCAGTGCATTATTGAGTAAGTAACGAGTGACTAATTTCCAACTCTAACTGTATTTGCAATATTTGTTCATTCCTTACTCCCTAACCACTAGAAGCAGCAATAGGACAAGATTAAGCTAAAATGTCAGTCAAAGAGCCAGTTCGATTTGAATACAATGCAACAAAATTTTTAAAATTCAAATGATGGGTTCAGTAGAAATTGAGTTTGTGTTGGAGAAAATGAGCTTTTAGAAAATCTGGTCAAAGGGCTTCTAAAAGAGCAAAATTGGATTCTTTTTCAACATTCCTTCTCATTTGTTACTCAGGAAATCACTTCTTCGATTGGCTGACAAGTTTCAGTTCAAAATATTTACCAGTAAATTGGTACAGGTCTACTAGCCCACATGTTAAAATTCACATGATGTTTCAAACAGTGTCACTTGCTACCAATGTTACATGTGACTTTAGTAACTATTTAGGGTTGCAACTGATGATTATTAATAATCCATTTGGAATTAAATAACGAATGAGTAAAAAAATAAAATAAAATCAACCCCCCCTTCCCCTCAATTAAAACAGGACATTTGGAATTCCATAACATCCCCCAAGAAATGGGCAAAATGATCATTGCTATCAAAGCTGATATTTGCACATATCTTTTTTTGCTTAAACAGAAAATGCCTGCTTTCACAAAGCAAGCCTGAAATGTTAAGAGCCAAAAATTGAGAATAGTTGGCCAACTTGAACAATTAATCCTCATCAAAACAGTTGATGATTATTTGGATAACCGATTAATTGTTGCACCTCTAATGCAAATTGAAGATTATTAGTGAGAAGAGCAGTGTGGACACTTGAGAAGTACATGGACATGGGGGACTTTAGAGGTGTTAAAAGTGCCCATTCCATGTTTTTGTTTTTTTTGAGAAGATTCCACAAAGATGGTGGCCACTTGGTCACGTTGCTAATTTAAACCTTTTTGTGACACAATTTACACAAAAGCTACTTTTGCTCCACACATCCAGTCTTTTCCCTACAACAGTCTCATCAGACAGACCAGCACGTGTGCTGTACATGAAAAACACATCCAGGGATAATTTGTGAGACGCCTCTCACTTGTTGGCTTGGGTGGCGGCTTGTCTGTGTGGCGTGCGATTGGTGAGTCGAGTCCGTCGGGAACTCAAATCAAGGCTGCATCGCGATACGGGCGAGTGGGGCTCACCGGTATTACGAATCATCCTGTCATGCGCGAGTCCCCGATCGGTTAAGCATGAGCTCAGATAGGTTCTCGGTTCCAGGTGAAGAAAGCGTGTTCTCAGGTCGGTTGGGTAGCATGTCTGTTCCGCGTCGAGCATTGTGTACCGGTGAGTCAGAAAGGGCGCGGAGCCGTACTGTTTACACGCGTGGGGCAGACTATAGGAAAGCACTTGGGTTCGCTCGCGGGTCCTTCTGGTTCCTGTAGCGCACTGCCAGCCAAACTCCCAAAATCTGGAGGAGGATATTCATGAAAGTCAGCGGAGATCAACGTTGTGCAGCCAAAGATGAACTCTTGGGAGTTTCTGGAGACAAATCCTTAAAGGGACACTGGTACACGTATCGGGCTAGCTAGGGAAAAAGCGTCCAATGCTGAAAAATGAACCTCTATATTGGTTTAATTCACTTTTACGGTGAAACAGGCACGTCCAATTTGGCCGCTAATCACAGAAGCGAAGTCACAAGTTGCTGATCTCCACAGACAATGCTCATTCAAAAAAAAAAAAAAAAAAGGAAAAAAGAATTCCATACTGGAGGTATTGCTGCAGTACAGATTAAGCGCAATTCCCAAATTCTGGACCCCAAAGTCCGTGTAAAATCAAGATTTAGCTGTAGTTGTCGGGGGAAGCGACACTACTAATTCATCATTTCGACCCTCGTGACGATCAGCGGTTCGGGTAATGAACGGATGAATAAATTTCCGTCGAAAAGATGGAAGTCAAGCCCGCTGCCACAATGTTTCTTCATGGTATGAAATACGGTCCCATGCCATCAAGGCAATACGGAGGCCACTTCAAATTAAAAGCTTAACCTGAACATTGATGTCCATGTCTTGTTGGTTAGGCTTTTAATTTGAAGTTGCCCCTCGCAGCATGCTGGAGTTGGCATGCATCGAACCTTATCTAATACAAATGGAAAATAAAATAAAAACTACAACTTGCAAATAAAAATTTTAAGATCAGACTTTTTTTTTTTAACGTGTGCTCTGGCTGACGCTCATGCGCACACGGTCAATCTCTCACCTCGGTGAAGCTGAAGAAGAGCCCGACGCCTCCGAGGATGTTGAGAGCCTCGCTAGCATGGTGCTGCATCACATCCCCGCAGGTGTAGCATAAAGTCGTATTCTTGCATAACTGCAGTCCAAGACACAAAAATAGCAGATAAGGCCTGTTGGTCTGCGGCGCTGCGAATCCGCAAGCTGTCAGCTGAGCTCAAATGTGGCCTACTTACTCGGCTCAAGCTATTGGGACAAACTGTGTAGCTAAAAGCGAGGGAAGCTGTGGATACTCTCGAGTTGCTCACGTCGCTATTTACCAACCAATGTTATTATGCTCAAGCTGTGCATGCAGTTTCTCCAAAGTGAAAGGGGACATTTCATTTGCAGACTTACAGCGGGACAGTTCTGCCAATCCTTTTCAAACTGTTCTCGTTTGCTGGTGACATTGAGAAACCCGCAGCAGTTGAGCTGACTCTCCAAGTCGGTCTTGGTGTTATTTTCCAACATTCCCCATGCTGAGTTCAGAAGTCCTTCCTGGAAAAGCACATCAGGGATTCTCAGCCTCATACGTACATTGAATGAGCAACAATTTGAATAGGGTTGGCCATTGTTCAAATTTAGACGATTCTGGTTCTTCAATTTGGTTCTGCTTTTTTACGACTCTCCGTTCAGATTTTTGGGAAAAGAAAGTAAAAGTTTTGTTTATGAACTTCATTATAAGTTAGTCAAAGGAATATTCTTAACAGTTATCTTATTTAACTTATGTTTTAGACATTTTTACAAGGGAGCTTTCTTTATATTGCAGAACCTAAAAATACAATATAGCAGGTACTTTAAGTAAACTTATATTCCGATGATGAGCATTCCTCAACTATCTGTCTTTTTGCCACGTGTCCCATCTTTTTTTAAGCGCGTCGCAGCCATAAGATTCTAAATGAATAATTTCCTTAAAACAATTAAGTTGACTGTCCATACATCATCGGAATTGGGTTCGTGAGTAAATAATTTTAATTATCAAGTAATTAAGTCAATGTGTAAAGGTGCATTTTGGGTTGAGCCTGAAAAACGAGCAAACTCACCTGCTGGCTGCGGTTCATTGCCAGGCAGGAGCAGGACACTCCGAATTGGAAGAGGAAGACGATGAAGAGAATGACCATGTACTGGGAAGCCAGACGTTAAAGAAAGCGTGCGAGGCTGCTTTGAATTTGCTGCGACCGACTGACGCGGGTAAAGGATACGAAGAAAAGCATGACTTGGTGGTGCTGCATGGCTCCGACGAGGCCCACGATGGCGATGAGGAGAAGAAAGACGCCCACGGCGATCACACCGCCGATGATATGGATGCTGGAGACCAGGCCGAAACCCTTCCCCCACGCCGCCACGCCAATCAGCAGCAGGCCGACCAGCTGGGCATCACATAAGGAGCATCTCACAAACAGCTCGACTGGGCCGCTCATCCGTTAGATCAATTTGTTTAAGTTGATTAGCCAATATTCCATTGTAGGGTGTAGACACTAAAATATGTTAGCGTACCACACAAGACTTCACATTACATCAAAAACATAGTCATCTGGGCGTGATACTAGCTTTCAGACATGACAGTGTCAGAAATGATCAATAAATAAATTTGTTGCGTTCTGTTCCTTACTTCAAAAGACTTGCTATCGAAACAACAGCAGTATAAAAAGGATGTGACAACGTAGGAGAAAAAAAAACACGAGATGCACTGAGCCTCATAGCGCTGGCTTCGACTACCTCGATCAGCACTCGATTCATAAGCGGTACCGGCAGGGCCTCGGGATGGAACAACAAAGGCAGCGAAGCAAAGTGACACTTTTTTCGCCCGAAGATTCCGTCTAATGATACACAGATAACACTGTGTGCTGGAAATGACTTCATTCATTGTAGATGTTTTTCAACGTTACCAACATAAAGAAACTTTATGGCATCGTGTTGTTACCTTCATGGAAAATTCGCTCAGGATTCAGTCACACTGAGGTGTCACTAATGGTCAATAAATTTTTTTTTTTTTTTAGCTATTTCAGGTTCAGCAAAATGTCTTCAGGCGGTCAACAGTACTTTTTCTGAACCGCCACTATTAAATAAGCAAAAATACAAATACATTGTACTTGGGGATTGTTGGAATGTCAGTGCGATGTAATTATGTCAATACTTTTGTCACGGAGTAAAAAATTGCGCAATCAACTCTGAATTGAAAACATTGTAGTTCCTGCAAGTATTTGTCGGTTATGCCGTGACAATGTGGCAGAAAATGTTACTCTGGAGCCCTGATTGGTGCTCTCTGTATGGTGAGCCAAAGACAAGACGTAGTCGGTCAAATCCATGGGCCACATGAAATGATGTGGTGGGCCAGATCTGTCCCCTGGGCCGTGAGTAATATTCTATAAAGTCCAATTTAGGTAGTTTCAACGTATTAAGCATAGCACGCGAAGCAGTAATGGCGCTGCTAATAATGAAGACCCTACCAAGAATATTGGGGGGAAAATTGATCATGTATAGGGTGTGTCTCTTGTTCTGCCAAAGGGACAAGAAGACAGGGCCTGCGGGCTGAATTGGGTTTTCAATTTGTCTCGATGATATTCAACTGGCCTAAAGCACACCTCGGAATAGGAGCTAGCAGGCTAACTGCTACGCGAGTAACTACATTCAGGATTTGCTATAAACGTATCTATTTGGAGATTATAACTACCAAAGATACACACGTACCCGCGTAGACCTGAAACCCGGAGGCGTGTTGAAACAAAAGAAAAAGTCAAACTATTTCTTCTGCGTTGCGGCTAAACTGCTAGCAGGGTTTGGCTGTGCTATGCTAGATGCTAAGGCAGCGCTATGCTAGACGCTAAGGTAGCTAGCAATGAGAAAGTTAGCGCCGTGATTGATTTGCAACACTCACCATGTAGACAACGTTCAAGGAGCACAGGGCATTTTTGGAACACGTGAAGCCACCGCAGACCATCGCGACTCTCTCGGCTCGGCCGGGCGACCGACTGTAGGCCAAATAGACGAAGCAATTGTTGGCGTCTGGCAAACGATGGCTGTTTTGTTTACGGCTGCTCTTCAGACGCCAGCGAAGAGGGCGTACGGAGAACATGACGTAAGCATCACGCGTGACGTCAACATGTGACCATTGAAAACGTTCTCTTCCTGTTCAGGAACGCTTACGTTACGTATGTCTCCCTGTTAAATTCCTGTTATTAGAGTTTCAGATTGGTTTTCTTGCCAGAGTTTGGCTTTGCAGTTCCAGTTAAGATTGAGAGATTGAGCCAGCATGAGAGTTTGAAACCAGGGTTAAGTTTTCAAGGCAAGTGAAGTCCGCTTTCAAGACAGATTTAGTGTTCCGAAATAAAGGTTTAAAATAATAAATCAGTACAAATCGGCTGAGGTCAAGAAGGGTCAATGCTTACTCGCATCAGGCACATATAGACACTAGGTGGTGCTCAAGCACCTCCCTTTTTGCTCTGCATGAAATAAATTGTCCTTACAATTTAATTTTTATATATCACAAAAACCTGTCCATAGAACAGGGCTGTTTAAATTCAATGTAGCTTCCCCTCACAGTATGCGACTTCCTCTCGCCTCTATTCCATACACTCAGTAAGCAGTAAACAAGTGCAGGTAGGACAAATATTTGATGGCAAAGGAAGTGAAGATTATAATCTGTGAGTCATGCTCTCAACTGCAGTACCTTTAAGAGCCGTCAAATTCAACTTGAGAAGGGGAAGTGAGTTCAGTGTATCTCAAACCTACAGGAAGGTTTGACGGATGCTGACTTGAAAGGTCTTCAACGAGAACTCGACCCTCCTTGACTCAAGCTGATGCAGTGGAAATCGGTTCGATGGGCCCGTGTGATTCAGAGCATCCTTCCTTGTGTTTGCGGCACGTGTAACCATGAGTGGCAACAACAAATTGCTCAATTCGGCCGTGATCAAGGCAGAGGTCAAGAGGTTCGAATCGCTCTACAGTGGCATCAACAGACTTTACAAGCAACTGGAAAGGGTTGAGGACTTGCAGCTACGCTCAGGCCTGAAAGTTTATCTTCGCAGTATAGAAGGTAAGCCGCTCTTTTGCAGCCTTGGTATAAATAATTTTCTGGCCCACATGAATCAGTCGCCAAGGAGTCGCTCTGATATTTCTAGTTTTGTTTCATCATTAAAAAATACCAAGTAAGCAACACATTGATAAACAATTCTTGGGAAATGATTTTGCAATCAACTTAAATCTAGATTTTTATTTGTATAAATAATTGATAGAATAATCAATTCTAAAAATATTTGATAGGTGCGTCCCAGAACTTGAGTGGGTAATGCGTATATGACGCATTTGGCTTTGGGAGTTTGATTTGAAAATGTATGAGATGTTGTGATGGATATCGTCCTCTGCATTTCCTGTTAGCCGTTATATCTTCCACCCAAAGTTTCATTTTTATTCCCCGATGTGAGTAGTAGCGCTATGTTTGAATGCACTGAAGGCTGCAGCAGAAGAGTGATGAGCGGTCTACTTCCTGTCTGCCAGTGAGCAACCGCTCTCAAAGCCACTTCCTTTCACACAAATGGGCCTTTTCTTGCGACGTTGATGAGTTCTACCTCGTTTCCGCGCAACCTTCACTTCTCATCGCTTCTTGTTAAAATGACAAAAGCTCCCGCAGGCAATTTTTGGCTTGCGACTTTTCTGGTGTCAAGTGATAGAAGTGAGGTCAATGTCAGAAAATGTAAAATAAAAAAAATTAATCAGGTCATCTTCCTTGAAGATAACGCTACTTTTCATCTTCACTGAGGTCAAACAAATGAGCTTTTTTTTTTTTATTATTATTTTAATCTACCGTATAACATTTCTCATATTTGCTCCAAGGCCAATAAGCTGCCTTGGGGGGGGGGGGGGGTTGGTGAGCTTTGAGGTCTTTTTAGGTTCTGGCTCATGTTGAAACAATTTCCCTCCGTTTTCGTGTTTGACAACATTCAAGAGAATTTTTGTATAATTAAGCTGGAGCATTGAGTCTGGATTGAGGATCAAAGCGAGCGGGGCCTTGATGTCGGAGTTCAGAGTTGACTGATGCTAAAAGGAGAGATGGCTCTCCGGCAAAGCTGCTCCAGGGAGTGAAATGAAGACGTTCAGATGTGTTTGTGAGCACTTAGCATGTGCGAGAGAGGACGAATGAAGGAGAAATGGGTGCTCACCCGGCGTGACTGCCGCCTTTGGTCATTTTTTTGCTAAACAGCAGTCGTGCTCTGGATATGTGACTCTATTTTAGGCTTGTGAATTTCATATTGGATGCTTATAAAACAATTTAGCGTGCTGTGGCCGCCATTGCTGTCTGTCCCCTTGAGCCAAAGGCAGTTGTTGGCTCTTTTGTATTCCGTGCGAGTGGTTATTGGGCGGACTGCGGGAGAGAGGGAGGGAGGAGCATGCAGGGAGAGCAGGTGGACGGTCTGATTGTGATTCTGCCATGTTGCGCGTCATTTTTGTGAGAGCAATTAACACGACATTTTGTGCAGCAAGGTTTAAAGAGCTGGATGCATTCTTATTGTAGCAGCAGCAGCTTTTGCGTTTTCAAACACGGCGACTGTTGTTTTTGTCTTCTCTCTGTGTTGTGTATGTGATCCGGATTTATTTGTAAATCATAACATGATCAGAATGATTGATTTTATCGCACGGCAACAATTTGACATCACAATCAAGTCTGTTTGCATCAGAGGTTTGTGATTGATAGGTTAGATATCGCTTATGAATTGACGCCAGGAATCCTACTGAGAAATGACAAGTGCTGCTACTTTTGAGTGATCGGCTCCTCGATGTAATGGATCCTTTTTAATCCCGTGCCACACCCCGCCACCAAAAACAATGTTCTATTTTTGGCATGATCAAGGTAACGCTGACAGAGTGCCCCACAGGCGCAACCATGAATGTTATCTAATGGTGATTAGATCCTTAAAGGTCTAAGGATCCTTGTTTGGTCAGAAATGAGGATGAGAAACTGCACGTTATTCCACATCTAAGTAAGTGTGTGATGACAGATAGTATTCTGTGGCCCAGCTATTGATGTCCAATATGTTCCCATCCTCCTGCTGAGACCAGAGCTTTCCCACTTCTGCTAATGAACACATGCCGTAGCAGGCAATACGCTACGGATCAATACACTCACAGAAAAGCTCACCCACAGACACGCACACACGTAGAGAAGCATTGTGAAGCGGCGTTACAGAATGTACCAACAGAGGAAGGAAGGACACGGAGGAGATGATTGTGCCACCATCGCCAGGAAGATTGTAACACCTTAGCAACAAACAAGCCAAGCCTCCCACTGAGGAGGAGCCACATGCACGAACGTATACACACACATGCACACACACGCACACATACGCACAACGACAGACAGCTGAGGACAGATGGATGGTCCTGATAAAATTATTCCCCGGGAAAAAACATCTTGAGTGCCCTCTTTCCCTCCTCCATCCTTTATTTGCATTCTTGGTTACCAGCCCCTCCTTTTTCCCACTGATATTTTCCACTGTCTCCAATTTCTCCGCTCATTTAGCACCCCCACCCCGCACCCCCCCATAGACACCCCACCCCTGCCTCGGCGGCAAGCTGGGAGAAAGATGAAGGGGAGGAGGGGATAGGAGGGATGAGCAGTAAAGAGCAGAAAGCAAGCACAGTCTGCAAGAGAAATCGGCAAAGGAGCAGGATTGTGTGGATTGCAACAAGGAGGGGCATGCAGCTCTTTGCTCTTAGCGTGCCTCAGACTCGTCGGACCTGTGCTACGGCATCTCTGCTGTTCTAAGCTGTGACTCGCCTTGTCTCCTACGTCTTGTCATGCTCAACGCTTCATGCGCTCAAAGGACTCGGGCGACCGGGGAGACTACGAGAGGGGCGTGATGGCCAGACGCGCTCTGACTCCTTGGTTTACCTCCGTCAGGAATTCTTCTGGTATCTTCTCTCCATCCACCTCAGCCGTAATCCATGTCCTTCCTGTCTGCCTGCCACACGTGAGGCTTGAGGAATGGCAATGAGAGCTCATGATCCAGATCCCTGGCTGCACTCTACCGTGCTTCTTTGAGGTGACCCTACTGAATATTCAAAGACTTCACCTTGTCGCTTTACGGCTGCCATTGATCCCATGTTGGATGACGTACGAGACGCAGGGCAGTTGTCGTCGTGAACGGAATCTTTTTTGGGGATGAGTAACACATCGGATGGAAGGTGCTAAAAATAAGGTCAATCGAAGTCCGACACGAATGAGGTATTGCGCACGGTATTGAAGATTTATCAGCTTCAGTAGCCACACACAGGCATCGGCGTGTTTCCCAGGACTAAAAGAGTTTCAGTGACTTGTGTGCCAAAGCGATGGAATGTGTAGATTCTCTGTGAGTTCAATTAAAACCTCAAACAAAGGATAAGAGAGATTTGGGGAATGGATGACCGTCCCTCTGCTGGCGTAAGGAGAAACTTGATCTCCTGTGCAAGTTTTTTGTCTCAGCTGCACCGTCGGATTCTTCCGCACATCGACACGCCGGCAAACTGTCATTAGTTGACATCCTAGCGTCTGCTTTGATTCATTTCCTGTGTGTCAACTGAAGCTGGACCCCATGAGCGACAGCGGCGCCCTGCAGCAACGCACCACCTACCTCATCTCCCTCACCTTGGTTAAGGTAGAGGCAGTGGAGGAGAATGGAGGGGAGGTCCAGAGCAGCGCCTCGGAGAGGGACGCCACAGCGAGATCGGGGACCCAGTCAGCGGAGAGCCAGGGAGGAGAAAGGAAGGTGGAGACTGAAGCACAGAGTGAAGCTGGAGAAACTCAGGCCCAAACCTTGGGTGCTGAGGCTCCTGTTTTTGTCAAAGGGGTTAAATCACATGAAGTCAAAGAAGAAGGGAGGAAACCTCTGAGCGAGTTAAAAGATGACTCATCCTGCGCTGTTGATGCCCCCAGAACTATCTGTGAGAAACCACTGTGCAAACTTTCTATCCCCTTACAACCTGAGAGAGCCATGACTCCCAAGTCGGCGGACACAGACGCAACTCAAGAAGAGAAGACATATTGCGCACCGGAAACAAAGCAACCTTGGCCTCCTTTTCTGCCCAATACACCTCCAACAGAGACTCTTGAACCTGTTCGTACCCCAACCAGAACCAGCCTGCCCATCCGTCCTGTAGGTCAGAGGCCCGTGAGTCTGCTCAAGTCTCACAGCAGCGTGGCCACCCGTGGCCGGGAGCCCAGGGAGGGTCGCGATCGCAGCCCGACCTCGGCGCAGAGTCTGGATCGAAAGGACTGCCGAATGCCCACACGCTCCCCTGGCCCCTGCAGGGCCTCGTGGGCCGAGGCCAGCCGGACCGAAATATGGAGGGACATGCGGGATGAGGTCCAAGCTGGGATACAGCTGGAGATTGGAGGCGGGGTGGCCGCAATGCTCAGAGACATGCCTCGCAAGGACAGACTTAAGTCAGGTTCAACCTCCCTACCTGTACCTGCTACCCAGGCAAGCAAAGCTCCACGTAAAGGCAAAAGTCGCACGCTGGACAACAGCGACCTGAACAGTCTTTCTGAAGACCTGGCGCTGAGCCGGGAGGCCCAGCAGGGCCAGCGGGGCGCCTCAAAGGATAGGAAGATGCTCAAATTCATCAGTGGCATTTTCACAAAGAGCAATTCCGCTTTGGCCGGGTCATCCACAACGACTGCTCCTGTCTTCATTCAGAGGGACTCCAGTGAAGAGGAAGGTAGGCGTCCACAAACGCACACTCCCACCTTTCACGATAAAGGAACTGGACACTGACGTACCTGGTTATCTGGGTGCGGTTGGTGTGTCTGCAGTACTCTCTGCGTGTGTTTCGAACCAAAATGGGTGTCTTGAGATAAGCTTTTGTAAATGTGCAAATTCAGACTGATGACAGATGAACTTCTTTCATCTGAGAGCGCACGATCCAATCGTCTTGGACAGTCTTAATCTTATTCCCCTTTGAGCGTGGGCTGATTTCACGCCGCTGGAGGGATAATCTGCTTGCACACATAATACCAGCGTTCCCAGCATAGCTCTAAATCATATAATGATTCCAAGGCGTGGTGGGGGCGGGGTCGCTGGTGGTCCAGATGGGTCTTTCTGCTTGGGGTGATTTTTAGCTCCTAAAGATATAACGGTCGCATCGGCAAAAAGCACGAGGCAAAATACCCTTGCCCACGTCAAGAGGGCTATTAACAGCCAAGAGGGTTTCTTCTGAAGTCCGCCCACTTCATGTGCTGGAAATGTATTTCCCTCCCTCTGTCACATGTTCACTTTCATTCGGTACCGTTTTATTTATCAATAGTATTCGAACATTGGGATATCGTTCACAGTTGTGGTTGTATAAGTGAGTGTGTGTGTCTGTTCATTCATTCATTGTGCATTCACACGGTTACACAGGCACATTGTGGATTCACTCAAGTCGTCAGACTACACACACGCACACGCGAGTACACACACGAGTACACACACGCAGTTTCACCCAGCTAGGGCAGGAGGAAGTGTTGCCATGGCAACCGGCAGGACGGCTGCTGCTGCTGCTACAGAGGCAGAGTCTGATGAAACAGAAGGGTGGAGGAGGAGGGCGATTTTTTGGTGTGTGTGAGCGACACAGGTTTGTCACAAAATCCCTCTCCGAAACAATGAAATGGAAAGATTGGTAGCGTTAAACGTCAACTGGCAAGCTACATGTGGCTGCTAAGTGGATCCCACACGGCTGGTTTGGGCCACAGAGCGTGGGTAATTGGCTTTCGGTGGAAATCTGGGCAGAGGAGCAGTTGAAGAATCACCATGTCTGATCGGTTTTGGCTCAGGATGAAGGACAAAGATGAAGCCAAAGTCTATGAATATCTTTTTGCTCCATGCAAGTCGTAAAATTGTGATACCTGGAGCTAGGGCTGAACGATTTGAAGAAAAGATTATATTTTTCTGACAGATTTCGATTCAATACGCAATTTTCTTGAATCAAGCTTCAGTGCGATTCATAATGTGCAGTAACATGAAAGAAAATGAATTGATATAAGCAAACAGAGTCTTATTTGGACAGCTACACTCTTAAAACCTCAGACAGAAGGATCATCTAAGTGGACAATCTTGATAGTCGGGCATTTGACAGTCTCACTCTGCTTGTCTTTGTGTGTTTTCTCGTGGGACCACATCAACAATTTAATGTAGTGTGCCACATTGACCTTTGAGTGACTATACTATGAGATAATGTGAGAATAAATCTGACCAAAAATTCAGATTCTTCCTCGAATCAGTTTTTTTAGAGCTGACTGTCCATTCACTTTATAGCCAGGGACTGGCTCTTTTCAATTTCTTCAATGTACGCCAATTTTTTTACTGCTCCCAACTTCACGGAGGGTCCAAACGCATTTGTGTGTTTGGAGCTGTTCAGACTGAGAAGCATCCTGTCCAAATTTGATATGAAACTACCTTGTGAATGTGGTTCCGTGCAAAAATTGGATTTTATGCGCTTTGTAACCCTACAGACTACAAAATAGCCATCAGGTTTCAATGTAGATGTGCTAAATATTTTCGACTGGAAGTCTGAACGGCGACTTCTCACATTTGGTGCCAGCGGTCTAGACAATGTCTGTGTGTTGAGTCATTTTGAGGCAACAATTAATATACACTGCATCTTGTACACTCACACTATTGACTCTTATCTGACCACAAATAACCAACTTTGGTTATTGTTGAGAGTTTTGGCCTCCTGGCACTTGTAGAGTTCCTCCTCAGGCTTTGTCAGTCCTTTCTCGCACAAAGGGGAATAAAGTGGCAAACGAGCAATGTGGCAGCAGAGCTCTGGATCCCCCCGTTGTGCTAGAAAGGTTACATTCATTAATGCAGTTGGCCGGGCCACACGTGTGCTTATGACACCCAGTCAGGGAGCTCTGATTTATTGCTCACCGCGGGCTGTCCTGATGGCTGCCCTTTAATGATCATGATGAGACTGATGAGGCCTTCGTCATGTAGCTGCGTCCTGACTCTTTTTGTCTCCCTGTCTGCAGTAAACATCGCCAACAGCCAGGAATGGAGCCTGGGCAGATCCATCCCAGAGCTGAGATTGGTGAGGCTTTTGCTGCAACGAGGCTGCATGCTGTTATAAAAAATAAAAATAAAAATAAAAATAAAAATAAAAATAAAAATAATAAAAATAAAAATAATAAAAATAAAAATAAAAATAAAAATAAAAATAAAAATAAAAATAAAAATAAAAATAAAAATAAAAATAAAAATAAAAATAAAAATAAAAATAAAAATAAAAATAAAAATAAAAATAAAAATAAAAATAAAAAAAATAATAAAAAAACATATACACACGCACACACACACACACACACAAAGTATCTTTTAATCAGCGTAAGCACATTTGCCATCCCTGCACTAGATGGTGAACAACAAGAACAGCGTCAATGTCAATAGTGTGAAGAAACTGGCTAATGAAAGCATACTGGCTGAGATGACAGTTGGAGTGCAAGCGAGCAACAGATTGGGCGACAAAAAGGAAAAAAGAAAAGAAGGAAAACGTTTGCAAACATAATAAAAACATCTACTGTACTCTAGCATTATTCTCTACTAGACTAAAAAAGTGTATTTGAGGTAACGGAACAGAGTGAAGTGAAAGCAGTGGCTCATTTTTAATTTTCCGCTCATTTCTCTCAGGGCATTCTGGGAAGTGTGAAAAGTGGCAAGTCGGCCCTGGTGACCAAATACATCACTGGCAGTTATGTTGCGCTTGAGAAACCCGACGGTAAGCGGAACCTGACTTTTAATAGAAACCTGTGAAGAACACAAAACAAAGCAACCATTTTAAGGTTTACACTGAACAATTTAAATGACAATATGCTTTTCATAACCATCACTGATAAAAAAAAAAATCAAGTTGTGAAAGTGGAAAAATATGTTAATGTATATTTCTTGAATTTTTGTGCAAAATCTTTGTGTGAGGTGTTTTAGTAACCAAAAGTGCAACAGGCTTGTTTTTTTAATCTTGTTTGGTCTGTAGCGATCTCCGTAACAAATCTCTCAAACACATTGCATAAGACAGGATGTGTCATGCTCTGAATATGCGATGGTGCTTAATGACTTGTCTCTGTCAGGTGGCAGGTATAAAAAGGAGGTGCTTGTGGACGGACAGAGTTATTTATTACTGATCCGAGAGGAAGCCGGGCCACCCGACGCGCAGGTTTGTGGACCGATACGCGGTGGTATGCGTGGTCCGTGATGGACGCAGTCTGCTTCATCTCATTCTCTGCCTCCTTCAGTTCAGCGACTGGGTGGACGCAGTGATTCTGGTGTTCAGTCTGGAAAACGAAGGCAGCTTCCAAGAGCTCTACCAGTTCTACAGCCAGCTTGGCTCGCTGCGCGCGGGCGTCCCCGTCATCGTTGTTGGCACTCAAGGTGAGAGCAGCGGTCCCATGACTCGTACTGGCAGAACAGGTTGAGAACGGCGGGGTGGACGTTAATATTCATGAGGCGAGTGCTTCCCGATTGTCGAGTGAGGGATCCATTCGTCAATCGGGACGCATTTCCCTGGTGAGGGCAACCCCTGCTGATCCACTTGCTTTATTTATGATGTTTGTTGAGCCGTAAAAGTGGTTCTCTCCTTTGTCGGTCCGTTTGACTACATCAGGGAGGACATTACCCAACCAGACAGGAGTCTTCTCACTCAGTAAATACATTTTTGGGGAAAATGCCAATATCTTTGTGTTTAGATAAAATCACCAGCAGCAACCCACGTGTGATCGAGGACCAAAGAGCCCGCCAGTTGTGTATCGACGTGCGTCACTCGCTCTTCTACGAGACCTGCGCCACCTACGGTTTCAATGTCGATCGAGTATTCTTGGAGGGTGAGCATAGGATGAGAAGCGATTGAGTCATCACCACCAAAAGATTCACCTGCTTCTCTTTTCCAGCTGCCCAGAAAATTGTCGCCCAGAAGAAGCAGGCGGCGCTGCAGGCCTGCAAGTCTCTCCCCAACTCTCCCAGTCACTCCGGAAGCTCCACGCCTGGCTCGGCCTCCTTCCCTGGACAGGTTGGAAATCCCCATGGCGCTGTGTCCTGCCCACTCATTTTTTGTGGTTACCCAAACTGCTTAAACCCACAAGTGGTCAAGCTTTGACAAATAGTTTGAACCCTATGTCAGTATCACAGAGTGGTGATCTATTTTTAGAACTGGCCTACTGGCTGTTCATGTGGTCCTCGGGGATGACTAGTTACCATTGAACACTTTGGGTTGGTCCCTTTCATATCGCCTTCCTGTTGTCTAAGACTTTGCCTCTGTGACGCAGGAGTTGTTTTACATTTCACATTCAGCGTCTTCATTCTCATCATGTCATCACCCGCCGCACCCTGTGACCTTTCCTCTCAGGTCACTAATGGCGTTAGTGGCGGCTACGCTTGCTCCCTCCCCTCCACCCCCATGCTCGGTCACAGAGAGCTGAGGGTGGCGCACGGGGAGGGAGGCGGCAGCTCTCGTTCCCTGAAGAGCATCCCTCGAAGACCTTCGCTCTTCAAGGTCAGTTGTGTTCGCGCCCGCTGCCATCTCACAACTTTGTCGTCATTTCACGCCACCACTTGTTCCACTTGTTGTCTAGTTGGCAGGTTTTGAGTACGTCACGCATACTCCGCCTGTTGTTGGGTTTTTCTTGCAGAACCGGGACTCTGAAAGGAGAGGTGCTGACGCCAAAGGAGACGCGAGCGGCACTCGGGCCATCCCCATCAAACAGGTTGGAGCCAACCACAATAAAAATAACGGAAGAAAATGTTTGCTTTCATATTCCAAATATATGTTTCTCAATTTAGGACTTTAAATTGTCATTCAGTGTGATCTGGAAACATGTGTGCGATTGGCTGGTGACCAATCCAAGATGTACCCCTGCAAAATGGATGGATGAAAAGTGAAAAATGCCAGATTTGTTTTCTTTTCCATTTGCAGATGAAATGACAAAAGCAGATGAAGTCACGTTGGCTTTTCTATTAATAACGTCCTTTGTGCTGTTGCTGCGGGACAACTTTCACTGAAGAGATTGCCTACTTGAGCTTGTTGTGTTTCCACAGAGCATCCTGTGGAAAAGAAGTGGCAGCTCTCTGAACAAGGAGTGGAAGAAGAAATACGTCACTCTATCCAAAAACGGCACGCTGTGCTACCACTCCAGCTCCAGCGTAAGAAGACACCATCGATAACAGAGCATCGACATTTCTCTCATGTTCAACTTCACCTTTAATACACGGCTTTGCAGTTAGATTACAGTTTTGAAGCTTCTTTCTTGAAACACAGCACAAGCCCAAAACAAAGAACAGGTGAAGCGGATAAGTAAGATGTTGTGGATTTCAGGACTACATGCAGAATGTGCACGGGAAGGAAATCGATCTGCTGCGCGTGACCGTGAAGGTCCCGGGAAAACGTCCTCCGAGAGCCGTGGCGCCCGTGCCCTCGCCTGTCCCTCCTGCCTCATCTGGCGTCAACGGGCTCAGTAAAGAGCTGGCGGCTGCCGAGAGCACCAGTACAGGTACCAAACAGCCAAAAGCATCCCAGAACCTGCAAATCCTAATTTGAGAAAGCCCTGTTGTAGATGTATGTCTAAATACAATTTCTTTCTGTCTGTCAGTCCCTCAGTTGTGTCCTTCCACCCTTTCCGTGCTCGATGACCGCTCTGCCGGAGGAGAGCGAGGCCTTCAGCGCTGCGTCTCGTCTTTGTCCACCAAAGCACAAAGCGTCGGTACGAAGTCATTCTTAAGCCGCTCTGAGGCCGCAGGACTCACAAAACGCACTTAAGTAGAAGTACAAATACAATGAATATAAATGTATATCTTTTGGTGATTCGAGATGACTCACTGGAAAACTTGTTCCACAGTTAATATGACCTAGAATTGAAAAGAAATGCATTCACTCTATTTATTTATGACATTTGGCGAGGTAGCCAAGAGAGGATAGGCAGCGAGCTTGGGAGGTTGAAAAAAAAAACATATTGACAATGTAAGCAGTAGAAAGTACATACAGTAATCTATTTTCAAAGGTTAAAAGTACAAGAAAAATGTCTTCAGAGTAGTACCGTAATTTTCGGACTATAAGTCGCACCGGAGTATAAGTCGCACCAGCCATAAAATGCCCAAAAAAGTGACAAAAAAACATGTATATGTATATAAGTCGCTCCTGAGTATAAGTCGCCCCACCACCCAAACTATGAAAAAGAACGCGACTTATAGTCCGAAAATTACGGTACTGCAAATTGCTCTGTGATTTGATTGCCTTTGCCCAAACTGTTAGATGCCCTTGAGGGGGCATCGGGACCGTTTTCTGGAAAAGATGCTGGCCAATCCTCTCCCATGAGTGACCGCAAGAAGAACAGGAGGAAGAAAAGCATGAATCAAAAAGGAGACGCGGCCGTCGGGCAGGCCGAAGGTAATAATAAAGCATTCGATGAGGGAAAGTTGTCATTTTGCATAAACTGACAAAAATCTCACTGCTGATGGAATGTTCCGCGAGTTTCACACATGTTCTCTGAATTGTCTTGAGTCGTGATTGTGTGTTTGTCTCTATGTGCCTTGCGATTGGTTCGTCCAGGTTGTACCTGACACCAAAGTCAGTTGCAGGCAAAAAAGAATCTTCTCTGCCTTGAATTAATCCTTGAATTAAATGTGACTTTCTCTGAACATGTTTCCTCAGGCTATTTTTAACATCTGCGCTTTCTTTCTTTGCTTTGTCTTCTGCTTCTCTGTGCTCGTCTCTCGCTCTGCAGCCAAGCGCAAAATGTGGAAGTTAAAGAGCTTTGGTAGCTTGAGAAACATTAACAGGACAGGTAACATTTGCGCTCACATTTGCTCTGTTTGACTGACATTTTCATCGCCAATCCCGATCGTCTTCGTTTGTCACAGCGATGTGGGCTTTCTTGCCTCCGTTTGATGTCAGCATGCCAGGAAGCTCGCTCAAAATGGATGACCGAGGCTATCGCAATCGCATTGTTTGTCTTTCAGATGAAGAAAACGCCGACTTTATCGTGGTGTCGTTTAACGGACAGACGTGGCACTTTGAGGCTCCCAGTCTGGAGGAGAGGGACTCGTGGGTGTCGGCCATCGAGAGTCAAATCTTGGCCAGCCTGCAATCGTGTGAGAGCGGCAGAAACAAGGTACACACACGACTTAATTGAAAGGGGACATGAGCACAATCTGTACAAACTGGAAAGGATTCTTTCGAGACCCATCTTGTGAGTTTCTCAACATACGAGCGGTGAATTTTGTGCTTTGACTTGGAAACGTAAGTACTGTACACAACAAGCGGCAGTTGGGCAGACGAGAGGCATCAAGCTGTAGATGAGAGGCGTCAAGCTGTTTGTTGCCGCCCCCACATGAGGTTTCATATCAAACTAAACATAAAACAGAGAATTACACTCTGTGGGCCCTTTTCCGTGCCCAGCGCAAGTCTGGCACAAAGCACAAGCTAACTGTGCGCATGTTTGGAATCGTCTTTTGTTATTTTTGTAGAAATTGCACTGTTGTGAAAGTGTGTGTTTGTAGGCACGACGCAGCAGCCAGAGCGAGGCAGTAGCATTGCAGGCCATCCGTAACACCAAAGGCAACAACTTGTGTGTGGACTGTGAAGCCCCAAGTAAGTGCTCGCACGTGCATCTGGAGCTGCAATGCCATTGCCCGCTTGAATCCAACATTTAGTAAGATCAATTCATGCTTGATTGGAATTCATGCATTTTATTTGATGGTAAAAATATGAGAAGACGAGGAAGCCCACGTGGGACTTTTTAAAAATCACACCTCTGATGTTTTTCCCTCCCCAAAGACCCCACTTGGGCCAGTCTCAACCTGGGCGCACTGATTTGCATCGAGTGCTCGGGAATCCATCGGAATCTGGGTACCCACCTTTCTCGGGTGCGCTCGCTGGACCTGGACGACTGGCCCGGAGAGCTCACGCAAGTGCTGTCCGCCATTGGGAACTACACGGCCAACAGCATCTGGGAGGGTCGCACTCTTGGCAGGGCCAAGCCCACCCCCAATGCTTCACGGTGGGTTCATGCTCAGAATATTTTCTGGGGGAGGAAAGGCTGGTTTGGAAATGACATTTGTAACCCGCTGTGTTCTATGTCTGTGAGTTCTTTTTTTTTTTTTTTTTTAAAGCGAGGAGAGAGAGTCATGGATTCGTGCCAAGTACGAACAGCGGGCGTTTGTGCCGCCACTCCAGCCGCGTGCGGACGATAATATGCCAGCACGGCTGCTTTCGGCGGTGACCGACCGAGACCTGGCGCGCCTCCTGCTGCTGCTCGCCCACAGCAGCAAGGAGGTCATCAACGCTCAGCTGCCCCCCGCGGGCACGGCCCTGCACGCCGCCTGTCAGCTCGGCGACGTGGTCATGACGCAACTGCTCATCTGGGTGCGTTTCTTCTTCTCGTATCGAACAAGTGCTCTCGTAGCAAATACGGTTGAATTCAGAACTTGTTGGTATTGTTGTGGTGCGACTACATCAGAGTGTATCGTTTCTCCACCTGCAGTACGGAATCGATGTGAAAGCGAGGGACCACCAAGGCCAAACGGCCATGATGATAGCCAGAAAAGGCGGAAGCAAAGGCTGCATTGATATTTTGCTCCAACACGGCTGCTCCAATGAGACTTCCCCCGCCGTCGCCACACCCGTCCTCTCCCGCCGCTCCAGCACCGCCAGCCTGGGTCGAAGCAGCCCCAGGAAACCCGTTCCGTAGCCTGGCCGTGGACGCTGACCTCGGAGTTTGGGAACTGTTGTCAAACTTTTAACACACTTGAGTGATTGAGTATTTTGCAGAGGTGGGGGACGCTAGTCACATGACTTGACACAAGTCAGATTTAACTCATCCATTTTAGGACTTGCGACGATCCCGGCTAAAAATGATGAAAAGCTCGACTTTGACTCTACTTGACCTAGACTGCGTGTTTACATTGGAAGATGCACAAATTTTAAGACAGTGTGTCACTTGTTTTGCTCTTGAAAGAAAATTTATTTGTGTGTGTGCGTGTGTGTGTTCCACACCAACTTGACACTCTTGTGAGCTATGATGACGCCACTTCCTGACGCTGGTGTCATGTTTAATTGAGAAGACAATAAAGCAATAAATTTAAAATTCCAAGATAAGAAACATAAGAGCTATTACAACGTCAAAATAAGTTAGCTCTGTTAACCTCACAGTTTAGCCTCCCGATAGTTGGTCAAAAAAACTTCATGTCCATTTATTGTCAAATTAAGTAGACTGTAAAGACATAGACAATGCTGGCACTGATTTTGGAAGAATAAAAAACTATGTGAATATGTTAGCACAGTAACTACCAAGCCAGGTACAGGTGACTAATGTCCCAATATTTCTTGTGACTGAGCATTATTGTTGGACTTGTTTTAAACCAATTTGTCACTTGCTCGAAATTTAGTGAGGACTTGAGTCGCTTTATATTTGCCTGAGTAACCTGGGACTTGCTTAAAACTCGAAGGCTAAAACTTGTGATGTATGTATGACTTGCACATTTGTGACTTCCTCCCACCTCTGGTTTAAATCAAACGTCTCGGAAGACTGAGCAACATATCTAACCATTTGAAGCAAGCAATATTCATTCCATGTATAATATCGGGGAGATGCCGACTTCAGTAGACTCTTTGTAGCGGACTTGCGTTCGACTTCCTCCAGAACAAGTGCAATAATACGGCAGGCGGTGTGTACTCGTGCTGAGGAGACGATCTGTTCATGTATTCATGTCAGCGTTTCTTCCATCGTTTTAACAAAGAAGAGCAAAGCTACGGGATGTCTGCCTGTTGTGTGCCTGTTGCCTCCCTTTGACGGTGGCCTTGGCCTTGAGAAGCGCCTGAGGTCATTTGGTAGTTCTTCTCCAAGACGGAAAACATGAAATGTTTCTGTTACTGCTCCAACATAAGGTGTTTTAATATACTGTAATTAAACCTATACTACATTATCTGTAACAAAGACACAATGGAAACCAATCAATCAGTTTTGTAAATCATTTCTTAAATGCTCTTTTTAAAAGGCACCTGTTCTTTTTTTTCCCATTGTCTCCATACTTTTATGACAACATCCATGTTATGTAATAAAATGTCATTTGGGATAATGACTGAAGGTGAGGAGAGGCGATTCCATGATTGATATCCTGTTCCTGTTGTGTAGGTCTACTCCATGAGTTTACTGTTACGAATGAAGCGTATGTTATTTCTGACACTTGGTGGGTCGTGCGAATCCCAGTATTAAATAAACTTTTTTTAAAATGTTGTTTTGTGTTGATAACTCCTTTACCTTTCACTGAATTTGTGTCATGGCGCCAGACTGAATAACTACATTGGCTCAGGATGACTCATATCAGCCCTCTGAAAAAAAGGGAGAGAGAGAGAGAGAGAGAGAGAGAGAGAGAGAAAGAGAGAGAGAGAGAGAGAGAGAGAGAGAGAGAGAGAGACTGCTGTATATTTTTGGTTACAGTTTTTAATTGTGCCTGAAGAGGGCGCCAGCCCACGGAGCATTTCATCGCGTGACGCCATCAACATGCGATCCGAGTTGAGGTCCTTGATTGTTAAATATTGATGACGTCACAGCTCATTTAAAGTCATTGTAAACACAATCGAGCAGCGAGGAAGCGACAACACAATGACTGCTTAACTAGGTAAGCTTTTGCAAGGACACAAGGTGCCATTTGTTTGTTAACACATTTTGCTCTCAATGGAATTCACGCCTGTTGGAAATGACGTATTACGTTTAACCTCTCGGCGATTTCTACTTACACGCATGAATTAATGTCATCCATCACGCGAAGCCCTATGACGTCAAGGAGCACGTGACGGGACTTGTACACTGTCGAGCTCGTAACCAACAAATACATTTCCATTCATCAATTCACATGCCATTGTTGAAGTTCAGCACTCTCCCTGCCAAATTCACTATTTTTGGGGAGGGGCATTCATTTTACTATTATCTGTCAAGCGTTTCAAGGACTGGTCTTTCAAAATCCACAAAATTTTAATTTCCTTGACAAAACAGGAACCAAACCTACCTAGGGACTAAACCACATACTGAAGTGTAATCAATTTAATAATGTCCTATTTATGAATCAAGCCCAGCCTCTCAGTTAACACTTAGCTGTTGGGTCCGGCACATATTCCCCATTGACAATTGGAAGTGGACTGTATGATAGCTGAAGTTTTTCATTTTATTTTAAATTAATTTAAATTTTTTAATTAAAATTTTAATGTATGCTCCTTCAGGTGGCCAGAAGCAAAGATGAGGATCCGTCTCCAGGGTCCCGGCCATGCTGGCCTCCTCCTCGCCGAGCTCAACCGCTGCCGCCAATCGGGCCGCTACTGCGATGTGTCCCTGCAAGTGGGCAAGCGCACGTTTGCGGCACACCGCGCCATTTTGGCCTGCGCTGGCACGTACTTTCGCAACTTGTTCAGCCAGGCTCCATCGGCCCGCACCGACCCCGTCTCGCTGGAGTTTATTTCCCCATCCAACTTTGAGAAGGTGTTGAGTTTCATGTACACTGGGGAGATCTTGACGGATCTCATAGATGTCGGGGTTCTTTATGAGCTGGCTGAGAGGCTGGGCTTGAGCGAACTAGCAAGGGCGTGTCACGCCACCTTCCCAGACCTGCAGGGATCCATGTCAGCTAACGCCAAGGCTGGCAGCCCCGGAGACCTTCCGACTGCCTCCTCCGTCTCTTCCTCCACCGCCTCGTGCTCATCTCTGTCGTCTTCCGCTGCCCCGACCCCTGCCCGTGCCCTGTCACCTCACGCCAAAGTCGGTGCGGTGCCGGAGCGCCGGTCTCCAGCTGGGACTGCGCCCATGGACTTCAAAATAGAAGACATCCAGTCTCTTATAGGCTATGGGGAAATCGTTACAGATAAACCGGAACGCTGCGTTTTAAGCAGTGAGGCGCTCTCTGTGGGTGCTGAACTCTTAACCAAAAAAGAGCAGACATTGGAGGAGGCAGTTAAAGGCAGGCCGAAGGTTTCTGAGAAGACGAGCGACTCGGAGCCATCCCTCGCCTGTCCCTTTCCCGATTCTCTCGCTCGACTCGGCTCGGGGACCTCCTCGCCTTCGGAAGGTCTCGCTAGCAGCGGGGAAGAGTTGCTGGTTTCGCAGGGGAGCGGAGAGCGGCGACCTCTGCGATTCAATGGCGCAGTTGGACAGACGACGGAGGAGCAGTGGGGGCGGCTGGCAGCCGAGATCATTGAACTGAGCGATGACGACAACTTTATGGAGGAGAGAGATGAGGAGGAGGACGACGAGGATGAAGACGACCTCTCTGTGGAAAACGGACACGAAAAGGTCATATTTGCAGTGGTAATTTATTAAGGATAGTGTTTAGCCAGCCAACTATGCTGGAGTTTGGCTCTGGAACGTAACCTCTGCAATATGCATGTTCATATGATCGATTGGTTTTGTTTTCCGATGCAGGTTCTGGGAGACGTGCTGCTATGTCAAGCCTGTGCGGCTCCTCTACCCGCAGATCCGGCTGCGCTGCGGAGACACGCCGAGAGCCACATGAACGAGCTCGGACAGTGCAGTCTGTGTGGCACTTCGTTCCGGGACCGGGCCGCCGGGATCTCCCACTCTCTCGCCCACGTGGGGACGCAGCTTTTCTCTTGTGACATGTGTCACCTGGACTTCTGCACCCAAAAGAAGCTGCTGCGCCACCAGCAGGAGAGCGGGTCCACGCGTGCCTTAGCGCAGCTCGGCCAAGGCTGTGAGCTACGGTGTGCCGTGTGCGCAAAAGGCCTCAGCAAGGACTTCCAGGTTTGCTATCCATAATTGCCGCCCCTTCCAAAATTTCTAGAATTGCCTATATATATCAGGGATGGGCAACTATATTCTATCTTATCTATATTTTCATGTTCATAAGATCCACTATCCCAAGAACAAAGGGTGTGAAGTAAACAACAAAATAACCATGAACTGCATTTCTTTTTCCAGTACAAAGGACTCTCTTGCCATTTCAGGATAGCACAGAAATAATTTTGTAAATTCTTCCACAAAATCAGCTCACTCAAAGTTTTTTGATTGAGGTACTGTTTTTTTCCGAAAAAAATATAAAGCCGATGCACATTGTTAAATAGGAAGGGCACCATCTGACCCATTGGAAGGGCACCTGTCAGCCATCTAGTGGTGATGGATGATATTACAACTTAACACTACAATTGACTTCTGAATATTCACAGTTTGCATGTTCATGGATTTCTTTCTTTTCTTTCTTTTTTTTTATATTTTGAAATGTTCTTGTTTTTTTCTGGAATACTACCCCCCCCCCCCCCCCCAATTTTGCAACAGCAATGTAAAAAAATTCTGATGTTCAACCAAAGCCATGCAATTAGTCAGTAAACTTCAAGCACTTTTGATTTATTGTTTGATTCTATCTGTAAAGAAATTATTATTCCCTTTGTATTGTTTTTGTTGTTATATAGTTTGGGGTGTCACTAAAGCAAAACATATTAGTGTCAGAGTCGCTAGTTTTCTCAATACAAACACATTGTCATTTAAAAGTAGCGTAACAATTTGAAAATTGTGACTTGCATGCTGGACCTGCATAAGGTACCTCAACTGTGGTACTAAAATACAATATAGAACAAAAGCAGCAGAATAATAGATGATAAAATGTATTTTATTTATTCAAAATAATAAGATACTTGTAAGGAAAGTTTTGATAAGACAAAAAAAAATACAGCTTACAGCGTACACGCCAATAATTCTCCTAACTTTGTCTCAGGATAAATATTACAACCTTTCTCACATGCCTTTTTTTTTTTTTTTTTTTTGCTACCAGATGGTGAGAGAGCATGTCCTAAGCCACGTGTGTGCCCAAAGCCTGAGCTGCAGCGTTTGTCACCTGCCCCAACGCTCCCTGTGCTCTCTGCTGTGGCACGCCCTCACCCACCTTTCGCTGCCCGTCTTCCCCTGCCCCTACTGCGCCCGCTGCTTTGTAGAGCGCCCTCTACTGGACGCACATGTGGCCGCGCACGGCGAGGACGCCAAGGAGCGCGAGGACATCCGAGTGGTCACAGTAGGGGGAGAAAAATTTTCGGGAACGGAGGCGCTCAATTGCTTCCTTTGCCCACAAACGTTGCCTACCCCCTCTGCCTTCCTGTGCCACCTCAGCCAGCACACATCGGAGTCCTTCGGGGGTGCCGGGGAAGAGAGAGGGGGTCCTGGCTTGTTAGGCAAGCGTAAGGCCGAGCAGCCTCTGGAGTACCCGCCCTCGTCTTCCTCCTCTCCGCAAAAGCTCGGAGGTCTCGGAAAGATAAGTGGCACCAGTTTAGGCCCAGGAAGCGGAACGGGCCTCTGCTCTCCTGGTAAGTATTTCCCGGGCTCCATGCACAGTTCATCTTCCGTTGCATCGACCAATGGGAGCACGGGACACGACGGGGCGGTGGGCGTGCGCGGGAAATGGTACCGCTGTCGCTACTGCGGGAAGTGCTTCGCACACTCGGGTGAGTTCACGTACCACCTGCGCATCCACACGGGGGAGAAACCATACCAGTGCAAGGTGTGCCTGCGCTTCTTCCGAGGCCGCTCCACCATCATCTGCCACCTCAAGACGCACGCCGGCGCGCTCATGTATCGATGCACCGTCTGTGGCCTCTACTGCTCTACCCTCAAGATGATGGCCGCACATATGGAGCTCCACAAGAACCAGCTGCCGGCCGATTTCAACATTGAGGACACCTTCATGTATAACGACCACTCCTAAGAAGCGCTGACTTCTGTGGACACTTGAATGACTCCTGGTAGAGGCGTGTGTGTGTATGTGTGTGTGTGTGTGTAGGGGTCATGTGCGTTAAACACTCGATTGTGGTAGATGTAGTTGGTATCTAAAATGTGGCTACTTAAGTAGTTTAGTTCCAAGATGCTCATTTAGGGCCGCAAAATAATTAGCTGTAGTGACAGAATGAGTATAAGAAATTTTTATTGTAGCCACAATATATGTATAACATGCACACAAAATCCCAATTACTAATTTATGTGCATAAAATGGCGCACAAGTAAATAGATTATTTTATCTTAAAACTTTGGTAACTCTAGAGGGCCTCTATATGAAAATCCCGCTCTTATTTCCATTTTCCTACATGCAGCCAGCTCTCGATGAAAAACATTTCTGGGACATCCCTGGATCAGGGAGTAGAAAATGAGTAACTGATCGGACTCCAAGCTGTTTATTCACATCCACAACATTTTATCTTTGACTGAAACAAAATACTGTACTAAGTTATGGCCACAAAATAGGCATAACATGTCTTTCTTAGCAAAAAAACCTATAGTACTTTTGGAGTCTATTTAAAAGTAAAAACATTCTTTACAATAATATGTTCTATGCACCCTCACTATTCTAACCACGGCATTCTAATTAATATTGCATTTGTGAAATAGGAATTAAGCAGCTAAGTCACTAAGTCCACCTGTTTTGCTCTAACTCGGGGGGTGGCCATTTTGCAAGTTGCTGTCAATTAAAAATGACATCACAGTGCCCAAGTAACGGAAATTGTTTTCCGTGTGTGGACATGTGACGCTCACAAGCTGATCCTGCAATGTCATTTCAGTCAACAAGTGGGAAAATGGCTGCCCGATAGGAGAGAAGTGGATTTGCTGCATATTCCAGAAACGATTCCAAATATTATTCAGAATACTGTTGCATGGAATATATTACTGTGACAAACATTTCTGACTCGAGTTCCTCTTTAAATGCATCGGAGTAGTAACAATTCTTTGTGGTGACTTGATTTTTTGAGTCCCAAGAACAAGTTGGATGTCTGAGTACAAAATGGAGCGCACCTTCTGTAAAAAGTGCAACGTCCTCTACTTCTACATACTTTCGAGAGACGTTGCACTCTGCTTCCCCAACTGACCATGAATGATATTAATAGAATTAATTTCTATTTTCTGGACACACTCAAGAAATACCTAAAGAGTGAGAACTCTTGAGAAATGTTCACTTTGTAATTAGACTTAGCTCTTATTTATGATACTGTGACCGCTCTGGCTTTGTACATCTTTATACAATGTGTTTCTATTTGCCTTTTTATTGACAAGAATAGAACAAATGCACTAAGGAAATTGTGTCATCATGCATGATATGATTGCCTAAAGTTGTTTGATAGAAAAAAACAACAACACATCCATCGCTAGTAGGCCGTGATGACTCAGCGCATTTATGCGAGCACCCTTGCCCCTTGTAAAATTCTTGTCGTCCTCTTCCTGCTATTGTCCTAACACCAGCTCTTCCCCTTCTTTATTGTTCAAACTTTGAGGCAAATTCCTCATTTGGAAATGACAAAAAAAAAAAATCAGCAGAAACCTTCTTTCAAACATAAGTAATGGTGTTACATTTAATTTGTTCATGTTTTGTGAAATTTGTGAAGAAAGCAGCTCTGATGCTTTTACATTCAAGAGGCTTTAACAAAATCATACTCATTTATGGCTTAGTTAGGACAAGAAAACATTACATGAGGGCTCACGGCCAGCTTGGAGACTGGCCAAGTGAGAGAAAACATACACAGGAGAATCAGCAAGCAATGTTAAAAACATCTTTCCCTACCTTTATGATGTTTTTTTTTAAAAAAAAAAAAAGTATATTCATTATAAGACTTATTTGCATTTTTTGACAGATTTGTATTTTTTTCAATTATTGTTAGAACCTATCACCATTTTTTTGCAGAAGCCCCTGCTTATTTTCTTCACAATTCTCCATTTAGTCCCATTTTTTACATGATTCGTTGTGCGTTCTCTGTGCATATTTCATTTTAATAGGGGCAGAAATGAAATTCAGATAAAATATGGAACTTATCCCATTTTTGTGGAAACCCCTGCTTTTTTTCACAGTATTTTTCCCTAATCTGCCACTTAGTCCTGATTTTTTTTTTTCAATATCTGTTTTTACTGAATTATTTTTTTTCTATATTCAGGGTCTGAGTGAGTTTGCTCGCACAAATACCTGGGCATCAATTTGTGTGCATTTTCGTTTCATAAACACTCATGTCAGGGTTTATTCAAGGTCGCAGATCTTTGCCCACAGTTTTTGTTGTTTTTCTTGTTGCAAGGAAATTGAAGTTCAAAATTCCCTTGCGACAAGAAGTAAATATCTGGTAACCATTTCATGAACATCTGCTTCCTTCGACGAACCTTGATGAGCATGAGCATTAACATTAGTGTCCTTCAAAAAGACTTCAGGAGGATAGGGGCTCTGGTGAGTGCAGTTTGTGGTCACAAATGGGCATTTCTATCTAAATCGTGGCCACGATTTGTCATGTCTGTGGCTTCTAAATCTATGAATGACCAAACATGCCTGAATGCCTGAGGGAGGGAGTCAATCGATCGATTGTTTGATCAGCCACTAAAGAACCGAGATTCCGCTTGTAAGCAAATTCCAATCAGGACCCGAGATCTGACTGGCTGGTGCTCACGTCGCTCAACTTGCGGCGTGAGCCCTTGTCGCAAGCTGTCTCTCCTGTTCCTCCTCCCTCGTTGGGCCTGGTCCCCATGTCCGTCTGCCGGGGCAGGCGGCTGACCACGGCGTTAATGAGGTTGTCGCGGAAGCCTTTGCTCAGGAAATTATAGAGGACAGGATTGGCCACGCAGTGAAAGAGCGACAGGCTCTGCACCACGCTGAATGAGAAGTAGACAAACTCCACAACGTTGCAGCTGAACAGACCAGGCGACAGGTCGCTGATGATCATTAGCGTCATGACCAGGTGGTAGGGCAGCCAGCAGGCCACAAACACCAGAGAGTAGACGTGCACCAACCACACGTCCCGTCGGCCCTCCACGTCGGTTGCCGCACGCACGGTGCGAGCGATCAGCACATTGCAGGTGATGATGACTGAGGCGGGACCAAGGAACTGGAAGATCAGGCACAGAAAGGCCACAGAGACGAACCATTCGGCATAGTTGCCCTCCGGAAGCATATAGCAGCCCGGCTCGTCCCACTCCAGGAGGTCCACGTGGACGTTCTCCAGCAGTGCCAGGAACAGGGCGAAGAGCCAGAGACCTCCGCAGAGGGCCCAGCGGCGCCAGCCCGTCGCTGGAAACAAGACGATCCCTGACGGCCGGTTTAGCGACAGGTAACGTTCCAACGTCATGGCGGCCAAGAAGAAGGAGCTGCTAAAGAAGTTGATGCCGTAGACCAGACTGGTGAGCTTGCAGAGGAAGCGGCCCCACAGCCACACGCGGTCCACCGTCACCTCCATCATGAAGAAGGGCAGCACGATGATTACCATCATGTCCGACAAGCTGACGTTGAGCACGCAAAAGAGAACGCCATTGGCTGAGTGGCGCCGCCGCCAATTGACCCACAGCACCAGCACGTTCTCCAGCAGGCCCACCACGAACACAAACAGGTAGAGCAGGAAGAGGCAGATGCGGCGGTATTCGGCATCCAGCTCCAGGGTGCACTCGGACACAAACCATGGCGTTTCATTGGCTGAGACCTGCGAGATGTTGGGCTTGTCTGCGCTCATCGTGGACGGCTCTGGAAACAAGTGAGACACGGCTGAAAATGAGACCTTGTTGAAAGGAAATGCTTTCTGGAAATTTCTGTCAGGGGTTGTCAAAGAGCAGACAGAACGTATCACTTAATCAAATGTACAAACGGTGCAGAACATTACACCAGCTTCAATTTTTTTAAATTCATTATTAATTCAAATTTAGTTAAGCAGAGGTGCCTTGAGATACAAGTCAAATTCTTTCGGTGAACGCACCCCAAACACTCTTAAATCAAATCATTTTTCCTCAGGGGATCAAGGAGCATTGGACTTTGTCAAATGACTGTTTTTGTCCATTTGCAATGGCCCCTTCTTTTTTTTCAAAGCTGGATGTGTGAACTGCCTACTTTGCTCCACAGACGGCTATCATTTTTTTGTTTATCAAAGGTGACAGTAAGTCAAATTCAATTCGAGAAAAAAAATAAAAATACTACTGCAATATGATCACAAAACGTCAGTATGACTAACCAATCAGAAATAAGGATTTCCCAGTCGGAGTAAAGTTTAACTCTCAAACAGTAGGTATGTTTTGCAGCCTAATGGACAAGAGAAAAATAAAGTCTGTGTTTAAGTTATGTTTTTTTACAGTGCAGTATTCCGATTTTTAGTGAAGGCATTTGCTTTTGGAGTTCAACAGGGTAATTTTGTTCATGTGCAATTTATCAATGTAGTTTTAAAAACGGTCAACAATAACTGTCTTTTTGGTCACCACCGTACGTAACTATGCACGCCCATAAATATTTAAACTCCACATTGCAAGGCTTGCTGTCTAGAATCAAAGGCCAAATGTCACACAAGACACGAATGAATGATCAGCGTACCTGGTGGGATCCTGATGCCTCCTCGCCTGCAAATTAGAGGAGATGCTTTGCAGCTCCGATGTTGATGGATGTCTGAGCTCTCTGCCGGTCCCACTCTGCCTTCTCCCCACTTTCTCACACACACACGCACACACACAGATTTAACAGGATATCCTGTGTAAGTTGCAAAATTGTGGATCCGGCGATTCCCTCACCTCAACTTCAGGGTTAAGAGGGCAAAATAATAATCATTATCACCAGGACATTTGCATTTAATGCTGCATACTACCGCAGTGTTCATTTATTGAGCCGAGCCCGCCATTTTAGGTTAGCCAAGTCTGACAACACGTCACCATAGAAAAATGGCACAAAGAATCTTCTGAAGGATGGTTTCTATCAATTTGCAATTAGTGTGAAACGTAAACCTCAGTTTCAGACTGATATTTTACCAACTGGTCAAGGAGGCAGACAACATTGTAGTAAAAGAAAAAAAAATAGAAATTACATAAAACATGTCGCCGATACATTTGGTGTACAAACAGGTGCCATAGCTTAGCGCACAACAATGGCAGGAAAGGGACACACGAGACAGGCAAGCTGGGTTTGGGGAGAAGGGAAGCTGAGGAAGGGGCCCCTTTAACATAGCTGCACACAAACACTTCCTTAGCATCACATGAGTTATCTGTTTTGTCTGTCTAGTATCTTGCAAAAGTGAGAGCACCTATTTTATGAGCGCAGTGGAACAGGATTCCAGCGGAAAACTGGGAAGCTGTGAACTCCCGACATGCCCGAGCCGCTCTTAAGCAATACTGGAAAAGAATGGTGGCCGGACATAGTACTCGTGACACTTTGGACCCAATTTGGACATTTTCACTAAGGAATCCCATTTTAGCAAAGTGATCAATTTACTTCTAAAAGTAGAAATAAAAAAACACTTTGTTGAGTAGCTGACATGGAAGAAGGCAATGCAAGTTAAGCCAGTATGTAAACAAATGCTGCTTGCAAAAATTATTGACAGGAATAATAGGAACAGATTTTTTTCTAACGCTTTGAGGAATAGAAATAATTCCATTCCAGATGTGAAAGTGGTGTTCTCCACTAAATGCTCTGGGTCAGATTTGTGAAAGATTACTTCTCGTGTAAACACGTCTTTAAAAATCTCCCACTTTGTAAATATTGCTCTTTAAGCTAGGAAATGTGGAGATTCCAAATGTATCCATCCATCCATCTTACCAATGTTTCTAGATGTTGTTTCCATTAGGGCCACGGAAGAGCTGGCGTCTATGCCGGCCGAGGCCTTGTATCCCTCTGAAGAAAGGACCAACTTTCTGGGGAGAGTGGAGTGCGGGCTTCCACCAAGGAGACCTGACCCCGGAAGAGTGAAAAAAAACAGATGGATCGATTTTTGCGGTTTTATTAATTCAATAGTCTATGCATTTGGCAATTTACCAGGGCTGTGTGCTCGTGTTGTGTTTCCGCTGCAGTGGCAGTTTGGAATATGGGAAAAGGTCATAAAGCAAAAAAAAAAACAGGAACATTTACATTGGCCGGGTCCCGTGCAGATTAATGGATACGCTGTTCCTATTGCTTCTCGGAATTGTCAGCAGTTTGGGACTCGCATGGTGACCCTTTAGCTAGTCGCTCATCCTGCCTGGAACTAATATGTGTGTTTGTGTGTGATGAGAGACTTTCAACAGTCAGCATGTTCTGTCTTCTCTAGTTTGACAGGAAGGAACCAGTCAGCAGAAATCCCTCTTTTGACACAAATGAGTCCCTGACCTCCACAACATCCTTGTCATCATCCTCATCTTCAACCCCATTATATACACCACAGCAAGGTAAATTAAAAGGATGTCGTGTACCTCACCTTTGATAAATACCCGATTCTAAACAAAAGATGAAGGTATTCTAGAGCATATCTAGACAATGGGGGGGGGGGGGGGTCCAAAAAGGTGAGTGTCTCTTGCAATAATCCCCACTACAGTAAACAAATAAACAAGAACCATAATAAATCAAGTGAGATGGAAAAAAATGTTTTTGATCAACAAAACAGCAGCATGAATTGCACTTGTACCTTCTGCCTTCTAACAGAAATGCATTTGATGTCATAGATAGATGAAAAAAAAGACATGTTTGTAATTCATAAATGAGAATATTCAGAACAATCTAGTGAAATTGGCTATTCCACGCACACTTGCCTTTGTACACTCCTAAACAGTAGGTGGCGGTGTGCGACAAATGATTGTAGACCGCCGGTAAACTAAAAGTAGAAAACGAAGAAGAAGCTTTCAACTTTATTGGGGATGAATGTTCACGACTAATGTAGAGAGGGTTGTTTTGAAACGTCAAGTGCGTTCAAGTTGCGTGAGTCCGTGTGACACATCGGTTCGGAGGTCGACAGCTGACTTCTGGTTGTACTCTGTCCTTTGCTTGAGCATCATTTGGTTTAGCTGAGCGGCGATAATGGCTTCGCTGGGGAACTCGGCGGCCGCCTCGTCGAATAGCAGCAGCCCCATGGTAGTGCTGGTACCCCAAACCAAGACGAAAAAGAAGCACTTTGTCCAGCAGAAGGTCAAAGTGTTTCGAGCCAGCGACCCTGTCCTCAGCGTCTTCATGTGGGGCGTCAATCACTCGGTGAGTCACCAGCTAGCATGCTAACGCTGCTACCTCGCTTAGCATTTTTAGCTTGGATGTTAGCAGGTGCGCCAAACGCATGCCTGAGCGCACGCAAAAACACACACGCGCTCACAGGAAATCTGATTCACCGTTGTGGGACTTCATATTCGTACAATATGGCCTCAAAAACAAAACTTGAGGGTTGTGTGTGTGTGTGTGTGGGGGGGGGGGGCACATTTGCATATACACTACAAAACACTTGATGGCACTCCACCAAACACAATAATGTCAAAGTACAGTATCTGCTAACAAATGAGTGTGCATAGGGCGACTATCTATCCGCCCATTTTCTATACTGCTTGTCCCCATGGGGGTCGCGGGTGTGCTGGAGTCTATCCCAGCAGTCATCGGGCAGTAGGCGGGGGACAGCCTGAACTGGTTGGACATATAAACAAAGAGCCATTCACTCTCACAATCACACCTACGGACAATTTGGAGTGCCCAATCAAACTACCATACTGTTTTTTGGAATATGGGAGGAAACTGAAGCATACAGAAGAAACCCTTGCAGCCATGGGAGAGCATGCAAAGTCAACACAAGAAGCCCAATCGAAACGTGCACCTCTGAAGTGTGAGGCGGACTGCTAACCAGTTAGTATTCAGATTCATTGGACTGGTTGTTTGGTCCACACCTGGATATGTTTTTGTGTATTTACACCTGCATAAAGCATATAAAATGAAACTCTGGTTTGTTTAACACGGACTAATTACTGCAGGGTGTTAACACTCATAATTTGCCACTGTTCATTTAGTAAAAGAGTGGTCTTGCTTTTCTCCAGATTAATGATCTGAGCCAGGTTCCAGTGCCTGTCATGTTGCTCCCCGATGACTTCAAGGCCAACACAAAAATCAAAGTGAACAACCACCTCTTCAACAAGTATGTTGTCTCGATGAAGGTGCTTTCAAAGGTTACAGTCACGTCATTTTAATAACATCACAATGCTTTCCTCTCGGCACAGAGAAAATCTTCCTGGACACTTTAAATTCAAGGAATACTGTCCTCAAGTCTTTAGAAATCTTAGAGAACGCTTTGGTATAGAAGATCTGGACTATCAGGTAGAAGACTTCTCTCTGCTGTCCTTACATGCCACTTAAAGAGTGTTGTTGTTAGGTTTAATGCAGCGTTGGTGTTGAAACATGACTGACTGTCTTTATCGTCAAACTTCCAAGGTGTCTTTGACCCGCAGCCCCCCAACGAGAAGTGTCAATGACCAAGGGGAGGGGCTGCTCCTCAACTCCTACGACCGCACACTGATCGTCAAGCAAATCTCTGGCGAGGACGTGGCCGACATGCACAACATACTATCGGATTATCACCAGGTGAGTTGGAATGAGAATCCCTTGGACCAAATGCAAATACAAATTCGGCTTGTGTCATTGTAGCAAATCTGGTCGAGTCTTATTGACAGTTGTGACTTTCAGCACAGCTGTCATTTAAAAAAAAAAAAAAAAAAGCCATGCCAAGATTTTTTTCAGGTGTCTGTAATTGAGTTTGTATTTTTCTGATGACTTTTTATCTTTTTACATTTCAAAGCAGTTGTCTGTGCTCCTTAATTTGTCAAAATAGGCTTTTTGTTACTTTTTCTGAACTGCGTGGATGATGACATGATGTTAAATAGAGAGAGAACATGATCCATGATGGAAATCTTGATTGCTCGAGTTCTTGGGGTCTTATCAAGGCAAAAGAAAGATTAACATCGACATAAAAGAATGTTGGCCAGCCTGTTGACAGCAACTGATTTGAAGTAGCCATCTATGGTGTTATGACTGAGAAGTTCAATGTCAGCTACAAGAATGGGATTGCTGACTAGAGCCAGCATGAAAAGCATGACCTTTTGGCGCTTAATTTTTTTTCTTACTCTGGTAAAGTGTCTTTTTTTTGTTGGCAAGCGCTTAAACCGTAACGGGACATGGAGTGTGATTTCTCTCAACCACACCTTCTCTCTCAGTACATGGACCATGTGAGTTAATAAAAGAGGGAAACTGTTTTGTGTGCAAAGAATTCATCACCATGCCAAGTTAGAAATGTCACCATTTTACTGGAGTGTGAGTACTTCTGCCACCTCTGTTGTCCATGCAGATGCCATCTGATCCATCTGAGCTCTGAAATGGAATGTGGTAGAAGCTCATTGTCACTCAAATGATGATATGAATCTTGTAAACGTGTCCTCGATTTTGACTGCAAAACGTGTCGCTAAAATCAAAATCCCCAGTTAGGAGGCCATAGAAGGAGGCTGGTGTGCTGCAGTTGAACCCAGCCAGCATCATTTGTTGCGTGCCAGTGGTGTGTCCTACTTATTCCATCTGTACCCTTCAGCTTTTGTCAAATCGTTTCCCAGTTGAGCGCACGCCAGAGGCTGCTTTGACTTTTACACTACAAGTGTGAGCAGCAGGTAACCCAGATATTAGAAAATTAATCATCAAATTCAGTTGGAGAATTCTGTGACAAATAGTTTGCTTAACGTACAAACTGTATTATTTTTAATAACCATGACTTGCTGTCAATGTTCCTGGTTGGAAATATTTTCCTACGCTTATTTGATCAGCACCATGAAAAAGAACAATGATCACAAAGTTAAAAAAAGACTCAGGTCTTCATGGATGTGTGACAGTTTGGCTACTCAATAATAAAAAATAAAAAAAACAACCACAATAATTGAAATCACAATTATTCAAACAATCATTTATTTTTTTTCAAAATGTTTACTAGTAAAAAAAACAAACCCTGTTAAGATAAATTTCTTTGAAATGCTATATCTAGTTCTTTTTGGACCAAACAGAATTGATCAAATTAATTAGTTAAAATAAAAAAAGTATGAATTTAAGTATGTTTTCCTTGTATAAACACACATTTTATTGAATGAATGGATGCCTTTCTATTTTTTCTCCCATCTATGCCCCTCAAGCATATAGTAAAGTGTCACGGGAGTACCCTGCTGCCTCAGTTCCTGGGAATGTACCGTGTTAGCGTGGAGAGTGAAGAGACCTATCTGATTGTCATGAGGAACATGTTCAGCCACAGATTGGTGGTACACAGGAAGTATGACCTAAAGGTGAGGCCAAACGCTACTTCTTGCTTGCACTGCTGTCGTCAAACTTGTTTCCCCAACATTTTTCGAGCCAATGCACAGAGGCTTTGTTCAGACTGCAGGCAATTGCGGCGTAAATTAAGATTTTATATTTGCTATATAGATTTTTTTTTTTTAGCTCACTTGAGATTTCTGCTTTGGACAACTTCGTTTCGAGATCGATAATTAAACAGAATCTTCATTGGTATGGTTCTTTCTCTGTGTTGAGAATTGAGATAATCAAACCACACCACACACATAATGACCAAAACTGTTAAATGCCTGAATTTTGATCCTCGTCTGGAGTCTTTCACAGATGGACAAATTTTGACGATTTGAAAAAGTTATTTCTTTTGAGGTGGTATTTGGTGTGAAATGTTTGAGAAAGGTGCAGATTTTCAACCTTGTGATCTCTGCAGGGTTCACTGGTGGATCGGGAAGCAAGCGACAAAGAACGAGTAAAAGCCGACTTGACTTTCGAATCATTTCTCTTCTCAACATGCCAAAGTGTTTTAATCTTTGAATATTTTGGCTGTGCTTCAATTGTACAATTCAGGGTAAAGAGCTTCCCACCTTTAAGGACAAGGACTTCAGGAACAACATGCAGAAGGTGTACGTCACAGACGAGCAAAAAGAGAAGTTCATAGAGAAACTTAATCGAGATGTGGAAGTGAGTTGCACAGCAATGGAAATGATTTTATTTGGTTCCCCTTCACTGGTGCAATTGCCATGCAATTTTAAATTTTATTTTTGAGTTTTTGTTCTGTGTTTTTCTCCCGGTCATCATTTGAATATTTTATTCTGTGAGATTTTTTGACTTTTGGTAGGTTCGATGCTTAGTTTGTGACGGAGCACAACATTCTGTGCATCTTGAAAGATCACTCAAAATATTCTGTGATGGCTGCTTGCAATCTGTTTTGAAAATGTCCGGCAGTGGATGAGTTCATAATTAACATGTTGCTCTTATTAGATTAGGCCTCTTTGGTGCGTCTAATTAGATACACGCCTTGAGCTAGACTGTGATTGTGCTGTGACCTTTGTCTAGCTTTTGCTTGGCTTTCTATCTTAAGCACTCTGGCACACATCCAGTTCAATCCACATAAAGCCATCGGTTCGCACATTGTCACATGGGCTAGCAGAAACACCTTCCTGTGTGAAGGCTGCTAAGATGGTATAAAAGTAGGTAGGTACCATGGACAGTGTCACAATGCTCCTCTTTTTCTCAGTTCCTGGTGAAGCTGAAGATCATGGACTACAGCCTGCTGCTCGGTATCCACGACGTCGGCCGCGCTGAAAGGGAGGAAGAGGAAGGCGAAGAGGTTTCCAACGAGGAAGACCAGGAGAGTGAGAACGGCTTGGCCCCTGGCCCCACCGTGGGATCTTACGGCACGTCTCCGGAGGGGATCGCCGGTTACATGTCCTGCTGCAAACCTCTCGGGCCCGGCGAGTTTGACCCTTATGTGGACGTCTATGCTGTCGCAAGCTGCCCTGGTGAGCTTGTGTGTGGCTATGCTGTAGCAAGTATACATCCAGCTGATAAATTCTTTTTTTTTTTCGAACGTCGATATTTTGCGGGTCATAGAATTAATAAGATAACTTCTTATTTGGTTTCTTAACACAAGAACAACGCTATTAATTCCAATCAGAGACTCAGAACATTTGACTGTTTTCAGTACGACAGATATTGGGCTCTGTGTTGCTGTCAATCAGCAGCCCAAAATTTTTCCCAACCGACCAATCTGAAGGATGACAAAGTTGACCAAGATTATTTTGAGATACAAGGCACACTGGCTATTTTTGAGAAGATTAAAGGATTTTGGTGTAATGATTAAAAAAAAAAAGGTAAGATTATATCTGTGTTTAATCGGTAAAACTTTGGTCACTGTTAATTAAAAAAGGCCTAATACCGGCCGATATAATCAGCTGGCTGATTGATTGTTCGGGCCCCAATAAAAACCAACAGTAAACCGTACATTTCAGCATCAGACGGAGAAGCTCCGCCAAAAAAAGCGTTCTCACGATGCGCCTTTGTTATTGCAGGAGCCCCTCAGAGGGAGGTCTACTTCATGGGCCTGATCGATGTCCTGACTCAATATGACACGAAGAAGAAAGCAGCTCATGCGGCCAAGACCGTTAAGCACGGGGTGAGTATGACGCGCAAGGGACTCGAGGAAGAAAGGAGGGCTGTTTTTGACTTTCTACTGACCCGCTTGTCTGGTCTTGTGCCCCTTTGTCACAGGCGGGCGCCGAAATCTCTACCGTACACCCCGAGCAGTACGCCAAACGGTTCCGGGATTTCATCTCCAACATTTTTGCATAAATGACATGCCTTGCTATTGACCAAAATTGGTGTGCCCAGGCAATATTTTGAATTTGTTGACATGAAGACGACCTCCATTGCAGAGAGACAGTATAGCGTGCTTCATTATTATGTGCTTCGTTATTTCTCTGAAGGGAAGAAATCTGGATCTTTAAATGACCCTGTTCAGTGTTCACTGTTCAAGTGCACAATCGTTTCTTCCTTTTACAGTAAAGATTGCATTCGAAAAGGAATTGCCTCTCCAAAGGTGGCCCTTCTGGCAACTTCCCTTTGGCACTAGAGGCCGCTGTTGCGTAGTACTGGCATACAAGTCCGGGAACTAGGCAATAGGTTCCCAGTGATTAATTCAAACTCTCTTGAACCGTAGCCCATGATCTTCAACTTCACTAGGAACTGAAGACGAGCGTTGTCAAACTGTGGAAGGTTTCTCTTAGTGGAAGCAAAACAATATGAATGAAACTTGTGGGAAAGAGAGTCAAATGACCAGCCTGTAAATGAACTCAATATGTACAAAACCGCATGTCGTTCGCAAGCACACTGACGTACATTCCGGGAAGACAGAGCGTCACAGTTTTCTCTTGGAAGCAAATGATGATTAATGAGCAGTTTCAGAGGCCACATGGCAGACTTGAATGAGTCACTAACTTCCTGACGTGAGTCTCGGCAACAAAGTGAATCAAGGAATTTCTTGGACCTTGAATGGAGATGAATTAAGGTTGCCCTAATGACGTGCATGAGAGATGACAAATGAGTGCCAAAATGTGTGCCATGTCCCCAATCACGCATGCAAAATTGGCACTTGACTGTGACAGAAGTGCAAGGAATGAATTTGTTTGAAAAGATTACACTACTTGTTAATATTTGATTTAAATATTTAATATATGCAATTTGAATTAAAAGCATATCATAGTGGTAGTTTATCAATGATGGTGTATTGTTTTGTGTGGGAAGAATTGAGCAATACAGTATTTGGTCATTTTGCGGCACGGTGGGCGATGTTTAGATCTGCAGTTGAGGAGTTTAGCAGTCAGCCTTAAAATGCAGCATTCCAAAAACCTGGCATGGAAGTGTACAGAAATCTCTACTCTGTTTAAGGCCTCATCGATTGCACATGTTGTATTTTTGAAAATCAGCATTTTGACCAAAATATATTTTACAAAAAACTTGGGGTTGTTATTTGTGTTCATTCTACTAACAAAGTTGCATACATACAAACAAACACACACGGTATGTCCGGGCATATTAAATTTCGAGTTCAGTTGTTCCAAACTGTTCACATCAAGACATGTCTCATCTGTTTGTTTATACATGTTCCATTATTAGCCATGGTGCAAGATGACACTTTCTCCTCTCAGCAGAATAATGCATTTACTGTCAAGAGCTAAAATTGATGCCAAACTCAATTTTTGATCAGTTTGGTCTGCCCAAATGGATACTAATTTGTGATAGGATTAAAAATATATATCTCTTTGAAATTTCTGGTATATGCCTGAAATTACATATGGGTCATTGAGGTAGGATTTACAGTGATCGTGGTAAGTCCATTTTGAGGGGAGGTTGATCAGCCACATTCAATGATGATTTATTGAATTCATTCATTGACTCCATTCAGTGATTTTATCTCATGTTGACTACTGCATCACAAGTTGGAATCACAATGCAAATCAAATCTAAATTTTTGATAAAAAAATGTAATGTTTTGAAAAGCACAATCTTTTTTTTTTTTTTTTCAAGTATGTATGCTTCATTTATAAAGCGCTACATGGACTAGCCCCTCCTCCAGTGTCTACCTTGTTTAAATCCAAGACTTTAAGTGGCCTGAGAACCAGGGCCTCTTCAAAAGGAGACTGTGAGCTCCCCTACAGGTGAACAACGTTTGGACAGAAGGCTATCTGTGAGGGCCACTAACATCTGGAACAGTCTTCCTCTGAATACACGGGAAAGCCTGATGTATATTAATATGCATCGTCTCTGTTCAAATAAATCATCATTTGACCTCAAAACCCGACTTCTGTGTCATTGACCTATATCAGAAATAGTGCAGTGCAACACCGCCATCTATCGTCAAAGTATGGTACTACAACACATGTTCTGTCTTATGTTTCCAGTCAGTGATTTCATATATTTGTAATATGCATTCAAAGTATCCCTTTTACTTAGGCTAACGTTTACAGCTTCGTTTTAATGTGTCAGTGGCCTCCTCCAACACTGAAGGGGTCGTAGGAGAGCACACCAGGTCACGTCGGTTCTGTTCTTCTTCTACGGCACAGATACATAAATTCGCGAAAAGTTTGACCTCATCGGACGTGCTTGACAAACATACGGTGCAAAATAAATAGAAAACTCTCGACAGCTTTTTGGCAAAGGTTTTTGTTCTCAATTGACAACACAGTTTACAGTTACTCCAGCTTGTGTACGCCGTGCCAACTATGACAGTATGTGGAACAATTATTCTCAGCGCACAAAGAAAAAAGAGAGACTTTTGATGCTAATAGCATCAATTGAAGACTGTACAGGTACGTAACAGACTTCATTTCCAAATTTGGGTAAGAGAATCAAAGTTTTACAATAACTTAAAATGAGGCCAGCCTATGAAACAGATTAGACTATAATTAGAATTTCAATATGTTTTTGTCATTGTTTTGTTTAATGTTTTTTGTTGAAAACATTTGGGTTTGGAAACATGTATCGTGCGACTGGCGACCCATTTAGGCTTTCTCCTGATGTCAGCTGGAACAAGCTCCAGCACCCCTCGCGACCCTAAGCGGTATTGAAAATGAATGGTTGGTTTGGAATTGTTTCAAATATGAACGGAATATTTTGACATCCTAAATGAGAATCCTTTATTTGTTTTAGACGCCACTTGGAATGGGTAGGTTTATAAGTATGGTAAAATTGCAATATCTTGAAACAAATTGTTTGTTTGTTTGCTTCGGCTAGTACATTGTCATAATTCACCACAATTTTATTTCATGCTCTGTTAACACATGCCCTGCCGAAATGGCCAAGTGGATAAACCAATTTGCTTATCTAGTAGTCCCTATAGTCCCTCATTAAAAAAAAAAAAAAAAGAAAAAAAAAAACCGTGAATATTGCAGTTACAACAAAAGCCGCTAGGGGACCCTAACGCTCTTTGATTTTCATTGAATATCCATAAAGCAGTTAGCTTTGACCATTGGACCTAAATATTTGATATCATGATGCTTTTGTTATGACATGAACAATTGGCAGGTCATAGGACAAACCACGTTCAACAAGCCTACAAAAAGATTCACTGGTTAAACAATTTGTCGAATTTTCTACAAGGCCTTGCTTCCATTATGGTTGGACAGATAGGGTAATCCCACGAATGGTGTTACCTTGGAAACAAGCATGTAGCAAAGTCCTGTAGAGAAGCACGAGAAATAATCCTTCATGTGTGGACCATGACGCATGAATATGCTCTCCTTCCAGTATGTGACGTTCATTTCCATTTCGTTTGACTGCTGCATCCAGTGATTGTGAATCAGGAAGCAAGAATTCACTCAGTGATTGGACTTGTATTAAGATAAGTTTTATTTATTTCCATATTTATTATCATTAGGTGTAATGTCCTTTGTGTGCAGACATCCAACCATCACGGTAACACATCGGCACAACAAGATTGGTCAGTAATGGATAAATTCTACTCACACTTAACACACATTTTTATGACTTTGGCAAGACATTTTTCTTTTCTTTTTTTTTCTGTTCAGTAAAGTATTAGTAAGAGGAAAACATAATGCTTTCATGGACATTCTCGGGTTTAAATCAACAAGACATAAATTAAAAGAGAAAATAAAAACACGTACAGTAGTTGAAGTGAGCTCCGATGATGGATATTTTTCCCCATAAAGTTAGGTGCCCTTAAAGCACTAGACTTCCACCAACATGAACCAAAAATAATCTCAGTCTTTAAATAAGAAATAGCTGACAATATAAAAATACATGGCAGTATACTGTAGTTTGTTAAATAAAAGCAATAATTCATATATAAAATATATTGAGGTGTATAAAAATATGCCTTACAACTTTTTGAAAAGGACAACAGCCGTACGCTTTTTGTCTGCAGCTTCGGAACATCACACAGTCAAGCACAAGAGTCCAACATATTGTACAATCAACCGACAAGCATTCACCACACTCACTTGACAAATAAAGCATCCTGGATCATTTTCATGTGACTATTTTTTTTTTTTTTTCCAGACAAAACATACACAAATATAGAAGGTAAGGAAGGTTGTAAGCTTAAAGCAGTATACAATGAACAGACCCAAAAATAAATTCCTCTTAAGAGAATGGAATCGTTGATATCAGTGTATCTTTGGAGAGAGGGAGAGAGGATGGTGAGGGAGACACATTTTTCAAACGTTTGTGTCACTTCACCTGTGTAACAGTATTTAAGCCCGCTGAGATCAGAACATGCACAGGCAGTGTCAGCTATCCTAAAGAAGAAAGTAGGGATGCACCGAAAATTCAGTCGTTGAACTGCGTTTTCGTTTTTCAGCCGAAAGACTTAGTGTCCGAAACAGTTGCGGTGACGCAAGCAAAAACCTTTTAAGCAAGCCCGATCTCTGACGAGAATGGTTTCTGGCCAACGTGGTACTGACTTGAAGTTTGTAGGTAACATTTTGAGTGGTCGCCCACGCATCAACTGAGCGGGAGGTGGGGAACTGAGCCTTAAATTCTTCTGCAGTGACAGCCGGCCATTGGCCCAGGGCAAGATGGCCGCCTGGCCGGGGAGGACTGCCTCTCCGGGAGCCATCAAAGCGGGCTCATTACTCGGAAAGAACCTGACAGCTCGCACAAATTTGCCAAAGTATTGATATTGGTCCAGCCATGAAAATGTCATTTTTTTAAGATATTGCAATGTCTTTCTATGTTTTGGTCTTTGTTATTTTGGCCTTGGGTTCCTCATGTTCAGTTGTGCTTACGGAGGAAAAGTTTCATTACGGTGCATCCCTAAAAGAAAGCAAAAGAGAAATCTAACCCGAAAGCCGGGACAAGAGGCAGGAAAGAGAGCTCAAATGGCCGCGAACGTGAGCGTGCAGTGTTGTCTACAGACGACGCAGTTCAGGCCCGAGCTGCGAGTCTACCCATATCGTTCCCCTCACGATTGATGTGTATTTTCCTTTGGGAGTGTTTTTATTTTCCCTGCTACCTCCTGTCCGGGCAGTGTTGGTCTAGTCTAGCCCACGCTAAAGCCCCCGTCTCCCTGAGCACCTCTCCTCCTCGTCTTCCTCCAGGCGCAGAACGATAGCACAGGCTCAACACTCACTCCCCGTCGCACGGTAGAACACCGTCCTCGCTGGCTCGAGAGGGCACCAGAGTGCCCAGCTCGTCCACGCACCAGCAGTGGCCGCGGTGCATGCCTTTGGAAGAGCGACACTGGACAGGATGGCAGAGAAAAAAATGGTATGTCGAAACACAATCGTGATTAGACCATTAGACTATGGCAAATTTGAATTTTTGGTTTGTTTCATTCAAGAGGCCAAGTAAATACAGGGCCTGTGTCGCTGATCATTAACAAACTTCCCATTACTGTTTTTGTGATGTTTACCTTTTTGTTATTAGATTGTTTAAAGATAGGACATGATTAAAACTAAGACTTTTCGTTAATATACAGTTCCACCTTTTCCCCCAATGTTTGGATATTTCTTTAAATAATACATAGCGATAAGCAAAAACAAATTATTTTTAACAAGTATTGTTTTTTTTTATAAAATGGACTTTTGTGCATATTATTAAGAAAAAAATGTATTCCACTATTCTTGCAAAAAAACAACAACTCATTGTCTCAGAGGCCCACCACAGACTGAGAGATGCGGCTGAATGTAGAATCGCAAACAAAATGCAGTCGGCAATTAACCTTCGCACATATACGTACAGTGGAAAAACTGCGATCCCTGGTGTTCATATTGGGAATCATTTTAGGTGCCATAAATATTGTATTATATTAGTATTGGTTGAACCACAACATGACATGTTGATTGCCCTGGTCAATGTATAGATCCTAACACAAAAAGAGGATATCTTTTTACTTCTGGGTACATTTTTCTTGAAGAAATGTAAGTGAGAACTTATGCAATCATATTACAAGATTTGTTCAGATCTGTAAATTATAATTTAATGTTTATCTACGCCAACGCAGTATAAGCTTTTGAATATTCAAATTCCATCTCTTGGGACCATTAAATCTTATTTACTGAGCGTGAGAGGAAGGTGACAGTTGATTTTCTGATCCAGCTTTGGCACCAACACTGTGCTCACATGACAAATTTGGAACGTTCCCGACTTTACCTGCTTTTTTCTGTAGAAGCCTCGCGTGTCACAGTTGGGGATGTAGATGTCGCGGTCCGACTGGATGACGGTCAGCTGCAAGCCTCTCAGGACGTTGTTGAGGAGTTTGCGACACGGCGCCTGAAAAAGCAAGGCTGAGTGAAACCGGGGGAAAAGCTCGAGAGTCGGGTCAGATGTTCACTTATGTCACATGAGAGCCGGCGTTACAGCCATAAGTATGTTTACATGACACGTATTTAGCTGCAATGCTTCAGATGTTTCGGGTGCTTCTTGTGACACAACGGACCAAGTGATCAATAATCCCCAATCGTGCGTATTCCTTTAAAAAGCCTCTCGGGTAAAACGATGCATTTTGTGTGGCCTTTGTCATCACGCTCAAATAATTGTGCCGCATAGCAGCACACGCATCGTACACTGTAATGCCATGTGTGAAGACGCCGCCAGTAGCAAAGATGGCCAATAAAGCGTTTGAAAACTACACATTTAATCTGACATTTATCAGTTGGACCTCATCTGTGCAGCCGTGACGGTGAATCGCCTTCACTAATTGTACATTACAAGAGAATCAAGACAACTTACTTTTTCAATGTCATCGCTGTGTGAAGGATGAGGACCTGGGAGAAAAGCATACACGGAAACAACGTTAAGCATCTACCAACAGTAGGAACAGTTTGCCTAGCTGTGTCTGCACAAAAAATCCAAATGGTGGCACAGATATATTATTCAATCCATGGATGGATGGGCGGTCGTCGGTAGTGAGGAAGATGATTTCCGCCGATGCCATTCCTTTTCAGCTGGCGGAGTCTCTGTTTGGCAGTATAAAGCTTCTCCATCAGGACGTTAGTGGAGCGTTCACATTGACGGCAAACAAATGTCATCGTTTTCTTTGGACGCTGTCACGGCGCCTCGCTGAAACCTCATTCGTCCGCGTCTGTCACACAACTTGCTAACAAATTGCGAGTGAGTCGAAATGACGAATGAGTGGAACGAGGCACTGCAGAGCAGCGCCGGATGATGCGTGCGACTGGATACCAACGGGCCTTCGGCATTTCGTGTACAGCGACCGCATGTGTGTGTGCGGCAGGCGACCTATGTATGTATAGGTGTAGGTCACATGTAAAGGAGGCGCATCTTACCTGTGGGGTGGGGCCGCTCGGTGGGACTGGTCCTGCTGTGCTTGACACAAATGCCCCTGCCCTGCAAGAGAGCCTGCAGGGGGCTGTGCTCCCTGGGTGGGGGGATGCAGCGGAGCCCCTTGGCACAGCTGAGGGTGTACACACCACAGGGCTCCCCCTGGGCCAGCAGCGACGTGCTGCCGGCAACGTTGTGCTCCCTGGGGGGCCTACCCGCCCCCAGTGGATCCCTGCAGCTAGGACAGACCTTGAAGGGGCCCAAACGGTTCGCTCCCGTCCATGATCCCCAGTGAACAATCAGCAATAAGACAACGCTAGTGAAGTTACAAAGCAAAGGCATTTCTCAGATTCTCCACACTGACAGGTAAATGTGGCTGAAGCTAGAGCTCCCCTCTGCTCTCTCTCCCCTTTTTTTTTCTTTTTTTTTCCCACTCGCCCTCCTGCTTCTAGGACAGCAGCAATCCTCGGTGCCGAGTCCCCTGCGGTGCCAGAGGAGACGAACAGAGCTCGAGAGAGACGCGGCACGGTGCCGGCTTTTAAAGATCTGAAAGGCGGTGAGTGAGTGAGTGAGAGAGAGGGAGAGCGGGCGCAGCTATGACACCTTCAGGGGCTGGGACTCACTGAGAGAGAGAGAGAGGGGGGGGGGGAGGACAAGAAGGAGGTGGCGGGGAGGGACAGAGGAAGAAGGGGGTGGATGCTGTCCCTTTCACAAATGATCCAAATACCCACACATGCAATATTCATCTCATCTCATTCTGCAAGTAGTCAACCTATTCCACCGTTTCCGATGCCACGGACCCTCCGGCAAGAACATGTCATGCTAACAAATATGAACACACCTCCATCGCCTCTGCACAGCCGCCTGATATTTCAGTCGGGGAGGGGGGGGACAGACAACGTTCCCTGTGGCAACACTTGAGAAAATGACAGGCGCCAAATTAGGTCAATTTGCACACAGAAAAGAATTTGGCACGCACAAGTGAGTACCGATCCACATCCAGGATTGTCGATGGACTTGAAGAGTAATCATCTGAATTGTTAAGGCCAGCTCCTGCTCCCCCGTGGACAATCTGCTGGCTAAAAATAGCACAAGCTATTTTGGACAAACATGGATCACTCGTCTCACCTTCACCTTTCTCCTCCAAATGCCACCGCAAAACGCTGGGTCCAGCTGTCCCCGACATCACAATACCCGCATCATTTTGCTGTGGGATAATGTCACCGTGTCACATTTGTGGCTGCACAAGAAGTCAAACGGATGGAACCAGCGCATGATTCTTCAATCATTGGCTCGCAACTGCGGTGACCCTGTAACCCGCATTTTGCCGTTGTCGCGTGAGTTCAAAGTGTATGTTCAAAGTCCTAGAAAAATTGACATCTTGGCATTTCTTCCTCTCAGGAAAATGTAACATCAATCTTTTTTACTATCTTAATGAGAATATAGATGGACTAACACAATGATGCAACTGATTATTTAGTGCCATTCTCTTTAATGATGTCATTACCGTAATTTTGTATATTATATGCACCGCTGTAGTCTGAGCATGACCATTTCAAAAGAGTACAAATAATCATCATTGTCCCTCCTCTTAGTTGGCACCTTGTAATGCTAGCCCTATCCAATTTCCTCCAGAATACTATATGTGCTCAGGATCTGGCCGAGAGGCTTTGGAGTCCGTGCACACAATGCGCTCCATGTGCCGGAGGGTCAGAGTGGACGTCAAGGCGCGGCAGAGCAGATACGTATCCCCATCGGTCCACGAGAATTCAGTTGGAACACGAGGCCAAAAATGACACCGCTATCTGCGGCTCGCAGGTTATATTGATCTTGGCGAGGATGGCTAAAATCACCTGCTGACACGCGTTCGCATCAGTTTGCAGACTTCAGCATTAGTCTGCATATCTGGCATACTCGGAGGACATTCCGAGACAAGCGGCAGACCAAGTGGGGGCTCTGTGCGTCCACATTTCCCAGGAGGATTCTTTTTTTGAACTACTGTTAACATGGCAACCGGCATCAACACAGTACCAAGGTCCTTAATTCCACCGACATTGTTTCAAGTAGGTCTGTCAAAATAAACGCTCTGGCCCACTTGAATTATAATTTTGTGTTTCTGTAGCAGAAAATAGGCAGATGATAAGTAAATGAAAACAATAAAACAAAAATAATAATTGCAGCCAATGAACTCAAATGACCCTGTCCGTCCGTGACTAACCCTAACCCCCCTCCCCAAATTTTAACCCAACCATCTCAGAATTAGATGAAACGTGGTTTATTTGCTTAGTATGATCTTTCAACGGCAAATCCAAAAGTCTACAGACACCACACCAGCAATTTGGGACATACGGCCCGTCGAACATTTTGAAGATTTTGGCAAAAACACGTGGAAGCCAACTGTTCCACTCGAGTATCTTGGGAATTACTGGGGCGATTTTCTTTTAGGATTGTGGGATGATGGGGCCCCCAAACATTTTGACAGGATTTGACATTTTGAATCCTGAAATTCATTGATGTCTGCTTTGACCAAGGTTGGAGGTGTCACTTTGTCTTTGTCAAAGACATTCCTGCGCCCTACTTTGAATAATTGACTACATTTGTAGCATTTGTAGTTGCTGAATAATGCTGCTCTGTGAAGAGCAGACATCCTTGAAAAAAATGTTCACTCATCTGTTACCCCTCCAAAAGGATCCCTGATCTCTGTTCAATCTGTGAGGAAATTTTCAAGTCAGTTGTTCTGTTGAATTATAAAACTAAACGCAAAACAATAAGCTATTATCACTAAACTAAACAGTGTACCTTAAGGGCAAAAGAAATATTTAAGTTGCTTGTTTTGAAACATTTCCATGGGAAAAAAGTGTCCAGCTGGCAAGGATGACACTTAGGGAAAAACTGGGTCAGTAAATGACAAATATAATTGGCAATTGGTGAAAATTATTAACTGTCTTTTTTTTTTTTTAGATGCTTTGTATATGTTGCTGATGTGACATTATGATGAAGGACATGATAAATTCTGACTTATATTTGTATCAAAATAGCTGTATTGTATGTAATATATTCGTGTTCCGTGGCAAACCTGTTCCCCACTGCTACAATTTGCTGTCTCATGAATGGATGATGAGTCATTGCAAGGCTGTTATGTTCACTGACATTGATTTCATTTGAACTGTTCTTTCCGCATAAATAACCATGTGAGCCTGTACTTGATGCTGTTTGAATCAATAATGTCAATGCAGTTTTATTTAAAAGTTACACACACGCACGCACACACCCGCGCGCACACACTCGCGCTCTCCGTGTTAACCTGTAATTTATTCCCTTTAGTTACCAAGGGAACTCAGAAGAAGTGGGTTGCTATGTGGCTGGCCATCCTTTGTCAAAAGGAAATTGCTACTTTGAGGTACAGTCGGGCTCTGCGGTAGATGCTTTCAGACTTGAGTGCTCGTCGAGTCGCCTTCTAGCATCTCAGCAACTCATACATGATAATTGTGAATATTTGAACATTTCAGAATTATACCAGATGGCAGAGTAAAGAATGGCTATCAGAATAAATTATCGTCCCAAAAAGTATTATTTGGGGATTTCGCAGAGCCTTGCCATGGTTTTATCAAGTAGATAAATAAATGCATAACTAATCCTTATATATGTATTTTTTTAATACAGTATTATAATGAATGACTATTTTGATAATGATCATTGAGAGCCCAAAACTTAAAATTGTCAAAATGTTGCGGCATGAGCCATGATTGCTGCCATTTCAGCATTGTGTCCCCCCTGAAGACAAACGTGGGGGAATCCAGAATCAAAATCATCAGGGCGGCGGAACAGAAAGTCCATGCTCACGTTGTCTTCATTCCTTTGATTCCTTTTCTTTTTATGTCACATTTTTCTGCTAACAACAAACCAAAAACGATCACAACCGCCTCCTCTTTGTCCGCCATATTTGTTTCTTCCAAAGTCACGTTTAATCTCGAGAGGTTTTGTAAGATTTCCCCTCTGACGTGTGGGGTCTCTCAGAGGTTGGAAGTCAGCCGACAATTTGAAAATCTTGTCGTGTGAACCGGGCTTAAAGTATTCCTCTGAAGATGTCACACACAAAACGACGGAGTTGACTTTGTGCTCGGATCGTATCGAGGGGCCTCTCCATTTGTGCCTGACATTTCCTGTAAAACGCAATGTCTGAGCCACGCATTGAAAGTTTTCAAGTTTGTAGTGAAATGAGACGTCACATTCAGAACTTGATATGTCCCCTTGACATTTAAACAAGCCCGACCCAATACAAGTATGCGGCTATTTTATTTTCTGCAATGAATTTCTCCAGCTGTGACGCACATGCTGTCCACTTATCTCAAACATTCGGGACCTTTTCTTTTATTAAAGGTCAGGCTGCTGTCAAAGTACGCATCGTGACTTTCCTACTGTTTCTCCTGGCTTGGCTTTCACGTGGGCTCCATTTCACCTTCTTCAAACATGCGCAGCATTCCGCTCGGCTCACCGCATTGGTTTGAGAAGCTCGTTTGTCAGGCTCATCACTGAACACATTCCTATCCTTGTAGAGCAAAAAGCGCCTCTTAGAATGGATTAGTCGGTGAACGAGCGTGGAGATCTAAGCAAGGAGGCATGTATTTCTAGTTTGAGAATACACAGTGGTGACTGGACACACAAAATTCGAGCGCAGTCCTCGGATATCCTATACATGCGGCATATCTTGGCAACGAGCTCGCCCCACTTAATAATAAATAGTTAACATGTCATCAATGTCTTTTCAATGCCACTCCTAGTAAAGTCCTTTGTCAAACTACACCCAAAAACAATCACAAATTCTGCATTCAAAATAACCATAGCCTTTCAACCTGGTAGCTAAATGCTAATGGTAATTAGCTTCTATATTGTGGGACTTTAACCCGTTAAATATGAACAAACCACCCAGGCGTACACATCACTTCATAAATGGTTAAATATTCCTTGTTTTCCTCCCGATAATGTCTAGCTAAATATTTGCAAATTTGTGATGAAAATAAGCCCCTCTGGCCTGTCACAACTTGGGACTCTATTTGGGATTCAGGATCTGCACACTAAATTTGGACCCCATTTGGAGGCCCTATTAGGTACACAACCTGCAGTTTGCTATAATCTTTGTATGTATTCCGAACCTGTCTATCAGAAGCTGCATTTCAAAATAGGTGTACTATTTTCTGTAGAGATATTAGGGTAAGAAAAAAAAAAAGAAGAGGTCCATAGCTGCAGGCCACCACCAAGCGTCTGCTGAAGCAGCTGCCGGCTCGGGGTCACGCCGATCACATTACAGAGTTCAAGTCTCCATCTCCACCAGCAGTAATATATAAAATCACGTTTTGTCCCTTTTCAGTCTAGAGCAGTAAATGTTTCTTCCCTGGGAGGGCCGTTAGGATAGTGAAACCAAATGTTTAATCGTCTCATCAAATTATCATATATTACACGAAAAAATGAAAGGTTCTGAGCTTTCAGACGTCAATGATAGCAGTTTCTTCAATTATTGTTCCAGTGATTGTAAAAAAAGAAAATCTTTAAAAATCTCATTTATTACAAATGAGAAACATTTTGATAAAGATTTTAGCTAGGGTCGTGACTGACATTTTTTTGCTTTCACGGGCCACATAAATTGTTCCGGCGGGCCAGATCTGGCCTCAGGCCTCCAGTTTGACACCTGTAGTCTTGAGCAACCATACACTGCAAGCATCTTCTACTTCATGAACAGAAGTCGCTGGTTGCAGGTGGTGGAAATACATAAGGTGATTATTAATTAAAGTTTTAAGGGAATAACAATTGCATCGATTAATTGTTAGTGTTCGGGTATCGGAGTAAACTGACTAATTAGGGCAGTTTTGAAGGTGCGAAAATCACCTGTCACAATAAACCCATACTTGAAGTCGTACAGCATTTTTCATCTCCTAAATTCAGATTGTTTTACTTTTTGACTACCGTCCGGCAATGACAAAATAAGCCTTTTTTTTTTCCCAGACTTGAATCTCGACCAAAATATTTTTTGTTCACTGTCCCTGTGTGGCCCTGTTGCAAATGTTCCACAAACGGCTGATCTAACAAGTTGTGTATATATACATACATAAATCACAAGAGCGTTTTTTTTTATGCTCCTTGTGCTGAGTGATGCCTTTTGAAAGAGCACTGATAAAACATTGAGTTGAATTTCTTCTGACAGACCAAGATTACCTTGTTGAGTCACAGTTGCTCCCAGTTCGCTGTTTGGGTTGCGCTTAATAAAATCCTCAAAGTGTCAGTCGTTTAGTCACTATGCACTCTGTACCCTTTAATGTTTGGGCGAAGCTCGAGGCTTCGGTTTATATAATGTCGTGATCTGTGCCTGCCTGTGTCTGATCTCGATGGCGTAACATTTTGAATCTTTTAACTTTTAAAGACAATAGTCACTGTTCTTTTGAGTCCTCATATATTGCCAAACTTCAATGATTCACCTGGAGCCAACAAAATTTGCTGTCTGTCAAACTTATAGCCAGCTCTATTTGTTACACAATCATTTTTATTTCACAATTTATTACAAAAACAACCCTAATGGCAAGACATTTTTGACAAGAAAACAAACTGAAATGCGAGATCTGGCCAATTGGAGGCCAACTTCTTCTGTTCTGCCTCCTCAGCCAATCATTGTAGGCCACCTTAGTCTCTGCAGCGATTCTCCTCAGGATAAGAGCAGTCACGCCACATGCGCACGCACACACAACACAACACAACACAAGAAACAGCAGCTCATACATACTCGAAAAATATGTCCTCCGCCCAGAGCCATAACAAAATATTATTGTGAAAATGGATTTGTACGACTCAATGAATAAATTGCTTTCCTGCAATGGAAATGCTCTTATGACGCCACTATGTGGTTGGAACTTAACTACAGTACACGATGAATGCTGAAATATAAATGTTGATTGGCTTCCAAAGTAAAAGCAGATGTTTGCAAAGATGCTTTGACTTCCGGGCTAGAAAAATTGGCACCAATACCTAACTCATATCTCATAAAAAATTAGATCACCATTCTGGCAATATATAATCATATATGTGTATGCCTATAATTAACAGTGGAAAGCATGATACAGCGCCTTTAAGCAAGCACTCTGAATTATTAATCGATAATGGTTCATTTGATCATCAATTACTTTTTGATTAATCAACTAATTCTTGGTAGTTTAACAAAATATCTGAATTAAATTCAACAAAAGTTAATAATGTAATGTACTTCTCAATACAAATGTGCCCAGCCCTTTGAAAAGTAAGCTTTTCAATCAGAAGTCTTGTAATTTTTGTAGTTAGTCTTGTCTTTTTTTTTTTCTTTTTTTTTTTTTAACAGTAAGACACCAAGATGATGAAAATTCTTTTTTTTTTTAATGTAGTTAGTCTTGGCCTTTTTTTTTTTTTTTTTTGTTAACAGTAAGACACAAAGATGAGGAAACATTTTGTTTTCTGATTAATCTTCTGAGTGTTGCATGCCCCACAAATCCGAGGATGGGAGAAAAGCAAGTGAAGAGCTGAAAAGCTTTCTGGAGAATGTTATGAAAACATTCTCATGTTTTCTTCCACTTTCACGGTTCCAGTCAAAGACTTAGGGAGTTTTCTTTGTTGAACTCCGTTCGCTGTCTAATTTTAGCTGAAAGAAAATATTGAATTTCTGCTAGTTTTACATCTGGCAACCCAAGTAGTGGATGGGGGCAGCCAATGTTTTGCCATGTCATTTCAAACTGCAGAACGATGGATCTCCCCATGTTATCTCTTCAGAAACTCATATGGTATTTTGTATTTGTGGTTTCCCCAAGAAGTGATGGCACCCCATAAGGCTTGGTCCCCATCCAGAATGTCCTTTTTTTCTTGCCTCAAGTTACTTTGACTGTCCCAGTCATCTTCTTCAAATAATTTTTGTTTTAATTAATTGTGCGGTGAAAAACTTTGTTTTCATATCTACCGTAATTTTCGGACTATAAGTCGCGTTTTTTTTTCATAGTTTAGGTGGGGGGGCGACTTATACTCAGGAGCGACCTATATATACATATATATGATTTTTTTTTCACTTTTTTGGGCATTTTATGGCTGGTGCGACTTATACTCCGGTGCGACTTATAGTCTGAAAATTACGGTATATCAAAAAGAGCGGACAGTACCTACCCTAGCCCTCCAAGCCATAGACGTCAAAGTCAAGGCCCGGGGGCCAGATGCGACCCGCCACATAATTTTAGGTGGCCCACACGACAAATTTTGCATCGACTTTGTATCGATACTAAGATTACAAATTGTCTTCACTTTAAAAAAAATAGATATTGCTTGCTATTTTTATTACAATTCTTCTTTTTAAAATATCTTAACATTTTTTACTACTCTCTGATTTCAAAACTAGTTATTCATCAATTTGTTTTATAGCCTGTTCTGTATAATCATAATGGCCCTCCGAGGGAAACTATGACTACGATGCGGCCCGCGACAAAAATGAGTTTAACACCCCTACTCTAAGCCATTAATACATGATCAAAATGGTTGATTAATTCGATAATGAGTGAGTTGCTGATTAATCGATGAATCGTTGCAGTTCTGCTCTCACCTTTCTTTCTAGCCCACTTTCACAACTGCAGCTCTAACAAAATACAGCAGATAAATAACAATGATAATAAAATCATTTGAAACTCCAAAACCAAATGTGACATTAAAAAATGGGAAAATGACATGCAGTATGAACTACTAGACTCAGCTACAGGTTCCTCTCCAACCAGCCAGAGTATCGTCCCGCCGACTTCGTGATTGTTCTGTTGCCACGGATAAATAAATAACACCTCCGCTGCAGCTCAGCAGCAAAGTCGTTTTTACATGTTGCTATTTGGTGAAGTTGTTGTAATCAGCGTTCCGGTTGATTGCCGTCCTTGCTGATTTCAACACGGACGGGGCGAGTGACAGAATATCTCCGCAAGACAAATGACTTTTCTGACTGGTATGCCTTTGAAGAGGCCACACTTGTTAAGTGTGAAACTGCAGAAGGCACAGAGAACAATGGCGCCAGTGACTTGTCTACAGTGCAGATTTGCCATCCTGTTTAGATAGGTGGCCTATCTGATCACGGATGTCTTTCTACTATCATCATACCCTCGTTCGTTGTTAAACATTTTCCTTTCTCGCCACTTTCGCTTCGCTTTTTCTTTGTGTCTGTCAGTGAGAGGTGTACGTACTTGATTGTCGTTGAAATGCCACTAGAAATAAACAACAGTTAAGTAATCAAACGTCTCGGATAATGTACTCAACACTATGTGAAGTCTTTCAAGAAAGAAAAACACAATGTAAGTGACAAGTAGCAATCATCTTGGTGGAATTTTCTCAAAGACAAACATGGAACGATTGCTTCGGATACCTCCGAATACTCTGGAAAGGAATAGTAAAGTACCTGATGTATTCTAATAATAATAATAGTAACTTGGATTTATATAGCACCGAGAGAGTTCCCGAGGGTGGGGAATACGGTTCCATTTGCGGTAGTCATAAGGAAAGTCAACCCCAAATCGTTCTTTGAAGTAATACGTTTTGTAAATCATTGCTCACCACTGAGCCGTAATTGATTGTGACCTGAGAGTTGGCAACTGTGATGTCATTTTCAGTCGTGGCAAAATGGCCGCCCCCTGAGATGGCTAAAAAGCAAGTGGCTATTGCCTGTTTGATTCATATTCCACAAACTGAACATTTATTAGAAGACTGTTTCAACTAGTTGAGCTGGACATACAATATATTATTGTAAAGAAGGTTTTGGGGTTGACTTGCCCTTTACGTCAAGTTTTTAGGGCAAGTGACAGCATTTGGCGGATATATTGAAATGAAACATATTGAAGTTACTTGTTTTATATTGAAGAAACGTATTGGTGGATATATTGAAATGAAATATATTGAAGTGAAACTTGTCAGCCAATCAGAAAAGAGTTTCCCCTACTGCAGATGAAACAAAAGGATTGCAATGTTGTGAGGAGGGCGTTTACCGTTTTACTCTTTTTTTTGTCTTTTTGTCTTATAAGTGACTTTACACAAAATCGTGTGCGTTGTGGCCCACTCTGCTGTTGTACAGTCTGATGGTTGTGGATACAGAGTAAGTTCTGCTCCTCAGTGTAATGAGGCAATGGCTAAATAAAGAGCTTATCTGGCAAAAGCTTATCATCGAGAGGATGAGAAGAGGGCGCCCTGATGGCCCTGATTTTGTCATTCATCATCCTCTCAGCCATAGTCTCAAGGTTGTCCAGCTCCTGTCCAATCACAGAGCGGGCCTCATAAAGGAAAGTTGGGAGTTTACTCTTCAATAGAGAGAAGGGGGACTGCATCTGAAGGATAGTTCCACAAGGGAGGTAAAGTTCCATTCTACAGATATTTTGGAAAAAACAAGTAATTGTTTGAACTGTGAGCTTAGCGTTCCATTTGACTGATAAGGCACCGCAAGCTTTTTCAAGGGGAACTCAACCCGATGCAGCACACTATGGAAATATGTCGGCGGACAGATTTTGAGAGCGATGAATGAAGAGATTCAAACCTGTGGATAAGAAAAAAAATCAGGCAGCGGCCATCGGAGGAATTGTAGCCAAGAGTAACTGTGTTATAAGTCAACTCCTTCATGAGAAAAAGATCTGCAAAAAGAGATCCAGATCTGCTCACAACTCTGTACAGTACATGCCTTTGCTCAATTTTTGCTAACTGTGTGGTTTTTCTAAATAACGCAAGCAAGAATGGTCTTACGGATTTTGTTTTAAATTTTTGAGGAAGCCAGTATAGGTAAACTAGTAGAGGAGAAAACTAATCTCCTCTGCTGCTTCTGGCTAGAACCTTCTCAGCTGGAAGGTCTTTACAGGCTTACTTAGCAAAGACTTGCCATAATCCAGCCTTGGGGGGCACAACACCAACGTTTATTCACATTTATTTCACGTATTTAATGATTTGTTTTATTTGGAACTCGCGTCAGGTTAAGCCTCAGTGCTGGCAATAATTGCTAGCTTTGACGGTGCATACCGATTTGCAGGAGTGGTGTTGCTAATCAATCGTAAGTGAAGTGAATTAAAAGCCAGCGAGTGACAAGTTGTAAGTGGAAGGAAACACGACTCTTAAAACGCCGCATTGTTTTAAATTTGTGTTTGATTGTCTTGTAGTATGCACATACATATGTGGAGATGCTCAGCATAGAATGTTTTAAGCTCTAATGCTTGTTGATACTTGAATTCCAGACTGATTCTTCTTCACAGTGTCCTCGCCATGGGGATGAGCTGTTGCAGTGTTTTGTTTTGGCTCATTTGTTCCAGGACTTCATCAGAGTGCCGTTGTGCTTCTTAATAGGCGTCATTGTCGCTAGCACGCGTTCGCATTGATTGGTGTCACACTTGATCAGGAATGCCGTTAAAGTTTTGCAATGGGTGATTGATGTGATCTGTTTTAAGCATCAAAAACGTGGTTAGTTTTTTTGAAGAGCGTGGTATATGTTGCAGTTTTGTTCATTTTGTATGGGTCTGTTTGCAGTTCCAACTAAGTGCTGCGAGTCACTCAACTGCGTTTTTATTTTATTTTTGTTTTATTACCTCACGCCTCCCAATTTTTGTATGCTGTAGCAATGATGGATTGTTTGTAATGTGTTCTGGCACCACACTGATAGTTGGAACTTGACAACATTCATCATCTTTTCACAAATATGTGCATCCCATGGACAAGTCCGGCTTACGCACTGGAAAGCAGCCTGGCGAAATGTGCGATTGTTTATGAGCCACAATTTTTCCAAAAAGACACATCCATCTTACATACTTTCCAAATGAAATTGGCAGTCGGCGAAGGGGGCTGTTTAATTTTCACATTGTTTGAATTGCCAGCATATTTCATAAGAAGAGAACATGTTGTCTTTGAGGACTACTCAATCATTGGAGGCCTTTGCAAAGCATTAGGAAAACAATTATTGCATTTGACTTTGGTAAGCTCCCTCTTTAAAGGTTTCGCAATGGATTTCTTTGATTGCCTTCATTCTTGAAGACTTAATTGTGCCGAAGCAAGACACAAATCTTTGTCCGAATCAGTGATATTCACACAATACTGTGTTACCCAATTTCACCCTTTCTTTGAGATACAAACTACCGTCCGACTGATTCATTTTTGTGGGGATGTTGACTTTTGAAGTCAAAACTGAGAAACGAGTGCTTTATGGTGGCAGTCAATGATTTAACTTTAACTCTTGAAGCTTCAGATTGAAAACAAATGGTTCAGCCATATCCTCTATGTAGAACACTAATATTAGTGCTGCACTGGTAACTTCAGAGAAGAATGATTGAGCTGCGCTTAACTGATACCGTGCTACAAAATTATTTTTAATTCTATTTAACAAGGTTAATGACTGTATGTTTTAAACACAATCTTATGGAGTGCAGAGAACGGATTAATGTCATTTCCATTCATTGAAATGATTTGATTGCCGTTTCAAGTTACAATTGTGGTCGCAGAACAAATGAAACTTGTATTGCAAGGCACCAATGCGTGAAATTTATGATCATTTTCTTCCTAAAAGCATTTGCACAGTTCCAAAGCATTTTGGGAGCTCATTCGTAATCATCTAATGTGAGCTACTGATAACGCCAGAGGCGGTGGCAAAATGATTTTATGCAATGAGAAAGTTGAAACAAAGTTAAAACTACAAAGTTTTTGCCCTCAACAGAAAGCTTGCAGCTGCAATTCTCAATGAGGCACTTTTTACGTTCTCTTCCATTAGGAGTGACAGGAAACTGGCAGAGCCACTCTGTAGATGTTACATCTGTCTCCCAGGCAGCAGCCCAACAAAACAAGTCTTGCACACCATCATCACTTTTCTTGCACCTGAATTACTTTGGACACGAGCAAAGTTAGGAGACTGTCAGGTATCTGAGTGAGGCACAGTTTGCTCCAGGCTACGTCTCGCGCAGCAACAAAGCAAGAAGTAGGCGTGACTGTCCATCAAGCGCAAATGCTATCCTACTACCGACAGAGCACGACATTTCAACAGTCCAAAATATCGGCTGAATTTTACTCATGACAAAAGTAGACTTAACTGATTGGCTGGATCGGATTGGCTGAGAATTTGCATTTCATGCACATTTTTTCATGGGTGGTAATGTCTTAAATCCGGCGATCGGCTGGTGTCAATAAAAAGCTTAAAGCACACGCCGGGAGGGCAAAAACCATATCATAAACCATGCTGTTTGGCACATTCATCATTTTTCTTCCATTACCATGTTTTTACGATCGTGAGAAGCCAAAATCGAAATTACGATTACATTTCAATTAAATTGCTGAGCCTGACTTCTCATATAACGGTTAAAACAAACAGCTTCATGTGAATTGCACAACATCCAGTCTTTATACATCTGAGAAAACAGTAAACAAATTCAAACAAATCTTGAAAATAACACCCTTGATTTTCCTTTCTGCTAGTGTACGTATGCAAAAGAGCAGTCATCTCTTGTCACTTCAGCTCAAAGATCCTTCAAGAACATTTTGGAATTAAAAGTGTGATTAGAGCTTTCATGAAGATGACCCTTTTTTGACCTGCAAAGGAGCGGGAGTTTCTTTGTATTTATTTCTAACTTGCTTTTAATTTGATGACTCACCAAGCAACAGACAATAACAGATGTGGAAAATAGCACTACCCTAACTTTAACGCTTGATTTTTTTTTTTTCTTTCACACCGAGATTGAGACACACGCATACACCTGCTCGCACACGTGCAGGTGTGCGCAAACAAAAAGAATACAGAGCTAATTCTGTCCACCTCCACGTCATCTGTCATCCCGTCCTTTTAAACGGTAGGCGTATTTTTCCTCATTATTTTGCGGTTAATCTCAAGCGTGCAGTCACATGGCACTGAAAGGATTCTCATCTGTACGTCTTTGTGGTTGCTTAGCTGCCCACCTACTCACTTAAACACGATACCCATCCATCCTCACATGGTGACATGATCGAGCATAATGTCGACCTCAATTAATTACACAATCATTTTGGATTGCACACGCCGTCTGTTTGTGGCTGTTCATACTTGCAGGATGTTCATCCGACAATTCAGGGCCCGTCAATGTTTTCAGGGAGTCTACAAAGCGGGCGGGTAAATCCCCAAACTGTTTTAAAGCATCTCCGTAGCTCATTTTCTGAGCCTTTTTGGGTTGATGTTAAAGTAGCTTTGTGTTCCCCAAAAATGACAAAATGTTTAGGCTGGAGCTAGATGGTCACCTATGGAAAGAGTGGTCAAGAGTAAATGTCAAGTTTCTTTTCCTTTTGCTGTAAATCGGTCGGGTCAACTTGAAAAAGGAAGAAAGCAGTTGTAGGCTCAACTCAGTTTATTGTCTTTAAGACACAGATGCAGTTTGAAAACCTTGAATCAAGGAAACAAAAATGCATTACTACTATAGACAGGTCCTTCTACTTCCTGGGACTTCATCAATCACATGAACTTAAAGTTTCAAACAGCTCAATAGTCTTTTAAATGTAGAGTCTTACATATTTGACAGTCTAAAATCACAATGAATTCACCTGTAAATGATATTGAGGCTTTTAAAGCGTTGCTACGCCCATGGCCTCAACCGGTGCGCCTGGTTGCTCAATTTCTACTTGGTGGAAGCTGCCCACCAATGCACCTGGTTGGTCTTATTATTGCCCGCAGAACCCAGTCGATGCCACCCTCTTGTGTCCAAATGAAAACGTGCACTGAGAGGTAAATAAATAAGGGAGTGAGAGGTGCAGGTGAAAGGCCAAAACTGCTTTTCACTCAACAGTAAAAATGATCATTCATGTCTCTATTATAGGTCATGTCATCCATTGTATTTTTCCTGAATTTATTTGTTATGGAGGAGTCTAAGAAATGTTTTTTGGGCCCGTTCCAGGTTAGGAAATTCCACCAGCGATAACTCAGAGGTGTTATTAAAAAATGTAACGACCCGATTATGGACATATTTGGGTTTCTGCGGGTGTTTACATGGACTTTCAAAACTTGAATGCTGCCAATATTCGGGTTTTAAAAAGGTTATTGACTGCATGTAACCCTCGTCACTGTCATTGTCTCATTTAAGATGTTGATCAACGATCAAACTTGACAGGAGATATGTGATTGGGTGGACTGATCTTTACATGCTACACAAACGTTGCAATGTCAATGTCCATATGAATGAACGTTCATATCTCGATTTCGATACGGTAACGATATAGATCGCCCTGCCCTGATATTCTTGGGGAAGATAGACTGTGTTGACTACCTGACTTCTAGAATGAAAATAAGATTTGAAAACAGTCGGCATTCTGAAATTTTTAATCTTGGCCAATCTCGTAAATTCGTTGAAGCCTATTGTTCTTTTTTTTTTTTTTTTCTACTCTGCTTGTACTGCTCCCTTACCTAGCTTTATTGCCTTTAACAGCAACTTTGCCACCACCAGCACCTTCAATAATGTTCAAATTTCTACATTTTACAAATCTATTTAAGCTCCCATGTGAAGGCAACTAGATATAGCGGTGTCATGCATTGCAAACAAGCTTCAATTATTGTACATTCTATTTCTCATTCTGTTGTCTTTCTGATTCGAACAAGAAATTAAATCTTCCCTTTATTTGACGGAAAAAAAAGGAGGATGTGTGTTAGCACAAAATTCTGTTGAGGTTCTACTTTGGATGTAGGGCTTCCCTGACCTCTTTCTGTCTTAAGATAAGGCCCTAAGGTTTTGAATGAACAGCGCATTTGCTTGATATGTTGTCTTTCTGTTCCGCACACAGACTGGTTGCCAGGACACTGAACAAAGAGGCTAAGTGCTGCAGTGGAATTTAGGGGTAACGAAAACAAACAAACCCCTGAAGTTGTACAAGAAACTGACTGTGCTGGAGGATTAAAGACTTAGTGTCATCAAATGGCTGTTTCCTCAGTCCTGGTTAGGCCTCGCTCACTCTTGACAGCAGCTCTTCCTCCCGCTGTCATGCTGACAACCCCCTAACGTGAAGCAGATTAGGCCAATTTAAGGAAAGGCAGATTGATTTCTCAAGTGAATTTCATACACGAGCTGATACACTCGGCTTTGTACGAGTACATTTAAAACCATTTAAGAACAGATTGATTCTTCAAATCTATACCTAAATGTACACATCTCTTGTAAGTGCGCCCATCCTCCTTGTTCTGCCTGCGACAAACAAGTGACTTTATCTGTTGTATCTGTGCCCGCATGCCCCGACACAGCCACACTGTTCTGCTCACTGCAGTCTGATCATCAGCTAATGTCAGATTGTTTCTGTTATCATCTGGAGTTTAGAGGCCAGTGTTGCAAACACAGACCTGCATTGGTTCTCCGCACAGCTCCAGTCCTTACGAGCTTGTGCTGGTATGCGCAAACACAATGCGTGCGACTTGACTTGATAACAACAACCATAATATTTTATAGTAACTTTCACAGTCACGCTTCTCACTTCACTTTCACAAAACTAAGCCTGATGTCGACAATACAGAGGTCGCTGCTCTCATTTCTCCAAGTTGGGCATTCAGGAGTCCCGGTGCCTAAATCGAGAATTAAAACTCCTTTTTAGCTTTTTGTGTGTTGCAAGCGTAAGTTCTGGGATAAAATAGTATCACTAAGTCAGCAAGATAGAAAGATGCTCAGTCATGGGATTTTTTTGTTGTTGTAGCAATAAGTAACAAAACCTTAAAATCACATCTAAAATGGACTGGGAGCCACTTTGCGAGTTCATTCGAAAGATGAACTCATTCACCTTCTGGTCCACTTCAGGCGTGGTGGGCTTCACTGACTGCAAGGCAAAGTCAAGTGGGAACATTTTGTGAGAACATTGGATAGGTTACGCAAAGCCTCCACAGACTTGAACCAATGTGGGACAACCTCTTTAGGTCATGGACCTTGTGGGGACAAATGTCAACAGTGTCACTTCAATTGGGACTTAGCAAAGCAACTTTACATAATTGATGGCAGAGTTTACACTGAAATGAATATTTGTTGTTTTTCTTGAGGTTGAAAGTACAGGTACCTTTTAAAATCTTGATAAACTATTTCTAAATTATGCCAATATTAGTCTCGTGGGTGTGTGTGTGCGCTTTTTATAGCCAGTGTCCAAGTCAAGTAACCATAGTTCACGGACTTTAGCAAAGTGAGAACATGTTTTGAGTTTTGGGAAAGCGTTTCAGATGACAGGACGATAGCCAGAGACAGCAACGTGACAAGCCAATCATCATTCAGCAAGTTGGCAAGACGGCCCTTATTTTTTTTTTTTTTAGCTAGAAAGCGTTCTTTTGTTCATTCTTTGTTCCGCACGGATGTACCTCAATGTCCCTGCGCAGCTGACCAGAACACAAGCTATGATTTTCTTGGTGGTCTGATTTTTTTTTTTTTTTTTTGGATGCATCATAAGTAATTGGAGGTAGTTATCTACCACATTAAATTGCAGCTTTGTCTCTTGCATCATCTAAAATTATACAAGATTAATGTAAAATAATTGTTTTCTTGACTGTCATGTCAAATATAATTTCATTAAAAAATAATTGTTCTTGCCGAGTGGTGACAAAAAAAATATTTTGACAGTTTTAAAAAATATTTACGCAATTCTTCTTTGAGATAGAAGTTTTTTGTTTGAGCGGCCATGCTTATAACTCAAAACACTAAAATTTAAATTGCCTTTGAAATGAATGGAAATGCCTTAAACCCATTCTAAACCAATAATTGTGTGTGTGTGTGTGTGGGGGGGGGGGGGTTCTAACAAAGAAAAAAAGACTTTCTGAAATATTCGACTTTGGAAAAACAAACGAATATTAATATAATCAAATAGAACGTAAATAATAAAACAGTTGGTGCATCATGATTTAATGCCGGTCCTTCTGGTGCACATGCCTTGCCAACCTGTTTAATTCAGATGTTTGTTTCCTGTTTAGATTTCATCTCATTTTTAAGTCAGAGTAGCAATACACAGCTTTAAACCTCTTTTTTTTTAAAGAGGTGAATTGAATTGAGTTGCCTTTCATCATACAGCACTTGTGTCTTAAAAGGGAAGCCAACCTCCAAATGTTCTTTGTAGGAATATGTTCTGTGCAGCCCAACTAGTCAAACCACAGTGTTCTGATGACTTTGCGGAATATGAATTAAACAGACAATAGCCACCTGTGTTTATCCATCTCGGCGGGCAGCCATTTTGCCACTTACTGTGGCCTGAGAATGACATCACAGTTTCCACGTCTCACAAATCGTCTGAAGCTGAGCCGTTAGTTTTGAAGTTTGATTCGTCACCATCAGACGTGTTGGTCAAATTGCACTTTTCGCCGTTGGGTCGTCCAAATAGAGATTTGCGACAGGGTCATCAATCAGGCAGCAGACGATCCTCCATCACGTTAGTTAGCCTGATGAATGGTCAGGCTTGCGGTCAAGACAATAGAGGAGCAGAATTGGCGTCTCAACAGGTTTGGGGCTTGGAGCGATAGCTGCATTCCTCAATGTCTCTCTGTCTTCCTCTGATGATGTCTCAATCTGTCCGTGTACACCGCTTGCCTTCTTCCCGCCAGCTCTCTCCAATTCCCTGTCCCCAGTGGCCTTGTGAAAGTGAGCTGATAATGTTTCCCTGATGCCAGATGTTGCACTCCGCCCGGATGCGATGACCTTATTATTCATTATTCCGCAAACTTTAATGTGCTTTTAGGTGATTTGTGTTTCCTAAAGCAGACATTCTCAACAATTTTCTCATGACCCACCTTTATGAAAGTCCAATTAATCTAATGTAGTTTTCCAAATAAAAACATCTACTCCACCCCCATCAAATCAGCAATATGAAAATACCCTATTTAAATATAGCCTACGTATGTTTTTGTAACATTTACAACACTTTTAAAACGATACAGACTTTATGAAACACTACTATGTTTAATTTAGGACATTATAGTCGTACATGGAGAGCCAAATAAAACAAGTCGAAAGTTTGAAAACCGCTGTTTTAACAGTTTTTTAAAATGGCATTTAAAGCCTGTTTGTCTCTAAACAGACATTTTCTCGAGATGTCAGAGGGATCTAAGTTGAAGCTATGCCGTGTGGTGTGTTTCTTAAATAATGAAGGTGCAGCCTTGAAGACAGATACAACCTCTGGCAATTAGCTCAGTCACACTTGTCTGAAATTGGCTCGCCAGTTGTTTTTGTTGGCACCTGCAGATCAGCCTAGACGAGCCAAAATGTTGGTAAAGGGAAAAGAACATGAACGTTTTAATTAGATTAAAATCCAGAAAGTCTGGCACAATCCCGTCAAAAGGGATTTAAGTGTTTGTGCTGTGATTAACAATGATCGGTTCAGGGTGTAACGATTGACTCCGCCTTCCCTGTGACTCAACAGGATATGTGGACTGGCAAATGGATTGTCTGAAATGCTCTAAAACGTGCTCAATGAATACAGTACGCTTACGAAATATAGTTTGACTTTTGAATCCGAAGCTCCACAGCGACTTCCGATTCCAGGTTGATTGCGAGATCTTTCGTTAGTTTCAAGTCACAATCAAAGATGTTCCACCGGCTATTTCCTTGTACTGTCTGAGATGCATCCCTGTTTGACTTTTTAGTTATTTTTTAGAGCATATAGGATTTAAGCAAATGTGAAATATGAGTCAAATATTGACTTTTTCTCTAAAATAAAAAACAGATTTGTATGTTTGTCCCCAGACCTTGACACGGTATACAACAACAAAAATTTGAAAAACAATTTTGCTTTACTTTATGTACCACTCTTGATGTGTGCCTGATTATTTGTCTGGTGGTGTCCGACTAATATATTTTTTTTATGTTTAAATATAATTTATATAAATGACAGCCTATTTTTTTGTAAATCATTTTATTTTCGAATAAGCGTTTGGAATTCCTCCTGAATGGAATGAGGAGACAGCGTTAGTATCATACTATCTGTTGACATTCGACCCAAACATCTCAGGGTGGGAGGGAATGTAAGGGTGCTTACAAAAGAGCTCAAGGAAGATGGAGGCAAGGTGATAAAATAACAAAAAGCTGCAGCCACTCACACCATCAGGAAAAACTCGATTTCTCTGCAAGGCAACCAGTGTTCACATTCAAGTGAAGAAATAGCCAAGAAAAAAGTAAAGTCAGAGTAATCTTTCTTTCCATAGGTTAAGTCTGGGATGTTTTGAACGACGGATTTGCCAATATCATCGTTTACAAAAGTGACAGAGCCTGCCGAGCTGCGTCAAGCTGACATTTTGTGACAAACATGATAGCTTGAAGCATCCAATTACTCTGCATGGACATTTATCTCATTAAATTTGTACTTTTTATAATTTATTTGAATCACTTCCTTTCCAGAGTGGAACGATTGTGCAATGTGTTAAAAGAACACAAATTGGGCGCACAAGTTTGAATTTGTTTTGGATTTTTTTCTCTAATCCACACAGACCGCTCTAATTTCTTAGAATATGTGAAAAGTTGACAAGGCCAAGCCCTGTTAACTTCTCATAAGCAGCTGCAGTCAAGATTGACTGCATTTTGGACTATGCTTAAATAAAACCTGAGTACATGCCAGGAAACAAACCAATTTGAATTGACTTGATTGATTCTGCCAACAAGAGTGCTGAAACAACCAGCTACAATTATCCCACATTTGATGGCTACAAAAAGCGCCGGTTCCAACCAGATGCACTTTGCAAGAGACGTTTAACCAAATTTGACATTGGTACCATGAGGTACGAGTGACTCAATGTAGAGGATGAGTAGAATAAAAAAGACTCCAAATCACGATTCACAGGTTTCAAAAGATAATCGTACAATCAGGATCTCCAAAGTTCACAGAATAACTATACAAGAAACATCTGAGAAAGAAAAATAAAATTCAGAGAGCTTACATTTTCAACAAATCTGGTATATACTAGGAACAAAACTAACAACTGGAGGCAAAACCAATTTCAAAAGTCAGTCACAAAAAGTAAGAAAGTATCAAAAGCAGACTGTTGGCAACATGGACTCCAGTCGAGCTTACTAATCATCTTGAGGACAGAGGATGAGAAGAAGCAATAACTACAAAATAAAAATAGCCAAGACAACACAAAAGACTGGACAAAGAACATAGAACTCAAACAATGGAACATGACACTTAAAGCTGTGTCATTTCCCTTCCAGTTCAACTGTGCTCTCAAGCTAAACAGAAAAGTTAGAGAATTAAACATGATTTCCAAAACAAATGCTTAGCTTAGCCTGAAGCTTAATGCTAACATTTCGCCAAACTCCTATTTAATCCTTTTTTGCAACTGATATTTGAACATAACAGTTGCGGCAACACATTAAACGGTACTTCCAGTCATATATTCTTTATCCTCTGATCGGAGCTAAAATGAGCTGTGATGTTTGCACTGCGCAGAAATCCACATATCAAAACATATTCTCCTTTGTACATTCCATGCACGATTCGAAGCTGTTTATAATCTTCGACTCCAATATGCTTATGCAGATTTCACTCGGGCGTGAATAATAATACAAAAAACAGCGGGAGCGGCAAGCCCCGCTGTGGTCTGCGGACGAGTCTGCCGCTGAGTGATGGGCGACGCACACCAGCCTGGCCCCTGAGTTCGAGTGCTGCGCGCGGTCTGTCTGGTTTGGCAGCCGTATGCGCGCACCCTAACACGGCCACCATTAATCTTATTTGTTTGAGACTAGAATGATGCTTGTGGTTTTTCTGAGATCAGCTTTGCGACAAGCGGGTTCAAGAGTGGGCTCTGCTCCAGCTACATAAAAACGAGAGCAGAAGTTTGTCTGAGAAGTGCGTGCATATGCACTTTGGATTGGTGACAGTGCATATGTTGGTCATATGATCAAGACAGACAGAGCTTAAAAGCTCAATTCCAAACTAGCTTTCCGAGCATTGCAGCAGTTCTGTGACATGTTGCTGTGTTTATAACTTTGGGGTTAGTTTTTTGGGGCAAATTTGGTCTCATGATATACAGTAAATAAAAGTTAATCTCGCCAAAGTATTTGCTTCTTGTAAATTATCCATACTTACTGTTGTATACAGACCCTTCACTATATTCCACTGCACTTCATTCCAGTTTAGTGTACCACAATCAGGTTTTTCAAGTTTTCCAAAACAAAAACATCTCTCTCCACCAAACAGCGTCAGTAATTTGGAAAAGCAAATAAAAAACATTCATTCTCTTTTTGGAGACTGATTAGTTGACCGGTGGACTTTGTATTGGTCTGTTGTAGTGGAGACAGACCTCAGCCGAAAGGTGAAGATTTTCCGTCACGCTTCTGGGATGACCCAGGACACAAAACAATGGATGGATGCAAGGATGGATGGATGGATGCAAGGATGGATGGATGCAAGGATGGAAGGATGATGGACGCAAGGATGGTTGGACAGAACGATAAATGGATGGAATGATGGACGGACGGACGGACGGATGGATGGATATTTTATCAGTATTTGGATATATTTGTTGGAAAAGCTTGCCTTCAACTCACCTTCACTCCATACTCCAAAGTCCCACTCAACTATTTTTAGCCAAGCTGCACCCTTCTGGCGTGTTAGCAGAGTGTGTGGTGTGTCAAGGTCCCGCATGAGGGCTACAATGATACAGTGTCTCCATCCACTTCCTTGTACTCTGATTGTTTAAACAGTATCCTGCGCTGGGGACGGGTCCCATGACAACTTGGTAAATATTTACCCGCAGGAGCCGCGCCGATTCCTTGAGAAGCCCTCGTCCGCAGGCAGGTTGCCTCTGCAATGTTTTTTTTTTCGACTTATTTTTTCATCTTTTAGTCTGCATGATTGTCTGGAGTGTTTTTACTGATTGTGATTAGAATATTTGCCATGTCACGAATGTGAGCAATAATGGGTTCCGACACAGTTTCGGAATATTAAAGCCACAAGCAACTTCATAGTCCAGCGGCAATGTGCATACGCTTTTTTTTTTTTTAACAAATATCGTAATAATGTATAGTTCCATGCTATCTACAGATAGGTGTGACTCAATCTACAGGTTTGTCCAGACACAAGCTGTCATGCGTCCATTTGGCTTGCAAGCATAGAATTGAAATACGATTGTGATATGGTGGCAAGTGAATTCAATTCACTTCATAATGAGGAGAACTTCAAAAAGTAGTGAACAGTGAATTTTAAAAAAGAGGTCCTACTAGCAGAATAATTGACCCCCTTTAATGATGATGCGTTATCAGTGGACGAATCAAAAGACGATACAAAAAAAAAGTTATCCATACAAGTGAAAGCTCATTTACATATCTGTCTTGCTCCCTTATGCTGCCCCAAGTGTCCAAAGCTGACACACCAGTAGCAGCACAGCGAGCAATCAATTAATCGACGACTATTTTAATAATCAAGTCATCGTTTGGAAAAAAAAAAAATTAACTTAAAATTGTCCAAATTCTTTACTGCCAGCCTCTCAACAGTAATTCATGCAAATAGACATTTGAAAATATCTGCTTTTACGTTGGAAAGCAATAACCGCGTTTGATAGTTAAATTGTTTAATTCATAAACGCTATACCATAACAAGGACAGCATTTGCAAGGAGCTCTGACTTGTGTCCTGTCAGCATCAAGTATTCCCGCTGGTGCAACTTGTCGGCCGGCCAGCAGGCCGCACGCACGCACGCAGGCCTTCGTAGGTGTGAACGGGTTGATGTGAGCCCATGTGTTCCTGAAACCCAAGTGGGTGAGAACAGAAAATCCTCTGATTTGTCAATATTTACTCAGCGCAATGCATTACCCTCGCTGCATTGTTCCCTGACCTCAGATGTCTTTGTTGGCGGGCGGGACCGCACGTGTGCGAGGGTGCGTCAGTGTGTGTGTCTGTGTGTGTGTGTGTGTGTGTGTAATCAACCCTTACGTGTGCCTTACCACCACGTTGCCATTATTGTTGCAAACGCATGACGGCAGTTTGCCTCACAATAGCAACTAAGCCGCTCCTTTTCAAGTGGGTGGCACATGAAATGTTTAATAAATGAGAACACACACTTCACTTGTTGTTTTAGCGTGCGTGTGTATTTGCTCTCCGAGTTGAGTAGAAGCCTTTTGTATGAACGTTGAAAAATGTCTCTGTGTTCTTTTCATGCGAGCTGGATAATATTTGATCACTTGGCCCACTTAGAAACTTAAAATCGACTTGACTGACATCACACTGTTGCCACTTATTTATTTAAAGGCACCATCCGGCCAAGATGGTCCCCTTTAAACTCATAAACTCTCTTTGTGTATTTTTTGATCAGCAAAATAAAAATAGCTTGCATGTTCTATTTTATAAATTAGTTTTGGAGAAACCAGTAAATCACTATTTTTATCACGCCTCTTTTTCCGATCCGCCGTTGTATCTGGCAACCTCCACACCACCCTGGAGATGCTGAGCAGCTGCGAGAAGGTCAGTGGATCTGCATCCCCTCAACGGGTGAGACCCTTGTTCACAACACGCTCGTGACTCTGCAGTTGGCTTATTTCAGACTTACGCTGCCTTGTAAATGTCATCGTCATAATCACAGCGCCTCATCAGGCAACCTTGCCGCTTGTAAATCCTGCGCAGTGTGTTCTGTCATCTGTCAACGCAGAGGTCCAACACCCTTTGTCTGCTTTATTTCATTTGACTATCCAAGCAAAACAAGCAAGTTCCCTGAGGTGCTCCAACCACCCTACTTTGGCAACCATCTCTGTATGGCAGAGGAAGGGCGCCTCCTAGTGACGGAGCACAGAGTTGCTCCTCACTGGAGATTGCTGGATGGGGGCGGACATGTTGCATGTTCTGAGTGGTTTTAAATTGGATATTTTTGCACAGCTATAACCCAGGGGTGGCTATTCTGAATGTTTTATAAGTCTCCCTGTTCCAACACCCCTGATTCAAATGATCAGCAAGCAATGCTGACTAAAGATCCTAATCATTTGAATGCGGCAGTGAGAGACAAAACATCCGGCCCATGTGAGTTTCAAAATCTGAGCCCTGATTGGTCCGTTAGCTGAGCACATGTTACAGCAAAATACGGCAAAATGATACCATTTGATTTTTTAAAGGGCATCTTAAAAATACCTGTTCTTATTTTGCTTTTTTTCTCCCCAGGAGAAAAAACCCCAACTGAGATATTTTGTTCACAATTTATTTAAATAGGTCACGGCCTTAGAAACAGTACATCAGAACCAGATGATCCAGTTTTGGTTTCTAATTTTCCAGGATAAACATTGCAAATGGCAGTAGTGTTTTTAAAACACCAACGATTTTTTTTCCTTAAATAGTAACAGATTGAAGGGTTTGTTTTGTTTATTACAGGTTTCGCTGTTATTGTGAATTTGAAAGAAGAGGCAGTGAGCAACAGTGGCATAACACGGCATTGGCATTTCAAAATGGCATTGATTGGTATTGCAGTGGCATTCGAATTCAAAACGGTAAGGTGAAATACATTCGAGTCTTTCGGCCTTTACCTCTAATAATGTTTGAGACGAAGCTTTAAATACGTTTCACTTAAAAAAAGGTGAGAGGAAGAAAAAAATTGGAATGGCTTTGAATGTAGAAAAGAGGCACAGTTCAACCTGAAACTAGCGGTAACTCGGCAAGCGGACGAGGAAGTCACTGGACTCGATTCAGAAGTCCTCTCCCTCATCATAGAAGCGATTTCGCTTGATCATTTCCTCCACGCTCAGCGTCTCCAACTCCGTCTTATCGTCGGTTTCCTCGCCCTCCCAGTAGCCCACATCCTGCGGTGAGCGACTGGCCTCCACCTCTTCCTCCTGGGAGGACTTGTCAGGTTTCACTTTTTCTTCCTCTTCTCGGTCCTCCAGCGACTCTCCTGGGTGAGCGAGACCCACAGCGTTGACCTTGTGAGAGAGACGACGCTTTGGCCCGTCTTCTCTCTTCACGTCTTGAACTCCCTTCTCCAGCATGTCTTCGCCCTCTTTTTCCAACATGTCTTCACCCTCCTCTCCAAAGCTGCTGTTGACATCCACGCTGCTGTCCTCTGTGGGCGTGTGATTATCTGGCGACTGGCCCCCGGTTTTCAGCTCCCTGCTCGGGGACTCATCCGTTGCGCCCTGACCCGCCAGTGTGAAGAGCATGCAGCGCTCCTTTAAGGAGGAGCCTCCTCCCTGATCGGAAGCTCCATTGGCTTGTCCGGGTGGCGAGGAGGAGACGGAGGAGTCCTTGTCCTCCGGTGGCCACTTGGCTCGAATGGGCTTGCCGGTTGAGTCGGCGAGCACAGCGGCACCGGCGTCAGTCTCCGGTTGGGGCGGCCAGGAGATTTTCAGCCTGCGCGTCTCCACCGGCCTGTCACTTTTCTCCGGGGTGCCCTGTCCTAGGGCCTCCATGGTGGCGGTCAGGACGTTGACCTTGGCGAGCGGGGACTCCTCCACGCTGGGGCTTGTCAGCTCAGAGCCGAGGGAAGAGGGGCTCTTGGCGACCTGCGGCGAAGTCGTCGGCATCAGCAGTGCGGCGGTGGTCTCCCCCGTCTCGCCTTTGCTCTCCCACAACTCCTTGTGAGGCCGGTGGCCAAAGCCCTCGTCATAGTTACCCTTGGCCTTGAAGAGCTGGCTGAAGTGTGGCTTGCAATACACGTTGTTGTGCAGGGAGGCGTAGTTGAGCAAACTAGATGGAGAAAGAGGGCAAAAGACAAAAAGGTGATGCTTTCAACCTTCTCTCCTAAGAGTATTAGGTAGGATACTGTACATAATCTCCAAATAAGATCCAATTGAGATGTGCAAATACATCTTTAATTATTGTCACTGATGTTTATTGTTCTTTTGGAGATTATCCTGGGTAGTATTCACAAGGTAATTTGTCATTGGAATTACAAAGAAAAGTAGTAGAGCTTGAGTTAGGTGGCCTGCCTGCTCACCTGAGTTTGGTATTGCAGTGGAAGCAGCGAAAACAAGCGCTGTGGAAGATTTGCTGATTGGCCACCAGCCTCTCCAGAGGATACACTGTCTTCTGACAGGATACGCACGTTTCCCTCACGGGCAGACGGAAATTCTGCTCAGGATATACACACGAGTGTGAGCCGAGTGTTTAGCCGCGTGTTTAGCTGTGTAAAACTCACCCTTGGAGTTTTGGCTGGAGAACAGGAAGATGGATTGTCATCACCAGGACCTGTGGCAGCAGATCAACATGTTGGCAATTTGAACACTGGGTGGTGCCATTGAGCAGTTGAAATCACAACTCGTTAAAATTTTGCAGAGGAAGGATAGCTGGCAAATTTGAGTCAAAATAAGAACACTCATTTTAACACAAATTTAGAATGCCGTGGAATTGTTTGAGCAATAAAAATTAGGCATTGTTTTCTTTTATATCTACAATAAAACAGATGAAAAAAGCCTGGACAAAAAAATGACACGCTCAATGGGTGGAGAGGTCAGACTGATAACTGAGTCGTAATTTATGTTTGTGTTTTCTGCAAACAATTTGAAATAATGTCTTGTGTTATAGAAGAAAGGAATGCAATTTTGGAAAGAATGCTTCTGACTCTGATTCATCAATTATTCGCAAAAATAATGGACCCATTGATTACGTATTAACATAATCCTTATTGAGCAGCTCTCAAATTGAAAAATGTGCTCACTCATGCGATGGGAATCTGTATTGGCCGAGCTTACTCATGGAAGATCGATATCAGAATCACCAGCAAGATTTAACAGCACAACCTTTAGAGGGAATTGTTGCAGTCTGTAACTCTGAGCGCGACTTCAAAACATCTTGTTCCTTGGCTTTTTGACATCTTTTGGCCCATTATTCATGTGCAATTACCTTGTCAGGTTTGAACTGTGACTTCTTCAGACTGAATATTTTGCTTCTTTCACAGATCCTTCTCCATTAGCATTTATATCAGAACTCTCTAGAACGGTGCAAAATGTTTTTTGTTTTTTTTAGCTGTGTGTTGGTGTCTCTAATCTAATTGCACGACCTGCAACTTCAAGCAAACTTTGACATGAAGCAGCTCATTTGGCCCCACAATACCTGGATAGATAGCATCAAGACACTCTACTAGATGAAGCAAAACAGCCTCAGAACAGACTGTATGTTTCACTGACAGTAGATAAAATGTTCTCTTCTTTGTACTCATGGCACAGCTACCGTCATCACAGAAATATCTTGAAACTGATGAGAACTGGAGTGGACTTGATATTGATAAGCCTCAAAGCTTTTTTGATGATTGTGGGACCGGTGTTGCAATTGCAGGGTAAAGACAAACAATAAATCCCTTAAAACAAAACCCAAGAATATTCTGAAGGGTCCGGATATGAATATTATTGGACATTTGAGTCAACATTTTGTCCAAGGCCTTGTTTTTCACCTTCATTAACAAATCAAGGCCCTCAACAATCTTGCAAGTGCAGAAATAAATTACCATTGTTCTCGTCATTAAAACTTTTTCTGTTGTTTGGCGGTTCAGACTCTGGACTCTGTAAATGAGAGAAAAAAACGTCAGTCCTATGTTCATGATCCAAAAGTCATCATGGTAATCGCATTAAGGTTGAGCTTACCATGTCCAGGGAGAAGGGTGGGACGTTCTCCTTCTGTTTGCCACCAAATAGTTCTTGCAGATCAGTCTAAGAGTGATAAATGACTAATTTAATATATATTTTTTTATTATCAGGGAATAACTACTTAATGGATCATCTGGAGTATGTACAGTACTCACATTGACCGGGGTAACATCCTGTTTTGAGATGGCTGCTTGGTAGAGAGCCATCCTGTCTCTGAGAGGAGTCGTTTCCGCGAGACTTCCGTCTGATGCAAATGCAAGACAACACATTAAAGGTAAGAGGAAAAGTTCATTTGGCATGTTCTAGTTCCTTGTTTTGTATTCAAACTGTGTACCCCTAGAATTGTGCCAAATTTTGACAACCAAGCAGTTTCACTTTCAGAAATCAGAATCCCCTATTTAAGATATTGTTCTATGTGATGCTGTCCCTAACCTCATTAAAAATGAGAAAAGATGGTCCACAGGGATCAGTTTTAGGTCCACTTCTTTTATTGTGTGTTAACATCCGTGGTATGTGTTAGTAGTTTATTAAAAAAAAAAAAAGTCACTGACACTGAACTGGGACAATTTTCCCTCTTCAGCGATTCAGTCTAAGCTCAGTATATTCATTTCTTCACCCTTTTCTGTTTCGTTTGAGTGACACGGTTGGATTCAAGTGAGTGGCTCACTTGCCAAAACGCACAACGAGCGCACTCCATCCTACTCAATAGCTTCTCAAAATATTCAAGCTTTTTCATTCTTCTCACTCGCCGCCTTTTTGTGGCAATCCAATCCTTTTGCAGTTTCGTTAAAAAATGACAATACTGGAAGTGGAGCCTCAAACAAACCCTCATGTAAGGTTTCAGTTTCTCCGTTGCAGTTTGTGTGGTGCTCGATCACTTTGTGACTGATGAAGAGTCGCTAATTATAATTTTTTTTTGCTATGGTCCATGTCAGTCGCTTTCGGCTGTGTCACGCCATGTGTACGACTTACACTCAACTCCTCATGGCCTCTTGTGGTAAATCGAGACTGTTCCGCAAAATTCTAAGCTGCACGCTCTATCGTCATGTGAAGGCGCCAGAGGTGCAACAGTCAAATGCATCAACAACTATTTTGACAGTTGTTTATTCACTGGCCTTGTTGAACTTAACATTGTCCAAATTCTCCAATTTAGAAATGTTCTGATGGATGATACATACTAAACCAGTAACTGAATCTTTGTCAAACTACCATGTCCTATGTTGTTGAATAGGCAGAAGTGTTGTATTTTGCATTCAGGGGGACACAGTTAGAGTCCATACATACCCCCCGGAAGCTGCTCCATGCTGGCTGTATTAGCAGCGCTTCCTCCACTTGACTGCTCTCGAGACACCTGAAAAGAAAAGAGCAGAAAAACAAAATAGGAGGCAATTAAACACAAGCCAGAGAGCAAAAAACTGCTTGAGAATGTCTCCTGCATGACACACTCTTCATGCATCAACATGCACAGCTAAGGTCCATCAGCGAAATCCAAATGGAGAGCCACTGTTTAGTGTGTCTGCCCACCACTTTAATCCCCTTAATGAGCTCAGAAAGCCCGACAGACAACCCGTCTGATCAGCAGAAGACAAAACACACTGCACATGTCTCTGCCTGCTATTTGAATTCAAATGATGAAACCCCACTGGAATTGAAGGGGCTATTATTTTGGGTCCCTGCTGTTTGGCTCAGAAAATTCTTAAGATGATGGACCAAAGGTAGTGACAACTTTGTTCAAGAAAATGTTAATAAAACTGCCAGGCGGAAAAATTAAAAGATACATTCTGCCTTGACTGGCTCGACTCATCTAGTAGCCGTATTTTTCTCCCATTGCTGCTCGTGGTGTGTTGTCGGTTCACGAAAACTAGCGCAGGCCTCAGCAGGTAAGACTTCACAAGATAGCAGAGAACAGAGACAAGATCGTACTATTCGCCAGCGCTGAATTTGTTCCGAGAGCTCAAACAGAGTTGAAGGGGAAGCGCAGGCCTTTGCCCTCACTTGATCGTGGTGGAATGGAATGGAACGCTCCACGAGCTCTGGCATGTTTGTCTCAAGTCATCAAGCTCATTGTAACAAAGTGCCCCATTGCAGCTCAGGGTAGTCTACTGTTTTAAAAAAAAAAAAAAAAAAAAAAAAAAAAGAAAGAAAAACTTGCAATTATTGCTCAGATTTTCTGCTAAAACGAAAAGAATAGATGCATTCAGGATGAAACAAAGACCACAGCAGGCCACAAACATTTTTTGTGGCAGGCCAGGCCTGGCCCCCAGGGCAGAAGTTTGAGAGCTGCGGTTGAGGGGCACTACAAAATACAAATTCCAAGGAAAACCAGCACCATATTTTGCTGATGTTCTGCCCTCTTGAGAGTTCTGGCCCATTTCATGAGGTTCTCGTGATAGCGGTCACCGCTACAGTATTTTTATTTTTATTGACTTTTGTTCTAAATTAGCCATAAAATTAATAAATACATGCAGGGCCAAGTTATGTAATATGATGTGGAGAGAATTGAGCCTGGTGCTACTGGAAATGGGCAAGAATTCAGAAAAAAAGGCACACCCAACCAAAATGGCTGCCAAATCGGTCGTTTCACAGCATAAGTTATTTGTGTGAATCTAAAAAGTAGTTCCCAAGATGTCCAGAGTGAGCTGAACAGTTTCAAACTGAAATGGTTTTAGAATTTGTAAATTATGGTACTACTACTGAATCTTTTGATAGTCTCCATTTATTTCAGTGAGATTTTCTTTGTGGAAAATGTAGGACTTTTGAGAGAAGTGGGACATTTGTTACGGATTCACAGTATTCCTCAAATAAGGTGAATATTTAGAATTTGGAAAGGTTTGAATTAAGGGAGAAATATGGAGTGTTAGAATGTCCAAAACTTTAGGTAGGGGTTCAAAACTTCAGCACTCACAGAGTGCATAATCGAAGCGATTTCAGTATTTCAACTGTAGCAGCTCCAAAATTGGACAATGCGTGAGTCACCCAAAGACCGAGCTAAAAAGCTCCGCCCTTTTCATTCCAAAACCACCTCCATGGTAATGGATCGATCCCCATGGGTGGATTATGTTCCGCAGGCTGAGGGGGGGCAGCTTAGAGGAGGGACCAACAGATGTTGGTCGCAGACACTGAAGGGGGTGTAAACATGTGGCTAGCCCGATGTAAACACAAACACGGGTTCTCAGGAGCGTGGCTCAAAGAGCCAGACAAAGAAATTGCCGCTAATCTTAACGCCATTAAAACTCTCGTACACACTCGGATGACCAAATTAAAGCAAAATGAAGCCTTCCAAAAACAAAGACTAGGCAGGAAAACGTGAGAATGTTTGGCCCCAAAGAGCCACTCATGAACTTCCCCTTTATGAAGGCAACTTTCATTAGAAGAATAGCAAAGTACAAAAGCACACACATAGCTACCTTTGGTCAAGAGAACCAATGACTGAGATGGACGGACGAAGAAGCCGCTGCAGACGTTCAGGCAACGCGGTGCTCAGCTCCGAAGGGTCCGGGCACAGACTGAGCGGACCAGCCCAGACTGGCTCATGACACACAGAAGGGATGAGGGCTGGAGCGGAGCCCCTGGGGAGGCTTCGGGGGAAGGCGGGGGAATTGGGGACAAGTAGCAGGTGCAGCGCGAACGGGGGGTTGTGCTGGATGGTTTTCCCGATCAAAAAGGGAAGAAGGGGGGTGGAAGGGGCTTAATCAAAATTGTCTGGGTTTAGGTTTTCGCGGTGCCAAATGGGAGCGGGACATGCTTCAATCAAGGTCAAGCTACGACGGAAGCTCTGGGATTCAAGTCACAGGACTCAAGTCCGAGTTAAGTCACCAGTTTTAGGACTTCCGCAAATTTGCTTGAACTATCTACATGACTTGACTTGAAGGCTCGCTTGTTTACTTTTGAAAATCTATATTGTGAAGATAGCGTGGTAAGCAAGTTGCGTGATCAATGGAGATGATGGCAAACCTTTGCCTGCCTGGTGAATCCGGATGATGTCACTGGACATGTCTGCTTTTGGGCCTCAGTGAACTGAGTTGTGCCTTGAGATACAAGTTACCAAAGTTTTTTTTAGATGCGAGCTGTCATTCGGACAATTCTTTGTTTCGAAATGCTTTCTATGAAATGTATGAATGTTCTGCAGATTACAACCGACATGTTTTGCCCAACCAATGCCAAACATTATTGTTGGCCAATGCAGCCAAGATAAATGCAACCGAATGAACAGTCGATCATTTTGGTAGGAGATAGTCAGGCCAGCAGAGAAGGCCTTCGTGGCCGACCGACCATTGCGTCTCACACATGTCACCCAGATGGCACAAGGGCCGCTTTTCTTTCCAGGCCTCACAATGGGGCAACAGGGTTGTAGTTGTGCGAGCCAGGAAGGATGGGAGGGGGGACAGAGTGGATGGGGGAGGGGCGTATTGAGATAAACATTGGAGGGAGGCAGTAGGATTAAAGGGTTCACCAAAAGGGGGGGTGGGGCATTTTGTGATGTGTATGGGGGGGGTGCGCACGTGTGATTGATGAGGTACGCTTTGATGAGGTTGAAGATCAGCTGATGTCATGAGCACACAGCATGACATCATCGCTGGTACAAAGATGCACAGTTGTGCGAGCCCCAGCACTCGCATCCGCTTGACCCAATGTGTCCTTTCATTCGGCCTCAGCATTTCATCGTGCAATAAAACTACTTTTACAAGGCCGCGCGCGCTTGTGTACTACATACATGTACAGCCAACATGTATCTGCCAATTTAATATTACCATATAAGTCTAGTTTCAGTTTTGAGTTTTATTGCTCTTGGCAACAAATGCCAATAAACAAGACTTATTCTACAAAGTGAGTCATTCCACTGAAATCCACAGCTGGACTCTCAAACCGCACTGGAATTGACCTCCTTTGATTTCATTCGCCAAAAAGAAAAAAGCTATTGTAAATCGTTTTCAATCGCGTAAATTGGAACGTTTGCTTTGCCGTGTGTTTTCATGATGGTGATTTACACTTCATTATTTACACTTCAAATCAAAAGATGAATATGAGAGAAAAGTTCACAATTCAGGATAGAGGAACTTTAGTTTGAAGCCACACATTTTTCAAGTCAACAAAACGTGACTGGTGCGTGTTTCTAGTTGCTCGGGTGGTATTGCTATTAGATAGTGCTTGTTTCTAGCTTTGGGTTTCTCCTGTAAAAAAAAAAGCAGACAAGCAGGTTGGCCAAGAGGGGGTATCTACAGATGATGTTGATGACAAAAACATTGTGAGAGTTGTGAAGAAACAACCAAAGACTACAGTGCGTGAGATCACGCCAACCTCCACTGGGCGGGAGCGGAGGTGTCACACACCACTTCCACTTTTAGAGAAGTCATTTACAGGCAAGATGCAAAGCAGTCCTCAGTTAAAAAGAAAAAAATGAGAAGGCCATATTGGATTTTGCAAACAAGTGCAGAGATGAGCTACAAACGTTTTGGAACAAAGTCTTATGGACAGATGAGACCAACACTGACTTCTACCAAAGTGATAGAAGATGGAGACAGGAAGGATTTTCTTGTGATCTCAAACTAACAAGCTCATGGTGGAGGTTATGTCATGGCTTGGTCTGGAACGAGATCACTGGTCTTAAGTGATGATGTCACTCATGATAGTAGCAGCAGAATCAACTCTGAAGTCTACAAATCCATTTTGTCCGCCAATTTACAAATACATCCAAACAAATCAAGAGAAGCTTCATCACACAATGGGACAATGACCCAAAGAAGTGGAATTAACTGGCAAATACTGATTTGACTCCAAGTTGAAGTATGACCGACGGCTGCCGATCGTGTCTAAGCAGGCCGCCTCTGTGGTGAACTTAATACAAAGACATTCCTGATCTAAAGATAAAAGAAGGAAAAAAAGGTCACATGAGCGGACAGGCGAACATTCCTAAGCACGGCGTATCTCCGCTCCAATTTTCCATCGAGATGATTTGAACCCATGCTCACTTGAAAACACAACTAACAAAACATGAGTGAGTGTATCGGTAGCATTTTGGCCAACTTTCTTCTCATTCCAAGACATCAAAATAATGTATTTTCCCCAAACTCCATACTCACTCACTTGAATGGAAAAGACCCGATCGACCGACCGCTCGCCGAGCTCCAACTATGCTCATCATGTGGCAAGAACTGAGCGGCTGGTGTCACATCCTTTATGATGACACGTGATGGCTTAAAGACGCACACGCTGGATCTGGCATGCTTTCAACTCAACTGGTTTTCCCCTTTGTTGACATAATAAGGAGTGACCGCAGTAATGATGATCATTGATTATGCGTGGCCATGTGACTGAGTGGGCCCCTGACTATTTCTTCATTTTCTGGCTGGCTTAATTTGTGAATTACTTGTGCTAATGTCACAAGCTACAGAAAGGCCTTGCTATCTTGGAATTTTTATTTGAATTTTTTATTGAAATACTATGTGCTTGAAAAAAGTGTGTCTGCAGAACATTAGTCTGTGTGGGAAAATGATCACCATAAATTTGAGCAATCTTGTGACACACATTGTGGTCACATTTTTTCTTCTTCTTTTTTTTTTTTTTTTTATTGTTTATGATTTCATTTTAAGGGTATTGTATAATGAAAAAAAAAACTTCTTAGGATTCACCGAATGCTGTACTTTAAGCTGTTAATATAGACAAGTAGAAAGAAATTTCAGAGGAGTGCAGTCACTCATAATTAGCGCAAGGATTTGCTCTCTGCCCTCCAACCACTACTATAAACCTAAAGGCTACACAATCACTTCTTCCACGTTCCGTTGCCCTCATGAACAACACTGTTTGTGTCAACATGTCCCACCTGCGAGTTTTCCGACTTTGCATTCTGCAGGTCACGCATGACTGCAGGCTCAACACGTCTGCTGTCATGCTCCACTCTCAAGCATGAGCCTCCCTTTTGGAGCATGAAGTGAGCAGGCGTCAGCTGAGCGAAGGATAGCGAGGGGAGAGCGCACCATGTGACAAGGAGCGTGACGCCTCCGAGGCTCTTGAACAAAAAGACGACTTATTGTCTCCGAGCGTGACCGATCAGCAGCCCGTTCTATCGGCAGACGGAACGAAAGGCCGAGTTGTTGACTTCTTTTGAAATCAGAGCAGCTGGATTGACCGTAACGCCGAGGTCAAGCAATTCGGTGCTACCGTGTTTTCCGATCCTTGAGGAGGCAACTCACCTGGTCCGACTCCCCTTTCTCGAAAATCATCTTCAGATCGTTGAGGGGAACGCTCGGTCTTTCCGAATCGGGCACCTCTGCGTGCGCTGCTTCCTGCTCCTCTGCAACTCTGCTGGCCTTGTCCTCCATATCCATCTGCTCTCGATGGCCGCGTGCTGCCAACTCGGTGCCCGGGTCCTCTTGCAGGAGCTCGTGGGTGTCCCCGGCTTTCTGGATCTGCCACGTGAGCTGACTTTTTTGAAACGCAGAGCTGCTGGGTGATGGCTGCTGCTCCCAATGTTTCTTTAAAACACTCAAGTTCCCACTGCGAAGGGATGACTGTGATGCCACCTGCAGAGAGGAATATCATATTAAACACGAGGGACATGAAAGCTTGCCTCTGACTGGTCCAATCTACTCAGGAATGAGCACAAGAATCTCTATCCGAATTTTTGGGGGTGAAGAGAAGTTCTGTGACCTGGGAAACAGTTTCTGTTTCTCCAACTGTCAGCCAGGTAAAAAAAACTTCCCTCTAATCGTCGGAAAGCAAGGAAGGTAAAAGTTGTCATGAAAAAAAATAAGAAAAGATCTCATAAAAGAAAGCAACACAATAAATTGACAAAGCTATGAGTTTTTCCCTGACACGGACTCCTGAGCCACATCAAGTCTCCAGATGTGATGACTCACCCTTTTTTAGACACACAATGAGCGATACCCGTTGCCTTCTACAGGATACGTGGGGAGAGTTCGAACAATGAAGCTCATAAAGACGGACTGGGTGAGGCTCGAGACATTTTAAACACAACTTAAGGGCGAGCAACTTTGTCAGAGGGGGAGGGTATGGGCTTGGACAAAAAGTCAGCAGAGACAGGAAACAACTGCACAAAAAGACAAAGAGCAGACAAGAGTGTGCTGGATGTAAGTAGGAACAGAAAAAAAAAAGACTTTTAGCTGTAGAAGAAGTCAAAACCTGCGAGGGGCTGGAAACCCGGCGCTCCGCTGGTGTGATCGGGCGTCGGCCGGCCGGTGAGAAATGCCACAAGGCAGGCGCTCCAGATGTGAGAGCAAGGAGGAGAAGTGATCAGCACCTATCCCACCCCCTACGCCCCACAAGAGAAGCCGAGAGAGAGAGAGAGAGAGAGAGAGAGAGAGAGAGAGAGAGAGAGAGAGAGAGAGAGAGAGAGAGAGAGGAGGAAGGAAACCAGGAGAGAGGGAGGGACGTGAGGGGGCGGGGAGGATGAGAAAATCAGAAACAGAGGTGGTCAGTGAGGGCAAAGAGGGAAAATAAGTCCAGGAAATGAGGGAGGGGGGTGCTAGAAAGCTCCATGGTGGCAAACAAAAGACAAACTTAACCTGCATTCTTCGAGGATTGTTGCCATCATCTTGTGTTTCTTGCCTCTTTGCACCTTCTATCTATCAATAGCCAAACTGGAATTCCAAAGTGGCCCACCTACCATTTTTTTCTTGTCTGCATGGCCCTCTTCTTCTGCCATCTGGTACCTGATGAACAAGTCAGTGGTCAGTACAAGTTGGATTCGAGAAAGGAGACTTTGCTTTTTGTTACGCTTCTACATGTGGGTGCGGGGTGCCATGTTTATTTTGGGCAACTGACCCGCAAATCTTTATAGCCACAAGTGGCGGCCATCTTTGTGAAATTTTCTAAAAATTTAATTCCAACCAGAATTGCTATTTGGACAATTTTCCATTGATTATATGTAATTCTATTTCATCTCTTTCCACAAACGCAATATTAATCAGAATACCGTGTTTTGACTAGTGCTGGCTTGGATTCTTTCAAAAAATAGTTTTTCAGTTTAGTTCCACTTTAAGCTGAATTTTCAGGCCTCTGAAAATGTTCCGTGTGATGGCCTTTTCTAAACAAAACGTTTATGGAAATAGGCTGCAAATGTTTACAGATGGAATCTACAAGTCAGGAAACGTCAGTTGAGTACAACTGGAGGAACTCGTCAGGGCTGATCAAGTGATAATCGAAATGCACAGAAATTATTTCAGTGTAGTGCGACAGAAGGACAGATGGAATGTTGGACTTAGAGAAGCGTTAGGTGATGTTGCTATTTTTGCCAGTTCCTTTGCAGGGACACCAATTGGCATTATTGTTACTTTCGATTTTTCTGGGTGTGGAATCAAATGAGTTGAAGACTGAAATTCAATTGATGCAGCACCATAGTTTAAATGATTTTCTCCTTAGCACTTGCACATTGCTGGTGATGACAGTTATTACTACAGTATTTTAGAAAAACCTTTCCTGTAAAAGAGTCAATATTTGCTTTTTGGTCAGGCATTAATAGATAAGAAAAGCAGGACAAGGTCACGGAGATGGAAAGGCATGCTCTTTATTTTGTCCAAACAAAAGTAAAATGACATTTAAAATTAGCAACGTCATAACTGTCAAATTGATCCACAACTTTTTGATTAATGTTTATAGACCTTATCCTGATTTCATCCACTGATTTCAGGCTCTCAACTATAAACATGTGCAACATCTGTAGTCCTCAGTGAAAGCAGACTGATTGTTTATGTGGTGAAAGCAAATTAGACATTTAAAAACATCTGCTCTGAAAAACAATTATTAACAATTTTTCCGATTTTCTGACCATTTTTATGGAACAAATTAGTGACCGAATTACCATCAATTTATGGTGTCAATTAAAATGAATACATTTGATTTGAGGATTTGAGGTGATTCTTTTCAGTGTTAAGATTCAGTTTACAAACAAATCAGCACATGCAATATTGGGATTTTTGCTGTCATTTCCAAATCACTATTTCTTTAACTCTGAGTAAGGATGGGATTTTTCCTTCAGTGTGAAACTGGCTTTTTGCCTAAAAGTGGAACACCAAACTACGCGCATGACGTTAAGACACACAAAGTCACTTCCTGTTCTTCTTTATAAGATTAAATACATAATATTGTGATGACATACCTGCAAAAATCTGCACTGACGTCCAACTGCACACTTTGACCACTTGAGCGTTTCCTTCTGCTTTTCCCACTCAGATGCTTTTGAGTGGACAAGGTCACCGGAGGGCTCTACCCAGAAGTCCTCTCAGCCAATCAGAGGGCAGCATTCATCTCCACCTGGCAGCGAAGAGATATTCGATGTGGGATGAAAATAAGGTGGACATTCGTGTGGGAAGCAGGGTGGTACTAGGGGGAGGGAGATCCCAGGCTAATTTACTGGAAACCGAGCTATCACGGTCAACAGCTCCTTCCAGGATGTGACTCATTCATGAACTGCACGGGGGTCGCGAGGAAGGGAGGAAATGGATTGGTGCCTTTATTTGGGCTCAGGCACCAAGAGCGGCTTGAAATTGCTTCATTGTTGTTATTCTGGACAATTAAGACTTTCCATGCTCAAAATGCTTGGGATTTATTCTTACAATTAAATTAAAATGAATTAATAAAAAATAGTCAGGATTCTTTTAAAACTAGAAAAAATATATACCAAATTTCTCTTAAAAAATATTCAATTTTTTCCTTATTGAGGTGATGTTAGGCCTTTGTCTTTGTGACATACTTACGTACATGGGCATATGACATGAGGAGCCAGCTGAAAGGTTACTTGAGGAGTGACTCACTCACTCAGTCTACTGACGTCGTCCAATTTGAACTCTAAATTGTTGACTCAGTAGACGAACGCATCCGCTCACGACAACCAACAAATCATGATCAATTCTATCTATCTATTATTCTATCTCTCTATAGCTCTAGCTATCAATTAATCATTCTGTTTGTAATTAAATATTTTGTAATCAACTTACTGTCACTTGAAAATTCTTGAAATGTGAACAAATTCAAAACGCAGAAGATTGTATCAAGTATCTAGCATCAATTTATTACTCAAAGCAATGACTTGATTCCCCTGAAGTAATATGTATATTTGAATTGCGATTGGTTAAAGAAACAGTCAGAAACACTAGGTAGATGAAATTGATGAAGGCTGAAATCTGATTGGACTGCACACCGTATTTGAAACTTTTGTTGACAGCAGGACAGGCGTTGTCTTTTGCTGTTGCAATGTTCAGCTCAATCAATGATCACTTTAAGCAAAAGTAAAAAAAAAAAAAAGTACAGGTTCTGAATTGCACAGTACAAAATTATTCTTGTGTGTGTGTGTGTGTGTGTGTGTGTATTGCTGGGTGTGTTTATACACTTTTGCTACAAGTCATTGTTTTTTGTTTTATTGTTTGTTTGTTTTTTTGTCTGTTTGTTTGTTTTTTTCTACAAGTCATTGTTGTCTCATTAACAGCATCATGCCTCTTTCACTATCAGTAAAGCGTTTGTCTTGTAAATCAGGTGCAGTAATACAACATGTCCACCAGATGGCGAAACGCGCCTTCTCTTTTGAAGACTGCTCCTTTGTGACGTTAGCGCACCTCTACCAAAGGTTTAAAAGACGACAAACAAAACAAGAAAACAAAATACTTCAATTATCAGTAGAGGTTAAAGAGTACTGATGTACAATTGTAAATGTTTTGATCAGTTTTTCAGTTATAAACTTTAATTGAGCATTTATTTTGCCTGACGATTTGTTTTACTTTTACTACTTACATTAAAAATAAGTATCTGAATTTAGTACTCCTTACTTCTCTCAAATAATCTTGTGTCGACGTGTTTTACAAGGCAGAAAAAACAGCAGCAACATGAACGGACATCAACCAGGTAGCTTTGGATTAATTTCCTTCATTCTTATTTCACAAACACAATATTAATCAGTATACTATATTTAGAATTGTGGGGGGGGGGGGGGGGCTGCATATTGCAAAGAACATTTTTGCCCTGATCTCCACTTTAAATACTTTTAAAGTGTACATTCAAACTTTCATTTATGTTGTTGAATGCGTAGTTACCGTTTAGCAGTATTTGTTTTGTACTTATACATAGAGTGGTGGTGAAATAAAATACATAATTCATAGTAAGTAAAATAAATAATACAAAGGAAATAAAAAACAATAAAAACTGTCAGAATATTTATTATCATTTATAAAACGGTTTTGTTGGTTTAATTATTTTTATTTTTCATTATTACTATTTATATTATTTAAAAATTTGTTTTTTTTTTCTTTAGCCATTTTTTGGAACAAGTAGCATGAGCAAACGATTCAAGTAAGGATTTTAGCGCTCATGAGCACATCATCACGCGGTGATCGTGTGACGTCAACTTATCTTTAGGATCTTTGAACGCACTAGGGTGCGCACCTCCCACAAACTCCCCGGAAGTGATCAATAGGCGACGCGCATAAGCGCGAGTTGCTACGAGAGCCCACCACGCAGGTGAGCTCCTCTCGTATTTTCGTCACTTGTCAGCAAAGAGAAAGCAACTCGCACGCAAATGCAAAACAAACAAAGCATGTACGGGACCAGCAGGATTTAGTTGCACGGACGCAGAAGCGCTTTTTCTTTTCTCCAGCTTTCCGTGAGCAGCCACGCGAGAAGGAAGTAAGTTGATGCGCTTATTATAATGTTTTGCGGCCCATTTGTGGATGTGTCGCTACTTTATCGTTTGCTCTCTCATCCGCGTTGGGTGATCTAATTAAGTAAGCGTTGTGGTGTCAAGTGAGGTTTCCTGTCGTGTTGTTCGCTCAAGTCCTCAAATGAATGACTTGATTGGAACTTTTAAAAAAGGTTACTTGAATCCAGTAACAAGAGCTCCGCGTTGCTTCGTATAATGGATGTCTGTAAAGTATTGTTGTCAAACTCCAGATTTCAGATTAAGCCCGGCACAGCTCTTTTGCGTAAGCGCATCTTAATGATCTTAGTGACCATCCGTCTCCCCCCCCCCCCCCCCCCCCCCCCATATTTCCTTGACTTGGTACAGATCTTACAAATCTTTTTTGTTATCCAGCCTTTGAACATAAAGTGTACGAAGTCATTTTCACAATTCATTCATAAATGTACTTCTAAAACATATGTGTCAATGTCTCTCCCATGCTGTATAAACCATGTTGAAAATCCTAACTTCAAAAAGTTATTACAAGATTTCAAGCACAATAGTAAAGGCAATTATTTGTAATCGCATTAGAGCCATACAACAATTCCGACATGTTCACAAATTTATGCAATGCTCAGAAATATCACCTGCTTGCTGTTGTGTGCAAATGCATTCTAGCTCAAAGATGCTTTTGCTGTATTGCAACAATTTATTGTGGCTCCCTCCGGTGCCGTTAACGGAAAAGACGGCCTGCGCGACATTCAGTGCAAAGACTGCTTGTAAAAGAAGTGCACAGATAAAAATAGCGTTCTGCTGCCAAACAGGTCATCAGACCACTGTGAGTTGCTTATGCAGGAACAACACATTGTGTTTATTGTAAGCTCCGAAGATGACACCTCTGTCAATCCAACAAGCAACCGTGGAAATCTGTTGTGGCCTGATAAGACTCAAGAGGCCTATTTGATGGCACGCTTAACTACAATTTGCTGTGTAACGGCCCCAACTTCCACATTTTTTGCATCTATGCAATGACTTTGCCCAATAAAGATGGAGGAAGCAACTGTAGCACATTTGATGCACAGTCCAGTGTGAATGTTTGCTTGTCTATGTGGGCCCTGCAATTGGCTGGAGACCAATCCAGGGTATGGATTTGGTTATTTCCTCCCCACTGAAGACCCAGGTGCCAAACACACAGTCCACTGTTGGTTTTAAAAAAATAAAATAAAAAAATAAAAATAGAGCTCAGGTGGTTGAAAAGCCTTGCCTGTCTTTCTCCCTTGGTAATAAGCCTCATACTGGGCTGCAGCCAGCAGACGTCATGGCAAAGTGGGTCAAAGCAACAACTTTTAGGAATAACTGCATGGCTTCTCATACTCGTAGTACACAAGCAGTCAAAATGCTGCTATAGAAGGGTTTATTCATCCTTTGCGACTATATTTGGAAACATCACTTTGCATGGGGATGTGATCTTTGTATTTTTAGCGTGGAACTAAAAAGAGGATGTTTGTATATTCCTGAGGAGTTAGAAATAGATGAAAAAGCATGTGGTGATCATTTAGAAGTATTTTTAGCTTTTGGCAGGCTTTTAAATAAAACAGCCGTCTTCCCACTTTAATGAATAGAGATAGGGCAAAGGTGGCTAGCATTTAGTTTTGTACAATGTGGCAACTGGTTTACTGTTCCAGACAGTCCAAAGTGCTTTGCAGCAAGGAAACCAGGTGCATGTTTATGGGGACTTGTATGTTGAATCACAGATAGGGACAGATTGGGAAGGCGCCATAAAGGGAAACTGTGCCCTTGCCAGCATCCATGACGGGAAGGGTTGCAGAGCGTTTTCTTTTTTCTAAGAGTAGGTACACGAGGCACACATTTGACAATCACAGATTCAATCAAATTAATATCACAAGGGCAATGAAATAGAGAAGCACCAAAGTCCTGTTCTGTAATCTTGTTTAATAAGATGTACTTTATGGATATCCAAATTGAACACAGCTTGGGTCAGATGTCGTATACCACACTTGTCCTCTTTTTGTAACCACCATCTTTTTTTGTCAACTAAATTGAACAATAGTTGAACTAACTTGGTTTCCTTAACTTATAAAATATGAAGTCTATAGTTAAAGAACATCTTGCTAGTTTCATTTTAAATCTATTGTTGTGGTCCTTCGAGCCAAAAAGATCAAAATTTTGAGGAAGACAAAAAATGAAGACATCACTGCACAACCCAATCGTTTTAAACCTAAAAAAAAATCTCATTTTGCCATTTATATTTAATTAAAATGACAGTTTTGTTGTATAAACTACTAAAAATTCCAATTGAACTTTTATCTAAAGCATGTATTCAAATGAAAACACTCTAATTTTACTCAAGTGCTGTAAATTTCTGTGGTAACAGTTCTAACAGCCCTCTGAGGGAAACTGTAACTACAATAAGCAATTTGATACCTCTGCCCGAGCTGACTTAGGGGCGAGAAGCATGGCACACCCTGGAATGGTCCTCATCCAATCACAAGTGTGCACAATTCAAACTGAAATCAACAAGTTTCAGCACATAACAGCTGGCTGGATTATTTGACTGCTTGTTGTATTCCTGATATGTCCTAAAACACGGCAATGCAGCAGCGTAAATGTTCATTCAGCCTTCATGCAGTGTAATTGTGCCAATCGGGTGCAGGTGGAAGCCAGCGGGAGCAGCAGAGTTGAGGTTACAGTACCTTCCGGAACCGTTGCCATGGTTACTTGGCAGAGATATCACTTCATAACACGTACGGCAGGTTCGGCGTAGTGCAGATCAAGCCACTGACACGTCTCATTGTTTGACTGCAATATTTACTGTTAAGATTAGCATGTGCTGCAAACACCTTAAGACAACAATGTGAAGGAAGGCATTGTTCCAAATCTGACTTTTTGCTCGTTGATTTCCACTTACAGTAATATTGCAACTTTATCTTATTTTTTTTTTTTTTCCTTGTTTGTGTGGGACTAATTCCATGCTTGTACCACTCGGACTATGTTTTCTCAATATAGTACCGTATTTTTCGGACTATAAGGCGCACCGGACTATAAGGCGCACCTTCAATGAATGGCCCATTTTAAAACTTAATCCTTATATAAAGCGCACCGGACTATAAGGCATTAATGCATCATGTCAGATTTTTTATCCAAATCAAATCATTCTCCATTTTATCTTTTTTATTTCAACTTCAGATGCAACAAATGACTTTATAATCACAAAATAATGATCCATAGTCTTTTTGATTCATGATTAATAGTCTTCAGCAGGCCACTTATGCTTGATTTCATGACACAATGCTTCGGGCCAGTTTGAATTTAGGAATTTAGTCCATATATAAGGCGCACTGGACTATAAGGCGCACTGTCGGCTTTTGAGAAGATTTTAGGTTTTTAGGTGCGCCTTATAGTCCGGAAAATACGGTAATAGTAATGTAGAAAGATCTGTGATCATATGGAAAACGTTACACACGTCGTGACTGAAACCAACAACAACTTGTCACCTGAGGCTATACGCAAGCATCACTCTAAAACACCGTCGTGAAGTTCCCAAAACAACAACGTGGAGGAAGTTGTTAATGAGTCAGCCAACGGGCGCGCTGTTTAATCATCAGGCCTATCATTAGGAGCGCCGAGTGAATGGGGGACTTCCCATCACGCAGAAGCTGGGAAGACTTAGATGGAGCCTATAAAAACTAAACAGCGACCAGCAACTAGGTCTTTTGATCATTAACGTCTGAAGGTAGGAAGGAAGTCATCCAAGCTAAAGTTGAATCTGTTTTTCAGAGTGGCGGCTCTCGTCCACCATGGCAAGCCAGGAACCCGTCAATCCTTCGCACGCGGCCTTTGACCGCTTCATCCAAGCGCAGGACTGCAAAGATGTCCAGCGGCATTTCAACGAGCTCTGCCAGCAACTGGACATCAATTTGAAGGATTTCCGGAGTTTCTACAGCAAGCTGAAAGAAAGGCTCAACTATTGGCGGGCCAAAGCCGTGTGGGCTAAACTGGACAAGAGGGCGGCTCACCCGGACTACCAGCAAAGGAAAGCGTGCACCAAAAACAAGGTATTGCCAAGATGAAATGACACTATTCACCGTTCCGAAGCAACTGTGAGATAATTGTCACACATTGAAGACTCTTAGGTACAATGAGCAAACCCCGCTGCTTCACAAATAAAAAAAAATCCTCTAGTGTTCAAAGGTGGAACATTCTTCATTTTATTTTATATGTAAGGCAGTTGAGAAAAAACTCACTTTTGCCATGCCAAACTAGAGAATCCCCACAGATATTTCTGAATGGGTCTACTGAACTTATTTTGAACAATATTTCCAAATGAATTATTTTCCTGACTGTGCAAGACCCCGTTTGCGACCAGTTTTGAAAAGCTTAGGCTCATGGTTAAGATCTGGTTAGATTTTCGGTTTGTGTTTGGCCTGACTGTCCTGGTCTGTGCGTGTATTTGTTCCTCCCGTGCAGTGTCTGATCCTGGGCGCCGGGCCGTGCGGGCTGAGGACGGCCATCGAACTGTCGCTGCTTGGGGCTCAGGTGGTGGTGCTGGAGAAGCGAGATACTTTCTCCAGGAATAATGTCCTCCATCTGTGGCCCTTCACAATCTGTGACCTCCGCAACCTCGGCGCCAAGAAGTTCTACGGAAAATTCTGCACCGGCTCGCTGGATCACATCAGTGAGTGATGGCTGACATGCATAAGTAGGGGAATGGTTGCAATTGTTCCAATCAGGGACACGTTAGGAACCACCAGATTCATTTATTTTTGCAAAGCCTGCTTTGTGGTTAACTCATTCAAGGTTCAGCGTGATAATCTATATTTGATTTGTTTGTGGTAATTTTTTTTAACTGGTAGCTCAACGCCAAGGCAGCTCATTACTAATGCACTCTGGGACAACAAACTTTACTTTGAGTAAATTGTAACATTTATAAAATTGTAAATACCATGTACTTGAATGCATAAAATTAGGGCGGTGCTCAAAATATTGATACCTAGATGCATATCAATAGGAATAAAAAAAAGTTACCATATTGATATTTTAGTTCTGAGTATTGCTACTCCTCTCTGATGCTAGGAGACACAGCGGTGCCAGCGTCTCACAACAAACAATTGGCCACATAGTTAGTCCAGCCACATTCGAAGAACAAGTGTTGGAAGCAAAGCAAGTAACTGATCATCCAGCTCCACTTGGCAACCAAGCTTGTGCTACAAGCTGCTTTCACAGCTACCGACCCAAACATCTTCTACGGTTACAGATCAATCCACTGAAAAAGTGTCTCTCCTGAAGAAACCCTGACTTGGCTGAATCGAGCCCAATAGTTGTTCACCCTTTACAAAAACCCGGACGCCAGAAACTCCCTTTAACAATAAGGAAGTGGAAACAAACGGCAGACACACCTGTCAGGCTGATGAATTCCAAGAAGGTGAAAAGGGTTAGAAGGTCCGCTGTCGCTAGTGCACAATGGCATCTTTAGGAGACTTTTTGGTCTTATAAAGGTGCACACGGTGGTGAATTTTAAGTCCTATATTATACAGAACAACAGAAGTTGTGTTGGAGTCTCTATCATGGCCTTTATTTCGTTTTGATACATTTCAACCCTCGTATCTGAGATTACGTCATGCATTTGCGTTTTGTGTTGCACAGGCGTTTCCTGTGCCATTTATTGTGTAGAACTAGTTTGCAGAGCAGTTTCAACACCCCAGGTCAAAAGAGCTCAACGTTAGATACAAATGTCAACACATTTATGGACAGTTTTTTAAGAATTAAAAAAACAAAAAAAAACATGAGATGAGAATACATGATTTACCCCACCCCGCCCCCATCTTCTTTTGTTTTGCCATCAGTGTAGAAACTAAACAATACAATGCGGGCAAAACCACAAGCTGTGTCAATTGAATTTCAGTATATGCCACAGATTGCCCCGAAATGGACAGTGGGCCGCATATGGCCCTGGGGCCGTAGTTTGGCAACACCTGATCTAACTCAACAAGATGGTTAAGAATGAATTCATCTTTTTGTGTTTTAGGTATTCGTCAGCTGCAGTTAATTCTTTTAAAAGTGTCGCTTCTCCTTGGGGTGGAGGTTCACACCGGAGTGGAGTACCTGGGTCTGTGTGAGCCCTCAGGAGAGAAAGGTACCATTCACACTTTTTGGGGGGGACACATCATCTGCTGTGCTTGAGGCACTGCTGTTTTTTGTATTTGACAGGTTGGACGGCCAAAGTGCTCCCTGAGACTCATCCCGCTTCAGCCTTCCAGTTTGATGTTTTCATTTCTGCCGGCGGAGGCAGGTTCGTCCCCGAGGGTGAGACGAACGACACCCTGCCGTAGCAAAGGGGGGGCTGCAAGGTGACATCCTCGTTATCGTCATAACCCCCGTTCGATGTGTCGCTCCCGTTTTGCTAGGTTTCAAACACAAGGAACTGAGAGGCAAGCTAGCCATCGGCATCACGGTCAACTTCATCAACAAGAACACGACGGCCGAGGCTCAAGTGGCCGAGATTAGCGGCGTGGCCCGCATCTACAACCAGAAGTTCTTCCAGGACCTGCTGAACGAGACTGGTACGAGTCCACATGTGAGCAGATGACAGTGCTGCGACAATTATGGAAAAAATAATTAACGTGATCATTGTTAATTGTATTGACATGATTATTGATAGACACAATTATTCATTAATTTAAAAACTCAACTTTAATCATTAAGGCATCTTAAGATTTAGCAAACTTCACATTACTAAGCTCTTAGGGACCCAAAATGGTCTCTGTTAAAATGATGAATGTATCATTTTCTTTGACTACCTCAGATCTTTTCAGATTTAATCTCCAGATTAATGATAGATAAAAATTTGTAGGGAGTTTTTAATGCCCTCTTATTATTTAAAAAAAACTTTTTTTTACTTTCACCACAGATCTTTATATCAATTTTAATATTGCAATAGATTAAAAAATATTTTTTTCTTAACAGTTTTTATGCAATTTGTTGAGCAATCTTCAAACCCCTTAAAACCTGACAGCCACATTCTCTTAGTACCTTTCTCTCTTTCACTTCATGGAATCCTACTGTCCAGGTATTGATTTGGAGAACATCGTATATTACAAAGACGACACCCACTACTTTGTCATGACTGCCAAAAAGATGAGCTTGCTGAAGAAGGGCGTCATCAAGCAGGTGCGAACAACACGTCTTTGTCGCAAAATGGAACCGTGATTTTTCCGGACGCCAACTGACACAAATGTGAGACATGGCCAACGTCCTCTAACTTGTCATCCAGGACTTCAACGAAGCAGAGGATTTGCTGGCGCCGGCCAACATTGATCAAGAGGCGTTGTGCCGCTACGCCCACGCCGCCGCCTACTTCTCCACGGGCGGCCGACTGCCCGAGCTGCAGTTTGCTCAGAACCATGCCCGCCAGCCGGACGTGGCCGTCTTTGACTTCACGTGCATGCAACGGGCCGAGAACGCCTCGCAAGTCAGGGAGCGCAGAGGCAGCAGGCTGTTGATGGCTCTCGTCGGAGATTGCCTGGTGGAGGTGAGTGCGCCTTTGCTCAATTCACCTCAACTCACTTCTCAACAAACAGTGCTTTATATCAGCGTTTTGTTGTGGAGCGTCTCTGTCGGAGTTGAAGCAATCATTGCAGGGTGTTGCTCAGTTTGCCTCTCAAGCTAAATCTGATGGGATCAATTCACCAAAGCATTCCAATCTAATTAAAAGTGGGCCGGTGTTGATGTGTGTCATATGTAGTTGCATCTCATTTGTTTGCATTGTCCTCGCCAGCCGTTTTGGCCTCTCGGGACAGGCATCGCTCGGGGATTTTTGGCAGCTTTTGACACGGCGTGGATGGTGAGGAGTTGGGGTGCGGGGACGCCTCTTCTCAAGGTCCTCGCTGAGCGGTGAGTTGGAGGTCAAAGTGCACGAAACGTTATTGAATTTGTGATTATATGACATCCAGGACCTTTTAAGAAGACCTTATTGGCCTCTCCATTGTCATACGTACTTTTTTTTAATGACAAAAGCTGATTGCTTTGACTACACCCCTCATTTCGAACATCGCAACTTCTTGTACGTGTCATACACGTATTCTTCTGAATGTGGGACAAAGTTAGTGTTGCATCACTGCAGATGCACTCTGTCACATTTTACAAATCTCCTCTCTGCAATGTGTAGAGAAAGCATCTACCAGGCCCTGTCCCAGACCACACCAGAGAACACCAGCAAAAACTACGCCGCTTACAGCATCGACCCCAAAACGCGTTATGTCAGAGTCAACCTCACCTCCATCCAGACCAGCCAGGTCAGTCACATCATCTCTTTTTTTTTTCTTTTCTTTTTCTTCTGAGATCACTCCCTTTCATCACAACCTGAGGTGATAACCTGATGGAAAAAATAGTTGTTAAAAAAAAGTATTCAAAATCTTTCTGTAAATTATAAATTGAAGAAACTGCAGAATTGTTCTTTGGAGCTTTTTAATGGGGTGGCAAGGTGCGGTGTATTATTAAAATGTGCCGCAATTTAGTCTTTTTTTTTTTTTTTTTTTTTTTAAATCCATAAATTAGCTTTCTTTGGATACTTGAATTTTCACTGAATTATCAGTTTCTCTGATTTTCCTTTAGAGCTCTGCTTTCTCATCCAGTTCTCTCTCTTTTTAGGTGCAGCACCTTTACGTCGTTGATAAATCCAATTCGTCAAGCAAGAAACAGAATAACAGACTGTCATACACCCGTCAGGGTGGGTACCACATTACTATAAAGATAATTTGACTTGAAATTCTTTCAAAGGCTGATTAATTGTCCTTTGTGGCTTCTAGATTCTTTCAGTGGGTTTGACGAGTTGTTAAAATGGTGCCAGAAGAACACTGTAGGTTACAGAGATGTGGATGTGAAAGACTTTACCAACTCGTGGAGGTCCGGGCTGGCTTTGTGCGCGTTGATCCACCACTTCCGTCCTCAGCTCATGTGAGTCATTCTCTGGAAACCGTGGAGTCGAGCGTGAGCGTGAGCGTGCGTCTTCTTTTGCAGTGATATGAGGTCCTTGAAAGCGTCGGCTTGCATTCACAATCACCAAGTGGCCTTCGACATCTTGGAGAAGGAGTTCGGCATCCCGCCTGTCATGTCGCCCGCTGACTTTGCCAACGACGGGCAAATAGACAGACTGTCCTTGGTCCTCTACCTGACGCAGATCAAAAATGCCTTCACTGTTCTCTCACCAGGTAAGCAATTATGGATACACATCTCAGTCTGTTGACACAATGGCAAAGTATAAATTGAGTCGTTCGGATCAGCAGGATTTTTACAGCTACTCAAATATGCATCAATGTGTTCTTCATGAAGCTACAATTTGAAATACTATAAACTCATTTTTATTTTTTAAATTGAGCGGACAGCTTAGGTGTATTTGCACAAAATGTCAGCTCCATATCACCTAAGTAGAATTTCATCGGCGAGGAAATCGATGGTATCGATGTCACTCAGACACAATTTTATTGTAAGCCTTATCTGAAGAAAGTGATCAAAAATGCAGGAAGTGAACGCTTCCATTAAATAAGTCATGTAAAAGCTGCTGCTTGAGCTCGCCAACATTTGTGGTCACAGCAGCATCTCCCCTTACGTAACTCTCTCACTAACACACTCTTCAAAGGCTCAGACGCTTGCGTCCTCCCACTGAAATGTGCATCGTAGGGACACTGTCTCTTTAAGAGCTGATTACCCATGGTTCATTGAGCGCAAGTGTTCTGCTGCTGCTGCTGCTGCCGCTGCTGCCCTCCTCAGCGCAGCATTTGCCGTGGAGCTCTTTTGTCAGGCTCTGATGGGATGAGTCTGTGCTGAACCAGGACTTTTCCCCCCCCACACTGCCCGCGGATGAATTTTCACAACGTGAACAATGTGCGTTTCAAGTGTTCCGGCTGTGACTGAACCCAAGTGGGTGCGCTGCTCACCCTCCCTCTGCGATGCTCCACTCAAGATGGGCTGATCATGCAACGGGCAGCCGTCATTTACCGGTAACCTCGTCTGAGTGCGGCGAGAGAGTTTTGATGTTCTGGAGGACCACAGAGAGGCTGCAGTCGAGACGAGCTGGCTGTGTGTGACATCGTGACAAGAACGTTGACAGCCAGCAGAACGTTTAGTGCCGTGCCTCTGCGTAGAACGGTTCATATTAATGCTGCGCTGATGAACTGCTGAGAATGCTTTAATTAGAATTTGAATGTTGGTATTCGTAATCGAGCTAATTTGCAAAAAAAACATGCAGACAGACAAAATAACATTTCTCACAGTTTCATCTGCATGAACAAAGTTTGTTGTGCTGATGAGCTGTCAGTGCAGTGCTGCAACATTTGAATGTGTTGTGAAACGTAATGCTTGCTTGCCTAACATGTTCCTGTTGTGCTTCTTCCTCTCTTTCAGCTCCAGAGCCCAAAGGCTTCTTGACGCCGTCCAAGCCTTTGACACTCTCCCAGACGCACTCGGCTGTCTTCTTCCTCAGCAAGCTTAAGCATAACTCTCTGCAAAGACGCAAGGTACCCACCCGCACGCGCACACCCACTTACCATCTTAACTTGATGAAATGTGACGGCCCGTCGCTTGTCTGGCGTCTTGACCTGACTTCTTGATTATGTCTGCTGAGCATTTCAGGGCAATGTGGTTTTAATTATTCATGTAAATAGCGTATCGAGTCACAAGAGTCGATTTTCGTCCGCAGGAGAAACTGGCAGCCGAGAAGGAACAAACAAAAGAAAACAATACAAAGATGGGAGAGGAGGACTGTGTAAGTTTTGATTCACTAAATCACATTTCTGAGAGCTACAAGCAGAATTATATTTTCACATGCCTCAAACCTCAGTGACAAAAAAAACAACTGACGAGTATTATTTTTCCTTTTTTTTTTGCTTTTTTACAACCACAAGAATGTTTTGAAGCGCATCCATGGCTCTACCATAATGATGTTCTGCATTGGTGGCCAACTCGAGGCTTGTGGGCCATATCTGATATCTGATCATTTTTTTGTGGGGGCCTACCATCACTTATTCCCCTGATTTTCGTTCAAAAGAAGTTATCTGGCTAAGAATTTGAAGAAGCAAAATGCAGGGGCAATCATGTGAAGCAAATTTCAAAGACTTGACATTGCAATTTCCTGAAAAGAAAGGGTTTTAAATTTTTAGCAACTGCTCTCTTTGTTGTTTTTTTTGGGGGGGGTTCTTTTAACCGTTTTTCTTTTTTTTTCTTGGTTACTACTTCTGCATTCCTGTAGAGCCAGTCCCTCCTTGCACATTTTGTTTTTTGTGTGAACTTAAGTGAAAGATGAACCATTTGGATTTCAGTATATTTTCTGTCTTGAAATTATGGAAAATGTCACTAAACCATTTATTTATGGTATACCTTTACTCCTGTAGCAATCTAAGTACAGTAGTCCATGATTTCACAATGAGAACTATAAACTTGAGGCAATTCTAACTAATAGTGCCCCGGCTAATAATAATAACTACAATGATTATAATTATCATTTTACATATAGGCAACTTTGAGGACACTTCGGATCCGTCACTCCACATCCCAGGCGGCACCCTTGAGCTCCCCTGATCTCAGTCCGCCTCCAGCACTTGTTGAGCCTGAGCCCGCTTGCATGTCGCAGGCCAACAGCGAGGCGTGCTACTTCTGCAGCGGCCGGGTCTACGTGCTGGAGCGCATCAGTGCAGAGGGCAAGTTCTTCCATCGTGGTTGCTTCACATGCCACCAATGCGGCGTCACGCTGCGACTCGGAGACTACGCCTTCCATCAGGACACAGGTACTTTTTGGCAGCTTGCGAAAGCCTGTTGTAAACTGTTGACTGACTGAAAGATGAGTAGGCATTCCAGGAAATGTTGGACATTTTCTGTTATAGGGACCATGCCCTCCCCCCTCAGAAATACCTCTCCTGCCACTTTAATAACATCGTAATGGATTAAAACATGTTTGCAACACGTGGCACATGTATTCGAGCACCCCAAAATTGCAAGATTTCCATAATCTTTTACTATAATTACTTTTTCTGCAATGACGGTGTCTGACCAGTGAGAGGCAGTGTACAGGAAGTCAGTAGTGACTGACATGCAATTAACAATAGTACAAATTTTCATAGCCGCCGTAATGTGGACACTAGAAACAATTATATATATATTGTATTTTGTTAAATTCTATATTGTTCATTGCTTAAACATTGCTCACTATTGTATTTACTGTGCATATGACAAATTAGCATGGTGAAACTTGAAACAAGCAACTCGTTAAGATATGAATTCAAAAGAAAAAAGCCAATTTTTTCCCATGACCAAAGAAAATTAAAAAGCACATTATAGGTAACTCTGGAGGAAGGTTGTCAATTTATGGGTTAGTAATACTTGAATCCAACCTACTGTTATTTACTTGCTAGCCTGAAACAATAAGCTGAGAGCTTTACTTCTGCCTTTTGTTTGTTGTTGTCTGTTGCTGCTTGATTTTCAGTGGCTCAAATTAAATGAAATAAACTCAAATTAAGACAAGAGAACAGATACAGAGACTCAAGACTCTGTGCCTGCTTATTTCATGTGTGTCATCCCCCTCAGGGAGATTTTACTGCGAGCTTCACGCTGAAGAGCTGGAAGACCCAGCGGGAATGTTGTCTCGTAAGGTGCGTCACACAACCCATCAGATGCAAAGTGCTCTTGTTTTTCTTTCTACCGCATCCGATCCACACAATGCTTTTATCGGAATTTCCCCAGTCAGACGCAAACTGCATCGCCAGCTAATAGCTGAACTTTGTCTTGTGTAATAACAACTAATTAGGAAAGGTTACATTGATCTTGCTTAATTTTCCACATGAAAGACCTGTGATTATTTCATCAGAAAATAAAAATGTCTATGTACATGTTTGCAATAATATTGATATTGCTGTATTTTACAACTGTATTGCTGCATTTGCTTAAAAACTACACATAAAAGCAAAGAGACCAGGCAAAGCCTTGCCAACTTAATGCTAATGAGCTAGTGTTTGCCCTTTTTAACCAATAGACTGACCACAAATGGTACAGCAGTAACATGTAGACAGACATTAAAACAGCATCTAGTGTTTATTTATCATCTTCATTTTATTTTGCATTGTGCACAGTCTGAAATATCTTTTCAATGTCTTTTGTCCTCTTAGGACAGTATAGGAAATGAACAAAACAGCCTTTCCAGCGAAGGTTGCACGCCATCCCCATCTGATGACGATGACGAGCCCACGCTAAGATCGCTACCTTCTGTCGAAGAAGAAACCGCAAACGATGCCGAGCGGCGAGTTGATCAGACAGACAGACACCCCCCTCTCCCCAAGCCCCGTCTCTCTCGGCAGTCCAGCCCCCAGCCCTCTCCCGTGGTGAAGCCTCGCACGATGCATCTTTTCATTCCCGCAAGTCCGAAAAACATTCCACCTCCGAAAGCCGTGCGAGAGACACCCGAGGTCGCTCTCGACTCGCGGCCCAAGCAGTCACTCCGTAAACTTAAGTTGAGCGATGAGGAGAAGGATCAGCTGGTCAACCTCCTGACCTTCACCGCCGACTCGGACTCAGAGACCCCCGGTGGCTCTTCGTCCGGCTCCTCGTCCTCGGCGACGGCACGAGGCACAAGTCCTCCTAAGGCGGAGGACGGACCAGAGGAGGAGGGCTACTGGAGCGGCAGTACGGCCGGTCACATTCGCGAAAAGAGGAACAGACGCTGCTTCCGGAGGAAAGAGATGCCCGCCGGGCAACCCAAAGTACGATCCAAGTTCTCCCCCTGGAATCTTTCCTCGCCCAGGATCGGCAGAGACACGCGACTCAGCGTTCATCAGCCTGGGAAAGTGGGTGAGTAAAGGTTGTTTACAGCCAATTGCTTCATTGAACAAATGGTGTGCAAAGATTATGCCTGTCCCTCACGTGCCTGCTAATTACTTGAATGACTTTTGGGATAAACGGTAAAATCATTTATTCTAAAAATGTTCGATAGCCACCACCCCTAAAAATGCTAACAACTTCCCGACTCGATTCGATTTTGATTCTTTTAGGTTCCAATTTGATTCGATGTTGATTTAAATGCTTGTCTTTAAATGTCTTGATTCAGAAATCATTCAAGAAATCGTAACACACAAAATAATTTGTATTTTTAGATGTTTTATTAATTTAAATTTTCAAATAGACAAAAAAGTTACACGATAACTCATTAATGCATATGGAGTACAAACGTAATAATGAATAACAATTTTGTATAAACTAAAAAAAATAAAGACTTTTGGAAAAAAGTAAAAATGTATGGAACGCTATAGGCTGGCAAGCAAACCTTTGTCTGGTTCTTTTTTCTCCACAGAAACAACCTTTAGACACATTCACGGGGACTCCGAAGAAGGCGTTGACGGAGATGAGGACGATGACGATGATATGTTGGACCAGGACATCGACTCATTGGACGGGAAGGCAAGCAGAAACTTTGAATTGCCGAGCTCAGCGCAGCACCGCGCACTCACCGTGATGACTTTGCAGTTTCAGATGTTACCGGCCAACCCGGTGGAGGCGGAGAAGTTGGAAGTGATGAAGATGAGGACGCTGGAGCGGCGAGCCAAGATGAGCGAGTTACAACGACTCCGACAAGCGCAGGTGTGTATGACACCCGTCTGTCATGTTCTAGTTTATTTTGTTGTTGTTGTTGTTGGACTTGATGATTAATGAAATGAAAGATATTTTTAAAGAAGTCTCCTCATTCTGTTAGATTGGGTGCTTTTGTTGTTGTAGAACACAATATCGTGTGCATTTTGAAGGCTCATACAAAATGCGCTGGCAAGGAGGTGAACTACTATTTTGATTTGTATTTCACTTTTACTCTACAGTGCATTTGAATTGACTCATCATTGTCCTTTATTTTTCTAGCATATTGTCACAACATTTTTTTTTTCCTCTTTCTTGGTAGTCAATCCAGAGAAGGCTGGAAGAGATCGAGGTGACCTTCCGGGATTTGGAGGAGAAGGGCGTGGCGCTTGAGCAAAGTATAAGAGGAGAACCCCGTAAGAACCCAGCACCACCATTTTGTTTTCATTGTTATGCACGTTCGAGACACTAAAGTATATTTCCCACCTATTGCTGGTGGACTTGACTCCCTCGATAAAAGGGTTTGCTTGCAGTTACTGTGGTTCTCAACTGAAAGTTCTCGCCCTGGGATTCAAAAGTTGCGGCCTACTTTTATAAAAGCAAAGAACAGTAAAGAAAATGCATTCTTCCGAAAAAGCCTCAAATAAGACTAGTCTGACGTGGGTTTCACAGCCAATATTTTACTATTCAGTTCTGCTCCTAGTTACTCATTAGAGCTGGTAGTAACCTCAATCAGCGCGTCATCTTTATTCACTGATCCAAAATCTGCTTTTACACTTGTAGAGATCGATAGTTCCCCCGACATGATCGAGCATTGGATCCAGCTGGTCCATGAGAAGAACGCCTTGGTCTCAGAGGAGTCTGACCTCATGGTGGCGTAAGTGTGCATTTTAGCTCATGGCTGTTGTTGTGCCCATTGTTCTCCCACGCAGACTCAGACCACAGAGTCATTGTGTAGGAACATTTTTAAGATATATGGAATAGTCTGACGTTTGTGGACAAAAAAGGCGAAAGTATCTAAGAAAGATTCGCCTCCTTTGCTAAGTGCTAGTGTGTTGTTGTTGTTGTTTTTTATTGTATGAGGAGTCATTTGCTGAATGTGTTAAGTGCCTTCACATCATTTATGTAGCCTTAATTAGCACTACCGTCAGTCAATGACATTAAAGTGACTTGACTTAACTGGATCATGCCTGGAGTGGGGAGCATTCCATATGCAATGTTTAGCTGCAATGTTGCTTTTTATCTCAGATCGCGACAACTGGAGCTTGAAGATAAACAGAGCATGCTGGAATTGGAGCTCAGGAAATACATCGACATGAGCGGTGCGTGCATACGTTGATGATTTATTTAGATCTGCAAACCGGGTCAAACTCAAGGCCTGCGGACTTGATATGTGGTGTCATCATTTATTGTTGATTATATCCAGCTTGCCAAAATAATTCTGTGAGTTCCGACTGAAACTATATTTCGCTGATGTGTGACTTGTCTATTGGCTTCCTTCCGTGTGTCAGACAAGACAGCCGAGCAGCAGGCGGAGGAGGATCGCGTCCTGCAGCAGATGATCGAGGTGGTGGACATGCGAGACTCGCTGGTGTCCTTCCTGGAGGAAAAAAGGCTGAAGGAAATCCAAGAGGAGCAGGTTCTCTCAGTCATGGAGGCCAAACGCCATTCCAAGACGGGAGCTCAGGTTCACTGGCAGTAACAAAAAGAAAAAGAAGAAGAAGGGAAAAACACTCTTTGGGCGTGCTCACACTTGAAACACAAATGCTGCAAAGCCAAAGATTTCACACTGACGAGCTGAATGAAGAAGCTTCCCTCCATGGGGAGACATCAGCTGAGAGATGATGATGATGATGATGCACAAACGGCGGATAATCATCGCCCAGCGAGGGACCTGTCCTGGATTTGTCTGGTAAACAGGATGTCTCGACAAAGCAGCATGAAATGACAGCCTTGCAGATGAAAGATGTTGAGCCGGATGGAGGCTTTGAAAAGGTTCACATTGCGTTTGCTTCTTGTTCACTCATTGAGTCAGAAATTATCCACACGCTCTCTTTGGTACTTCTCAATCTAGTCAATAAAGCTTATGGTACGGTGAACCTCAAAGGTTTTGCAATCAGCCGATCGGATTTATTCTCTCGCTATCACATTGCAATGCCGATTGGTCAGATGTTTTCCGCAAGTTCGTGTGAGTTTACGTTTTGCTTGAAACAACTCATTCAGGTCTTCTGACTTCTGGTTCACCATTCCCAGAATTCCCTTGTTTACATATACGTAGTCATCTCTGCACAATTCTCAAGAGATTCAAACCTTCCTTGATTCAAAATCGTTCCATGAATGTCCCGAATCTGGTCCATCCCCAACTGTGTGCTTGATGAGCACTTCGGAGTGGCTCCACAAGGGGGCGCAAATTGTCCGTACAAATGTATTGTCGTTTTGCTTGTCAAGTGTATTTTGACCGCACAGCTTTCTCCACTTGCAAAGAAGGGCAATTTATTTCGTCAGGTGAAAAACCTTCAAAGTATGAAATTACAAACAATTGATGAGTCTTAGATCATGAAATCATGCACAAAATAGCTATTACTAATTATTTCATTATTTCCCCCAAATTAAATCATTCTTCATTTTATCTTTGCTTTAACTTCACCCACATGCAACAAAACACCAAAATCACAAATAAACCCATTGTGCTCACCAGTAGCTCGTGAGTCATTGTCAGTGACACACCTAAAAAATGATATAGATATATATATATATATATATTTCAACATTTAAAAGGAAAAGACTAATAAAATGTGTTTTTATTTGGGGGATGATCTAAATTATTAGGATAAAGTATTCATGATTGACGCATTAACTCCTTTACGATTGATTTGCCCGTGTGAATATCTTAGACCAGATGCGGCCCGCCACATAATTTTGCGTGGCCCCTGAAGACAAATTGTGCATTGACTTCATGTGTCAATACTAAAATTACAAATTGTATTCCTTTTTAAAGAAATACAGATATTGCTTGAAATTTTGTTACCATTCATCTTTTAAAAATATTTGAACAGTTTTAGACTCCAGTTTCAAGCCTAGTTATTCATCAGTATACTGTGTGTAATAAAAGTATCGGGCCACAACAAAAAGGAGTCCGACACCCCTGTCTTAGATCATCCAACAAATGTAAAGAATTGACAAAGACAAGCTAGATGACAAAAAAAGCAATTTTTAGATTATTTGATGTATTTATTTATTCATCAGCCCATAACACTTACCTTTAAGAAAAAGAATATTCAATGCTTCCTGACCCTGTGTGAAGAAGTAGGTTACTTGATGGTTACTCGCCTTCCCAGGAGTGGCCAGCCTATAGATGACCCCAAAAGCATCATAATGACTCATCCAGGAGGTCACAAAGTAACCCTGCACGATATCAAAAGAATTGATGGCACTCGTTTCAATTAAGGTAAGAATTTATGATTTCATAATATGCAAGATACTGGGCAAAAATGACATCATTGCAGACACTACTGACAAAAAAAACATCTTAACTTTTGCAAAAGATGTGATTGATGAAACAAACAAAAGTTGAATTCCTTTCAAGATATGTCTCGTCACATATGGTGTAAAATGTAGCGCAGCGTTTCAGGAGAACATGTCTAGAGTCAAACGCGGAGGTAGTATTGTGATGATATGAGGCAGCTTCGTTGCCCCAGGACCTGTCGTGAACTGGAAAAAAACAAAAGGAAGATTTTGGAGTGGCTTTGACGAGGTCCAAACAAAAGTTTGCGGCATGACCTTTAAAAGGCTGTTTATGCTCGTAAACCCTCCAGTGTCTCCCATTAATAGGAGAAAACCTTCATATAAAAACTGCATTTTGTCTTTACTTGACTGATATTTACACTCGTTAGATGATGGGAGATATTTACCAAGAGTGACAAACATGCAAGAAGTCCAGAAACACATAATCACGCCCTTGTAATTATTTTCTTCCTTTCTTGTTTGACTCATTCATATGAACAAGCTGATGGCACATTTGAACTACTTGAATTTGGAGAAATAATTATATTGGCAACAACCTGCATCATCTCAAAAGCTCATTTGTATGTTTTGTTTTTGCAGTTGCTGTGTGTGAAATTTTCTTGTTGGTTGATCAAGTGCTGCTCTGTCTAATCTCCGGTTGTTGTTGAGCAGCCGGCGGGTTAAACGTCAATTCAATCAACTTACGTAACTGTGCGAACACCAAAATAACTTCCTTTGTGTCCTCTGTTGGTCCCTACTTTCTGTTTGATGGTGAGTTATTGTTGGTCTATTGTTGGGTGGCATCTGAAACGGTGTCAAAATGTCAAGAGCAATGAAAAGCAGAACAAATCTTTTTGAACCTGCAAAAATTGTGTTCTTCCATGTATGGATCAAATGCTTGTTATTTTACAGCTATGTTCTTTGTTTAAGGCCAGCAGGTTGCATAATAAGATCTCAATAAAGGTCAGACTAAGTTGCCCAAAGGTCAAGCGTGCATTTTAGATTCACCCCAAAGGCTCAATATCCCAAACCTCTTTGGAAAACCATCTGAGAATTATAAATAAATCCAGAGAGGCCCATAACTAATATTTGGAGACAAAATTATTTTGCTGTAAAAGGAAAAACATCTAGATGTGAAGTTTTAAATTGCACAAACTCTAACAATTCTTGGACATTTTTCAATGTCCCTTTTGTCTATGTTAAGTAGTATGCTCTATGCCCCGCCCCTTCCTCTTCATCCTCCTCCTTCATCTTCTTCATCCTCCTCTTCCTCCAGGTATATGCGACATCCCAGCCAGGCTTCTGTGCACACACGGCAAGAGTCACAGCAGACTTCCAGCATTTCCCTAGGTAAGTCCTGTTACATAGAGATAGCTAGATGGACGGACGGTTATATTCTGATTGTTGCTTGATCCTGTGAAGGGAAATGATCTTGTCACAGCAGCAATGCTCCCAAATATTTAAATTAATAAAAATTTAAATTAAGAAGACGCGACTAAGTACAGATAAATACAAGAGAATCAGTGAGGAATCATCTTTAGATGAACCAGAATAAAAGAGATGCTTAAGATGTTGCTGTGTGGGCAGTTGTAAATTTAGACACAAATGTATTACGCAATATATAACTTAACCAATATTTGAATAATTAGTGCACGTTGGAAAGTTGATTTTTGAGATTATGATGAATTGCAATATGGACAATAGGGATTGATTTCACATTGAAAGTTCTCTCAACATTAAAATAATGAAATGGAATTGTGATAATCATGTCACATTTGAACAATGGGTGCAGATTGTGATGTATTAAAATGAATAGTCACGTTATGTTTTACTGAAGCGCCAACATTTGCTGTCATTTTGTGATTTGGTTGTTTACGCTTCATTTCGACAAAAACAATGTGCTGCTTGATTTTGATGAGCTGTTGTCAGATGGCATGAAACGAAAAGAATTTCAAGTTGTGTTTCATTTCAGTACAGTACTTTTCATATGAGTTGCGGACCTGAATTTTCAATTAGGAACACAAAGCTTTTCTTTTTTAAGGAAACCGTTTACATAAATTGCATGCGCGATATTTGAAGTCATCAAGGTGAGCAGATCAAGACCTTCTAATCCATTATATAAGAGAAAAAAGGCCAGGAGCGCATATTGGGTAACCCTCTCATTTCAGGTGTTCTTAATCCTCTAATTCGTTTCCACGTAACATTCACGACGTTGGTTTCGAAAGATGGTGGTACCACTTGTGGGCTCCCTCTAGTGGTATGCAAAAGAATTACTGAATTGCATAAAGTTGTTTTTTTTAAATACAGTGCAATACATTTGTTAATTCACTCCGAACCCCAAAAGTATAAGAGCATCCGAACTAACCTGCCAAACAAGTTAGCGTGTGGTGGCCTCAGAAGACAGTCTGTGCGGCGACCTTCACCTATGTGCGCTGTCTCCTAATCGCAATTGTGCTTTGAGCCGTCCGGGATGTCTGCACACGAATTGTAGGATTATAAAACTGGGACCGCGAGCACTTCAACAGCCTTGCTGAGTTCTTCCGTGGCGCTTTTACTTTGGCACAACCATCGTCTCAAGTGAGAAAAGTGAAAGTGTCGATCTCTTTTGTATCACCAAAGAAATCCCCGCCGAGGCCCACTGCAGACATGGGGCGCCAGGAGGCCGACGACGTGTGGAAAAAAGACACGCAGGACATCCAGGAGATTTTTGACTTCATGGAGGAGTTGGGATCGTAAGTGCACTTACTAACTCGATGAACATTGTGGTTTTGTTATTTTTGCTTTCCATTTTGATCAGTGTACCTTTCTTAGCCTCATCAAATTAGGTACTGTAGATAGATGGATTTTTCTTCCATTTCAATACTTCTTAGCACACAGTGCCCAATGTGATTGAGTCTTTTATTGCTGGAGGCCAGACGAATCATTTGATGGGATTACTACGACAAGGCCTACTTTACAAGTGATTTAGACATTGTGTCCGTCCCAGGCCTTGTCTGACCTCGTTGATGGCGCCGGGTTTGTCTGGCAGTTGAGGTGTTCATTCACAAAAAACAACATATGGATCAATTAACATGTAGCCTATGTGACCTTCACATGTGAAGGAATGTTTGTATTTGGGATGCAATATACATTCAGTAAATTTTGTGTGCCGTGATATTTTTCTCATGTCAATGCTTCAAATAAGAAAGGTAGACATGGTGCCACAAATTTGCAGAAACAAATTAGCATGTTATGAGCTACACGTTTTGTTTTTCTCTCTCTCTCTCTCCACCATTTCATATCCGGGGCTCCGTAAATATTGTGTTGCGCATGTTAAAGTCGTCGATGAGATGCTGTTCAAAATTGCAATGTTGTGGGCGTTAGGTTCACCATGGCATTATTTTCCGAAGCAACATGTGCTGTGCTGCAGCAAACATGCTGAGGAGCCAACACGCCGCATCCGTTTGCATCCACGGACGCGGCTGTCTTCACATTCGACTCCAAAATAATTTGAGCTTTCCTGCCGACTGATTTCTCCTAAGGGCCATCAGAAGCTTCCAGGAGGGTCATAGAAGGAAAATGAGTTGTGGTTACCATAGAAACAGCATTTGACTGATTTATGTGTTTTCCTTTACACAAAGCTATTCGTTTTAAGACAAACTTGAGTTGATCAATTTTACATCATCCTGTACCTGAACTATTGTTTTTATGTATGAGGGAGACATGAAATGAGTTTGTTTTTAAACTTATTGATGCAGTGTCCAAAACATAGACATAATACAACAAAGGAAACAAATGAACCAATTCCGCCCTTGATGCCGCATCTTCCCGGCAGATAATCGGAGTAATCATCCGGCAAACTAAGCGTACATCATGTCAATAAAAAAAAAAAGTAAAGACACAAAAGACCTTAAATGTGACCCTACTACAAAATGTTAGTCTATGTGTAAAATCAGCAGATCTATCTGATGTAAAAGTAGATGTCATGCCCTTAAATATTTGCGAACCCTCCGCCCCCATGCTTACGATTGAGGTCCTATAAATTGTTTAACAAAACCTTTTAAAAATAATAATAATAATAATTTGTAAGCGCACCAAATTGCACAATAAATAGAAAGGCTTTGAGGAGTGAACGCCTTCATGGAAGTGGATCATTATCATGGGGGTGCTCCATGCCGGGTGTCGGTCAGCCAGTGAGCCGCATGAAGACGCAAAGGAGCTTGTTGCGTCTTAAGTGATCCAACGTGCAACTTGGGGGGGGGGGGGGGGGGGGGGTGGACAGTTCCGTAACGTCAGGGACGGAGGCCTTAATACAGAGGCCTTAATCCGCACGTTGGAACACCTATTCTCAGACGCGGCTCAACATCGCCAGGGCACATCACGACTCATGTCCCCGACATGTGAACATCTCACACTCAGTACAAATGCTTTGCGACTGTACTTAGCCCTACTTGGTTTTACCCGTCTTATGCAACCCAAGGGTTTAGAGAGTGTGTCTCTTTTATCATCTGATTAATGAAGCACTGTGTACATTTTTCACCGTCATACTTTTGCCACTTATACGTACTTTGAATGTAGTCTGCGTGATAGAAGTGGTGAAATAAACTGTCAAACTCATCTTCTGTGTTTCTGTGCATTCAATGAAACAGAGGCGCCTTTTCCGAGGTTTACATGGTGAGGGAGAAGAAGACGGGAAGGACGTTCGCAATGAAATGCATCAAGAAGAAGCACACCAGGGACCTCAACCTGGAGAACGAGATTAACGTGCTCAGGAGGTTTGTGGGGTCTAGACTCTAATTGGCATGTTGTATCAAGCAAGCAAGATTCAAGTCCATACATGGCGTTTTTTTCCACTACCTTTTTTGACGTTCCTTCAAAGTATTGAATTATTTGTGAGGGTTTTCTTCATCTATAATAATCATGCATAATTATTTTGCACCGAGGGAAGACTTTCTTCTCTGAAAGAGTCAGCAGAATAATACACGTTCTGATTAAACAGACAGAAAACCGGTTTCAACCGGGGGGTTCTATTTTTAAGTCATCCCAAGCAGGGCATGTTGAAACAGATAAAGAACAACTGAATCCAAAAATGTAAGGCTCATTTTGCATGAAAAGGTCCAGCGCACTTTTAAGCGTTATTTTGTTTAACTTGCTAATACAGTCTTTAACTCACAGTTGGTCTGTTTCGTAATAAAATAAGCAGATAAACACTTGTATTTATGATTTGTTTGTACATACCTGTAGCTGAAAAGCGAAGCGTGGAGAGTCTGATTTTGCTACTTGTACGTTTGAGTAAAATGAACCGTTCTCCACATTTGTTGTGCCCAGAATCAAACATGAGAACGTGGTGGGGCTGGAGGATTTCTATGAAAGTCAGACGCATTTCTACCTGGTCATGCAACTGTGAGTTGAAATTAGATGAATGGCGCCCACAAAGTGGCACAAGGAACAGTTGAAAGGTTGATTGATACAAGTGTTTTGTGTCCATGCGCCACTACCAGCGTTTCCGGCGGCGAGCTCTTTGACCGTATCCTGGATCGAGGTGTGTACTCTGAGAGGGACGCCAGTCATGTGATCCAACAAGTGTTGCAGGCTGTCAGCTACCTGCATCAGAGCGGCGTTGTCCATCGGGACCTCAAGGTACAACTTTGAAAACAAAATAAAAAAAATTCCTGAGCCATCAATTAGAATATTGCCTGCTGTCAGACACTTGAAATAAATACTAATTATATTAATTTACCCACAAATACAATTCAATATGAACTACTGCAATACTGCAATACTTCTTTAAAATGTGAGCAATATGTCAATCTCTGCTTCTCACAATCATTGCGACAAACTTAATGCGCATTTTGTCTTTGTGTAGCCAGAGAACATTCTGTACTACAGCCCAGAGGAGAACTCCAAGATCATGATCAGTGATTTTGGCTTGTCCAAGATGGTGGACAAGGGTGTTATGTCCACTGCCTGTGGCACCCCAGGATATGTTGGTGAGGAAGATACACTTCGATGATTTATTCCTAAATCGACTAACATGTATTTGTTGCATTACATTGAAAGACTGATTTGAAATCTAACTGAATATGTTTCACTTCTTGCAGCTCCTGAGGTGTTGGCACAGAAGCCTTATAGCAAGGCAGTGGACTGCTGGTCTATTGGAGTGATCACCTATATCTTGTGAGCGTCCGAGTCAAAAAGTCAAAACTGAATTGACAATTTCTCCAGCGTCGTTTTACCTTCCACATTGCAAATGTATTCATTCAGTGCCAGCTAAAAAAAACGATTTGAATAATATTTGACCTTCTTCTTTGCAAAAGTACAGCAATGCTGAAATAAATACGATATAAATAAACCCTGAAAGCTCAGTTATGGTGTAAAATAACGACGATAACATTTTAAGTACCATGATATATATTGTTTTTGCTTATTTTATAAACATACGGTGTAGTAATTTCAGTCAGTTTTTGTTTTAACAAAAGCATTTTTCATCTTTTTTCTTTTGATATCTTTTTGTTCTGATTGATTCAATTTCCTAATTGTGTCTTTTCAGACTCTGTGGCTATCCTCCTTTCTACGAAGAGAGCGAGACTCGCCTTTTCTCCAAGATCATCAAGGCGCAGTACGAGTTTGACTCTCCCTTCTGGGACGACATTTCCGAATCGGGTAAGAGCGGCCAAAGTCCACGTGGACGCCGGTGTCTCTCGTTTTTGGACTCTCATCACCATCTTTCTTGATCAATGCAGCCAAAGACTTTATCCGAAACATGATGGAGAAGAACCCCCTCAAGCGCTACAACACTGACCAAGCACTCCGACACCCCTGGTGAGTTTCAAAAAGCTCTGCCTTGAAAGCCCATTTAAAACCCCGTTGCTGCTCCATTGGCAGATCATGTTAAATAATATGGTCTATTCCTCACTTTTTTAAGCCTAATTTTTGGGCCGTTTAGTCTACATAGTATAAAGTGAAGAAAAGCAATCCGGGATGAAAGATTAAGAGCCTCCCCGAAAATACACCTGTTGCGTGCTTTTCTAGGATAATCGGAAAGACGGCCCGCAGCCAGGACATCTACTATTCCGTCAGTGTCCAGATCCAAAAGAACTTTGCCAAGTCCAAATGGAAGGTCAGTGCCGGCTCATTTGTTTTCTTTGATCGGCTAAGCCCATTGAGGGGCGGGGTGTTTACGCTCAATCAATTGGGTGACTGCCTAAATCCTCAATGATTAAGGGCAGTTGAATAGAGCTTGTTTCGTAATCAAGGTCGCTGATGTAGGACTTTGACTAGCACTTTACTCTTAATTAGCCCTTAAGTGCTGTTTACTTCAAACTTGCCCTGTCAGTCAATCATAATCAATTTATGTTTGCACATTTTCTGCAATGTCAATTGGATGTCTGGTTTGTTTTATTGGAAAAAATAACCACTCGATTAATCGAGTATCAAAATAATTATTACATTTGGCAGCCGTGTTAAGAAAAGTCTTTTCTGTGGTGTGTCATAGATAAAAACAAAAATCAAGACATTTCGTTTTTACTTCACTGAGACTTGAAGTATCAAAATGTGGATGTGTTGTACTATGTTGACAGCAAGCCATCAATGCCACTGTGGCCATCAACCACATGAAGAAGCTGCAGCTTGCGCACGCCGCAGCCGGGCAGGTCCCCAAGATTGCTCGTATCCCGGACATCCATGTGGTCAAGGCATCCTCCCCTGTCTTGCAACACAAAGGCCTAAATGTACACGATGACCAGGAGGCCGAAGGGAAAATGGCGTCTGCGAGCCACATGAGTCTGCCCGACAGCCATGTGGACCTCAGGTGCCACTTCCACCCGCTGAAGGCCAACCACAGCATGGAGCACCCGCCCACCATCGCCGAGACGGAGAAGTACATCTTCCACTCGGAACCCGCCAACCTCAACGGGTGCGTATCTGTTTCGGGCAGACAGGCCAACGTTGTGAACTCACCTGACATCATCTCGCCTATCTTTTCAGATATGGCAAAAGCAGAATTGGAAAGACCTTTCAGACCAGCGTTTGCTCCATCATGTGAAGCTTGAGTCAAGTTTACTTGGAGAAAAACTACTCTTTCCTTGGTAAGTATGGAATTCATTTCACTTTCATACTGATAAACACCATGGCGGACGACTGATGCCCAACCACTTTGCTTGGTCATGGAGTGGTCATCAGGCGTTCCACCAAAAATATTCCAGCTTCATTTCATTTTCACAATTTTTTTTCTTCTAATAATTTATATTTGTTAATTCATAGTGACAGACACGACGATTCAATGCTCTTCCACTAGATCAGTTTCTTTGCGTCCTGAGTACCACCAGTGATGCGTACGCTTCCTCTAGTGGTACGAAAAAATAATTTCAATCCAAAATTCAGATTGTGCAGGTTGCACTGGTCTTCATACATGCGAAAGATTGAGAACTGGTTTACTAGATAAACCTGTTGCTTTTACATCAGCATAATAGCACTATTTCCAATTAAATGGGCCCACTTTTCACAGTGAGGAATTAATCTATTTCTCTATTTAAGAAAAAAATTGGTGAGATTTCTGTTTGATTGTGCAACTCTCGTTTGTGCCATTCTCATTTAGTCAAAATTTAAAAAAGACACTAACATTTTCAAAGTAGCTTCCTGCTGATGATCTGAACTTAGCTCTCTCTGCAGGTTTGTGTAGCTGTTACACACAGAGCAGCTCAGCAGAATGCGGCTGTTTTGTCTACAGCGCCACCCGGTGCTGAGAACGGGAAGTGGTTAACCCTGCCTGACATGAGCCATCTGTCTGCAAACTCTCCACTGCAGCCAATGGGACACATTTGTCACATTGGTGTTGTCATTTAGTTACGAAAGTGCCTAGGAGGCTTTCGACATACATTTGCAACGAAAAACAATGATCGACAATTTCTGATTTTCAGATTTTCTGAAATGTTGAGCACCAAAATGCTATATATAATTTCAATTTTGTAAAAGTATCATTATTTGCAGCCCTAGGGATTTCCCATACTCAAAGATTCATTATATTTTACAAACCTGGAACTCAGGAGACATTTCTAGCCCAAAAAATTAGAAGCCATGCTGGAAAAATACATAGTATGTCTTACATTTGAGTATCATTTTGGTGATTTCCTTTCAAAGTTTTGCAATTGGGATTAATTTCAATTGGAGCCAAATTTAAGGGATTGTAAAGAGTGGGCAATTCCCTGGAATGCGGTCTCTGAAATTATACACCATACAGGAAACATTCCATATGTATTATGGGAATTGAGTATAATTTCATAAAAGTATATTCAAGCATAAATAAAAACATTGTGTTGTCAGCAGACATCCATGCTATATATCTAGCTCTCATTGTTCATATGTCAGGGCATTGCACGACCTAATTAGTCCATTTGGGGTTTTTTCCCCCCTTCCATTTCATTCAATGTTTCATTTTTTTATTTTTGTGAACTGTGAATCAGTTTTAGTTTTCTGCATTGACTCCCCTATAAACTACGCTTGTTGGACAAGAAGACAAATTAATGTATTTTTTTTTTATGTTTATTTGATTGTGTTAAACACATTTGGGCGAGCTTGTGTTTGAAAATGTGATGGATGAATAAAGCTTGAAATGTGTTTTATAAATAAATAAAGCTGTATTGCCTTGGCTAAAGTAAAAAAATACAGTTTTTGTATTTTATGTGACACCTTTTTAACAGTTGACAGTGAATATCAAAACCTGCTTTTGATTTTCCTCTCAAATTATTTTTTTTTACATCCACTTCTGTATATGTGCCAGACAGAAAATAATAATAATCTGGTGAAGCCACAGGCTACTCAAACAAGTCGCAGGAGGCAGAAAAATGGAGCAAAGGTCTCGAGTCTTGAAAAATAGTCAACAAAGATGGTAATATTGCTTTTATGGGTGTTTGCACGCTTGCAGCTGGCATTTCAAGTCTAACCAGATTGGTGAATGTCATTCAAATATGGACGATGAGGACTCCAGTCACTAGCGTGATGACTTGACAGGCGAGATGTGGAAGCGGACCTCGTGAGGTCGAGTGGGGACAAATGACATCAAGCCTCTCTGTGGCAAAGATCAGACACATTTCGCAAGAGAACAGCCTGATGACACCGCGACAGTAGGTCGAAGGTTTTGGCCGTGAGACCCCTCCTGCTCAGAGACTGGAGCGCCTTCAGATGGTGTGGTTTGATTAGTTTGTTCAAGATTATCAATAGCGTGCAAAATGATTCAATGTTTCTCCATAAATACAGTGCTGATTAGAAATGGATGGTTTCAATAATTGTACCATGCATGGATGAGACCTATATGGAATATTACCTTTGGAACATGTTATGGCACACACTTATGATGGTTAACATTTTTTTACTCATTTTTTAATCAGCGATGCAAGTAACATGTTGTGATTTTTTTTTTTTCTTGATTCTGAATTTCCCCTAGTTTTGTCTAGCACATCAAGTTTTCCTAATGGTCATATAGTAATATTTCATAGCATCCAAAATACATTTAGGGACACGGAGCCATCTCATTAAAATTTGTTATCATTGTGAAATCCACTGGGTTCACAACCCTTTGCCCTTTTACCTGAAGTCTCCAACAAGAGCTACTCATGAATATGAATTCTGTGGCCCCGGCAGGAGTCGGCCCATTCTCCTCTTGTATATAAAGCACAAGACCAGCCATTGAGTGTGCCTGCGGATGTCTGATCAGGCCCAACCCGCAACAACGCAACCCCAGCAAGGGCAAGTCACTGTAAGTACCTCCTCGCAATAGAACAATACTTGACTTGACCAATCATGTTTGACTTATAATAATATCAGTATCGGTATCACAATATTAGCCCTCGATAATACACCCAGTTGAAAGACGATATGATCCTGTTCACCAAGGAGATGCTGCACCAGAGTCCCGGACTGGGTTTTCTGAAGATCTACGTGCTGGGCTCAGCTCTGGTGGTGCTGGGGGTGCTAGGAGGGCTACTGGAGATGGCCTTCGTGCCGGACCCAGAGCAGCTGGGCACTGGAGGAGAAGAAACAGTGGAAGTTCTCTTAAAGACCAAGAAATGGGTGTCCACCAGTTCCCAGACTACTCTGCTTTGCAGTCCAAACATCTGGCAATGGTCACTCTAAGAAAGTCAGCGTACTTCTATCCAGCTATTGGCCATGTTTGTTCACCAAATAAAGTCACTTATGGGTGTTCTGTCAGATTCTTTGTCCTTCATGGCAGTGTTACCAGGAAACTAAGAACAAATGTGGAGATGTGATTGGTTGTGACGTGGCAACTTGATGTCATTTTCAGTCAACAGCAAGTGGAAAAACGGCCGATGGATAAAAATGGGTGAATTTTGCTGCTTAACTCGATCACATTCCACACACAATAAACTAACTGGAATACTGTGTTTAGAAGGGTGGGGGCACAAACAACATATTGTAAAGAAAGTTTTAGGGTTGACATCTTTAAAACTGCTGCCCTAAATTTGGAGAGTCATGTATATATTTTTCAGATGGTACTTAAGTATCCAAATTTGGATAAAGAAGACCACATGGGCATGAGTAAATCAATGCTGTATCGAAATAGATGTAATTATATTTTTAAACACTAGTGGCCCTAGCGAGCTCAGCCTCGTCAAAAAAATGATTTTTGTCATTGGCGGAAGTGACGTCATAGACGTGCGCGCAGAGTGTTGTTTACTAACGGAGACTTCGCTTCCACAGTGTCAAAATCAACTTGTCCTCCGTATGAATGAGTGAATACAAACGTGCGGTGGTTGTTGGAACGTGTGATGGCGGATCCTGCGGTGGCAACGGGAGCATCGCTGGCTGCTGGCGGGGTGAGAAGAACTCAAATGCGGGCAACAGATTAGCGAGAGTGCGGGCTAAGCTATCCTTCGATATTCACGTGTGATTAATTGGCATTTACTGTAAAGTTGTGCTCAATTAAATGTGCATTTTGACGTGGTTTGTAGTCAAATTTTCTAAATCAATGTGCAGAATTGGGCACATTCCTGGGCCTTTTTCCTAAACACTCTTTGAGTCTCGCATTAATATAAAAGAGCGCATATGTCATGGAATTAGCAAAAACATTTGAGTGATCTTTAATATCTATTCCTTACCACTCTGTAAATTTAGGCTCAAATTACATTTGCTTTTACAAGAATGCCGTACAAAAGTGTTTCATTAATGTCTACGCTTTGATTCGTGCACTTATGCATAAAAAATAACAATTTACCTAGGTTAGTCATTTTGTTTTGCGTGATGCATGACATCGAAGTGGTTATTTAGTTATGCTTAGTTATTACACTCATTCTATTACCATGTGTTTAATGAAGAACAATAAGGCAAGTGTTGTCTACATTAGTCTATCAGTGAATGTATTTGCTGTGGCTTCCCAGCGTGCAGTTGGCAATAAAGCTACCAGCAGCCCGGTGGAGAACTATCATATGGCTCGACGGCGGACCCTCCAGGTGGTGGTGAGCGCTCTTCTGACAGAGTGCGGCTTCGACTGTGCCGAAAAAGCAGCCGTGGAAACACTCACCGAGATGATGCAGAGTTGTACGTCCCCATCAGAAATCCCCAAACTCACTCCAGTTCTTATCCTTTTGCTATTTGAAAAGCTAGATAAGTCAATGTTTTTGGTTGCAGAGTAAATAAAACAACTCATTTTTTTCTCTTTTACTCAGATATAACAGAAATTGGGCGCTGTGGTAAGTCGTATTGTGAGCACACAGCCAGAAGCGTTCCGACTCTCTCGGACACTGTAGTGACGCTTATTGAAATGGGTGAGTCACACGGCGCATAATATTCATGCAGATACGGAAGGATAAACATAAGATTTTGTCGGCTATGTTTGTTTGCCTTCAGGATTCAATGTTGAGACGCTGCCCGCATACGCCAAGCGCTCCCAAAGGATGGTCATCACCGCACGTGAGAATCCTCCTCCTCATCATCATCCGTTGACTTGAACAACTTACGTTGACTTGAACAGCTTGCGTGAAATGTGCCGCGTGTGTTGACTTTCAGCTCCAGTCACCAACCACCCGATGACACCCAAAGCGCTGTCGGCTGGACAGAAGCGCATGCACCCGCCTCACATCCCCAGCCACTATCCGGAGTTCCCCGACCCACACACCTACATCAAAACCCCCGTGAGTCAAAGATTGCATACCCACAAACAAAGAAAAAACACATTTTTTATTTGGCACAATGTTTTTATTTTCTAATAGGATTTATGACAAGTTAAATAAGACTTGGGCATTTATGCTACAAAGCTAAAAAAAAATTAATACAAGCAAAAGTATACTAAATTGACTAAATTAGTAATTGTTTTCTTGTAAAAAAAGAGGCATCATTTAATAACAGTGTTATTTGTAGGGTGTATCACCCAGTCCTATCACAAACCTAAAAAAGTTGCTGTTGCAGTTGGACCTTCTTGACCTTCTGGCTTCTTGACCTTGACACAGTCAGTCATTGTCCTCTGCGCAGACATTCCGGGAACCAGTCTCAGACTACCAGGTGGTGCGTGAGAAAGCAGCGACGCAGAGGCGGGATGTGGAGCGAGCGCTCACCCGCTTCATGGCCAAGACCAGCAAAACGCAAAGCCTCTTCAAAGACGACATCACCTCTTTCCCATGTAAGTCGTTTTTTTTAATCACAACCTGTATGCTCCCCTGTTCACATGGTAGGGTCTCCCTCGAGTGGTATAAATCAAGGTCACTGAATCCAAAAGTCCAAAAACAAGGCCTTAATTGTGTCAAACTTTCAAAAGTCTTAACAGGAGATAAGTAGAATTATTAAGGTGTCAGTATTAAGGTGTCAAGGCGATGGAAACGTTGCAATGAACGGATGAATGTTTGCCATGTTTCAGTGTGTCACGTTGTGTGTTGTGGCTAGTGATCGCAGCGCAGCCAAGTGCCGTCCCTTACCTCAGTGCCCTCCTGCCTTCCGAACTGGAGCTGCAGACTCTGGATGAAGCGGACTCGTCAGAGCAGGACGACCAGACGGATGGCGAGAATGCTGCCGGGAACATCTTGAGTGTAAGCTGCCGCTATTCAAAACAAAACAACCTTTTTGTAATTAGGCCATTGTGATGGGAAGCCTTGTAGCTCAAAACGAGCGAAACGAGCAATGTCTTACAAAATAAAAACTAAATTGTTGCAGATGCTCAAAACATTCATACAACAGGGTGTAGTGATTAATCGATTCATCAACAACTAATCAGTTCTAGAATCAATCATTATTTTGATAATTGTGCAATTGTGCTGAAGCACTGCTGATACCAATGAAGGTGCTCAAGTTGTTCTCAAGTTAGGGGCACGGTAAATTATGCTGAACTCCACACAGTGAAACCTCAGAAATATGTAAGGTCCACGTGCTAGAACTCAAAACATTCTTGAGGCTGGAGATTTGCACGCTTGTGTTGGCGTGTATGACCGTCCTTGTTTTTTGAATTGGTCCCAGATGAGAACAAACCGCAGCACCTAAAGGCATTCTTGTATTCCTCTTGAATGAATGAAACTAGGCAAGAAATATCTCCAAATTGTGCTGCTTTGGCAGGATGACACGGTGGTGGACAAAGAGAACACCATGCTTCCTCCAGGCGGCGCTATTCCCTCCAACAAGGGCAACGAGGACAACGTGATCGACAACCCGTACTTGCGACCCGTCAAGAAGCCCAAAGTGAGGAGGAAGAAATGAACAAACTGTTGGACTATCACTATCAGTTGTCATGGTAACCTGGATTGGTCTACTCAAAAGAACATTGTGTTTGATTCCATCTTATTTTTTTCTTCAGTTCTTGAAGCACTCGTTGAAAGGCATCTGTTATTTGGTATCACAGATTTTTTGTGAATAAATGCATATTTTCCTTTTTGTATCCCTTTTACAGTTGAACTCATCAAAACGGGTGCCACAGTGAGGTTTTTTTTATTGGTTCCAAATCAGTCCTTAGCGTGTCTATGACTTTGTGTTCCCAATTAAAAGTATGATGGCGTGTAGGCATATATACGCCTAAATATTGTTATCCAATGTATCTACTGCAATTTCACATTAGATTGCTGGTTTGAAATGTACTTTTAGCACTATTTTAATAAACAGCAGCGGAGCCCCATTTCAACCCCTTACACCAGTGCTTCTCAATTATTTTCTGTTACGCCCCCCCTAGCAAGAAGAAAACTATTCGCGCCCCCCCTCCCCACCGTGACTATCCTAACTTGTCTTGTAAGTCGTAAAATGTTGCACTGTCGCAAACGTGACAGAAGTAACAATGAGAGCGCCACTGCCCCCTGCTGTAGTAAAGGCGCAATTACACTTTATTCTAGTACTGCCAAAAAAAAAAGCCTGTTCCCCAGGGTCACACGCGCCCCCCCAGGAAGGGGCGCGCCTCACTATTTGAGAAGCACTGGCCTAGGTGACTGATTCACAATTTGGTTTTGTCTGATATCAGAGATTAAATAAAGAAAACCAACTGGCTGATTGATTTGTTTTAATTGAGAGGAGAAAAAAACAGCAAAAGCATTTCACTAGCTGACCAGGAGATGGCGACAGCGTGGCATCTGAAGACCATGGATTGTTTGTTCTGCTATAGCCTAGGTGACTGATTCACAATTTGGTTTTGTCTGATAATAGATATTAAATAAAGAAAACCAACTGGCTAATTGATTTGTTTTAATTGAGAGAAAAAAAAACCCATCAGCAAAAGCATTTCACTAACTGACCAGGAGATGGCGACAGCGCGGCATCTGAAGACCATGGATCGTTCTGCTATGCCGGTTTAAAAAAAAAAAAAAAAACGTAATTAGCTAGGGGTCAAAGGTCAAAGTTTACGGTTCAAAGTTCACCCAGGGGTCAAAGGTCGGTTCAAAGTTCACGGGGTCATGTGCACATTTTCGATTTTTAACTAGAGTTGAAAGTTCAGGGTTCAAAGGTCACCCAGGGGTCACCACGGGGTCACCGCGGGGTCACCGCGGGTTCAAAGTTCAGGGTTCACTTTTTTTTTTTTTTTTTTTTTTTTTTTTTTTTTTTTTAGGTTAACCTTTATTTAACCCAGTGCTTCTCAATTATTTTCTGTTACGCCCCCCCCTAGCAAGAAGAAAACTATTCGCGCCCCCCCTCCCCACCGTGACTATCCTAACTTGTCTTGTAAGTCGTAAAATGTTGCACTGTCGCAAACGTGACAGAAGTAACAATGAGAGCGCCACTGCCCCCTGCTGTAGTAAACGCGCAATTACACTTTATTCTAGTACTGCCAAAAAAAAAGCCTGTTCCCCAGGGTCACACGCGCCCCCCCAGGAACTGTTTTGTACTAGTGATGTGCATTCCAGTTTTAAGTGAACTGAATCTTTAGAATCGGTTGTGTGTGTTTAACAAGGGTAACTTAAGCTCCCAAGAGAGCAAGGAAAAACTCAAAAAATCCCTAATGAAAGAATAAAATAGTCATATCATTTTATTTCATCGTATTTCTATATTAATATTTCTGACACGTAACCATAGCGCATAAAAGGTTGGGGACCACTAATCTATTCACTTGAGAGCTACTCCATAAAACCATATATATTCTGGGCAACCTGAGTGAGGCTTCAGAGTGTAGTGGTTAGTGATTGTTGATCAGGAAGAAATGACTGAATGATAGAAATGAATTTTTATATTTTATTTTGGATTGCATCAGACGGCAAAAGAAACATGTTCAAGTTCAAAAACGCTCACTTATTGCAAAGTGTAAGGATCCTGAATAAATCTTTGAAGGCCTCGTTTGTAGAAATAAATAAGGTTCAAGAGCAGTAGTGGCACAATTTGAACATGACTTGAACGTAAAGGAATGATTCAGGATAAGTCGACTTTTATACAACACTGCATACACCCTTTAAAATAAAAATGATGTGTCAAATTAAAATAGAAAAAAATGATCACAGGTCTGAAACATTCTTCTAAGCATCAAGCACACAATCAGATGCAAAAAAGGCATTCTATCTCTGGCAATTGTGGTAAACCTTTGACACACGCACACACACAATCAAGCTAAACTAGATATACACTTAAAGGGTGACTCAACCTGATGGTTTTGGCACTTAGGCAATAACAGCGTCTTAAAACGGAGCTCAGAGAGAAGGGCTCGAATACTGTCACTCCGACTGAGGCACAGAAATAGACGGCCCTTTGGGGTCATCGAATCGGTCCATGGTGTTGACCTGCATGATCATGTGCAGCCCGTAAACGAAGATGGTCAGCAGGAGCAGCGACGTCAACAGCCCCATCCAAATTCCTGGCGTGAAGAAGCCTGCACAGTCGCTAGCATAAGAGAAATTCGTTCCGTTGACCAAGCTGAAACCCTGAATCTGCAAAGCGGAAGGAAATCCATCAGTTTAGTCAGTTGCAATTCAGTAGCAACAGAATCGGAAAGCTGAAGCTCAAGTGAAAGGTAGTGGAATTAATTGAACTGTTAAAATGTTAAGGTAGGAATGGTTCCAACTGGTCAATAAATGTGGACAGAAGAGTGAAATATGAATTTGAATCAGTCAAATATGGAATGAGGAGAGAAATATGAAAATTCCATTGTAAATTTTCTTGTGGAGATTAGAGGAACGAAATCAATGTATTTTGAGAATGTATATTCTTAACTAAATGAACAATTTGTAATTGGAAGTAGTCAAGAAATGTGGAAGGAGGATATTTTACTGTGTTAAGTGGGATTGTTGTTGGGGGGATTCGGAATGATGGGAAAAGTGGGAAGTTTTGGAATGAGGAAAATATCCTGAAAAGTTATCCATATAATGATTCCCCCCTCCTCAATGTGAGCCCGGTTGAGCATGCGAGGAAATTACCTGGAAGTCGATGAAATTGAACCTCCAGTCGGCAACACTGTCCTCTGTGGAGTTAGGCACGAGTAGAGCATTGCGGAAACTGCTAAGCATGCCGCACCGGAAGGAATACTCGGCGGGTGCTGAGAGGGCGCGGGTCCCCATGAAGGATGCCGTCCCGTTGCTGGACTGTAGCCGCACCCAGTCCAGGGTGAACCAGTTCCTGGCCGACACTGGATAAAAGCGCTGACTCATGGCAAAGCTGCAAAGCCACATGGAAGAAACGTGCTGAGTAAGGGTGAATGGTCACCATAATCACTCAATGACTTTGGCTATTTGCCTATCAATTCCTTACAGGCAAGTGAGTTCATTGCAAAATTTGACTTCAATACCTGTGCTTTGGCCTTGAATTCCTTACCTCAGGTTGAAGCCTGATGGGTAGCTGAGCACAAGCCTGAATAATAAAAAAAAAAAAAGGCACACATTTAAGCGACACAAAAAACATTGGTAGTCCAAAAATCGCCTCTCACAAGGAGTTGGTGGCATTGCACATGGAGCCCGCCAAGGAGGCCGTGTTGTTGGCGAGGTCGATCCACCCCTCGGTGGGTGAGACACGGATGGTGAGGTTCTGCGCCCACAGCATGATGCACGGGTTGCCAGACTCATTGTTGAACACGATGGGCGGTTTGACATCGGGGACGGCGGCTTGGAGCAGTGAGCGACCGATGGCAGGACGCTTCACCGAGGGCGAGGAAATTACCTGAAAAATAAAGTCAGCTGAAATAAAGACTGTTGGCGCCATGCGTTCAACGGGGGGGCCTTGTTTCCTCACTCGTGATGGTTGGGCTCCCGTATACACTGCTGTGTAAGGCACGTTGACGTCGTCCATCGTCCTCACAACTTTGGCAATCATCGCATCTGAAAAGACATGAGGGATTCATTGTTGAAGGAATTTGAGAAGGTATTCGTTCAAATTCTGTAGTGCTTTTCCTCACCAGGGTTGTAATTAGATTATTAGAATAATGTATATTGATAATATTATATTAATAAAAATAATAAGTGGTATTATTACTAATAATGGTAATATTATTTTTTCTTTAAAAGAGGGGCACCAACAATTTTGTGCATGCACGTAGCTTCGGGGTGAATGATTTTCGAAATTGTTGGTGAGTTGTACTCACATGGAAGGTGCTGTTCTAACCAAAATTTTTATTTTAACAATCAGTTAATCATGTTGCTGTAATAATTCTGGGGCCTAATAACCAACGGATATCAGTCAGGCAAATTGCAATCAATCTTACCGTTGTCACGCAGCACTTCCTGGCAAGACTTCTGCAAGCTGCACGGTAAAAAATAATTACATTCTTAATATTATGGATCATATTGCTACAAATGGAAAAGCATTTTCATCCGATGTCACTTGACCTTGTGCAATAAGGCAGATTGATGATGAGCAGATTGTTGACAGATGCATCCAGGTCCACCTGCGACAAGTTGTTCCCATCCACCAGCACTGGCGAGACACCCAGAAGCTCCTCCAGCAGTGTTGACGTGGATGTGGAGGGCGACCACGCCACAGCGGGAAACGTCATTGAAGATGCAGATGACCGTAGCAGCGCCTGGACAAGAAGCGGCAAGTAACAAATGGCCAAACGATGCGCCGCCTGAACACACAGCTGAGTGGAAAAGGTACCTCCAGATTCTGAAAGACGCCATCCTGCTTGTTTCCAAACACCCCGGCGAACACTGTGAAGTCATCCTTGCTCAACTGCACAAACAGAAAAACATTTACATAAAGCATAATCAGATCGCACACTGTGAATTATTTTGAACCATTCTGTTTATTTCGATTGTGCTAAGCGGTGTTCTTTATTCATAATGAAAGACGTCTCATTTTACTCTGCCAATACAGACAGTATGTTGTTACATGCGTTGTGCTAATATTCAAGGCCAAGGTCACAACCAATCAGGGCTCACCAGTTTTGTAAAGCTGATCTGTGATTGGTATTTGTAGACGAGCTACTGTAATAGATCAACGGAAATGCCTTCCCCCAGAACACATAGTGGAATTGTTTGTGGAGGAATTTCCAAAGAGGAAGTAAGCCTCCAACTCAATGTCACACTACAATGAGAACAATGAAGCGCAGCATCACGTGGTGCCGTGTCACATGACTCTCCCCCTCCCCACTAGCCACACCATTCATCTAACATGACACCTAACCGACCTTATCTTGCAGGAAGAGCAGCACGGTGTGGACACCGGAACCAAAGGCGGAGTCGAGGTAGGAGGCTAGCTGCTGGGAGGATGTGACATGGCCTGCTGAAGATGAGGCCACGTGTGGCAAACTGCTGGAAAGCAAAAGAGAAACATCAATTCATTCAATGATTGGAAGCAGACACCAAAGAAGTAGTCATGATCAGAGTTGCAACTTCAGGGCTCGAAACTAACGATTGCCCGATTGCCCGGGGCAAGTAGCGATGGCAGACGGGCAAGTAGAATTTTTTCCTCACTTGCCCGAACTTGCCCTGCCATAATACCATGTTTTCAAGCTGTAAAAAGACGATTTTGTGCATAATTTCTCGCAACTTCTGCCGCTTCTGGTCCGACATTTTGTTTTCTAGGGAGCGGTTAGTTTCTCGTGTAAGTCTGCAATACATTGATAACGGCAAAGCGCTTCGTAATTAAATGCATGCTCTCTCACCCGTCCCTGGCTCTTCTGCGCCTGCGCACCAGCAGAGCTTGTTTCCGGTTGGCGGATACGAAGGCATATGAAGGCAAAACTTATAGTGTTGTCTTTTTTATTGCAAAAATGTGTCGGGCAAGTAAAAATCCACTCCAAAAAAATTCGGGCAAGTAAAATTTTGTTTCGGGCAAGTAAAATTTTCTCCAACTTGCCCGAGGGCAACTTGGGCAAAAAATAGGCTTCGAGCCCTGAACTTTCAGGGAACTTATGGGAAACAACCTGTATTTAACTGAATACACTACAAAGACAAGATATGTAATGTTATAAACGTTTAAATGTATTGCTTTTTAGAGAAATAATCATTCATTTAGAATTATACGACTGCAACACGTTTATAACAAAATGGCAGAAAAGATGAGAAAGTTGAGGAATGCCTGTCTGGAATATCCCCCAGGTGAACTGCCTGACTGGGAACCAGTGATTTGGTATAAAAGGAGCTTCCCGGATTTGTCATTTACAAGCAAATTCTTTCAATACATTCCTTGAAAAACATGTTTATTTTAAGTTCCCTTTGGACCAAACAAATAATAATCTTTTTCACTTTTACGACCATGACAATTTCATTGCATTTAGGAACAACAAAGGGTAGGACAATGCACCGTTTTGTGTTGGGGCCCTGTCAAAGCGGGTCCCGTATATTCATGATGTACAGTAATACCATGTATTACAATAATTACTTCAATTTTGGACTGCTCGATCGGCCTACCATTCATCAGATGGTATAAACTCCAGTAATCTCAAATGAAAACTGTATTGCATTCGAATAGTCGCTTTTAGACATAGGAAGCGAAAGGTTTGCCCGAGTTTTGTTCACTTGCTCTAATTCAAAGATCTAAGAGGAAAAAGTAATTTAGCAACGGGCGTTAGCGTTAGCATGCTACACAGCGACATTCATTTCACGACTAAATGAGGGAATATGTGACATATTACCCGTGTGAGGACCAAATGAGAAGCGGTACTTGGGCAGTGGAATCCGCCGTCCCAAAAGAGGCCAAAAGAACACAAAGTAAAAACATTGGCCGCGCTCGACGATAGCACGGCCAGCCTGCTGCCATCTTGACAAGTTGTACGAAAACTTACCGGCACGTGACACCAAACAGCTGACTGTCATGTGACCAAGATGGTGTGAGCTTCTGCGCATGCGCTCACTGCCGCCCTGTCGCTGTCTGTCTGTGGAGTACAGTGGATAACAGTGGAGTGACAGGATTACCATTAACTGTGAAAAAAATTGTAATTCTATGAAAATAAGAATAAAAAAGGAATAAAAACATAAAATCATAAATTCCATAAAATCATAAATTATATGGAAAAAAATTAAGAACGGGAAAAAGTAGAAAAAGATAATCGAATATTATGAGGGACATTTTACGATTAAATTGTTGTAAACATGAGGGTTTTTTTCTTATTTTATAAGTAAAAGGGTTTTTATATAAACAAGTTCAACTTAATTTTATAGCGTAATACTTGTTTATAACGTGATAAACTACCGCAATCAAACGTGGAGCTATGTTATAATGAAACTCCATCCATCTATTTTTTTATCTTTTTTTGTCCCGTTTTTTTTTGTGGCAGTCATACTTAATACAAATACAGAGAGCGAGTTCCACATATGTCACATGTGCGAGTTCCACTATTATTATTTTTTTGGGTGGATGGGTGACGTGCAGGTGCACCTGGCAACTGTCCATGGTGCTACGTTTCTGTCAGCATATTGGTTTAGATTAAAAGGCAAAAAAATGGGGGGGAAAAACTCCACGCACGCGCGTAACCATGCTACACAAACAAACGAACCATCTTGGAGAATCACATTCCGACTTTATGTGGTTTCTCGCCATTTTCTGAGCGGAAGTGTGTGAAAGCAGCTCAAACAGCTGTACTGGCGGAAGGATACCTCCCATTCGTCCACATAATACTGAACCTACAACTGGAAAGGGAGGCTATAAAAAGAAAATACAGGACCGAATTGTTAAAAAAAAAAAAAAAAGTCGTTGTGGTCGTTATGAACTCAAAGACGAGCTCTGAATCTGAGGATTATGCTTACCGCAGCGGGGGCGACGTTGGCGTGTCATTTCCTGCTCGGTGTCCATTGTGAGGAGGGAGGGAGCGCACTATTTGCCGACGCGCAAGCAGGCAGACACGCTGTTCCCGAGCGCTCCAGGGTCCAGGCCATCTTTGGTCGTCCTCGCCAGTGACATCGAGTGTGGACATCTTACACATTCAACTCCTCGTTGCTTCATCTCATGATTACAAAACACATTTAAAGTGCCGACCAGGCGTCCGGAGTAGCTGCACTGTGAGCAGGACACTGAGTGGCATTTTTTTCCCTAGCGGAACAGTTCGTTGGGTTTCTCATAGAAAAAAAAAAAGAGGGCGAGACGGGAGAGGCGGTGAGACAACAACATGGATGAAGAATATGATGTGATCGTTTTGGGCACCGGACTCACAGTAAGACGTCAAGCTTCATTTTTGCATCCTTGGGCTTCAACTGAGCGTCTTTTAGTGTTGGCCAGCACCATCGAGGCCCGAAAGATAAAACGCCTCTCGCCGGTGCATTCGTGACATAAGGACATTGTGACAGGAAATGTGCATTTAGATGCTTAAATGGACGCTCAAGTGAAATACGAGTGGAATTGTGCGTGGACGGGCGGGGGACGGGTTTGGTGTACGTGGGGTGTAGTGTTGCAGCCTGTAGCATCTTTTAGGCGTCACCCCGTTGCTGCTGCCGCTCCTCCTCGCCGCCGCAGGCCGGAGCCCCTCTCGAATCCAGTTGCTGCTTCACGGCACGGCACGACATTAATGTGTCCTCACGCACATTTGGGGGACATTTAATTTGAATCGCAAATGTGGTCATTTGAGAAGAGCCTTCTCCAGTCAATCTTGTCACGCTGTCTCGTGTGAACACGTCATCATGACACGCACATCGAGGCTGACAATATTCCTGTTCTTTTTTTTTTTTTTTTTTTGCATGGAGTAAAGTCGAGAAATGCTGAAGCCCGAGTTGGCGCATGCGCATACCAGTCTGGCTCTCCTCCCCGCATCCGTCTGTTCATTTCGCATCACTTCCGCTAGTTTGTCCAGGGGAGGGTCAAACACTTGATTTATTGGCCACATTCACCTCAATTTAAGCTCAAATGTATATATAGATAAACATCAATAGCCACTCACATTCCACACCTAAAGGACACTTTATTGTCTTAAAACCATCTGCTGATTTTGTATCTAATAAAAAACATTTTTATTTCCAGCCGGTTGTAGAAAAAAAATAGGACATTATAAAAAATACACAGACATAACATCACAATGATTCAGTTCCAGATTCTTCTATAATATTGAGGGCAGGTGGAGGCAAATGTTTCTGAAAAAAGATAACCAGTGTGCTTTCATGCAGGATGAAAGAACTGGGAGAATATTTACTTTGTTTAGAGGCTGAAATTCTAAGGATTGAGACAATTTGAAGCTAAACAAGCTCTTCTTTATACAATTAATCAGCTAACAAGAGGCTGAGATTCTGAGGATTGAGACAATTTGAAGCTAAACAAGCTCTTCTTTATACAATTAATCAGCTAACAAGAGGCTGAAATTCTGAGGATTGAGACAATTTGAAGCTAAACAAGCTCTTCTTTATACAATTAATCAGCTAACAAGATATCTTTTTATTAATTTAATAACTGATTTGCTTTTGATAAGGGTAATTGATTATTTGTTGCCCAGCAATATTTAGGCCATTTACTGGGTTTTTAAACAACACCAACAATAATAATACGAATAATAATAATAATTATATGTTAATAATAATTATTGTTATAACAATAATAATTATAGTTATACTACTAATAATAATTATATATTTTATATATAATAAGTTATTTATAATGATGATTAATAATAATACCAATTATTATGGTTATTGTTAATAAATATCATTAATAATAATTAAACACGGTTATCATAATAGTATTGTAAAAAGCTGCCCTTTGGACAGTCCTCATTTGTTTCCATGCAATTGTTTTGTGCAGGAATGTATCCTATCTGGGATCATGTCTGTGAATGGAAAGAAGGTTCTGCACATGGACAGGAACCCGTACTATGGTGGTGAGAGCTCCTCCATCACCCCACTGGAAGAGGTAACAGGGCCCTCAAAATGTTAGATGTGCCACCAGGTGTTTCTTTTTGCACAAGCTGAAGCGTCTGTTCATGTCCATCTTGTGCGTACCCTCAGCTTTACAAGCGCTTCAGCCTTCCTAACACTCCGCCCGAATCGATGGGCCGAGGACGCGACTGGAACGTGGACCTCATCCCCAAGTTCCTCATGGCCAACGGTCAGTTCGGTTTTGTACGTACGTGGAAACAGGTCTTAACAATACTGCAAGCAAATGTTTTTTGGTTTTTAGGTCAACTGGTGAAGATGCTGTTGTATACAGAAGTGACTCGGTACTTGGACTTCAAAGTGGTGGAAGGAAGTTTCGTTTACAAGGGAGGAAAGATTTACAAGGTCCCGTCCACCGAAACCGAGGCGTTAGCTTCAAGTAAGTCCGAATGCCTCCACGAATCGAGCACAACTGCTGCCTTAGTAGTAACTCCTACGCTTGAATCTCCAGATTTGATGGGAATGTTTGAGAAGCGCCGCTTCCGCAAGTTCTTAGTCTTCGTGGCTAACTTTGACGAGAACGACCCCAAGACCTTCGAAGGCGTGGACCCCAAGACCACCACCATGAGGGATGTTTACAAGAAGTTTGACCTCGGCCAGGATGTCATTGACTTTACCGGCCATGCCCTTGCCCTCTACAGGACAGATGAGTAAGAGAACCCACGATCGATTGTCGATTGACGATTCCATTCCATCAAAATCCAATTTTCCTCATTGGTTACAATGAGTCTGTCACGTTTTTAAAGGGGAAGTCAACCCCCAAATTTTCTTTCTGCAATTCTGTGCATCCCAAATTGAAACACAATGTTCTGATTCATGTTTTGTTTGAGTAATATGAATTGAACAGTCAAAATCTACCAACCTCTTGAAAAACATAATTGAAGATATTTGTTATTGGTCGGAATACAGCTGACGAATACAAATGTCCACGGCAGTGAATGAGTTCAAGTTGTCATCAAGATATTTCGTGTGTCATCAGGTACCTGGATTTTCCCTGCCTGGACACCATCAATCGAATCAAGTTGTACAGCGAGTCGCTGGCGCGTTACGGGAGGAGCCCGTACCTCTACCCCTTGTATGGCCTTGGAGAGCTGCCGCAGGGATTTGCCAGGTGTCGTGACAGTGTTCATTTATCCATTTTTTGATGCGGATGCCGATGCTTGAACAGTTCTTCTTCACGCTCCTTAGACTGAGCGCCATCTACGGAGGCACTTACATGCTGAACAAGCCAGTGGAAGAAATTGTTATTGAAGGCGGCCACGTGATTGGCGTTAAGTCTGAAGGCGAGGTATGGTGACACTGACGCTGCGAGGAATTGGGAACACTTTCAAATACTTATTTATTTGCACTGAATTTGATAGTCATGGGAATAAATGAAGGGAACTTTGATTCAGGTGGCTCGCTGCAAGCAGCTGATCTGCGATCCCAGCTACATCCCCGACCGCGTGCGCAAGGCGGGCCAGGTGATCCGAGTCATCTGCATCCTCAGCCATCCCATCAAAAACACCAACGATGCCAACTCCTGTCAGATCATCATCCCTCAGAATCAGGTCAATCGCAACTCCGGTGAGCCTTACTCACTATCAACGTGGCATCATTCCGTCAAGTTATACAATCGTGATGGAATCTGTGGAATTTAGTCTCGCTGTTGTACAAAGTACTTATGCATTTTATGACCACTCCAGATGTTTTTCAGTACATTTCATTGGAATATCACTTACAGTCTCAAGCTGAAATCTCCACTAGAGCAAATTTTTAAAAACCTTTTACTGTTGTTGTATGCTTTGTTTTTGTTGTGTTTTAAACGCTGTGGGGTTATTTCTTCTGCAAAGCACTTTGAGCTGCAATACTTGTGTGAAATTCGCTCTATAAATAGCTTATTGGTTATTTTTAAGACATTCTGCTTCATTGTGCAGACATCTACGTGTGCATGATCTCTTATGCCCACAACGTGGCGGCCCAGGGGAAGTACATCGCCATTGTCAGCACCACAGTGGAAACCAGCGAGCCGGAGTCTGAGATCCAGCCCGCCATCGAGCTGCTGGAGCCAATTGACCAAAAGTAAGTCTTTCCTTTTCCATTGTGACCTGAGATCACCGTTAGGCTGGAGAACCGCCACAGTGAGGATTTCTTTTCTTGCAGGTTTGTGGCTATCAGTGATCTCTACGAGCCCACGGATGACGGCACGGAGAGCCAGGTGAGATTATCTCGAGGGATGTCACTCAGGAAAATATTTAGAATTGATTAGTTCATTAATTAATTAAATAACTGCATTAAAAAAATGCATTAAGAGTTTTGCTGTTGCGCACGAGTGGGAGTGATGGACTCAGCAGCCATTTATTTGGTAAGTGAGAGCTACTTCTTGGCTACTGATTCATGCTAAGGAAAGAAGGGCAAGAAAATGACACTACGACACTTTTTAAGCTGTTTCAGGTTCAACTATAATATTACAGCTGCCAATAATAGTTATTATAATAGATTAACGTGAATGGTTAGTTTGTAACAGCTGTCAGAAAATGAAAAAACATGATGATCATTGTATCGCCGAACTCTGCACTGACTAAAATCCGAGGATTTGGACAACTTGGACAAGTTAAATAATAAACCTTTAGTTGTCGACGACTCGATTCATTTTGAATCGCTAGATCTATTGCTCTTAACAATAACTTTGCATGCCTTGGCAGATCTTCGCCTCCAGCTCCTACGACGCGACCACTCACTTTGAGACCACCTGCAACGACATCAAGGACATCTACAAGCGCATGACGGGCAGCGACTTTGACTTTGAGAACATGAAGCGCAAACAGAATGACGTGTTCGGGGAGGACGAACAGTGAGCGCCCCGCTCGACAGGGAGGAGGCGGCGTTGGAAAGGGGCAAAAGGGGGGAGATGGCCTGGCATGAAAGTGCTGTGCCCGCCTTTTGCCGCCATTTGCCTCCTTTTCCTTGCACGCTCCCCTCTCTCCTAATACACACACGCACACACACCGCAGTCACCCAAAAGCAGAGCTGATACGGTCATTCATTCCGTTGTAGAATCTATAATCACGTCTTGTCGGTAGATGTCCATTTAGAATTTAGCATTTCATTATTTTCCGACCATCTTTTCTCATGTCAGTTAACAGCTTTGTGTAGAATTTTCCAGAAAGCTTCACGTGCATGCATGGTAGTCCCACGCAGTAGTAGTGCGCAAACAACACGGACGGCGCTCCTCTCAGCCCTGCTTTTATTCGTATGACACGCCACTCCTACTTTGGGCGCAATGACGTGCGTCTTCTGTCGACCAATGTGCTAACTTTTCCACTCTGTCGTGGTTCCACCTGCGCTAGCAAGCCAGCTAGCCGGTTGGCTCTTTTCTGTCACTTCTGTACAAAAGCAGTCATTTGGTTAACATGTCACATCCCTTTTACCAGTGCAGTAGTTTTAACATTTAAAAGGATTTTGATGTGTTTGCGTTTGGTGCACCTTTTCACTGGCTGAAGTTATGACGTTTACAGAGGCGAGGTACAAACTGACCTTGAGCAGAAATGTTGTTGAGAGTAAGCAAGACTGAGGTGAGACTTGTTTTTTTTGATTGTGGAGATTGGAAATGACAGATGTGAGCACATTTGTTAATAGTTTAGTGGAATGTTTCACTCGTGAGTGAATGAAGACTGACATTTTGGCTGAAAGTGAAAGCACCCGATTGTGTCCCAGTTGTTCCAAGCCTTGTGTAGGTCAATGAGATGAGTCAGTCGCTTGGAGGCTAAATGTAAAGTCAGTTCCCTAAATTTTGGGTCATGGGAAGAATTGGACCAAATGAAAGCAACAAGATTTGTTCAGATCCAAACAGACAACAATTGTCTCCATTTCCCGATAACGATGGACGTGGCTCTAGTGAAAGTATGAGCTTGGCGACAGAGGAACGGTGAGAAGCCTCCACGATGACAAAGCTGAAGAGAAATGCCGCCCCAAAACAAACAAACTGACACCCTGTTATTTGGTTGAAGCCTTAATTTGGGGTTTGATTGAAAATTTTGGCCCATTATTTTCCTGAAAGCACTTGCTCACTTACGCTTCTGCCCATCCAACTGCTTCCTTTAGCATCCGTTCACTCGGCAACCCTGAAAAGAGTTCATGAGTGTATGTGTCTTAATGATATTCTCTATTTATTCAAGTTGAAGATGATATACGCTCATTTTGCTTGTTCTGCAATGTGCTCACACGGAAATACAGAGCAATGACATGTTTCATTTGACCAGCCATCCTTCCTTCCTTCCAATTGATTTTCTTGGATTGAGAAACGGTATTAGCGACAGTCCCAGTCCAGATGCGAACAGTTGTGTTTTTGCCACTTTCACACTGTTTATTCATTGTTTAACTCAACATTGTTTGTGTGTGTGGACAAATGTTACCTGAAAATAACTGGAATTCGCTTTCCTCATTAATATATTCCCCCGCCTTCCTCATTATAAAGTGCTATAACATATTTTTAATTAATTTATTGAAAACAAAAAGGCCCACATGTTGTTGTACTGTTTTAATTCACGTCGTTTGGCCTTTGAGATTCACTATTGACAACTTCCCATTGAATTGACTAAAGAAATAGGCCGAGTAGTAGAAACCTTACTGTCCTTGTTCGATCACTAGTATGTGAACAATGCCTAATGTCTTGTGTAACAAATACAATGAAGTAAACTATGAATGAAATGATAGAAAATTAAAAAAAAAGCACATGGCGAAATCTGGAAAAATGGTCTGCCTTTCTATTTAAAGATAAAACCGATGGATGGATCTTATAATACTCTATGCACGTTAACTAAAACAAGAAAACATTATAAATGTTGACTTGATTACAAGTAATGAAACAAAAACAAACGTACGAATTTTGCTACCGCACAAAAACAACATTGTGAATGTGAACCGGAGAACATTCGGTTTAAAATCAGAGGTGTCCAACGTACGGCCCGCGGGCCAAACCCGGCCGTTGGTTGGTTTAGTGGAATCCTTTTTGTTTAGTTTTTCATATAGGCCACTGCCACAACCTTTTTTAATGTCTACATTTACAGGATAAAGGGACAACTGTACCCTGGATCTGAAATGTTCCCACTGAGTTTGTATGGTGTGTTGAGTCAGTTGACATCACTAAGATGCAAATATATAAGTAATTTTAAAATGATTTCTACTTCTTAAAAAAAGTTGTTTCATAAAAGGTACATACGGTATATAAATCCACTTTGAGCTATAAGTTGCACATTCATGTGGAAATAAAAAAAACATTACTGATGAGTCAAAATTCTCTGTTGAAAACTGAAATAATTCTTGTGTCAAATTATAGCTTACTATTATGATTTGCAGAAATTTCTGTTAATAGAAATAAAATAACCAACTAATGTGATTATTTTCAGGATGCACTTGTAATTATTGGCTCCAAAACAATGGGAAAATGTTATAATAGTTGCTACTAGCTTATCAAGCAACAGATGGGGTGAATGAGGCCCCTAAAGTCAAATGAATCTGACATGCCTGGCTCAAACAATTGCGTGTATCTTTGTTTTGAATTTGTCGGTCATCTCTTCTGCGCACAGACTGTCACTAAAAAAATGTGACAATGCCGCAAACCATCTGAGCGACAGTTTGTTTCTCAAACCACAATGTCACAATGCCTCCACTTGGACTTGAGCCGCGAGGTTGCCAGGGGAAAGGGCGGAGCCCGTTGAGCTACGATTACACGGCATCCACCACGAAGCTGGTGTACGGCTGTCCGAGCAGTCGTTCTACCTCCGACTTGGGCACCACCCAGCACTGCTCCGCGTGTCGCCTGAGTAGTGTATCTTTCAGCATCTTGTCCTGCAAGGTGACAGGCAGCAGCTGGGAGCCCCGCCTCAGGACCCCCCGGGCTAACGTTCCGTCATTGTTTTCCCCATGATGATAATGGCTCATGGGTGCTACGCTTAAGGCCGCATGCTGAAACTGGCCTGCAGACAGAATGGAAATGCAATATTAAAAATCACTTTTTCAAATAAAAGAAAGTAAAAATACTTGGACTACGCAAAAATTGAAGGACATTTTCTTGTCTGCACTTTACCGCCATCTTAATTCTTAAATTATACCAGCCCTGAGAAAAAATGTAACCGGTGCTGTGGCTCCGAAATCCGTGGCAGGTGTCCAACAGAGGGCGCTGCTGCACCACTCTTTGCATCTTTTACCTAATTAAAACATTACAAAATTCAAGTCCAGCAGCACCTTGAAAAAATTGACTCCCAATCAAATCCAGAGTTCCCTGTGATTCTGAAGAAAAGGCGCTGCTATCGGTCATCTTACCCAGAAGGCCTCGAGTGGAGGCCGACAGCCCGCGTCCTCGTGTGATGTAGAAGCCCAGGTGCGCCATCTGCAGGTAGCTGGGGTGCTTGTAATGGTGGTAGAGAACCAGGAAGTGCACATCCTCGGCCAGCTCGATCCAGCAGCCCCGGTGGTTGTCCACAGCGACCGTCACGCCCTGCCTCCTTACCGATCCTGTTTGATTGATGCTGAGAATGTCCCGCCCTTCGCCTCCGATTGCCACCTCGTCCAACGACACTGTGATCGTGATGGCGCTCGAGCGGCCAGTGGCTGCCGAGATGTTCAGCCGGTCAAAGTAAGTTCTCGAGCGGTTCTCGTGGCCTCGCTTGGGGGGTGCTCCGGTCAGGTGGCCATCTACCATCAGTCCTTGAAAGGGTTACAGATTTTGTTAGACACCCACAAAAACATAAAGCAAGCATATCAAAACCAATAACGGTATCTTTACAGTTTTTAATCGAATGGTAAGATATTGACAGATATACAAAGAACCATGAATTGATGTGTGAATGGCCAAAGAATGAAATACCTGTCTGTGGGTCCTCCACTAGCCTTAGCACATCATTAGCTCGGCCATCTACGGTGAAACACAAGTTCTGTTTCTGCTTTGGTAACTGGAGCACAAAATGAGGATCTCCATCAGCTGGAATACAAACAGTTGAAGCGAAATTAAAATTTCAAACAGACACTTGCCTTAATCTTTAAACTTCCCTCTCCAGCAATCAGTAAAGAACATCGAGCATTGACCATATGAGCCAGAGAGTTTTTATCATTTATCAAGTTTGTTATTGTAGAACTCAAATAGTGGTGTGTGCTCAACTGCACCCGACAGAGATGACTATAAAATGATGCAGTATTTTTTTTTTTTTAATGTATTACGCATAATGAGGAGGCATGGTGGAACAATGGTTAACATGTCCACCTCACAGTTCGGAGGGTGTGAGTTCTATTCCACCTCCAGCCCTCCCTGTGTGGAGTTTGCATGTTCTCCCGTGCCTGCGTGGGTTTTCTCCAGGCTCTCCGGTTTCCTCCCACTTTCCAAAAACATGCATGGTAGGCCAATTGAGCACTCCAAATTGCCCGTAGGTTGTTCGTCTCTGTGTGCTCCGCGATTGGCTGGCAACCGGTTCAGGGTGTCCCCCGCCTACTGCCCGATGACTGCTGGGATAGGCTCCAGCACGCCCGTGAACCCCGTGGGGACAAGCGCTACAGAAAATGGATAGATGTGTAATGAGTCTACGAGTAGAAGATTCAGTTACCCGATGAGGAGAAGTGCTCAGCGCTCAGTCTGGACGGAGGTTCTAAAAGCACAAGACATTCAACTAAAGGACAATCCTCTTCATTCCCAAGCACTGAAATCAATCACAAGAGTCCACATATACGGGTGGCATGGTCACAGCGTCTCAGCACTTCAACCGTTCAACCGAAGTGTACCTACCGAAGGATTCCGTGTCAGCAGCGTTGCCCCCTAAAACGAGTGGGGACAAAAAAGCGAACATGTTTTCAAAGAGTAGAGAATGGGCTCACGTTCCCGTTTTCAACTTACAGGCATCATAGTTGAGGTCGTAGTCGTAATCATACGTCACGTCATAGTCTGGACAAAGCAAAGCGTTAAGTTGAGTTTTATGAAATGATTTATTATATCAAGAATGATTACTCATACTTACCTTTCACAAGGTCAATATCTGTTGAATAAAAGATGTATGGATAGAAATGAGAATACAGACTGTCTTGGAACAAACTATTTTGGATGAGAACATTTTCTCTTCACCTTTTCTCTGGATCTGAATGGAGGTAGAGACATCTAGTGGAAAAATAAAGAATTAATATTTACATCTCTCATGAAGTTATAGGATTGTACAACAAAGTAAGTCTTGTATTTAACTGATTGGTCACTCCGGATATATCATACTTTGTTCACATTGGTAAAAAAATCATTTTATAGTACATTTTGAAGAGATAAAACTATTTAGCAAATAATTGCAATGAAGGAAATGATGCCATTAATCGCAATTAAATATTGGAATAGATTGAGGTCTGCGTATTTTTAGAATTTTCTGCTTTGTAGTCACTCCATAAAGTTACGTTCAGTTATTAACCTGACTTATTTTGTTGAGCTAAGAGAGTAAATGAGGTGGTGGCATTTACCCAGAAGGCCTGCTGCTTCCCACAACCTGGGCCCGTCTGTCACACCGGGCATGGGCGCAAAGGTGGCGGCCATGAGGTTGGCGACACGGATATCGTTCTCTTCCGCAGCTTTTATGTCGTTTCCTTCCAAATCCGGAGCAGGGACCGGAGTGGGAGTGGGCGGAGTGCCGGTGATGTCTGGGCGGGTAGATGCAGTGCTGCTCTCTGGTTCTGTCTGTTTGGTAGAAAGCGGGGCGGTGGAGGATTTTCCAGGGAAGGCGGGAGGCGTGCTCGCCACTGTTGAAACCGTGGGGGGCGAAGAGGGCGTGGAGACCTTTCCAGGTGTGGAAGGCTGAGCTGTCTTGGGAAAATGGAATAGAGAACTGGATAGTTTCCCACTAGGAGGCATAGAGGCACTTTTGGAATCATTCTGAGAAGGCTTTTTGCCAGAATATGGCACTGGGGGCGGTTGAGTGGCAGCGGGGCGAAACACTGGCGTTGTTTTCACAGTTTTTGTGGCGGGAGGAGGTAGTGACGTTTTTTTAGGTTGTTTGGGAGGATTCGCTTTGTTGGTTCTCGAAATAGAGGGTGACTGGGCCCTCTTCGCGGCGGACATTTTGGTTGTCACCGTCGCGGTTGTCGTTGCAATGGCGGAAGGCTTTGCAGTGGTTGGTGCAGCTTTGTCCACATCGGGCTTCACAACGACTAAAGACGTGACCGGCGTGACAAAGTTGTACTCCAAGGAGAGGTTGGTGGCCTTGTCTGCCAGGAGCTTCTGCATAACGGCATCCGTGGTGTTGAGTTTGGCCAGGAGCAACTCCTTGATGGTGAAATACGCCCAGAGACGACGCACAAAGCTGGACATACCTTCAGGAGCCTTCGAGCAGTCCGACGAGCGCCAGGTGCTGTTGATCAATACGTCATTCTCCAACTTCATGCGCTGCTTGGAATCACTGGCTAAGAGCGACACCCTGAAGTCCTTCAGCCCCGCTTGAAGCCGGCCGGCCACCACCAACTCGGAGCCTCTGAAGTAGTTTGGGAAGATAGAGCGGGTGATGTCAAACGCCTGCTGGTCCAGATAGTGGAGCTGGACGTCGGACAACAAGGGGCTGGCCACTTCGTCGTAGAAGCCTTTGAGCTGCAGAGCGGCGTCGGCGTCCTCGTAAACCATCCGAGCCACACCGCGATTGTCCAGCGCCAGACGTTTGAGGAGCGGCAAGTCGGCATCGTCCCCGAAGGCCAGGCCAAAGAGAGAGGCTGAGCCCAGCGCCTTCTTGGCGTTATTCAGGATGACGTCGCCTGCCGTCACTCCGATCGTGGCCTCGCCGTCGGTGAGGAAGACCACCAGGGGGACGCGGCGGGAGCCGGAGGACGGCTGGTTTAGCAGCTGGGCAGCCGAGAGCAGAGCCGCATTGATGTTTGTCCCTGGAAAGAGAAAGAGAGCAACACCGGAGATGGTCGGCGTTAAGCAAACAACTGACAACAGACAGGCTAAATGGCTAAAAACCCCAACTTTGTCTTTAAACCCTAATTTGTGACCTTAAATGTTGTTTGAAACCCAACAGGCCTATGAACAACCTTCCTTTAGTATCAAATGTACTGGAGAAAATGATGGCAGAACAATTGATGGAACATCTAGAGATAAACCTGCCGCATCAGCTCTATTCTGCATTAAAATAATAATTATTATATATAGTAATTAATTAAAAAAAAACTCACCTAAATTGAGAGCCTAACCTTGACTTCAAACCCTAAAGTGTTGTGGAGATCAGGCAAACATTTTTTTAATGACACTCGTGATACAAATCCAGAAGCCACAATGCTGACTCACATCCTTCCGCAATAATCCTCTTGACGAACTCTTTGGCATCTCGTACGTTCTGCCGAGTGGCTCGCACCGTCTGTCCTTTCTTCCAAGTGTGAACCTTATCTGAGAAGGTGACGATGTTAAAGTGGTCTCCTTCCCGAAGGTCCCCAAGGATAGTGCTCATTGCCTGCTTGGTCTACTGACACGAATCCACAAATGGATGACACTGTGTGACATTTCAAATAATCCAGGCACAAAATACAGAAACATCCACTTGTAGTAAACGTAAATAGTATTTAAAATATCAAATGTGAACTTCATCACACTTGGTCTTATCTTGTGACCTGTTTGATTTTGGTGCCGATCATGGAGCCGCTGACATCGATGACAAATATAACATCCTTGGGAACCACGGGAAGTCCTCTGGGTGCAAAGTAATGCACAAAGTAGCCGTCAAACACCTGGCAAGAAGACAAACGTCATACAAGCACGTCTCCGTTTGACAGATCAATTTCCAACCATGCTGCTCACCTGGATGTCCCCGATCAGGTCTGTGAGGTTCACGTCGTATTGAATAACAAAGTCAGCATTCAGACCCTTGGGCGAAATGCTGACCTGCTGCTGAGGTGTGGGATTGTAACGAACGCGAGCGCAGCCCACGCTTTCTTCAACCTGAGTCGACGCAGGAGGATCTGCGTTACCTGCAGGGACACCGTGCTGCAATGTGTCCATTTCACAAGTTTGTATCACGAGGACGGTTTAAGTCGCTCACACATAGCACAAATCGCCTAGTTGCCACGACGATTGCAATTCTTGTTGGAAGGCTAACATGCGCCAGAATTACCTTGAGCTTTGTTGTCGGACAGCAGTCTGCTTGTCCGAAGTGGAAGAACCTTAATGTAAGCGATACCCGTGGGCTCTGCTAGACTGACTTCTAACGTGAGGTTGGAAACGGGCTGGCCGGGCCGCAGAGCCACGCTAAGCTCGTAGCGGCCCAAGCGGCGAGGGAGCAGCTCCTCGTAAGTCAGGCAGAAGGACATCCGAGCTCCTGGTGGCACGCTCACCGCCACGCGAAACTTCTCAATCTCACGCTCTCTGGTAGAAACAAAAAGGCGTTGTAAGAAAGAACCACGGGTAATTCCACATGCTAAACTCATGAGCTTGGATGAGCTTTTTCTCGACAAATAGTCGTGTGATTCATTTAAAAAACTTGGAAATAACACTGCTCACAAAAACAGACATAAGCCAATGTTATTGTTATTATTGCGAAAACTACAAACCAAAATGATGGCCCACAATTTTTGCACAGTGCAATAAATTCATTTGTCTGAAACTAACTTGGTAGCGACCAGTCCTGCTGTTTTTCCTTGCTTCTTTGCAGCGTCGTATATTTTCCTGGCCGTGGCTCGCTCCTTCACCTGGGCCACATACATCTTGCCGCCCGACGTGCTGACGGGAAAGACAAAAGAAAATTACAACAAACACCACGTTTAGTGGGGCCCCTACTCCCAAAAGACCCCTCAAAAAAAAATGTTTTTGCCTATTTTAATAATTCAAACCATAACAATATCACAATAAATTTAGTCTATATAGCCAGCCGCTATAGACTCCAGCATACCTGGACTAAATGAGAGGATAATTGAGCTCATTGGGAATTCTTTTTTACGAGCAATTTAAAGTCAGACCCGCGTCATGGAATGGTGCCACAGTATTTCAAAATGGCTGTGAACTTCACCTTCTTTGTTGGAGTGCCACATGCAGCAACACATATGTTGCTTGTTAGGAGCGAATGGCGTGTGAAAAGTAGGCGTACTTCGAAACAGGCCGAGTGGAAAAATAATAATTTCCTTGACACGGGCAGCACCCAACAAAATCCCCGAGCCAAACCGACTCTGAGCGTAATCCAATTCACGCAACTTCCTCATTTCTGCTGACCACTGGGGTCACGTGACAAGGTGCTAAATTAAGGTCAAATCCTTAAAATAAATATATCCTGGGAGAAAAAAAAAAACTTCAAACAGCAACTAAAATAAACCTTGGGGCATAAAACGCGTCTTGTTCGGGCCATGTGCGTGAGAAGGTTCTGAGTGGAAAATGGAAGACGTTTGTATTTCCGTGATGTGGAGGTGAAGGAGCGGCTGTGTGTCCACAAACAAAGCCTTCTAAGTTTCACACACACAACCAATGCCTGGCACAATATTTTTTCCCCTCCGGGTATTTGCCGTCGGTACAGGCTCTAATTGTGCGAGAATAGGAAAAGGTGCAGAAAAAAAAAGGATCTTAAATAGCGGCAGACTAGCACATAGTTAAAAAGTCTAAAGGTGGCAGCGGGCGGCGTGTGTGCACGTGTGGATGTGTGCGTATCTCCCGCTTGGCTGCGAGCCTCAGTCAACTGTTACGCCGCTGAGGGGGGACTAAGCGGCACTAGGCAAACGGGCTGTCGTTTTCTCCATGAACTTTCTGCACAAAAGGCGGCATTCACGCTCTCTCGGGTTCCCGCTTCCGAGCGCCGTGATGGCTGCCGGCGTGGACTGTTGACTTATTTGTTTTGTTTATATTTAGCACTTTGAAATGAGTGTGCTTCCCAACACCTTTAGTAATCAAATAATGCCCCGCCCCCAGAAGCCTTGCCGAATTCCTCGCAACTTCTATCTAGATCTTATATTTGCTCTTGAAGTGAATGCTCTTTGGTCCCAATCTGTCACCTAAGGGGGAGGAAAACATCAAGACTCACTGGACTATTCATAAAGTTCAGCTGTGGATAATCTCACGCGGTGGTGTTTCGATTTTTCCATTTGATTTGTGAGCGAAACTGAGATACGAGTGCCCAATTTTGGCTCTAAACTCAAATGAATTCACTTCACAAGCAGCAGTTAGCGGGCAGTAAACGAGTCTTCAAAGCGACACCTCAAGCTTTTGGTGGATGCTCTCAGTTTACTATAAAACTAAAAAGAAAACCGAGACTTATAAAAACAGGCTAACAATTCAAATCCATGTTACCCTTTATCTGAACATGTTGCTTCAGCCCAAGTAGCTAGCACGTATAGCAACACTTACATGCACATATTCTTTATCCTCTGCAAAGAACCAATGCCATAAATTAGTCTCGAGTCCTGTTGCATTGCTCTAAAGATTGAATGCTATCAAAATCGCTGTGAGTGTAAATGTTGACTTACATGGAGAAGTTGGAGATGAATGCAGAGGAAGGAATGTCCACCTCGAAGGCGGCTTCCTTGGTGACAGCCATTTGGTTCCAAATGGAGCTCCGCACATTGGTGACAGCATAGCGGGACACCACACTACACTTGACGTGGTAATCCGTGACCTTCAGCTGCAGGCATGGAACATACGAACATGTGAAAAAGAAAATCTCGCTTATTGGGATCAACTACTGCTTTCTCAGTTTAAATATTTTTTTCAAATCAGACTGATTATCCTTGTGTGACCATTGAAAAATAAATCAATCTTTTCCCCCAATTATGAAATCTGATGGGGCAAACAAAATTTGGACAGAAAGGCCAGTGTTGTCATGCTGTGGCATGAGGCCCATGTTTGATCTTCATTTTCTGCCAGGGTACAGTCCGATTCCCTCTCCTGACTCAACAAAACAACACAAAGCGGCTCCCCACATGCAGTCATGGCCCTCTTCTTGTTTACATGGGCCACGCCGGCGCCTGCTGAGAGCGGCGGGGTCAGCGAACGCTGCGTGTGATCTGGCTTGCTTGCTGGTATTTTCGATGCTCCTACTTTGGGAAGCACGAGGCGGGTGTTTGTCATCCCAATTGAAATCGTTCCCATTGAGTATCTCAGGTCAAGCGTTTCCATGTGATGTGATCTATTCAAGTCTGATGTTTACATATGCCACTACGTTTAAGCAGAAGAGCCGTTTTACAGACTTGTGACATCCGCAGAGCCATGTGATTCTCAAAATCTATTTAGCTGCAATTGTTTTGACGCTTTTATGACATAGTATATTTATTAAATACAGTTCAATTACATTTAACTTTAAGTTCAATACATTTGCATTTAAAATTCAGTGTTTAGTATTAAAACATTACATGGAGACAATTTTTAAATCTAAATTTCATGTGCAATAGATTTGAACCGTACAATGATGACAACAAAAGTTGATGGCAGCAGCCACCATGGAATAAAACTTACCGCTGGTCGGGTAATTTTGCTTTGGCGTTTGCCTCTCTGGAAGAGATGAGAAAGACTCGCTGTGAGTATAGGAACGGCTAGCCCATTTTTAGCACCCCAAAAAGATTTGAGATTTTATATTTTACTGTGTTTTTTTTTTTTTTTTAAACAGGCTTTAAAGTTGTTAAAAACGCAGTATAGGCAACAGGTGAGATGTAAAATAAAACAAATACAGTACACTCCATTTTGCTTAAGAAACCACCTCCACCTTCTGTTTCAGGGCAAGGGTCTCAAATCAGTCACAAATTTGATAATTAAATTCATACTAACATTAAAACCAGATACATTTGGTTCTGGGAATAAATGTGATGACGTCACGTCATTAGTGTCATAATTACACGAGACAAAACCAAAATGGAAATTGGCACAATTCTATTTGAGTGTGCCGAAACGAACTGGGAACTGGGAGTTTAGTCGGCACTTTTAAATTTGGTTCACTTGTAGACTTCCCTGCAGCATTCCTGTGCACTTTATTCATTTGCCTTGCACATCGGTGCACAGCAGCCAAAGCCCCCTCCCCACCTCCCCCCACGACCACAAACCCCAGCGCCCCTGATGTACGTCTTTGCAGCACCTGTAGCACCCCTTAAACTGCTCCTAGAATCGCCCCTGGTTTCCTACTAGTGCGTAAGAAGAACAACAAGGTGCTGCTATGCTTTCGGAAGACAACTAATGATGGGTCTCGCAAGAGGCTGACCACACTCCGGCCCTGTGCACGATGAATCCCAACCATTCACGAACGGAGGGGAAATAAATAAATGCTCTCAGTGTACGCGGTGAAGGAGGAAGGCGCACGCGTCGGTTTCAAATGTTCATTTGGCGCAAGTCATTGCTGTGTCAATACATTACCACACATCCGGGGGATTCAAACCAATAGAACCTGAAGAGTGGAAACTGTGCGGGAAGCATTTAACTTTCTGTCTCATCATCAATTTTACACAAATGGCAAGAAGTTGAGTTCATTTTAAAAAAGGTCAATTGTTTTTCTTTTTTTTTAGTGCGGCATGCAACAGTCTGAAAATGAAAGACTTAACCGATATATATAGCAAGGGAAAAAAATGTCCTCACCCTTGGAAGATTTTGTCCAGGATGAACCGAATAATCCCGAGATAATCCCTCTTGCGCGTAAAATAGAAAAAAAAGCAAAATGCACTGGACGTTCAAAAGCATCGTTTCCATGATCAAGCGGCTCTTTAGGCACTAAAACAAAAAAGTAAGATGATGTCCGGAGGAGTGACGCACCTCACATTTTTACCACTAACTACTACGCGCAACGCACGCACGCTGCCAGCCTGCTTGGGGCTCCCACATCCACACCCACTCCTCCCTCCTCCCTCAGATCCGTGAAAAATCACGCCAAGTATCAATTTAGCTAGAGGACGGTGAGCAAAAAGATGAGAAGCTGCAAAAAAAAGTTCAATTCCAAGTGGGGTCGACGAGAGCAGCTCTTCTGTGCGTATACTGGAAATTCCACGAGTTACTGCCACTCGGATTCATGAGCGCAATGACGGATCGCTGTCATGCATGCTCAGCTATTTGAGGGAGGAAAAAAAAAAACTTACGAGCCCGAAGTTCTCCTCTGCCTGCCACACTGGAGTCCTTTTACTGTTTGGACACGGACAGCTCAGACACACACGTGGGCTTCGCCAGAGGGGGCAAAAAAAAAAGTATTCATAATCAGTGCTTATTCGAACTCTCTGTACTTGTGTTAAGAGTAGCAGTAGAGGTAAACATTGGCCAGAGTTGCCTTGAGATATGAGTTGCGCAACTTATTTTCAAGTTAATGAAGTTTAAAGAATTTAACTTAATGCAAGCAAATAACATTTGGGTATACCAAAAATGTTGGTATTTAAACATTTAATTTTTAATCTGTCAATTTTTTTTTACTAATTGATAAATCAGATGTAACAAAACAATAACATTCTATTTAAATTTCATCCCTTTATCATACAAAACCAATATTAAATTTCACATTTACAATGCATCATACTCATGATCCAGTTAGTGGTTTGTAACATGCAGCATTTCAGAAAGGTAGTGGGGGTGCTAGACTTTACACAGGCTACTTTCTACTTGACTGAAATGAGGTGAAGAACCCAAGCACGTCCAGGCCAAAGTCTTGGTCCAAAGTTTTGTAAGGCTCGGTAATTTCCAGACAATTCATCGGCAATGCTTTAAATAGGGAGGTGTAGCTGATTGTCATGGCGGACTACGATTGAGACTGTGAAACAGACTACATTCAAAAAGCGCCTTAACGACTATCAATGGGAAATATCTTGCCTCCATCATACTGCTGAGAAGGAGCACATGGAAAGATAAACATTACAATGGACTCTTATTTGACCAGCCTACTTTGAATATTTCTCATTGGTGATCAATTTGTTTGGCATTGTGTCAATCGCATGGGTGAAACGTATGCTAGTTGGAATTCTAATAACTCAGTTGTCAAATGGAATTTGGCTTCATCTTGATATTCATACAGACAGGAAGGGATCCCTGCAAGATAGCGTCTGCCCTCCAAACTACATGTTTTCAAATCATGTAGAATATGGCGCCACGCAATCCACCTTCCAGCTGATGACGAACGTTTCAAACCGCTCGGCGCAGGACGCTTGACTCCTTGTGGAGGTCCAAAATGCCAGCCATATCCCATCTTCCCATTGTTCAAATGTGATCAGGAGCCGTCTGCAGCGCTTCCTCTGGGTTTCTATCAATGTCCACGTTCTGCAACAGCAACATATGCAATGTGTGGTTTCAATAAGTAGTACATTAAAAATGGGGAGTTTGAAATCAATGGTAATTTCAGCAAATGTTTTTTTTTTTTTTAAATAAGGAAAAAGAGCACTCATAGAATTGTAGTTTATTCAAAACAGGAGAATTTCCTAAATGGAATGTTAAAGCATTTAGTGTTTTATAAACAGGTTTAGGGTTTGTTCTTACCGTAGGCTTGTCTCTGTGCGTGTTGACTGCCTCTACATTGAGGTAAAAAGATTCAATTTTGCAGCCTACAAACAAGAAGAACATCGAGGGACATCAAGACACGGAACATGGAACGTGATGTCAAAGAGCCAAACAGCGAGCACTTACCGTAGGCTATTGGTGTGAGTTTCATCACCGTGTGGAGAGGGCATTTCAAATAAGGCAACTGGTCTTCAGAAAGAGAAAAAGATTGATTAAGGAAATGTGCCGATGGGGGACGGGATGAGTTATGTACCTGCAGTTTTGTCCAAGAAGTAGGCCAGGAGGCAACGCATTACTGCTTGGTGGCAGATGACCAGAACATTCTCTTGCCTCTCCAGCTCCATTATGACCGGCTCCAGGCGATGGACCAGGTCTTCATAGGACTGACACAAAGAAAGAAATTGTCTGTATTCGTTCAAGGCAATGTTGACGTTCAGCCATACTGCATTTGCCGGTTTCAAGGTAAAATGGGATCATGGAACATATTTCTAAATGCAGCACTTGCAATGATTGCTTTTACCAAAAAAAAAAAAAAAAAGGCGTGCGTAGAGGGGAGGAAGCCTTACCTCACCCTTTGGGTAACGGTAACGAAACTTGTCCTGGTCCCTCTGTGCAAACTCTTCGGGGAAACGCTCCTGAATCTCCTCATAAGTCAACTCCTCACACACACCCTTGGGGCAGCAGGAAAAAAAAATTCTATGGAGAAAATCTTTATATCATAAAAAATAAACTTTTTCCTCAAGAGACTAATTGTTTGTTCTTTGGCCCAAATTTTAATAAACAAATAATGCTGAGTGGTAAATAAAAATAATAATTCTTAAATGTGTGATTGTATATTTGTGGTCACCTTATTTACTGTCCAATCAGAATGGCACTTACTGCATCTATTTCATTGAGAGCTTTCCACTTCTCATACTGGACCCCCAGAGTGTGTGCAGTCTGGATGGTTCTCTTCATATGGCTGGTCCACACCTTCAGGTCATGAATTTTCTGACTCTGCAGGAAAGTCTTCAAAGAAGCAGCGTACTGCACACATGGATTCCCAATTAGTCAAGTAAAACCGATTGTATGAATCGAGGCACTGTCTTCTTCCACTCACTTCATATCCTCTGGCGGACAAAGAAGAATCTCCGCCGATGCGACCCAGAAGATTGAGTTCGCTCTCCCCGTGGCGGCTCAGGTAGATGGACCTCGGCGCAACGTGGATGTTCATTAGGTAGTAGACGATCCTGCTCTGGAGGTGATCCTGGACCAGATTCACTTGATATCTTTTACCTACTTCGTATATCTTGATGTAGGAGAGCTTCCTGTTCCATGAAAAAGAATTTTTGCGGCGCATGTCGTGTCAACAGAGCATCGTCTCGATCCCGGCTCTAGACCTGTCTTTCCCGTCATCTATCGGCATGTAGCTGGACTTGTAACACTCAATGCGCTGCTGAAAGTCTTCCATGGCTTCCTCCATGCTGCAATTCACGTAATCTGGGCTCCCGAATTTTACTTGCTGCAAAGGATGGGAGTTTGGGATATTTAATGGAGCATGCAAGCACCGCTAGTAAAAGTTGGTGACATTTGCGGCTAAACTTAAATGCACTGACTAAGGGATGGTGTACATAATTTTGGTCTGCTCACTTTGGATGAACTGCGGGATCAGGTCTTTTGAGAGTCATCCACAAGAAATGAAAAGTTCTCACCTTGACATTCTCTGCAATTATTTCCGGGTCGTCACAGATTGACTCGACGAAGAAAACCTGGGCACAAATATTTTGAAAAGAAACACATGCAGACACTTCAAACAGAGGATGGCCGTGGGTGTTTTTTCTTTCCAGTTGCACTTGCCTTGTAGCCTCTCTCCTTGGCAAAACTGAGGATGAGTGTCCTTCTCTCCCTTGTGGTGTTGGTGGCATCAAAAACCTGTGTGAAATGCGTTTGTTATTATCTGCAAAATTTGCTACTTAATCAGGGGTAGTGTGAAGGTTCATTGCTCCAACTCACCGCCACGTGACCTTCGTCACTTGCGAAGTAAGCGGCGACGTCTTTAAGGGCGGCTGCCGCGCATGCCCTGTGAAGCGAGGCGCAACATTGACGCTTCTTGAACCCCATCATCAAGTCACTGAGTTGTCGATCCTTACTTGCGAATCCTCATGGCCTCCTCGTTGTCCGATTTAAAGAATTCAAAGTTTTCGTAGGTCTTGACAGCCCGGCGGCGGTACTGGCCGACGTTGAACGCTGGTGGGAATCAACAACAAATGAAATATTGCTTCAATAGTTGATTGTTTTTCCTCTCATTGTTTGTTGCTGTGAAACTCAACTTTTCGTGGGAACTCCGATCCAGTTGAGGTAGCGGGTGAGCTTCTTGGAGATGTAAGTCTTCCCTCTAGCTGGCAGGCCCACCATGACGATGAGTGTAGGAGAGTTGCAGAGCTGCGGCACTGATGCTACAAACACGATATGAATCATTCAAGCATGATGTTGTGTATTTTCTTTGATGGGTAGACTCCTCTTGTCAGGAAATGAGTGGAGCCAGGTGACCAAATGCAGCTTGAACAGGGGTTTATTGAAGGGAAAGTGAGTTGGAAGGGAGTCAGGTGGGGAACCGAAGACACATACGGGACAGAGACTCACGGCCAGCAAACAGACAGACAGACAGACCGACAGAAGTCACGGGGAGGGTTTAAATACATCAGGTAATAAGAGGGAGCAGGTGACAGACATGACGATAATGAAGGGGTGTGGCCTGAGGGAAGTTGACGGCCGGCGTGCTCTGGCACGGGCGTGACACCTCTAGAATTTCTTCTAGATCATTCCCAAGTGTGGACAGTGATGAAGAACAACTTTGTGACACATCTTACTGTGGTTAGAAAAGCCCAAATTAACGGAGTAAACTCATCCATCCATCCATCCATCCATCCATCCATCCATCCATCCATCCATCCATCCATCCATCCATCCATCCATCCACAACTCATTCATTGATTCATTGATTCATTCGTTCATTGATTCCTTGATTGATTGATCGATTGATCGATGGATCGACTCATTCACTCGCTCATTCATTCATTCATTCTTCCATACCGTTTATTCTCATGAGGGCTGAGGGCTGCTTCCCCCCAGATCTGCTCAGAACTATCACATTCTATGTTCAAGTCACAATGAGTTTTAACAAATTTGTAGTGATTTTTTTTTAAACTGCAAACTCCCTTTTAAATTGACAAATCTCCAAGATAAAAAACAAAAGTGTGGGTTTGACTCTTACCCTGTTGCGATTCTGCTGTTGCTCATGGTGATTAAAACAGAAAAGGGGCAGTCATTTATAAGGCAGCCTGCAGACGTTTGTGCCGCCAACGTCCCCGGATGGCTCGTGAATGTGTGTCTGTGTGTGTGTGCGTGTATGTGTGCGGTAGGGGGTGGGGGCTTGTTGGCCTCCAGTCTGTCCGATTATCAATGGATTATGCCACATGTGCAAAATGTTGAATGGGCCTCGTCAGTGACTGAGCCTATACTGAGTCTAGTCTGGCTGGCATGGGATCGGATGGCACCAACACTGTCTGGATCCCCTGCCAGCATGTGTGGGATGCAGGACTAAGAAGAAACCAATCTGTTGACCACCTGTTGACCACCAAACAAAAATGCTACAAAAGGTATTTATTGAAATAAGGATCTCCCAAGCCCATCTCAATTTACTCCCATTTATTTATGCAAAAGATCGTGTTGAAACGAAATCCTGTCACAGCTGACATCTTTTCTGCACCATGAATTCATTCATGGTGATTAAATGCATGCAGAGGAGTGACAGTAAACACTGCTGAAGGAAGGGAAGCTATGTCTGTTTAGCGGCTTTAATGGCCTGCGACAAATGTGGACGGTGATGTCAGACTGCAGATGCCTGCAGCCTAGCTTGCACATCTGATTAGAGGGGGGCAACTGATTGTATGAAGGTGCTCCATCTAACCCTTCTCTGAACCCAAGAAGATCCATCTTATAAGCAACCAAGAGATTGTTTCAAATTTAGGGTCTTCCGAGTCTACTCAAACATTGAGCCAGTGCTCCTTCTGGTGGTCTGACAAAAGCCAGTACAACATCATTTTACTTTTCCTTCTTGCATTTAAAAAAAGAAAGAAAAGAAATTCAAACCTTCTAATCCTTGCTACTTCTGATGACAACACAACATTAAAATATATGTATTGGTTGTAATCTTAAGGATTATAAAGCGCAAAAAAATAGCAGGAACAGCGGTGACACTGAAGAATGTGAACCGGATTTTGTAAAAGAAGCGAATATTATTAGACTAGAATGGTGGCAAGATGTTGCGCAACACTGGAACAATTGGCAATCAGTTAAGGCCACGGCTGCCAAAGTCTCGTTTCTTTATCGTTGCGCCTCGTAGTACGTATGATTTTGGCCTCACAAAGAAGGCTTCAACAACAAGGCTACACAACAAATCACAACTGATAAAGTGTAATCATTGCCGCACTTTGCACCTCAAGAAAGACAACCTTGTTAAGCGACTCAATTGTCAGTTTGTCAAAATACCTGCAAAATTCTACTTTCTATTCTCTGTTTTTGTTTGTTAGTCAAGTATGACAGGCTTTAACAGCTGTTAAAAAAACTGCAAAATATAAAATGTATTAACAACTCAAGTAAAACAAGTCTCCACTTGGCATAATATCCTGTCCAAAGTCAGGCCTTCAAAACAAAAGCATGGCCAGTATAATAACACTTTTTCTTTGGCCCTGTGGTGGTTTATGTTGCTGTCACACAAAGACTATTTTGTGCTTCTTTACTGACTGTGATGGCTAAGTAATGTAACATGTGGCAGAACTACGTTATGATACGGCGTGAATTTATTTTGGGGATCTGACTGTAAATAGCCTCTTCAGAAACACGTGAAGCTCAAAGTTAAGCTCCTCTGGGATTTTCTTTGATATTATAAAATATCCTGTACTTTTAAATTCGTGTCTTAGCATCACCCCCTCCCTTTAGCCCCGGGAGAGGAGAAAAAAAAATCCTAGATCCGTTGCCCGAGGTTTGGCAAGCAGACTTGTTTTTGCCAATTGAAAGTCTTCAATAAAGCTGGCCAGCATGTTTTCGGAAGAGAAAAGTGGAGTATCCGACACACAAGGTCAAAGGCCAGATTCAAACCCCAACCTCAGAACTTCATCCTCCCCTAACACAAGGCTTACAAGACAACCATAAATGGGCCGATGCTCTGCGCAGCTCACATCCGACCTCACCTGTGCTACTGTCGTACCGTCTGCGTCTCACTGTCTGTTCCGGCTGGGGAAGCTCCATCGTGTGCATCCGTCAGCTGAGCTCACGCAACCCGGGACAGAAGAAGCAATGCTCTTTTTAAAGACATCAAGCCCCTCATGCCCAAGTTATTTGCCAGCAAAGCCCACTCCCCACCCGCCGCAGCCCTCTTTTCATGACACATGGACGGACATACGATAGCAGCGCACTGCTGATGTCCTTTAACGTTTGCCAGGGCTGGAGTTCATAACACACACGCATGCACGCACACACAGTCAGCATGAAAAGGGCGAGTCCTAGCTGGTGCAAAGGTCACTCGAAAAGTAAGAAGTCTTTTCATGTGTATGAAGACGGACATAGAGAGCAAATTAATAACCCGTACATTTTGTTTGTAGCACCCAGAGGGCGGGTAGCGAGTGCAAAGGTGACTCAGAAAGTGGAAAGTGATTCTATGAGCAAGAGCAATAGATAAGTCATACATTTTTATTGCATTTATTTTTTCACTTTCAATAGTTGGCCAATGGGTGGCAGTGTATGCGATAACGCAGCGTTTACCATAATGTGTGACATACGAGGCATCGTTATTTGTATAGCACATTTGATACGCAGGAGAACTCAATGTGCTTAATACAACCATAAGCATAACGTAGAAATGCATTAAGCAGCAAAACCACTGAAGACATTTGCAGCGCAAAGGCAACAAAAGTAGCTTATGAAAACGACTGAACTAATGTATATTGACAACTTGTGCGACCAAAAGATTTAAATACATTTGAAATCAAAAGAAATGAATACAATGTAGCTTTCCAAATTTTCTAAAAGGCCGTAGAGTGAAATATTTGTTCATTCATCTTCCAGACTGTTTATCATAACGAGGTTTGCCTAATTCCGATGGCAACTTATTAAGTTTTCATGCAGCATAACTGGTAAATTCCTGTTCACCTTGTTTGCTCGGAAGAACTTATTAACGTGAGTCTGCAGACCTCAAAGCCCTCCTGGGTTTATATTTAAGTATTTTCTTAATGATTTACAGACCTGGAGCAGTGTTTGATTGAGTCGTCGGAAGACCATTGAAATAATCCAGTCTCCTCGAGATGAAAAGCAAGTTTGGAGTTGACAATCTTTCACTTTGGTCCTATAGGACTGCTGATTTCGAACTTGCTCTTTAAAAACAGTGACTCCATTCCAAATGTTGACCAACTGAGTCTCATAGAATGACCCCAAAGACATTGGAAAAACAAGCGGGAAATGGGAGCAGTTACACATTGACTTCCACTTGCATAAATAACCTCAGCACAAGCGCTACACCACAACGGCAGACACGAGAGTCTTCTCTCTCGAAGTGCGGGACAAGGCCTCAGGTGAGATCTGCTTTACTGCCAAAATGTCAGATTTGTTTCATCATTCGTAGGTAGGCACTACTTCCATCATCGGCGTGCAGTGATTCCATATTCTTTGTGATTTTCCACATTTGTGTTGCATTAGAAAAAAGCAAACAGGACTGACCTATGAACGGAAGATCTTCATTTTGCATGAATTGTTATTTGACTTTTGGCCTCGGACTTGTCAGTCAGCAATTGCCATGATATACTATTTGGCATAATATTTACTAGCGTTAAGAATAATGGTCTGAATTGCAATGTCGGGCAGCTTACATCCATAATGTGATTTATTTTAATTCATATAACTAGTTACTTGCATTTATAAAAGTAATACATTTACTATTGTTGTCGGTGTAGAGTAATAAGTTAGTCAAGTTCAAATGACTTTTATTCATTGATTGAATCGTGACATTTTATAGGAAACATCTGCATAATATTAACACTGTTAGTCTAAATATTAAGCTTGAGGGAAACAATTAAGTCACCCCAAAAAAAAAAGAAGACTTTTTTTGGTGCTTTTGTCATTTGTTATCATCTGCATATCAATACCCAGAAGGTTAATATTTTTACATTGATTTGGAATTTGAGATTTAACTTTAAAGTTTCAATTTTCTGGCTAACAGCTTTGGTGTGTGTGTGTGTGTGCGTGCATGTGTGTGTGTCCTTTTAAGCAATGGCACCATATCCAAGTCTGGCACTCCTGCTGATGTGTTCCGCGACATGCTGGGGCGGTAAAATCTTTGTCTACCCCACCGAAGGAAGTCACTGGATCAACATGAAAATTCTGCTGGAAGTCCTTCATTCTCAAGGCCACCAAATCACAGTGTTGCGAACCTCAACCAGCTGGTACATACCTGAGAAGTCTCCCTACTACACCTCCATTACCATCGAGGTGAAGCAGTCCAACAACATCGAGAGCCAGAATAGCATGACGTCCTTCCTGGAGAAGTCCATCGAGATTCAGCGTCACAAAGGCTCGCTGTGGGCTTTTGTGGAGTTTTACAGGAACATTTTCAACTTTCTCGAGGAGACCCATATGTCTGTAGCCCATATGATGGTCAGCATATTTGAAAATCAAACTCTAATCCAGGAACTGAAAGAAAGTAGATATGATCTTTGTTTGACAGACCCAGCCTTTCCGGGTGGGGTGCTAATGGCTCACTATCTGGACCTCCCCATGGTCTTCAATGTGCGCTGGATTTTTAACGGAGAGGCTCACTTTGCCGTTGCGCCGTCTCCTCTGTCCTACGTTCCTCAACTGTTCTCCCTTTACACGGACAAAATGGACTTCTTCCAAAGAATGAACAATGTCTTCTATCATGGTATTCTGATCTACATGCACCATTTTGTGTCCAACCCGCCTTACCAAGACGTGTGCAATCGTTACTTAGGAGGGGACGTCAGTCTTATGTCTCTCATGCAGGGCGCCGATATCTGGCTGATGAGGGTGGACTTTCTCTTTGAGTTCCCACGCCCCACCATGCCCAATGTGGTCTACATCGGAGGGTTTCAGGGGAAGCCCTCCGAACCTCTGCCGGCAGATTTGGAGGACTTTGTGCAGAGTTCTGGAGAACACGGAGTGGTGGTTATGACTTTAGGAACCCTGCTGGGCGACCTGGGTCCTAAGTTATCTGAGATCATCGCCTCTGCTTTTGCTAGCCTCCCTCAGAAGGTCGTGTGGAGGCATATCGGGGAGCGACCCGCCACTCTGGGAAACAACACCCTACTGGTGGACTGGTTGCCTCAGAACGATTTACTGGGCCATCCCAAGACCAAAGTCTTTGTAACACACGGGGGCACCAACGGCATCTACGAGGCTATCTACCACGGCGTCCCGATTTTGGGGATTCCGCTTATCTTCGATCAGCATGACAACATGGTGCGGATGAAGGCCTGGGGAGGCGCCGAGATTGTGGACGTGGTGGCTCTCGACGTGGAATCTTTCACCGCTTCCTTGAGGAACATTGTCGATCCCAAGAAGTCTTACAAGCAGAACATGATCAAAGTTTCCCAACTTCATCGCGACAGGCCCATGAAACCCGTTGACACTGCTGTCTTCTGGATAGAGTACGTCATGAGGCATAGAGGGGCCCCACATCTGCGCACAGACTCCTATAAGTTGCCATGGTACGCTTATCACTCCTTGGATGTGATCGCTGTCCTTGCGCTCTTTTGTTTTCTACTCGTTGCATTAATGTGGGTTTCCTGTAAATGTCTCTGTAAGCGCTTACTGAGGTCCAAGAATTCCACATTCAAATCCAAGAGACAGTAATTCCTGAAAAGAAGCCCCGCAAGGAAAGTTTGTGACTTGTCACATTCACATTATGACTTTTGCCAAAAGAGTTGTCTGAAGCTTTGTCCATGTATAAAGCTGTAAATGCAGCTTTTGGCACCTTAGCCAACATAATCCAAATCTTAATATCACTATATGTGTGTGTGTGGTAGACGGGGGACACCCTGAACCGGTTGCCAGCCAATTGCAGGATTTCCTGTGTCAAATGTGTGTCCGGATTGCTCTAGCATGGAATATGAAAGTTGAGAAATTCAAAAGTTAAGAGTCGTCCTCTGCTGGCTGATTGGAGGAAGTGACAAAAAATAGGGTCGAGAGGAGGCACATGACACACACACACACACGCACACGCACGCACACACACACACACACACACACACACACACACACACACACACACACACACACATTATTTTACAAGGTGAGTCTGAGGGTCCTACATACATAAAATCACAGCAGTGCAATGTAGCAATGGTTTTATTTTATAATCTAAAATCGTTTTTTCTACTGAACGTAAATGAATTAGTTATGAAAAATGAGCCACTTTTCCTTTTTTTTTTTCATGATCAAGCTGTGGAAGTTTAAGGTGTTTAAGATGTGAATGCCTCATGTATCCGAGGCGCTGTCACAGGAATGAACTAATTAACAGATGAACACATTCATACACCAATGGGATCATTTACCTTTGATCATCGAGCAATAAGCATCGAGCAACAGGCAAAACAATGATATGCTAGATGGCAGAAGAGACATCAATCAATCGATCAATCAATCCGTTTATTTGAGCTATGTGCAATGTTACACTTACATCCAATATTTTCATTACATTGTAAAGAAAGGAGCCCAAATGGAGTCGGCTGAAGCTGGAAGCTTATAAAAACCCACCCCGGGGTTTTACACTCAAATTAAGAAAAACATTTCGTAAACATACAATAAGCAGTAAAAAAATAGTACATTTGTTTTCTGCCACATAGAATTCATTATCAAATAAACATTTAATCGTTTTTTTGTGTATAATTTTGTGTGTATTTTGAGAAGAGTTGCCAGTGTGTTTTTTGTCTGAGTGGGTGTGTATGCGTCCATATCCAGGCCCACATCCACATGACCAAAGTCCTTCCTAACATTGACAGTTATTGTCTCATTCTAGACATCAAAATGTCAACAACACCAATCGCCTCCAAAACAGGGCTTTTCTCTTTAAATAGCAGTTCAAATTGAACCAGAAAATGTTGAGAGTTCGCAGGGCACACCATGATGCGTGCAGAAACAACGAGTTTTTTTTCTTATCTACAAAATAGCCATTGTTTCTTTCAAGGCATAGCAATGTCTCAACCCGCCAGCTTCTTGCGTGGCGTTACCATGGCGACCAGTCAAGGTCTGTATCCTCGAAGAGCCGGGTTAGTGAAAGGTGAGTAGGGGCAGTCGCTCTGGCAGATGCATGAGTGGATCACCATAACCGGTCGCCGTCGCAGGTTGCCGGCAGGGCAACGAAAGGTCACGTCGACAGTAGATGTCTGCGATGGCATGCAGCAGCGGGAGTCGGTGCAAGTGCCGCAGTACCGCGGCCGGAAGGTGCGTGTGCTGCTGCAGCCTTGATGGACCAGCTGAACGGGTCCGGGTGCCATGTAGCTGACCGTGCACTTGCCCTGCTGCCCCAGCTGGTTAGTCCAGCATAAGCAAATCAAATATATATTTTTTAGACCAGGAGGCATTGTTTCGGTATATACTGGATTCATTGTTTGGACTCACCGTGGGTCCGCTTGGCATGGTCAGACGCGCATGGCAGGGTCGCACTTTACATAAGCGAGTCTCAATTTGTAGCTTACACGCTGGATTGTGGTTGGAAACCCGTGTGGAGATGCCCGTCCCGCAGCTCTGGGAACACACACTCCACTGGGTGCTCCGCTCCGTGCACATGGAGGAGACCGGCACCGGGACCGGTGGCTGCGGAGTGTCTGCTCTCATAGCTGTTGGGAAAACCAGAAACAAAAGGCACAAAAATCTGTATCTTGTGGCATTGGCAACTTCATAGTATTTAACAAGCAGGTTGGAAGAATTTGACTTATGTAACACTGCGCATAGAAAATAAAAGCTTATTTTCCGGCGTGAGGAGGTAGTCTGTAAAACTTGATCCGACTTAATTCCAAACATATTTCCCATGCTGCATGTTGTCATTTCTCTCCAAATAATTGCAACGTCCTCCCTGGTGGCTCCGTAATTGCTCGTCCATATGACGACTGGTCATGTCTGCACGTTTTTAACAAGGCTGCGTCTGGCCAAAGCAAGCCACAATTCATCGGGGAGGAAGGGGCAAACAGTTCTTTTAATAGCGCTTCATAGCAACAAGCAGCTGTGTAGAAATTAAACACTAGTGGATGTTATTTTTTTGTGTGTGAGAAAGAGAGAGAGCGCCACAGAGAAGGGAAATGAAGCCACTATAAAAATATTTGAAACTCCAAACAATGTCTGACTGTTACTAAGTGCAAGTAGGAGAACATTTCCTTCTTGAATATTTGCTCCACGATGCCTTCATGCGTGTTTGTTTTGGCAGAAATCCTAACTCAACCCATTCTAACGCTTTGTTATTAAAAAAGGCCAATCCCCTAAAACAAGCCAGAGACTGAGTCACCAGCATGAAGACTAACCAGCAAGACACTGAGTGAGTCATCCACATGAAATAGTTGAGCTGCATGAGCTCTTGGAAGGTGGTCAAAAACTACACCTCCTTATTTTTGCCATGAGTCGAAGATGAATCATCTAAATTTGATTAAATATGACTCCATGATGTCAAATTCTTAACAATGTCCACCATTGCAGTGTTTTCCAACCTTTACTGAACTGAAACATCCATTTTTGTATATACAAGAACTTTCCTGGCGCAAGACCAAATAAAATGCAAAAGGTGAACTGAAATAATGACACTCTTGTTTCAATTTACTCACAAATGTACTTAATTACTGTGAAAGCAATGATGCTATTATTCTGTTGGGTGAGTAACAATGGGTTAATTCAGGCATGTCTAACTCCGGTCTTGTCCTTCCTGTTTGATTTGTCTCAAACACATCAGATCCAAATGATCAGATCATCAGCAAGCTCTGAAGAATCCCGATGTCTTCTGATCCGAGCCCACAAATTATAACTGATTATTTTGCAGTGCCTGATCAAATAACAAATAACTTGTGCTTCATATTTGAAAACAGTTTCCAAAGAACCCAAAAAATAAAATCTGCAAGGGCAATTTTAAGAATGATGACCTTAATTACCTGTGATGGCGTCTTGAAGCACAGAGTTGTCCAAGTTTTCGCACACCCACTCCTTGCAGCACTTCCCCGGAAGCCGAACATGTTGCGGGTGAGGACAGTCCGCAGTGGGGGGACGGAAATTCAGCGGACAAGCGGGCACGCAGCTGACCCCGCCGCCCCTGCAGTGGCAGAGGACGTCGCATGAGGGCTGAAAGGATTGGCCGTCCTGGTAACTGATGCCGTTGACTTCGCAGGTCAGATCTTCCCGAGCTAGAAAGTACAATTGGTTGGAAATTTTTTCAGCAAAAGTGTTAAATGTCACACATAAACATTTGTTTGTTGATGACATCAGGAGCTCTGACTCCAGGACTGCTCATAGGGAGCAACTCACCGACGCACTCCCCAGGGCCCCCGGGGAAGCTGGCACTGTAGTCGCATGTCAGCCCCTGCCGGCTGTCGCACGGGAACTTCTCCGTGCACGGCTGTCCCTGCTGCCGCGCGCACACCATGCAGCACCGGCAGCCGTCCGCCACCAGTGGGACTCCGGGGGGACACTTGGGGGCTGATCGGGGGCAGAGGCACGGCCCGTCACACAGCTGACACAACACCTGCAGGATGACACAAAGGCTTCTGATCATTAAAAAAATATATATGTATATCAAAACAGATATCAAATTGTCTCCACTGCTTCACTTTCTTCAAAAACTGCTAGATGGCAGCAGCAACCTTCACATTGACTCCCTGCAGTGCAAGGTCAATATCAGTTGATCACGAGAATTCATCAATTGACAATTTGTGGCCGAATTGTTTGGTGTCAAACTTTTTTTCTTTATGATTATTTTTTGGGTTATTATTCTGCAACAGCAATTCAGGAATATGTTTAGCTCCACCCATCATGAGGTAAATTGCGTCATTTATGTTACATCACTTCATGGAGAGCAATCAATCAATGGGCCAGTGTCACATGTCGACATGAAAACCCAAATACTGAAAAATACAAAAAAATGCTAAAGGGGCTGACATGGTCCATCAATATTGCGTCCTCTCCTCTCATAGTGGGTTGCCTAAAAATGTTTTTGGGTTTTTTTTTTAAACAAAAAAAAAAGGCTCACCTGCGAGGCCACAGCAAGCAGCAGCACACAATCACACAGTAGTCGGTCCATGAGGATGAGAGAGAGTCTGCGTCCGTCTCGGGTCTGCGTCTGTCTCCGGGCTGTGTCCGTTTCACCCGCCTCTGGCCTGCTGCTGACATTTATAAAGTCAGCACTCTGATGTCATGCTGCCGCGATGACTACCGTGTAAACAGCCACTGGAGCAACATCAGAAATGTTTCACATTCCTTCTCCACCAGAGTGCCCTCCCTCTCTTTCCAGCTGTGTGATGTTCCAGCTTATGAAACGAGGGGAGACACGGGTACGATGACGATTCCAGTCTAATTGGCGGGGGAGTTCAGAACGTCGATGTTTTTTACACACGTTTCCACTATTCCATTCCTCAAGTTATCCAGACGTAACCGAGATTGGATCCACGTGTCTTCCGCCTGCTTTCCACGACGAGGCTGCTGGCGACTGCCGTCATCTTGTCCCACAGAAGAAAAGAAACCAGCCACATGCGAGATACAAATATTAAGCAAAAAAAAAATCTGATTGATAAAACAGGACTCTATATTATACTGTATGTAACATAAGTCATACTCAGCTCTTCTATTGACTTCTCAGTACGGCAGTAATATCAGTAATATATATTTTTCGCGGAGATTATATATTGACTTTTGAGAAGTGTTTATTTAAAAAAAAAACACACAATAGAATTGGATTTAAAAATTAATACGATGAATGAACGTTAGACAACAGAGGGGAATTTAGGAGAGTAGGTCACTTGTCAAGGAACGTAAACCGTTTCCAGTTTTTCATGTCAACACCTCAAGGTCGATAAAAAAAAAAAAGAATGAGTTCACGTTAAACACTTACTCGACCACCCACATCATCCATCGCTTGAATATACTCGTGTACAATGTTCACAAATGCAGTCAAGTCAAAAGGTGGCGAAATAAGATTCTCTGGGTGGGCAGTGACAATGCGACTTATAAATAGAACAGGAAGGACTGAGTGAGGGGTATTAAGAGTACACGGGCAGGTGGGCTCCAGGTGGGAAGCCAGTCTGGTGTTACCACAGTGGTTGCATTCTTCAGAAGCTGTTATTTTTCTTCCCTGGCCACTTCCATAAACAATAGTGGCTGCATGCTTTGAATTGTAAATGTCAACACTTTGTCAACCATCTATGGACAAACTCGCTTATTCAAGACCACGCTGTTGTTGTCTGCGTAATTTTTTACAGCATTTCTCCAAAATAAAACCTTTTTTAGCATCATTATGAACTTTTTCTGTGTGTGGCATAGGACTTATTCCACCGGATGCAGTTTGGAACATAAATACTCAGTTTGTGTGTCTGGACTTGGTGTTTTGGTGCCTCTTGACCTTTTGCCAGTAACATTCCAGCACCATGTTGACTCTGAAAAGTACATTTTGTGCACCTCCCAACATTTGAGAACTTCCAATATTCTGATTCGTCAGTTTGTGGTTTCCGGACGGTGCCAAGAAGCTGTAACCGAGACTTGTGCCTAAAAGCAAACAGACGCAATTAATAGACAATGTCTGGGGCGGACGCAGAGTGGCTTGGAGACTGTGAGCTTTGCGTGACGTTTTGGCGTCCGCTGATGCTTTTCCACAGGGATCCTCCAGACCTGGCACAGGTCCTAACCTTCAGCCAGTATGAGATGACAGCATTTTTCAAAAATGCTTTTTTTGTTATGCCAGCCCACCTGCTTTACAGCATTTACTCCAATACGCTTGGCAGCTTTCTGGCAAATACGATTGCCAATGTTGACCAGTCTTTCCTGGCATTTGTTGATTCAAAGCACATATTCTATACTAGGGAAATCTCACAGAACACCACCACACAAAAATCTTGTCAAAAAAGTATACTATACATTGATACGAGTTGTTATTTGCCCGAATTTTTCTTTTCTTGAAGAAAAAAAATCAGGATACGTCTGTATTTTAAACCCCAACAGCGAGATGGCGCCAGCAAACTTTATTGCCGTTACTGTTATTGTTAACCGTGGCCCTCTACTGGTTATTAGGGGTATTGCAAGTGGTCCGTGAAATTGGGAATGGGAAACAACTGCAACAATTTAAAAAATAAAATGGACTCATTATTTACATTAGATTTATTTTCCAGCTAATTTTGGGAATCATTTACCCATCCAAATTATGTCAAATGTAGCTGATATTCCCAAAATAGTCACAGATGCAAATAAATAGCTTGTATGGGTCTATCCTCCTTCAGTGCAAAATAAAATAATATTCCGGCAACTCAGTGGTTCCCCGAGTTGCATCTTGGTTATAATGGTGATCCCTTGGACAAAACCAGTTGAAATTCCCTGCTTTACAACATCTGCCAAGTATTAGTTCATATTGGTTTCCTTTGCAGTGGAAGGGCAACATCAAATGGTGGCGCTATGCAAGACACCACCGAAGGACAATGCATTAGGTGCAGTTCTGGTTTGCTCACACATTATAGTACACATAAAAAATGGCAACTCAAGTCTGACTCAGGTCAAGTCGGATGACTTGAGTCCTCCATCTCTGGCTATTGTATCGATTTTTTGCCACATTTTTGTTAGGTGAATTTTTGTTGTAATGCAAACCGTGCTTTGACTCAAATGGACGGGAAACAGACTGTGTTTTACATTACAATGTTCCACTTGAAGAAATCGCTTTTTAATTGAGGTGGGAGGAGATTGAGCGTTATTGTGGCCAACAGAACGGTCCCACAGCTGTTCTTTTTCTCCTGAGTTTGAAATGCACATGAATTCCATTTATAATGTTGCAGTGACTCATGATTCCAGGCAGGATTGAGGAGACGATGGTCATCGCTGCATCAACAAGCCCACAAGAGGTCATTGACTGGACTCTCCAAATCGGTCTCTTTTAACACCCGCCATGTCAAATAGTTTCCTCTTAAAACAACATTTTTTTCTCTGATCAACATCCTCTCTGAGCCCAGTGACTAGACCTTTCAAGTCCCTCATCAGACAAAAATGTAGAGAAACAAGCCCTGTGTGAATGGCACTAAAAAGCCACGTGAAAATATTCATGTTGACGCTGTCCTGCCACAGCAAGGCAGCTCCAGGTTTGAATCACCATCAGTGGCCCACCACTTCAAACAGATTTCTCTTTTTTTCATCCCTTTTCTATTCAATACAGAGCAGTGATTCAACTGAAAAATGATTTAATGTAAATGAACTCATCATTCAAATTCCTTGGCTGATGCAAAATCATTTGGGCCTAGCAACAAGTGCAAGGGTTATAGGTCACGTTATAGGTGGAAAAACGTTTTGAACAAAGTAAAAAAAAAAAAAAAACTAATCTAAATTTACAATTTTAAGACACTTTAGACATTACACTTTACTCAAGTATGTCTTGTGTCAACCTAAAAAGCTTTTGACATCAGAAATGCTCCTAATTTGTGAGGGAACAGACAGTTGTGGAAATAGTAAATATTGTGTTTAACTGTTGCCTGGTGCAATTTCGATGTGCAGTTAACATGCTAGCTGTGTCTTCACCTGAAAATTGCATCTTTTCTTCAGATTGTCCGATGAGTGTGTATTGAGAGTGTGCGTGTGTGTGTGTGTGTGTGTGGGGGGGGGGGTTGATCCAGACATGACATCAGTGTGTGTACAGGGGCTTAGAGGGCTGACGTGGTCAATTTATAACACCTTATTGTCGTATCCTGGAACATTCCAAGACAGATGCTGAAGGAAGTAGCATCCATTTTTCAAGGTCCTAACAGTGGTCTTTGATTGACACTTGAGCAGGGTGTGGTTTTAGAGTTAGGGTCAGGGTTAGGGCATTGGACATGGCCACAGCGCCTGAAAGCTTGATTTTCACAATTTTGCAGCCTCATTTTATAGCCATGGTTTGTAGAAATTCAAATGAAATACAAATTAATAGTAAACTAATTACTTGAAATGGCATTCATAATGTCTAAGACAATATTTCTCTAAAGCTGATGATCCCTAACGTGGCTGTTTTTTTTTTTAACACCACGTGAAGTTCCAGTCATTCCAGCTGGGCATGTGAAAATGCCACCATGCCGCCGCAGGAACGCTCGGAAGGATGTCAACTTCCTGACGTATACGTGGGTCAAAGACCTGAAGGTCATGGTCGCTCGAAAGACAGTGAGGACAGCACCTGGCCCCAAACGTATATTCATATCTAATTCTCACTGCAGCATTACTTCTTTGATAAGAATTCTTCGATCTAAGCCCTGAAGAAAATATTACCTCTGTCTTTTTGTGGCCACAATGTACGGAAGAGGATTAGGGCCAGTGAAGAAAAAAGAAACGAGGGGTGACAGGATTCTGACTTTTTTTCTCAGAATTCTGACTTTATTCTCAGAATTCTGAGAATAAAGTCAGAATTCCCACCTTCTGACTTTAAAGTCAGAATTCTGAGAAAAAAGTCAGAATCCTGTCACCCCTCATTTTTTTTTCTTCACTGGCTCTAATCCTCTTCCATAACACAATGTAATACCCCAGCATCTCCAAATATTCTAACCTTTTTTGTTTCTGTTTTAACGTGGAGAAAAAAAATGGGAGTTATGCACCAGATGGATTCAGCAAACTTCATAACAAGAAAAAAAGCACTTTCTAGTATTACCTTTCCTAAAAGCAAAAAAAGAGCCATTAGGCTGCTTCAAGTTTATTGTCCAATTAAGCATGCAACAATTAATTAACCCCATGAGCCTTGACTGAGTCATAGTGGCATAATTCGGCTGATCCTTTGCGGGACTGATAAGTGACCAGTTAAGCACTGGCCACTTATATACTGCATCTCCTGATAAGACCTGTTACATTTTAATATTAATTTGTCCTCTTGAAACCAATACACATACATCTACTATACAGGGTCCATGTATCTAATACCACTCAAAAGTATGAAAAGCATTCATATTTTTTCCTCTCTTTTATTCACGTACTTGTTCGTGGTTGTACAGCTCATTCTAACACAAATTGTGCCTCGCTCCATACGTCTTTATTATACTCCCCCCTGGTGGAAAGGGAGACCCACTGAATTAAAGCGTTCATTGTACAGTAATTGCAGGAATTAGAAAGTGCTTCTTTTTTTTTTTTTTTTTAACGCATTACGACAGTTTTGAGCAGTGTTTTTTTCCCCTAGATTAGTAAATTGGTCAATACTTGCCACAAAATTGTATTTTACACACACGTTTTATCCATCTTGTGGTTACAATTGCTCATTTCCCCCCCTCTTGTGTCTTGAGCTCCCTAAATATGTCCAGAACGGAGGAACAAAAATAAATCCAAGCTGATATTCAGATATTTCAGCTTGCCTTTCTGTTTGAGCAATCCGAAACTTGACAAATGTGTGTCTGTCAAAGTGACTGACCAAAGTGGCTCCTTGCCGCAACGCTGGCGTGCAAGATATTTTACAACCATAAGGTTTTGTGCTGATAAGAAATCGATGACGCCTTAAGTCCTTTTTGACCTCATAAATGTCATCAGAGTGCACTATGCCCTTTCACATTTGATTATAATTAGGCTCATCAAGTACGCATGATGGTATAGAGCTGGTGTGCACTTTATTTGGGTTTCTGATCAAAGATGAATACCATCATGGTATGTACGTACATCTAGATGTGTGAAACAAGTCAGGACAGAGCACCTTTTGTTTGAAGCAACCCACGTTTCAAGTGAGCAATAGTTTGGGCCGGACATGATTAAATGAGGTGCTTTTTAAGGCCTTTACTGAAGCCTCTTTCCGTTTTTGTCTGTTTCTGGGTGTTTCTCCAGCGGGTGAAATGCACGGTGGTTGACTTGGCCAGTTCTTACTCGTGATAAAGAGAAGCTCCTTCCTTAGTTGGGATGCGATCATCAATCGCTCATCTCTTAACTTCTGTGCAAAATATAGTCTGGCCTATTGATTCTCTTTTCCTAGTTGAGTGATGTGCATCTTTTGGTATGGCACATACTGTAGATTTCTTTTGGTTCTGCTTTTGGTTCTGCTTTTGATTCGGCTTTGCTCTGCGGTGCAATTTCGCAACCCGGAAGTAGGTGTGACGTCACGACGAGCCTGTCCCCCAGCGTACTGTAGTAGTGTGCAGTACCGTCACAAAGGCGTGTCCTGCGTGTGTGGATTCTGTTTAGTTTATGCGCGCTCACACATGGATTTATGAGTGGCGCTTCATGCGCTGATCGTCCGCTTCTCAGACAGCTCAACGTCACACTTCAGCAGCATGTCTGAGCTCCGTAGCCGGCAGGATGTCTTCGCCAAGCCCAAGGTACGTCCAGTTGGGCTCCGCTGGACGTGAATTTGAGGCACTTTTTACGCACGGCGCGAGATGACTAGTGACATATTTAACGCGAATCACGTCTGGGATAACAATACTTGGGATTTTTACTGTATTCATTTTGTATACATGCAGTTATGTTCATCTTCATCTTAAATTACTCTGAAAGGCCTTGTCAACATGTTGCCACGTGTACTTTAGTGGTGTGACAATTCATAGGTTAATTGACAACTAATCAGTCTTCAGATTAATCGACAACTATTTTTCCAATCGAATCATTTGGATACCAGATTTAACTGATTCCAAACAAATTTTTTTTCATTTCTTTTGTCCACCCAAAAAGCAAAAAAAATATTTCATTCATTCGTTCAAATACTGAAAGAATATTGAAGTTTTTTTTGCCAATTTTCTGACCGAATTCTGACACATTTTATTACCGACCAATCCAGTAACTGGATCGTAATCAATTCATGTTTGTGTGTTTTTGGCACTGTCAATTGCAAACTCCCTGTATTTTCTGTAAGAAAAGGGGATGTATGACACTGTGTGTGTGTGCAGGTGTGTGTGTGTGTCCACATTCCACATGTATAGTGTTTGATAAGGTGACAGGAAATGACAGAAAGAGAGGGCCCGTCAGATTGTCTATAGTGTAAAATGACAAGCCAGCATGGCTGACAGATCTAAACTCATTAAATGTGAATTAGCTGTCAGGTTAGCCTCCATCCTTCATGCTGTCATCCTATTACAGGATGAGCTCATGGTTATCAAACTGGAGCACAAGCATGCTTCTGATTTGACTTCACATGAGCCAAAATATTAGCAACAGGACAACCCTACTGAGGCCCTGGAGGATGGGAGGGTCTCTGCGTACGTTATCGTTAAATGAACATGTCTCTACTGTGACAGTGGCTATCTTTATTCAAGATAGTTCTCACATAGAATCTCTATGTAGCCCCCAGAACATTGTGGCCGCAGATAACATGTTTACAAATGAGTATTTCACGCACACATTAAAAATTCTTCATGTATGTATGATGGGTACAAAAAAATAATCACGTTATTTTCAGAGTTCAATACATATCTTTTTCACCTAATTGTGTAACAGAATATTTGCTCCTAATAACCCGGGTGCTTACCCACAGGTTGAGCTTCACGTGCACCTCGATGGAGCCATCCGACTGCAAACAATTCTTGATGTCGCGAGGTAAGTCACTTTAAGCCTCAACTTCATTGTTATTCTTTGTTGTCATAGAAATAAAGTCTGCCTGTTAGACAGGTTTAATGACAAGTGCCACAAGAAGGTGACTGTCTATTAGAGCAGTTGTCAAAGGTTTTACACCAAGTACCACCCAAAAAAGAATTAGCTGGTAAAGTACATAGACCCCACCAGACTTTTTTGTTTCTGCAATCCCGCAAGTTTCAAAGCCCTCCTTGAAAGGAGGTGCAAAATATTACGTCACATGTAGTCTTAATCCCAGCATTTGGTCACTGGAGGCTGTGTTGCCCAATTTATTTATTTTATTTTTTTTTTAAATCCCAATTTTTTATATTCTCGTTCACATTTTAAAACAACCGTGATGTGTACCGTAAATTCCGGGCTATAAACCGCGACTTTTTTCCAAAATTTTGAACCCTGCGGCTTATAGTCAGGTGCGGCTTATATAAGGATTTTTTTCGTGATTTTTGTGATGACTTGATCACTTTTATACACTGTGGTATCTTGAAGAAGAAGAAAACAACAACAAAAATACTATTTTGAAACACTACTATGGCTGCTGCTTATTCTGGCTGTGTTGCTTGTGACTATTATGAGCTTTAGTAGGAATGCACGCTAGGTGACCTGCGTCAAAGGGCTCTAAACCCTTCGTCACAGGCAATGTTGAGAAAGACATGTTAAAGTATGTTATAAAAACTTTAAAAAGGTTTTCTGTGAATGGTCTTTCTTTGTAAAAAAACGCGTGTGCACGTGCGGCAAATAGTCCGGTGCGGCTTATATAAGAAAAAGACTAAAATATCCCCCAATTTTAGCTGGTGCGGTTTATAGTCCGGTGCGGCTTATAGTCCGGAATTTATGGTATATGTTGCAAAATATTCTATATAAATAAAGTTGCATTGTATTGCACATGTGTACAGCGACAATGAAAGGCATCCTATTCATTGTATTTAAAATAGATTTGATAAATTGATGTTACGACGAATAAGTCGTCCATTTTGCTTGAATTTTTCATGCCAAGTCCAACGTTGTACTTGCCTCCTCCATCCAAGATTCATCTCAATAAGTTTTTGGGCAGTAATAAGCCGCATTGATTGTTTTTATTTGTCTTGGCAGGAGACGCGGCATTCCTCTGCCTGCCACGACAGTCGAGGAGCTGAGGCTGCACATCGTTCTCCAGAAACCGGCCACGCTCACTGAGTTCCTGGGAAAGTTTGCAGAGTACATGCACGTGATCGCGTGAGTGCTTGCATTTCTCTCGCTCCTCACGCAACTTGAAGGTGGCATTTTTGAATTAGAATAGAAATAAATGGCAGGAATTGACAAACAATGGGAACTTGAACCTATTGAGTTGATTCTTTATTATTGAGTGTGTTAGCCTTTATTTTGAAAAACTAGTTCATTTCCTTGAATATGTTCCAAATTTCCGGCCCTCTGCAAGTCTATTCATGATTAACGACGATGATATCGCAGCGTTCAAGAGTCACAGTCCACCTCTCCAGGGTGAACGTTCACTCGCGCAGGCTGGTTATCACACACGCGTGTCATGGATTATTACAACGTCTGGGGAAAGGGCTTCATATGAAATTATATGCATCTCATTAGTGATTCGGTCACCATGGCAACCAAAGCCCCTACGGGATGACTCCATCTCACGGCTGTGAAAGGCGCAACAATGGCGAGCCCCTCCGTTGAATGGGACCTCTGCGCTTTTGACAATATCTGGAACACGCCAGCTCATACACTGTGCAAACGCCGTTTCTAATATTTAGAGAGCTGAGTGAGACAACAGCCGGGTTTCAACGCAAATACGAGAAGCCGCATTGCTCGGCCTCTGTCATGTGACACCGCCGGAGCCCAAAATGAGAGAGAGTGGAGGATACGTGAGCTGAAGCTCACCTCGTAAATAAACGTCAGACCCTCTGACAAGCTATCCATCTATCTTCATTTAATACACCAAAATAATGAGTTATTTAATTTTCCAAGTGATAAGGTTTGGAGTTTGTTGAATTCGGGACCTGTTTCTTGTCAGTTAGCCATGCAATCGCAAAGCCATTCCATAAATGATGCTGACTTTTGAATTTTACGATGGTTATGATCCAGTTCTTCTTTGGCCCCAGAGATTAAGTTGTAATTTAATTGCATGTTATCATAATAATTGTTAATAACAACCTGAGCTTGGTGATTGCCCCACTCTTGTGATATTTTACTATTCACATGTTTCAACTTTGTTGTAATTGGGGTAATGAATATGCCATTCAATATTTTTCAACGACTAAGCCTAGTTACGATGCGGACCGTGCCGCCGCCTTGAATGATTGCCGATTTACAGAGCTTCTGTCGTTCAGATGAGGCATCAGCAGCAATAGCATATCATTGAGTCATGGCCATAAAGTTTATCAGCAGCATCGAAGGCCACAGTCATGGTTTTTTTTGTTTTTTTTCCCCGCAGTGGAGACCGAGATGCCATAAAGAGGCTCGCCTTCGAGTTTGTGGAAGACAAAGCTAACGAAGGCGTGATTTACGTGGAAGTCAGATACAGTCCGCACCTTCTAGCCAACTGTCACGTGGAACCCATCCCGTGGAATCAGGCAAAGTACGTTACGGCGTTAATTCCTTCAACCAAAAGTCATCGAGTTGATTTCACAGTGATTTACTTCTTGACTTCTCAGGGGTGATCTGAGTCCGGATGAGGTGGTCCGACTGGTCAACGAGGGCCTCAAAGAAGGGGAGAGGGCCTTTCATGTCAAAGTCAGGTCCATTCTATGCTGCATGCGCCACATGCCAAGTAATGCATAACTGCTCACACTCCAAACTGCCTTGTAAGATAAGCTTCTGATTAGATAACAAGCAGGAGCAACTTACACAGCTCCATTTTTTACAAACACACTACTGGAGGTGGTTAAAGTACTCACACTGTACTTAAGTCCAAGTACAGTGGAAAAATATTCAACTCCTGTTTTTAAAGACACAATTATTTAAAGCAGGAATATTTCTAATGTATAATATGCATTTTTGGGAGTACAAGGGAGATGAAACATTTAGTATATATAAATGTGGGTTCCCTGGATGGCGAGAAATATTTTCCAAAGTATGTCTCTTTTTGAAGACATTGCTATTTTATAACACCCCTGCCTCCGATTGTCCTCAGAAAACATCACATTTTTGGTGTGCGTATAATACATGAGATTGCTGCCTTGAATGATTGAGAAGATTTTGGGGGGTGCATTTTATAATTATGTGTTGGAACTAAATCCAACATGTGTCATTCTGTTCTAAAAATGGTGAGCTCATCAAAGATTTCAACAGTTTAAATTGCAACGTATTTTGTAATATCTGCACGTGTGGACAGATCAGCTTTGTGAAAAATATTGAAGTCTACCAAATTGTGACATTGGAGGTTCCAGACCAATGTCAGCCATATGCAATTAGAATATATTATATTTGTCAATGCTCCCTAGCTCATGTAGACAGTTGACACCCTAATAACAGTTAGGCTCAGGAAACACGAAGTCATGTGAACCTTTTTTTTGTTTTTTAATTCCTGCAGCTTCCTGTTTTGCCAATTTTCTTTTGTATTTTACACTCATAGGATGTCTTGTTTTGTACTATCACACTGCACGTGGTCCTGTGGCTTTGTGCGGTATAAGGGTCATTCCAGAATTGATTATTCTGTTTGTTTGGCCTGAGACAAAAAGTAGTAGTAGTAAATGTCCTTTCTAAATCACGTTGCGCTTGAGCACACCTTTAAATGAGCGTTTTTTCATTTTGATTTTGTTAAAGTGCGTTGATTTTGAATATTACAGGTTGGTCAGCGGACGTGGTGGAGCTGTGTAAGAAATATCGCCACGAGGGAGTGGTGGCCATCGACCTGGCGGGTGACGAGTCACTCAACTGCGAGGCCTACCCGGGACACAGGAGAGCCTACGAGGTGGGTCATTCTACATTATGTAGCAGAGTGGATGTTAAGTGCCCTGAAATTTTTGATTCGATCCTGATTTTGACTGAAGACATTTTGTGACCTTTTACAAAGACACTTGGAAACTGAGTGTTGATTGAATGAATATTTATTGATCCCCAGGGGTGGGGAAATTCAGGCCCCAGCAGTATCCATACCACAGAGTGGGTATACAAAAGACACAGATGGCATGAGCGCAACTCAATAGCCACACAATGGCGCCACAAAGAAAGTTAGAAAGTGGTCAAGATAAAAGCCAAGGAAAAAAGGTGCAGATGGTCACCACCGGGCTAGCATGGCAAAAGTCGTTGGTTCCAACGAGCACGAGGGAGCGGACTCCCCACAGGGGTTGCGGCTGCAAGGCCAAGGCGAGGGACCCGGTCATCACTGGCCGGATAAGCAGGAAGCCATTGCAGAGTTACGCCGGTCTCGGGAAAAAAAAAAGAAAAAATCCGATCCGAAGAGATACCGAGGTGCGGTAGAAAACCACCAGCATCGCCGAATGGACAAAAAAACAGAAAGAAAAAAGGAGAAAAGAAGAAAATAAAGAGGAAAAGAGAGAACGCTGCTGGGAGGCAGCCACTCACGGCGCCATACCAAGAAAAAAAATAATAATTTTTGCTAATATGTTGGATTCCGTTAACAGGAAGCAGTGCGCTGCGGGATCCATCGGACAGTTCACGCGGGCGAGGTGGGCGCGGCCTGTGTGGTCAAGGAGGTACGCCATTGGATGGTTTCAACTGTGGCACATTCCCGACAGAGGCGGAAGAAAGTTTTCATACTTTCAGCTGAGGACACAGAGCTTAATAGTCATGATAAATTTGAGCAATCTTCTCCATGGCAGACCTTTCATTTTACATGAGACAAAAAAAATAGTTTCATTAACAGGACCAAAAAATTTGACAAAAGAGCTGTAGCACCAACCTTGTTGGTGTTACACTGTTGCGGATAGATACAGTGGTGCCTTGAGATATAAATTTGATTTACAACCATACTCACATCTCAAATTACCTTCCTCCATTGAATGAACCAATAATCCATTCCTCTTTCCCGTTTGATGTTGTTTACGCCCTCATTTCACCTTCCAGGCTGTGGAGGTTCTGAAGGCTGAGCGCGTGGGGCATGGTTACAGGACCTTGGAGGATCGAGTGCTTTACCAGCAATTATTGGCTCAAAACATGCATTTTGAGGTGAGTCCAAAATGCTGACTGAGGGAAAAGGTAGTTAGAAGGGAGGATGAGGGGAACAAGACCAACAGAACCGGCAAACTAACTTCCTAACAAAACAACGGGACTGACCGACCGACAGGGTTGGCTAACAGAAACAAAACTGACCGACAAAGACGTGAGACAAGAACACATGAAGACATCAACCACCCGACCGGAAGTGACACGCAGACACGACGGGATTTAAATACAAGACAGGTAACGAGAGGCGGGTGACTGTAATTAGTACATTGATTGCGAGTGGACACAGGAAGGGAGGGGCGAGTACACAGACGCGGACAGTAACCATGACAACCAACACATAATAAAACAACCAATATTTTAACATAGTTCCAACTTAAACGACTGGTTTTTCTTTATTATTCTTTTTTTTTACTTTGTGTATGAGAGCATCTCATTCATGTTTGAGCACATTTTTCTGGTGTATGAGAATTTCAAAATATGACAACAAAATAAGTATTATTTGGAATCCACCTTCCAGCATAACCAGGCTGTAATGGTTGCCAAATATAGGAGCATTTCACAATTGTATGAGGATAAAAAAAAGATCACACGGTGTATGAGAGGCTTTCAACTCTATGTGTGAGAGTTAATGGCAAATTGTGTCCCCAATCTATCCAGGTGTGTCCCATCTCCAGCAAGCTGACGGGCTCCTGCAATGCCGACTTCACCAAACATCCCGTTGTCACGTAAGCTCGCCTTCCATTTGCCAGAATAGTGCTAGCGTGTGCTTGCGTGTGTGTTAATGCATGTGCACTTGCTCATTTTGCAGGTTTAGGAAGGACAAAGCCAACTACTCCCTCAATACAGACGACCCGCTGATCTTTGGCTCCACCCTCCAGTTGGACTACTCGGTTGCACAAGAGCACATGGGCTTCAATCACGACGAATTTAAGAGACTGGTGAGGGCCTTTTGCACTACTCACCAAAATGTACTAAAAGTTCAAACAAACTATACTTGAATAAATATTTTAAATTAAACCGTTAAAGTTTTTAAGTTGATGCAAATGTACTTCAAACATATGTATAACCGAACTACTAAAAGAAACAATGAAACAACTACAAATGATGCAAAGTTTGGGCTTTCATTCTGTAGTTTTCTTCTGTACCGCTAGAGGGAGCCTGTGCACCACCTTTTGCAAATTGCTTCTAACTTCCCGTCTCTGAATCTGACACAATCTGATCTTCCTGTTTGAAGCCTCGTCCTCTTGCCTTGGTCATTTGAACCGATTTGACCTGAACTAAGGAATGTTATTGTTCCTTTCACAGATCAATTATTCCTCAGCTTTCATGGACACATTCTCTTGGAGTCTTGACTCTTGTTTGATGTTTAGTTGCCTTCACTGTCACGTTTCAACATCAACGAAGAGAAATAGAACTTCTAGGGTTTCTTTGGCCCTTTTGAGTGTTCTTCCTGAACCTACACACTAATGTGTTATACTTTCTACCCGTTTTGTTCTGTAGAACATCTGTTCCGCCTCGTCTTGCTTCTTACCTGAAGAAGAGAAGCGCGAGTTACTGGGCAAACTCTACAAGGCCTACGGGATGATCCGGAGCACAGCCTTCTGAAGCCTGACCTACCAGCTGCCAGGTGCTCCCGAACCTTAACCTCTACAGCCGACACACGAGAATGTCTTAATCCTCTTCACATTTCTGCAACCATCTCAAGTGTGTACGATGTTCTCACCTCAGTTTACAGGATTTGCTACCGCTGCTTGGAAACAAGTGCAGATGTGTGTTTTTTTTACAACAGTGTTGTTATGCAGTATTTCAAAACTATGCATGCACACGTTTGTGCGTTTACATCACGTGACATGTCAGGGATGCATGTGATACCTCAGCTCTCGACGTACACAAACACATTGCTCATGTATTCACATAAATGCCACGTTGTTCCCATGACAACTGCAATGTGGAAAGCGATGCGGTGCGGAAGATACCATTCACTGTGGAAGGGGAGTTGGAAGGATCCAGACCAAATAGCCTCAACAGGATTTTTTTTTTTAAAGAGTATTAACCCAAAAGGCTCACTCGGTGCTGTACTACCACTTTTCACAATAAAACTTGTTTTCTTGTGCTGTGTATATTATTCATAAACATTTCTGATAATTGACCTCCACGTCGACAATGCAACAAACTTCTGATCATAGTTGTGTGCAACTAACTTCATGTTTTATACAGTTTGTCTTCAGGTGGGAGCGGGGGCTGAAGCAGACAATAAAAGCGCTCACAGCTCTGAAGATAAAGTTCTGTTTTCTCTTCACAAATATTTATTATCTTAATTAAGAATGAGACATTTTAATCATGTGTATGAGAGAATTTCAATTGTCATCCATTTGGTTTTCACAATTACCCCTCAACTGATGTGTGCCGTACAGATTTAATTCGAGTCAGCAAATATCAGCCGAACATTTCTCTTGCTTGGAAATCCGATCATGATCACGCCTTTAATTTTGCCGTAGCAAATTTGGCAGAACCTAACGACTCATTAAATCCATGATACTCTTGTCTTTATACATTCGTAATAATGAGGAATTAACTGTAAAGACGTTTTGGGTTAATAAAGAGACTATTTGTAATGCATTAAGATGCATTCATATTAATATTTAAGCTTTAGGAGAAAAATCCCTATACAAACTGTTTCATCCAATTGTCAAATTAGCATCTTTAGCATTGCTGCAAATCTAAACTTTGGGGGGCATTAATTGTCAAAAAAATATAGTATATTAATAAATAACGTTTTTTCTTTCTTTCTTGGAAACAATTATTACATTTAAAATGTCAGTAATCCAAATATTCATATCAGATAATTTTTTCAAAAGGAATTTTATCTTTAGCCAGCCTTCTGGAGCAGCTATTAGTTTATTCATTTATGTCTGTTTCAATATGAAATGATTAAACAATACAATAACATTGATCGCAATAATAATCCTTTGAACATACACCCTCCTTGTATTTGGTCTTTTACCTAAACCTAACAGTAGATCAAATTGAAACAAAACAAAAATGAAAAGCTCCCACAGCTTTGCAGACAAACTGGAATACAGGGGGGGCCTTGCAGGGTCCTCAAGTAAACATGAGCTTTGTGTTGCCACTTAATATACACAAAGTTCCTTAATATTTACTGCGGAGGTAACGAATCCCACTCAGCCTCTTTTATCTCCTCCGATCACCGCAAACCCGCTAATTGAGTCCCATGGAAGCATTAAAGCAGCAAGAGAACACTGGATTCATAAGATTTTTTTTATTACACAAAGAAAATCGCTATCACAAAGTTATCACTGAACAGTTAGCAATAAATACATGATGGTTCAATGGAGACTAAGTTGGATATTGGGGAAAAAAGGAGCAAGATTTGATAAGGGAAGAGGTCAAGAGGGTTACAAACACACAGGGTTATGAGTTCCCTCTGTCATTGGGCTGGAAATAGTTTTGGACCGCTCAAATGATTCACATAAATCCAATGTCTCTCCACCTCCTCGTCCCACAGGGAATATGAAGGGACTAAACAGAGTCTGGCGCAGAAGACAAGCGTCTCAAACGACAGTCAGGCTTACTGGCGGTCGCCGTCTTAACATCTGATTCAATTGGCGCTGAGCAAGCTCCAAACGAGCCGTCAACGTGCCATGGTGTCTCCATCTCCGTCCGCTCTGTGCTGCCGCCTCCTGCTTAGGATGGGCCTCCACCTCCCTGGGCGTCTTGACTGGTAGAGCCCTCGCCCTCGGGGGCTGGAGATGCCTCGGGCTTGCCTGACGGAGAGAATTCAGTTGAGCCGTCCATTCGTTTTTATTATTAGCCCTGTTCAAAACAATCGTAATTGGTCGCTGACATATTGTTATTTTCTCACGGAACAGTGTCAGAGTCACTCAGAATGATGTCATAGCAGAAGAATGAACAAATATTTGCACAAGTCTGTATCCTGTATCTCACAAATAGAGGGTGCGTCACATTGTGACACAACACCCCACCTTACAAGACGTACCCCACCGTGATACGGCTTGGATGGATTCGTCAATGTTGACGCTACTTGTGGCCAAGTATGGAGTGAAAAGGCCTTTACTTTTTCCCTTCATATATATCTAATTGATTTTTCTTGTGTTACAGAATCAAACAGAGATCCAAAATGACCCCAAAACTTCCAATTTAAAAAAAACGCTGCTTGTTTTGGTTGCCATTTAGTTGTTTCGGTTGTCTTCTTCTGTCTGAGGCGAATTGATGTAAAGCGCCCCCAAGTGGCCAAGAGGTGAATTGATTCAATTTATACATACAAATCCGTTACCAATGTAAAGTATTACTTGATTTTTTTCGGGGTTCCAAATAAGTGCTGATTTTGAAGGTCTGAGTTCAATGCGGGCGATATACAGTCGATTTAGAATTTTATTTGAAGTGTGACATTGTGAACTGAAGAGCAAGGTTCATTCCCGAACCATAATTTTTACCATCTTGTAACCCCCTCGAGCAATTACGTATACATTTGTGCTTTCATCATTATGGAGGGAAACCATAAGTACAATGTAGCCTGTGATGAAAACAAGTTGGAGACCCCTGCCGGTGTCGAGTCTGGCGTTAAGTGCTGCAGGAAAACGATTTGCTGTGTGGGTTTATGAGGAAACAATAATGAGAAGCTGTGAAAGGAAACACAACTTCCTCTGGCGACAAGATGACATTTGGAAACCAAATGGGAGACGTCCTGCCGCACTAGCTGAAGAGTGGAAGGATTTATAGCGGTCAGATTTTCAAAACAGCCATGGTGGATTTGCATATTCAGATAATTGCTGAAGAAAGAGCCATTAACTATAACTGACCTGCATCCTTTAAATCCATCTCGGCCAAGTCTTTGGCGACGTCACTGGCGCTGGCCTCCACTTTGCCCTCACCCACGATGTCGGGCACGGCGTTCCTGCGGCCGGTACGATCACAGTTGATGAAGTCCGAGTACGACGTCTCCACGTCCATCATCTGTCCATGACCAGCGCTCTCATTACACCTGCAGTCAGCGGGTAGAAAATATTTCTACTTGATTATGGTTGGCATGACCTCTTCAGCAGGACAATACTTTTCCATTAAGGGCATCTCGGTGATGAATAGATCTTTTCATCATGTTTCCCAAAAAACTGGCAGAAATGTGCACTGACAACAGGGGTCTAATTAAATCCCCAAAGACGAAAAGCAGCTCTACATCTGCAAGGCCTCCTGCGTGCAACCTCTCCGGATGAGTCCATTTGTCCAGCCCTGATAAATTCGACAAGTCCCAGCCAAAGAGCTTGAAACTATTCAAAGGACCAAGCTGGCTCAAACTCTCTCTTAGCAATCCGTGCCGTTTTCGCTTTCCTCTTCTCACTCGCTATTAAAGTAGGTCAAGCTCCTGTCAAGCGCTGCCACACAACAAAGATGAGAACAAACCAGAAAAGATGACAGAAAACTGGTTCTAATCTCCGTCATTTCTCTCTCAGTCGCTTTGCATGATTAGCTCGCGTTTGGAGATGTGACAACAACCCGGAGATATAGTAAGCGGCGGCGCAGCTCGAGACGCTCGCCCCATGGCGTCGCTGTGACCCCTGACCGCTTCAGCTGGTCACTGCAATAAAACACGTACCAAGCTGTGACTCAATTGCTGAGTGGCGAGGAATGGCCGACCGTGAGGAATACAAAATGAGCTGGTAGACGCGGTTACAACACACTGACCCGGGGTCAGTCTTTTCCCAGACGCGTCTGCTCACATTCCCTTTGTAACACGAAGCCATCTGCGCACTTGTTTTCTTTCTACGCTGTACTGTGCCATAAAAGGACACTGCTCAGGCAGCAGAGGTCACACACACACGAAGGCCGCATTGTTTGGGGGATGTCATGTTTTCCAGCGGAAGCACTAGGTCTCTGATTTTGGAGTGATCATCTATTAAATCAGTCATACGCAAACACTGTCACCAAGACATCATCAGGTGTGCCGCAAAAAATGACCCACTTTCTCTCCATTGGTCCAAAAATGATGTCCTAAAATAATGTATCTTTGTGACGAGGCTTTTTGGAGCACACAGTTAAGTAACTTAAGCTTGGCCATTGTGCCGTCTTGAGCTCTCTCTTGCTTGATCTTCCTTATCCCTCGCCACTACCGGCACACTTACTAGTTGAATCAATTGAAGACCATGGCGTAACTCATTCTTACATTAGCCACAAATTCGACCTCTTACGTGGGAATAGCTAAAATTAGCATGAGAACAAGCAACTATTTTGGATAGATTAGACCTTCATCTGGAAGAAAATGCCCCATAGATGTATACTTGATCTTTTTGACATTCACTAAAAATAGTTCAATATTAAAGTTAAAACAACGGCAAAAGTTCTCCCAGAACTTTTCATACCTTACTGTATGCTAACGTACGGTAATGGGAAGAATTATGAGATTCTTTCCATCAAACAGCAGAAGGTACACTTGTGAGTACTTTTGATTTTCCCAGGACCTCGCCCCGGCACATCTTTCACTCTCCTCTGTAAGGATATCAGCGTTTTCTGGACATTTTTTTGGTTTGTTTTGCAGATCCTTTGAGATATCCTTGGCCACCCTATGGCACCCCCAAGGAAAAAAAATCTTAGCTCCGCCAATGATCGGCATGGCATGTTTTAATTGTACCGTCCACCATCTAGCAGAGGAGCAATTCTGCCCGTCACATCGCTAGAATGTAAAGATGAACAAAGACGCATTTGTAACAAATCGTACCAATTAAGTGAACTTCATTGAGTATGCAGGTGTCCAACGTAGGCTTACTTTGCTGGTGAAACGTAGCATCTTTAGCCTTTAACAAGTGCATCAATGGGATATCAGACATACAATTTAGAGTGTGTGGTTGTCAGTTTGATCTTCAGTGGACAAAATTAGCAACAAGAGTTGCTTTTATTGAAAAAGAGTTCACGTTCTATCCCCACGGACCGCATTGGAGCACCGCCGAGGCATTTCTACCCCACAGGTTGTACTTTTGACACACCCGTACTATATTATTAATGAGCCCTCACGGTATCCATCTTCATTTACGGGGGCCTTTCTCACTCGCCTTTCTCGCGGCATCTCTTTTTCAACTTCTCGGGGCGACACATGATCATATTGACAGCCCAGCAGCACAGCAGCTGCTATTGCTAGTGTTAGCGTCACAGATGGCAAAGACAAGCTTGTTCACAGCGGGAGTAGCTTACTGAGAAAATTCCACATGGAGATTCAGACACACTAGTTTCATTTCCGCTCAGCAGACACTGAGTTCACTTCCCGTCTGTAAGTGAAGTAGGATTGTCACATCATGCTCACATGACTAAGTTGTTTGTTCTGCCTCAACTTTGTTTTATTTACAGCAGCGGGTTTTGACAAATCCAACACAAACAAGCAGTGTTTTGCTGTTTCTCTTTTCAATTGGACTGGCCCGGTTGGTATGTGGCTTAAGGGAGTTGCCTACTAATTGCCTCTGTGTGGACAATTAGTCACCTTGACTACTCATGCGGATCAAATACTACCGTGAGATCATTAGCAGGTTTCCATGAAACGAAGATGTCTAAATCAGCTAGTTTAATGATGCTAACACAAAATGGATGAAACACCATAGATAGAGAAGAGCTAATGAATAGCACATATACCTGACATGTAGATAATATAAAAATCTTGAGACCAATTATAATATATATTTTATGTATATTTTCCGCCCTAAAGGATTTATAATTAAGCAGGAGAATAATGCTAATAAGCAAAAACATGATGATATGAACAGCCCATGGCATGCACACCAGAAGGAGCAGCACAATGACCATTTAATTGAAGCATAAAATGTGACAAAAATGTTTTCTAATTCTATTTAAATTCTATCTCATTTCTAAAAAAATATTCTAATTTGACTGCTTTACTGTGAGCCATTACTGTATATATATCTTTTAATTCAATATTAGAACAATGCAATTTTTCCTCATTAAAATACAGATTAGATGTTTTTGGTTTGTTTCTTCTGGTTGTCTATTGAGACAATCGTGACGGTTCTTCATGATTTTCGTTTCAATGCGGGCCCCGGACGGGATGAAGGGTTAGGGTTATGATTTGTGGTAAAGGTTTTTGAGTGCTATGTATGTATATTGTCAAGATACCACTGTATCCAAAATGTCTACAAAAATCCAAAGAGAAAACATTACAGACACAAAAGTAGTGTATGAACTAGCTTGTCACTTTGACACGAGCCATTGGAGCGCAAGGCTTACTACGATCCCACTGGAGCCTTTTTTGCCTCTTCATGTCTAATAAAGTTCTGATTACTCAAAGGAACACACACAAAATGACTTCATTACTTCAGCCCATAATAGTCATGTCTTTCTGGCAACTCCTCCGTTGCGATGACGAAAAGCAGGATGACCGCAAAACCCTTTGCAGCCGGGATTTCGCCTGCTTGTTTATCACAACCGTACAATGCGTAAGACTCTAAACAAGCTACTGTGATCAGCAGTCTACATTAGCCTGTAAAGGCCCTTTAATTCTGAAAGCAACGGTGAGTCATTGTATCAATGCTCAGGGGCCGCTCGTGGGCTCAATTTATAGAAAGCCTGCCTAACTGCAAGGAAGAATCACAAGGGGACAATGACATCAGAAGCAGTTCAATATCCTGCAGAACGCCACCGCAATTTGTCGCAGACGAAATTACAAACAATTTAGCGTTAGCAATGTGAAAATGATTAGGGCGCCAAAAGGGCAGTACTAATTAATGTTTTTAACATCTTTCGATGACAATTCCATTAATCTCTTCCAGCTTCCCCTGTCAAAAACATGTCATAATTTTGTACTTTAAAACATACTGTAAAGACAAAGAATTTAAAAGATTTGAACCGTTTTTGTTAGACCGCATCGTTTATAAGGTACTTCTTCTCGTGTGCCCACTTTTGCCACAAAGGGGCAGAGGCTACACAGTACTGTTCATTAAAGACATTATGAATCCCAGTTCTAGCCAGTCCTTGCCTCTATGCTGCCGAGAAAGCGACTGGGATTCATAACATCTGAATTAAGTCAGCTCATCAGTACGACACTAATATTAGTCGGTTTACACAAAGGACAAAGACGTTATATTGTCTGCCAAAGATCTAGTGATTAGATTTGGCAGTGTTAAGTACTAAGTTACAAGTTGAAAAGACAAGAACCCAGTTCTCGATCACATTCACATTTTAAATGTGTTCCTACAATGTTCTCATTCATTAGGATTATTTCATTTTTAGGGCATTAAAATCGATCGCAACTAGATTGCCCTGGTTTTCATAGAAAATGTTTTGCCTATCAAATGATAGCCTCTAACTAGGAGTATAAACAGGTGAGTATCCAAATCAAACCCAATCTAGTGCTAACCAAACGAGCCTTTTTGCATGAGCCCAATGAGAGGCGAAAGGTTTTTTTATGAGAACCAGAACAGGCCAATTTTCTTTTCAAGATACAATTTAAAGATTACCTTTGTGCAGCTTCAAGCCATACACCGCCAGTGGACTGTGTCTCCAGTCTCCTTTGTGTTCACAACTAGTTAAACATTACGTTAAGATTAAAAAAATAAAAACACTTCCTGCTGGAGAAGGTGATGTACTTTAGTCGCAACAACAATAAATTGACAAGCCCGTACTACTGAATGCGTGGCAGTCTTTTTCTCCTCTCAAGCCACACTTCGTAAATGCGGTCAGGGCACTGGCTATTCACACGATGACAGCAGCTGCTCCACCGATAAACTCAGTTCAAACACAAGGGAGCTGTATTTCCTTGTCGGAATGGTTGCTGCTTGCTGGTCTTCCTCTGATAAATAATTTAAAGTCTTTCCCATTCAGTGGTGCTGCATATATTTGCACTCGATCCTTCTCGGTCGTAGCTCGCTGTGATAGCCTGACATCCCTTGCTGAGGTGAAAATGAACTAAAAGATCACCTGGTAAGGTTGCGACTGTAGCTGTTTTCACAAGACAGACTTGTGACAAAATATGGAATTCAAGAAGGCTCTTATAATCAATCTCGCTCGAATTTAGTCTGCATCTTGTCTTTTAGATGCGTAGAAATACAATACAACTGATAACTTTTTTCTTTTTCAACCTCCTTGAGGTAGAAAAGTGAGACACTTATTTCCAACCAGGCTCTAATGCAGTCCTAAATGAGGAAGGCGTGATATACAGCTCAGGAAAGGATGGTAAAAAGCCAGACTCAAACCATTAGCATCAGCTCCTTCAGTTAATTGAAGCGTTAAAGTAAAGGGGGCTGCTGCTTCGACGGCTACAGGAAAGTCCAAAATTGATCCGGCTCGCACACGTGATCATCTTTAGTTCACAAGACACGGTATGATGTTCCCGAAAAACAAGACTTGGCTACTGCCAGGAATACTCTTGCTAGAGGTTTTGCTGGGTATGGTTGAAATGAGGGAATATGTATAAAATATTTTCCATTCCTTTGTAAAATGTTCATTAAATGCTAGTAGTCAAAGCATTTCGGTCTAGGTCATTGTTTTTGTTTTTTTAAAATTGTAATATTAATTAAGTCCTACCTGAAAAGAAAGTACCACAATAATACCCTCATGAGAAATCAATTGGGCATGGGCCTAAGAGTTCATCAAAAACAAGGCAACGGTTTTCTTCCCAAAAAATATATTTATATAATTATAAGCCACTGTAACATTATAAACGGTTTAAAAGATTAACAACGCGCTTTCCGTTCTATATCATCAAAAATTGTTAGCACATCAAAAAGAAAAAAAAAAATGGGAGTCATACGTATGTTCGGTGAATGGGAAGGTTCATTTTAGTCGTGCTCGTACTGGCTTTGTTGATCCGGTGGACCAATGTTTTTTTTTTTTTGCACGTGACTCAAGACATTTCAGCGTAGCCGGGCTCTCTGTGACTGTGCCGTTCAACAGCCAGCCACTCGAGATCACCAGTGCCACTCCCGAGCCCAGATGACCGGGAGGGGTTCCATCCTGCAGAAAAACAGAGCCACAAAAATCCCAGGGGTTGGAAACATGAGTCTCTGTGGTGAGAATCCCAAAAGGAAGATTTAAGGTCACGTTGAGCTTGTCATATAATTACGACAAAATGAAGGAGGAAAAGATGATGCCTATAGATGGAGGGCGTGTTTTAGGGAGCCAACACTAGCAACGTGTGCTTTTATGGTCAAAATGTTCCTATGTTTACTCCATCCCTGTGAGGCCTCTCCAGCTTCTGGAAATTCTTTGGTTTGTATGTGTCTGCACAAACAGGTCCTCAATGAGGCCTCACGGTTGTGGTGCGGCTCGACTGGAGCCAAAGTGACCAACTGTTTGTTTGTTTTTAATTTGTGCCATTCTTGCGCCAGCTCTGCTCCGATTACATCAGCATCGAACGCTTGTTGCTCAGTGAACAGAGACACGATGAGTCGCAGACGTTATTAAAGCCGTGACGACATAGACATGTGACAACTCTGCGTTTGCTCTCTGAATGTGCAAAGCCAAATATTATTTTATAATTGCCATGCTGCTATAGTACATAATGTTCACTATTCCTCACAGTGTTGCTCTGACAACAAAGGAGCAATTGCTGGATCTCTTCCCAAATTAAGAATTTTTATTCTATGTCAAACGCCCACAATATAGACTTTGACATATGAGGTGTATCAGAAACGTTCCAAGACTGCTGTCACCAAAAATATATTTCTTGCCCCAAACCACTGGAACATTCTGCAACAAATAAAACTTTGTCACAAATCAATATCATGGTTTAAAAAGTAGTAATCGTTGCTGCACCAATTATCCAGTTTTGAACCATTTAGTCACTATGTCACACTTTGTGATGGTTCTAAAGATTAAAGAAAGTGGATTAGTAAAAAAAAGGGGGGGGGTTGGGTTGTTTCTATTTAAAATATCTTTTCTGACACATCTGCTATGTGTACAGTGAAAGAGAAGAGCATGATATAGTGGCACATGAACTGAGACTAGTATGTTTGAAAAAATGCAATTGGGAGTATTTTAATCGGTGATTAATGTGTAGATTACTTCATCAGTTAATTGCTTGTTTTATAAAAGAGTGAAAATGCACCCAAAAAGCAAACCTGCTGGTTGATTGTGAATATTGTCATTCATCATTACATGCAATCAAGCAATGTGTGACAAATTGTAAGTAATAAGGAGGTGCGGCTAATTTTGCGATGCCGTGACAGAAAGAAAATTATAGGTTGTACACGCAGTCGGTGCCTTCGACTCTAAAAGCCATATTTATTATAAATATTGAAGGTTAAGGTGAATCCGCGTACGCTCTGACGCCGAAAAAAAAATCTAGCGCACCAGTATTAACATTTACACGTCATTTGGAAATACTGTTTAGTCACAATGTCATAATAATATTGATCTTTTCATGACTTATTTGAACCATCAATTCTTCAGGGTGAAATGTCTCAAAGACTTGCTTTGGCTATCAATTACACAATATTATTATTTTATGCTGTGTGTGGTGCACTTTGGGACAGCTATTGTTAAAGCGATATGTAAATAAAGTTGCATTGTACAAATGATTGTATAATCATTCCAATGCAATTCAACAAGTTCAACTAACTAGAAACTCTCCAATCAATGACACTCGCCATGTCAACTTGTGAGCACTTAAAATGATGTTCTACTTCTTTCTTCCTAAACCACGATGTGGGGGATTTTCTACTAGCTGGCCGCCCTTTTCACTTTAATTCGACTGCAAGGTTGCCCAGTTCTATTTCCATCCACACATTAAATAACGAGAGCTCAGCAGGAAGCAGGTGGCTTGTTTGCTTGTGTTGTTTATGCCCAATCCTTCTCCCAGCTTCTACATTCACACACACACGCGGTGCACACACACGTACACACGTGGCTGAGCAGGGTGCCTTGGCCTGATTAGGCAGGAGGATAATTTGATGAGTATGAGAAGAAGGAGGAACGAATAGGGAATAGAAGACTAAAAAAAAAAAAAAAAGGGGGAGCCTGTGGTAGGAAAATTACAGTTAGCTCGCGATTTAGCGTTTACCCTGCTAGCTGTGTTTCCCTTGGTCTGGTTGCAGTTTGCACAATCATCAGCATTTGACTGGAAATCTGGCTGCAGGATCTTTCCCGGGACTTACTAATGCAATAAGAAACAGAGGCAGAAAAGGCATCAAGCTAGAAACTCGATTAGTCTAACCTCTGCTGTTTGTTATGGCGCGTCAAGTCATTTTACAATCACACTTTGCTGCCTCATGACGTGGAAGATAGGAGCAGGTTGTGATTGGATTTGCCCTGTTAAAAGGGGAAAAACATATGGGGAGGGGGGTGCAGCCCTTTACTCATTGTAAAATCATAAAAACATCATTCATCATGGTAAAGAAAAGAAAACGGCTAACGCAGTACATCATGGGTGTCCAAAGGTCGGCCCGGGTGGCATTTCCACGCTGCAGCTGTTTTATTTTTGCCCGCAGCATGTTCTTAAAATATAAATCAAACACAGCTCATCATGAGAACATCACGACGAAGGATTTGCTCTACGCATAAAGGCATCCATAGTACTGCATCCTTTTGTTTGCTGCACATCAGTTCATAAAACAAGAGTCATATCTTAAAAAATAAAAAACCTGACCATGCTCCTACAAATTACGTCTACATATTCCGTTCCTGTGGCACACAACATTTACAGATTTTGGAATTCGCTCCACACAAAAAGCACACCTTATTAAAAGGTCCATGGGTTTTTGAGAAATTACATCCACATAGGTGATAAAGCAAACGTATTTAATCTCGCTTGAATTAGCAGACATTGTCAACATCAACAGTTGACTGTGTAATATTTCTTGCATCAATAAAGCTCGTCAGCGCTCCCCAAGGAGTTGCGAGAAAGGCCTTTTTGAGGGAAGCAATGGCACGGTTTAAAGCGGAGCAAGCCTGATAAATTCCCAAGGTGGATGAGTACAAAGCACAAAGAAGATCACAAGCCAATTACGCCGTGTCACACTGAACTCTTCCTCGTAGCCTTCAGCATTTTTCCATCTCCTCACTTTCAATGCTCAATGATTTTTGCACTTTACTCACATCACAATGGTTGCCGATCAATGCCTTCACAATAAATGTTGCGCAATGATTTTTTTTTCTTTTCGGCCCGTGTGGCCTCATCTAATTCTCGCAGGCTGAACTCGGGAGGCCAAAAAATGGACACGTCGACTTGATTCCCAGATCTGTCCCCATGGCTGAAATCCATTAGCATAATACGCTTTGATTAAAAAACCTTCTCAACAAATAAATGGAAAGCTGTGTTTATTCAACTTCCAGACTCTGTCTGTGAAATGTATGCTAATGTGTTTGGAAGAGAGAACAGCACACTGCATTAGCTTGACGGCCATATCGCTGAAAGAAAAAAACACACGCAAGTTTAATCGTACAATTCATCAAAAATCACAGAAACTACCGCGAAAATGACAAATCCACTCGGAAGTTGTTCGCTGAAGTGATGAATGGGAATTAGAGGAGCGATAAAGCCCCAATACTTCACAGTAGATTTCTCAGTGCCATCAGCACTTGTATAGCTGTATTTTATGACCATTCAGGGGCAGTCTAGAATAGCCTTGAATATTTGAGAGAAAAAAAAAAAAAAAAAAAAAAAAACAGACCCACAGAATCGATTTGTGAAAAAAAATATGAAATTGTGAGGACGGAAATGGCCCTTCTCATTTATCTCAGAGTCTCTCTCGCACTTACTGCAAGACGTGTGTTAGAAAAACAATCGGGATCAATTTGAGGTTGAGTGTTTTTGCCCAAGGACACGTGTGCAAGAGAAGCAGGCGAGCGAGTGGATCGACCTGCAAATACCGTTTGCCGACGACCTACTTTATCAGCTTAGCCACAGCCGCCTTGCGATTCAATTGCTTTAAGTCCCCAAAGGAATGTCACATCTTTAATTTGGGCTTCTGTAGGGGCAAACGGATCAAACATCCATCAATACGCAATGTTTTTTTTTTCATCCGAAGCAAAAAGTCCTGCATGACGCTTTTACAAACTAACCCTGCTCTAAACTGGGGTCAAGATTTCAAAACAGAGTTGGTGTGATGCCAAATGAGCCTGAGCTCTTCATCCAGTTATTTTATTACAATGGTCAACATTGCCAATTTTCTGATGGACTTTACAGTGCTATGAATGAATTCTCACAATTAGGTAACACAAACATAAATATGCAACACAATTTGTATAAATATCTGTCAGTGTTTACATTTTCAAATGATCACTTGCCTAGAAAGATCTCTATTTCCCATCACCGAGGTGCTATTTTTTGATCAGGCAATTCTCGCTGAAAAATAAAAGATAAGACAACCACAAAATGAAGCTAATCTCAAAATATTGACTTTTCAAAAGATATAACTTCATGCTTGTAAAATGAATGTTAGCAAAACAATTATCTTGATTCCTCCAAAATTACAACGGGTTTCTGCGACAATGGACTTTCACTGCTAGTTTCTTCCCATTAAAATGGAACGTGGTTCATCCTACGCATTTCTCCATCCGAGTGCGATCGAGGACAGCCTTGAGCAAATCTCGCATATGATGTCCTGAAGCATGCGTGAATGAAACGCATTCTTCATGAATAATAGAAACTGAACATATGAGTTCTGAGCCGAGTGTGTCAGTGACTTGTGTAATCGGACAGCTCGAGTACGCTCGGCCTCTCGCTCTCGCCTCTTCACGGGCGAGTCTGGCTGCTAAAAACAGAAGAGCTTACGTCCTCAGTGCGTGGGGCAAAGAATGCAGATGGAGGTCAGAGCCGTTCAACCGACGAATCAGCCCCCCCCCTTGCTCAAAATATGGCTCCATTAACACCATGATTACACAGAGGCAGTCGTTGAAAAATAGGCCTCAGCCCTCGGCTCGTACTACTGTCGTTAGGGAGACACGCTGATGCAATGCTAACGGTGAACATGCTGTAGCTACAACTGAGAAGTCAACAGTCATGGTGGCCATCATCACGATTGAAATTCAATTAATAGCATGGCCTCTTCTGATCATGTCAGGTGTTGATTGCTGCGACACAGCAGACCGAAGATCAGCATCTCTGGAGTAAGTCTCGTCTTCAGCACAACATAAAAGGAGTCCACTTCATCTGAGTCCTGACCATGAACTTTAACTCCTTACATCGTTACTCTACATTGTAAAATACATCCATGAAATATGATAATCTAAGTATTAAACCACGAGATTATTTATGCAAAAGTGAACTCAGTGACCTATCACGTGACACTTTAACCCTTAGACTGCATGAAACCACTTCTGCTCCATATATTGCCCTGACTTGAAATCAGGCAGTCACGGGCTTTTTAATATTCTAAGGTTATGCCAATAATATTATGTTCCAAGAAACAAAGGCAGCAGAAAACACTGCTACTATCTTGTGGTTTGGTTGCTAAAAAAGCAAAAACCAAAAATTCATGCCATTGTGAAACTCATTGTGAAATAGTTATCAGTATTGGGTAGCAACAGATATGCCTTCCATACTTCTACTTACTCAACACACCAATCTAACAAACACATTTTCCTCTGCTAGCCTTGTCTCATGTTCAGTAAAATAAGCCAGGGAGGCAGCTATACATGATTCTGTTGAAGGTCAACAGGCTACTAATGATTTTTGTGTGTATGACTGTGTGACAGCAGTTTTTTTTCCTAGTATAATTGACTTGAGTATTTTATATGATTCTCTTTACCCAAGGCTGTTATCAAGAACAGACCAGCTTGTCTCGTCTCATTTTCAAGAGAAGGGACATACACATTTCAAAAAAATGTAAATGGTAAAAATGTATTTTAAAAAAAATCAGATTTCCATTTTTTTAAGCAGCACATTTACTACGTGATGTCCTTGGTGTCACCTTTTCAGCTGCATTGCCATTAGTGCCGAATCTAAATTGCCATCGTGCAGGTAACTTGCCTTGAAGAAGAAAAAAAATCACACACGATCGATGTGCAACAGTTTCCCCAAGCCAAGACTTGGCAAAACGTCAAAAGTATTTTCCGAACAAAGACGTAACACGTCGCTTAGGTTAACTTGTGATCACATTTCTCCCTCATTCTGGAGGGATGTTTCTTCGCCATGCATGCAACGGTGGAGTGGGGGGGTCAGCTCGGCAGGCAAGAAGCCATGAAGTGTTTGTCGTACATGCCTGGTGATGTTGGCACTTGCCCAGCAACACTCGAGCAAAGCGGGGGTCCCTGGTGGGTGCTTCCCAAAAAGCGACTGGCCCCGGTTATAGTGGCCAAGCGTGCATTTTTTTTTTTTTTTTCAAATTCAGCAGGCATGATGCTGCGTGCAAAGGCGTCAAAGGGACCATCAACATGAAAAAAGATGCAGTGTTTTAGTGTGGAGGAGATCTGCGCGAACCAGTGACAACGCAGAGGCTAACAAGCAAGCTAGCAAGAATGCAAGTGCACAATAAGAGCAGGATTCAGCAATTCTAACGTCATTTAACATTGTGACATGAATAGGCGAAGGTGGAAAATGTGAGGACAAAGACGAAGGAAGAAGGGAAGGTGTACATTTTGGATGATCTACTCGCCGCCGCTTCGTGACTACATACCGCGGTTGACAAATTCACCTCTAAATGAGACATTTGAAAATCATTAGCAGACCCCCAGAAAAAAGAGATTAAATTACGCCCTGGACGCGACAACCAAACAAGAGCGTCACTAACCTTGATCCGCTCGCCTCCTCTTATCCACTTGTTACAATGGACATTTAACACCATGGATTCACGCTTAAGTTTCCTGCCACTCGGAAGCAAAAAAAATAGGGGAAATATATTTGTAAAAACAAACAAACAAACAATGAAACAAAACAAAATGGGACAAAGCTGCACGGTGGCGTTAAAGACGAGCAAACAGCGTTCGGCAGGCAAACAAGAGCTTGTGAAAAGCTGCTTGTCTTGTCTTGTCTTCTTCCAACAGCTGTTGTTCCAAAATGGAGTTAGTCGAGTCGAAAGCGACTAAGAGACAACCACAGTGGAGGCTCCCGCTTCCACTCCCACTCCTCCGTGGGCTGGAGTCTCCCCCCACTGACAGAATTTTTTTTTATGAGGAGTTGGGGGTGGCTTACAGGGTGTTTTATGGATAACCTCAGCTTTGTTTAGTGTCCATCAAAGCAGCGAGCAGACACCCACCTGATGAGGATTCTTCCTCGGGTATCTCCGAATAGGAATATTGGCTGGTAATCGAAGTGGTTTTCAAACTGGGGGTACTGGAACCCCAGTGTGCCCACGCGAGCAGGGGATTTTTTGCTCAGCCAGGAGTCGGACTGAAAAACAATAATCGATTTGATGACTACTTTAAGTGGTTTTCTCTCTTTTTTTTAATTTTATTAAACTGTTCAAATATTATTCAACGACATATGATATTAAAGTATGTATGGTATAGTGAGCACAAGGAAAGAAAAAAAATGTTTATCATGCAAATGTCACAGGGAAACAATCTGATCTGCACCGAAGATTGCCCTTTCCACCTTCTCCACTTTCTAAAGGCTTTCGTATCTCCCAAACAGGATTGTTTAATAAAGTCAAGTAAAGCTCAAGCTATGAAATGAGCAAATATATTGTTATTTGTTGTTTTTCTCTCAGAAATAAAACACCTGATGGACAAAAATACCTTGAATCTTTTGTGGTGACATTTGAAACCGAATAGAAAAAATGGGTCATTGGAAAAAAAGAACATCACGGGACCATCAAAGAGTGAAGCGTGTGGAGATAAAATGCAGTCAAATCCATACGAGGGAGGCCACAGAGGAGCATAAAAGAACCGAGGCCTGTGTTAATGTTTCTGTTGGAACTGGCCAAAAGAGACCTGCGGGCTCACACGCCCGCTCTATTTTCATCCAGACATTTACATTGCCTGCACTGACGAACATCCATTTTCTCATAGATCTTTTTTCAGGTTTTTCCTTTGCGATTGTCTTGAGAAAGGAACATTCCAGTATCTGTGGACAGACTGCAAAACCGTGCAGGTACATTAGTGATTGTGGTGTCTTGAGATAAGAGTGGCGTGACTCAGGAGTTTACCCGAGATACGAGCCATTGTTTGGCTGACTTTATTGTTATTTTGCATTGCTTTTCCCTAATTTCTCTGCTGAGGAATTGCTGACCATCACATCTCAGAGACCATGTTGTGCAATTGTGTTCTTATACTGCCCTCATGTGGCGAATAAACGCACACCGGGTGCAGCACCATCAAGCGGCTATCAAAATGAAGCAAAAGGTGTGACAAACTGATAAATATTTATTTGACATGTTTTGATAAATTACAAGTTATAGTACTATTTCTCCTGGCATTTCCATTCACATCATTTGGGAAAGGTGAATTGAGTGTTAGCGTGGTTGCAGAACAAATTGAAGTCATATGTCAAGGCATGGTATGATGTAAACATCAAGCTTTCATCAACTTCACACCAACATTTGCCCTTATAGTTTATGTTTGATTGCCTTGGAGTGATAAATTTGTTTTGGTAACTCGTTCTGTAGCAAACTTGTAATCAAGAAAAATACACAAGCTTCATGGTTTCAATTTGACTTTACTGTTAAATTCTGCTATGGAATCAATGACAGCAACAGACATGCACAAAATATAAAAGCAAAGCTATTGCTCAAGTAAACAATAAGAAAGCACTGTAAAAAGCAGATGCAGCATTATGGCACTGTTCCTTCATGATATTTGGCAAAGTCACAACTGGGGGCGGAATCCACAAAAAATGAACCGCGGCCGCTAATAGCACCTTTAAATGCTCTTCATTAGCACCAGCAGTTTGCTTCGTCTTAACGTACTATTCACAAAACATATTGTGCTAATGACATACGAGCACAATCACGACCGTAAAGTTTGACGCTCTCCGTTTGCGCCGGTTTTTAACCAGTTAGTGCCGTGCAATTCTTTAGTGAAGTTTGGCGCTGGATGTTCAATCACTATGTGATTGACTTGTGTGATCATTCTGCTAAAAAATCAATAAAAAGGCAGACAGGTTAAAATGGTGACTGTGCGGCCCGGTGGCAAATGGCCCGCCAACCGGTGGTTGGGGAGCCCTGAACTACACTAAATCCTCTTGAAGAAAATCCATCTGAATATGGCTTTGATTTATAGTACTGTATGCTATTAGTCGATTATAAGTTCAAGAATAGCCAAAGGAGATGATGGGACAACACTGGAATTAAGCCTTCACACTAATCTTTTTTTTTTTTTAAACAGCTTCAATGTGGGAGTATGAGCCTCGGGACAGACTGAGCACTGTTTATGCTATGACTTGGAAAATGTCCCATTATTACAACAACAAAAAAATACACAAAGCTGCAATCAGTTGCGGCAAATCATGAATGCATATTTTGCCACACTGGCGTCACGCGCCGCCTGCAGCTGGTGACGGGCCGACTGAGCCGAGTGCCAACTACACAACACTGACCATCCATTTCCAAATAGTGCCTGTGGTGTCCAAATTAGCTGGGATAGGCTCCAGCTCACTCACAACCCAAGCGAGGATACACAAACTGGATGGTTAGTAGACAAAAAAAGTCAGAAGCATCTTGCCCAACTAATCATCATTCTACCAATGTTTGTTAGTAACACGAATAAAGTTGCGAGCGCAGCCCCCTGAATGCGTCATCCTCAGGCCCCCCAGCTTCGTCACCTCGGAACAGCAAGGACTCCGGTGGCACGGCGCCCTCCAGTGGATCCGGCTGGCAGAACTCAACAATGAAGTCCTCCTCAGAATCCAGCAGCAGTCTGGACCACGCGCGCATGTCCAGATGTGCAGCCGTGCCGCCGTACTCCTCGGGCAGGACAGACCGTGGGATGTTCCGGTGCAGGGAGCGCAGGTCAGAGCTGTGGAGTAAGTACTGCAAGGAATAGAGAAAACACCACTCAGTGGCTAAATGTCGCTGACAACAAGCGATATATTATTTTTTTCTAAACAAAAATCATTTTTAGACCAATTAGGTGACGATTAATCGTTTCCTGGTGTACACCTGATAATCGGAGTTTGGGAATCACTGTGGTAATAACGCAACATGCTTTGTAGAAACGACTACTTTGGGACCAACAATGTTTGGTGTGAGAGTTTCAAAGAGACTAGTTACCCTCTCTGCCATCTTCTCCTTCAGGAATGGTTTAATTACGGCAAAGATGCCTTTGAAAATGCGAGGCTCGTTAATGATGTTCACAGCCTTGATTCGGATTGGAAAGCCGTCCTGAAAACGACAAAACTGTTTTCAGAGCAAGCTCAGACAATGTGGTTGTGTTTAATATGCAGCTCTTTTCTTTTTTGCTCCAATTTTTCAATCAACATGTATTTAAAACTCCTTTTTACCTGAAGAATGCTCACCACCTTTTTGGCAAGGAAAGGACCCGGATTGGAAGCCTGCGACATACCGACTCCGGTGTAATCGGCCAAGATTACGATACCGTTGACTTGTGTTTCCTCCGGTTGGATTAGCTTCTCCAGTGTCAGATACATGGCCCTCACATTGTCAACAAACGGGTAATCGTCTGATTTCCATTTTCCTGTATGGCAAGACGCAATACAAAGTTACAGTTAGTCTATGATAATATGAAATTAAGCATAATCTTGGTTAAAACGACCACAATTTTTATGACAATTGCTTCTGATTAGGTTATCAAAGTGCTTAAAGTGTGCCTTCTTAACGCAGGATACCAACCTGGTCGGAGACAGAGGATGTATCTCCCATTCGGGTCCGGTCGAGGCAGGACCGTGAGAAAGCCCAAATCCAGCACGTGCTTCACCGTAGACGGTTTCAGGTCCTGAAAAACTTCGGGCCAAGCCATCCTCCCTGCGTGGTAATTGAGCAAGAGCTGCAGGGCTCGGTCGTAGTCAAACTTCCTGGCCCGTAGGAAGCGCAGGAGAAAGGAGTCATCCAGCCTCGTCCTGAGATTGGGCTGCTCCTACACATTCCAGGCAGAAAACCACACGACAAATGCAACTCTTGGACAAAAATAAAATAAATTAGCTTGCAAAAACATACACACACATGAATTATGAACCACCACAATTAAGCCTGCAGTGCATTGAGAAAATGCATAGGTAATTAACACATATGGACAATTTGCAATTCGAAATAAAGCTAAAATGGCTGAACACAAGCAGAAAATACCTTTAGTATCATATCTCGTAGAGCTTGCACATCCCGTAGGCGCCATTCTGGTTTCTCTTGAAGCTCTTCCCGTGCCTTAGCCACCAGCTCGGGGCTCAGGGTGCAGGTGTAAATTGGTGGTGGGGGTCTTGGGAACCAGCTGTGTTCTGACGGGCTGACTGGACCGGACTTGAGAGCGGCAGACTCAGCCATGGACTGACTAGAATGAAGCTATTTAAGTGGAAAGCACCACACGTTCACTCAGCAATTTTTGAACACTTGCTGCTCAAAAAACAAAAAAGACCACATAAGATCTTACTCACGTTTGTTGAGAGTCGAACGGGTCAGTGCAGGTTGAAAGCATCACTCGTCCCCGACTGCCTGGCTAATTTGATTTAGCATGACCCTGGAAATATGGACGATGCGACAAAGCTCATATCAGACAAAAGGGAGCAACTTAAAGAGGCATTTATATAATAATTAGTATTCAATCGATGTAAACACTCACCTTCAACATACGTCATGACGATTGCAATAGTGGCAAAAATCACGAACAAGCTTTTAGATGCACTTTTAATTATTTCCGGATATGAAAATGACGGTTTCTCATTGGCTAGTTGGGCGTCACATGACACACGACAGGGGCTATTTGTTTTGACTACGTTTGACCAATGCATTTGACGCAGACGTTTTCTTTCTAGCCCCGTTTTGGAAAATAAAAATAAAAACATATTGCCCCCCCCCACCCCACCCCCACCCCCACCCAAAAAAAACTTATTTATTCCAATGTCAGTTTTGCACCAAGCAATTTGGACGGTTTAGGTTAAAAAAAAACAAAAAAACCCAAATGTAATTTCGTCTGGCCGAGGTAATTTTTCAGCGAGAAGGTTCATACTCTAGATGGCGGAATTTGCATTGCTGAGGGCTCGCGTAAGTAAAACCCCTAAATCAGAGCTATGATGAAAATAAACCTCCTTATTTTTTCCAACCAGTTATCATTTACAGACACAAAAGATAACATGAAATGCTTAAAAGCGCAATTTTTGATTGTACATATCCATATTGCTGTAAATGGAAGAACTTAACTCAAACATTTGAGCTATAGTTGTTCTCATTATATTTGTCCAAACAAATGCACCTTCAGTAATGAACATAACCAGAAGCCACAAACATGCATTTTCAAATGTGTTAACTAACTTTCATCATAGTTGCTTTTGAATACTGCAATTGTCCATATGTGAATGAATGGATATGCAAGATATAAGTTAATGAACAATTAAATCACTGAAATCTTTGTGGTGGGTACCCTCCATCGCTTCTCCTTTGCAATGATTTTATGGCTGTTTATCAGTCCAAAGAAACATGTTATCGGTGACCACATAGCATTGCCACGTTGCACCATCATAAAAAAAATCTGACTCAGTCTCTTTCATTTCTCCATACTCTTTGTTGAGCATGTACTGTGAATGACATACAGCTCGAAACAAATGCAATGTAAAAATAGACCTTGATTTATTAGTTAGTCTTCACATTGTACGGCAACACATTTGCTCGCTTTTAAGGCAGTATAGGGTACAAGGCACACTTGACTTTATTATCGGTTCAAACATGACATGAAAGTATTTAACACAAAGTATACGCAGCTAAAATAAAACTGGAGAGTTTAGTTTTAGTTTAGTTTAGTTTAGAGTCTACTTTCACAGTGTACCTGGGAAAGTAGTTTTGAATGCTTTATGTCTTTCTAGTCAATCAAACAGATGTCTGTAGTTTTGTCTGGGCAGCGAAATAAGCAATCTCTTACATATTCCTTTTCCTTTAGTTTGGATAAAATACATTTGTGACTTGACAGCTTTTTTTTTCTTTATCACAGAAGAACTCAAAATATAAAACCACAAATAAAACACAAAAGAGAATGCAAAGCCCTGTAACATTCATAAAATACTGACATAGTCCCGGGGCCATGTCGACCATGAGCTTTCTCGGCACACACTGAGGACATGCCCAAAAAAAGAAAGCCAGAAACATTGTATTTACACAAAAAAAAAAAAAAAAAAACGTTTGAAATGCCAATCATACATAAAACTCTTCTTTTTTTTTTCCTGATATTTAGCCACAGTTGAAGTAGACTCAAACCGTGTAATTACTTTCAAGGCACTTTAGCTACTTTATGTTTCTCTCAACTGGGCAGCTTCAAAGCTGTTTATTTGGAAAAGTACACAAACACCAAAAAGAAGTATCAACCGTTCAAGTAAAGAGTCATTAGATGGCCTCTTGCTTGGTAATGGTCGGCTGAGGGATGGAGGTCGGCTGCTTGGGGACAGTTGCTATGACCCCTTGAGCTATTTTGTAATGTTCTGAGCTGGACGCTGTAGGCGGAGACGGTATTGGGGTTTCCGGAGTGGCTGGAGAGCAGAACACAAAGCAACAAGAACCAGTTAAAAAGAGAAAGCGAGAACTCAGCATAAAAAGCTCTTTCTATATTTACTCCCCTGCGGTCAAGCTTGTCTCAAGATAACACCATTTTCAGATAAAGAACAAGCACTTTGGTGAAATTTCTCAGCGCATTAAACATGTTAAGAAAGAATAACAGACGTTTTCTTTGACAAAGTAAGCCAGATTAGTTTGCATGAAGAATTTAAAGGATTATTCTGCCGAGCCTTTTCAGCGACAAATGTGGGGAGGCTGGTTGGGAGGGGAAAAACCTGAAATGCATTCAACTGCAATGCATTAATTAAAATCCATCTGTCAGAGAATTGTAGTCTATGCTGTTTGGTCTAATTTGCAATGTGGCGGCCATCCTTGTGGATGTTTCCAAAATAAAATATGGAAAGAACACATTAAATGTCCCTCACAAATAAATTCAAGGAAAAAACAATGACTAATGTACACATTCTATTCTACTGCCCGCACTGCTCTTCTCTTAAATAATTATTCTGTTTGCTCTGTTTGAGTAGACTGTTAAGAGTCATTTTGCCAGGTCCACTTGGAGAAGTCCCCAGAATTTTGGGCCGCATGAACTTAATGGTGAATATTTTGCTGCTTTGTTTGTTTGCTTTGCTCCTCTCTAATTTCTGTTTCATTTAGTTTTTCTGTACGTACAGATTTGTCCGTTATGGATGGGTGTCGGCATGTTGCCGGCCACGATGACGTTACTGCTGAGGTGCTCTTGAACCAGGTGAGGGTGGAGAGAATGAGGTGCATGTGGCGCTTCATTGGCCGAGCCTGGAAGACAAAAGCGCACTTCATAAATGGCTGAGACAAGCCACTACGAAATCCAGAACTTCAACTCACCTCCGAGAAGCATCTCCTGTAGAAGATTGTCAATCTTGGCCATGCCGAAAAGTTTGACGAACTGGATTTGTTCAATCATTTGCCAGGTGATGCTCTGCAGGGTAGGCAGCAGGAGTAGCAGCTCCCCAAAACGTCCCCGACAGTCGTATTGCCGGTCGTTGATGTAGTCCTCCAGGCTGACCTGGACTTGGTATCGCATCCGTTTGATCTTTCCGGGGTCACTCAGACCTTTTGCATCTGTGGAAAACACAAGTCATGTCTTTAACAGGAAATTTGAGGTGTCATTTTAAAAACAAAAAAGATGTTTTGTGAGGTCAAACACAAGCCTAATTTACATTTCAACAGATTCCAAAATAGACATGGTGAAAATTCAAACGTGGTTATAGTCCCTGTAAAGTGGCCTATAGTACCTGGATCAAAGAAAACAATGGCCTTCAAGCAGGCGTATTCGTTATCGTCTATTTGAAACTCCTGGAAGGGAAGCACCAGTTCATCCAGGATCCTTACAGCAACCCGGCCCACCTCCAACTCTGGGCAGTTCCTGGGAATGATGTGATCATTTCCTGCAACGCAATCAACTCTTACTATGGCCACAAGAACATCATATGAGGTCACTGATAACAGGACTGTAACAAGAAGCATTACAGACAAAAATGTCATTGAGGTGCTGCTTTTACCTAATAAGATAATATCTTTGTAGAGCATGGACCTCTTTGCAGCACCGAGCAACAGATGTTCTCCAGCATGAGCTCGAAGCAACGCCACCTGCAATAGTGATGCTATTTTTACTTCAAAAGATCTGCTGCTATGGTAATGGTTAGATCCTGTAGTGTTGACACGTTTTTCCACGTTCCCCCAAACTTGATTTGACAAGATTAGCCTGATTGATCTTAAAAGCCAGAGCAGTCTAGGATTGACAATATTATTCTTTAGTATTTTGTGTATCTATATTTTGGAGATAATAAATAAATAAATAAATAAATAAATAAATAAATAAATAAATAAATAAATAAATAAATAAATAAATGAATGAATGAATGAATGAATGAATGAATGAATGAATGAATGAATGAATAAATAAATAAATAAATAAATAAATAAATAAATAAATAAATAAATAAATAAATAAATAAATAAATAAATAAATAAATAAATAAATAAATTTGATAAATCCCGTGTTGTTTTTGGTGCTCCATAGTTCTATCCTTTAGGGGCTGCAAGGAAAACAAATCCCTTCCGAATATAACATCAGCAAATGAGTGACCAAGAGCTGGTGATCACACTGTTAATGATTCAGCACTTTTTCTCTAAGGAGGGATATAACTTTAAAACCGGCTCATCATATTGTAACTGAGGATTAAAATACATTAACCACTCTGCATGGAGCGTGCACGCCCACAGGCCATGAGAAAACCCTTCTCCAGCCCTGCAGGTTTTAATCATTTAGCGTGATTTCATTCAGCGGATGTTTGGAGAGAACTTATTTGTGTAGACATGTGTCTTGTGGATGGATGTTGTCGTAGCAGTAAGCTGGTTGATGAGTGACCAGAGTGTCTATACAACTATGTACACTGTGTCTGAGTCTTACCTGGTCATCCAGGGGCAGGTCACAGAAGGCCGGGATGTACTTGGCCCACTCCACCAGAACGAGCAGCTGCTGTTTCATGGACTCGCACACGTCCGTGATGGTGGCGATCTTTTTGGTGCGGATGTCGCCGTTCAGGATGGGCGCGGGGGAGCTAATCTGAATGAGGCGCGGTTACAGGACTCGGTCATTAGTGGTCACTAATGAGGGTCCGTCGTAAAAGCAGACTTGTACCTGTCTTGACAGCACGTCTGCTTGGATGAGTGCATTGATGGATGGTAAACTGCTGTCTTCGTAGCTGGATCTTCTGGTGCTGATTCGGTCTCTTTCGTTCTGCACGGCTGCACACATTCATACTACGTGTTAGATGCATGCTGAAATCAGTCAGGCCAAAAAAAACCACAAGAAGCATGGATCTACATTTCCAACCGACATTCTGATACAGTGGTGATGAGAAAAGCGAGATGGTTTGATTCAAATAACCTCTCCCAATTGAAATGAATAGAAATGCAATAAATTCGTTCCAGCGCCTCCCAAAAAAAGACCAAAATACACGACATGTTTTGTAGAGGTGCAACAATTAACGTATTGATTATTAAACTAATCAACTATTCTGATCATTCACGATTCCAATCAATTGAGAAATCCCAATTTCACATTGGTCTCTCTTGATGATGTCAGCACCCTTCACTGACTGGTTGGTCACATTTACATTCATGGTAAGTATGATGTATTTTGATCATATTTTTTCGATAAATATTGACTGTAAACACTTGCTGAAGTTGTAAATACACAGATGTGTCTTATTAGTGTGTGTGCGTGCGTGTAGGTGCGTGCATGTGTGTTTAAGTAGTATTGATGCTTTTCATTGTAATCATTGGCTAGTGGTAGTATTAAGGACCAAAAAGCCCAAAAGGCAGTAAAATTTAAACTGTCTCGCCCTCAAAGAAAGGCTGCTGAGTCATTTGTAAAGAAAAATAAGACTTACAAGGCTGTCAAGTTTATCAGTATATGGCTATTATTGCTCAGAGGTGTTTGCTCAGCATAAGCCGCTCAGAGAATTCATCACCCCGCGGAGTGATCATTAACAAACAACTCCTCTTTAGGCGTTGCGACAGACCCGACCGAGCACCAGCGCTGTCACTTGAGTGAGGGAAGCGCGAGTCGACATTTCAGTCTCGTACCTTCTTTCTTCATGCCAGCCCTGAAGCATTTCTTCAGTCTGCAATATCTGCACTGATTTCTCTTGTCTTTGTCCACAATACATTGTCTGTTGAACCTGTACGGGACATATTTCGTGCTGTCATTCAGTCACAAACGCATATTCTGCTCTTCTTTGAATCCCACCTGCACGAGTACATGTGGTTTTTGCGAACGCTGCGCCGAAAGAAGCCCTTGCAGCCGTCGCAGCTGGATGCGCCGTAGTGCTTGCCCGTGGCTCTGTCCCCGCAGATGGCGCACAGGCTGCCCGCCGTCAGGTGGCCAGTGGTGCTCATGTTGGTGCTCTCAGCTGGCGAGGAATCTGCGCAAACACGGGCTCACGTTCAAGTTCATACACATTGAAGGTTTCGGGTACATTTCCCAAATGTTTCCCATAACTGACTAAAGAAAATTAAGGAAGGGCATTTAAGGAAATATTCCAAAATGAGTATTAATTTCAGGGTTGTAATGTATATTGTGTGGTCAGAGAGCTTTTCTTGCACACAAGGACATTACAGTTCCTTCACTGCTCCACCCACCCTCAATGAATCGCTTGCTTTTGTTAGATTTTCCCAACTGTATTTAACGTCCCTATTAGGCTCGGTAATTCCCATGGAGGTACCTACTTGGTAACATGTCGAAATTTTGCACACCTATAGGATTGAAGGGAGCAAAAACGGTGCTCATGAATGGATGATCAAAACCATCAAGAGACCTCCTTGAGTAGCTCACACAAGTCTCGAGGTGGCCAAAGTATTCATACTCTGTTTTTAAGTACAGGTACAGATACTTGTTCAAATAAAAAAAGACTCGGGTAAAGTAAAGGTATTGATTCAAAGCCAAACAGTGAAGACTGAAACATGGAAGGGTAAAAAAGTAAACGATCACAAATACCGCCAACAATAGCCGTTTGATAACTTGGTATAACACACTCTGCGTAGGAGTACAGAAATGTGTGTGTGTGTGTGTGTGTGTGCGTGTGTGTGGGGGTGGGGGGGGGGGGGGGGGGGTCACGTACTATGCTGCTTGTTGCCAATTGAAGAAATGCTAAGAAACGCTAGCAGCTAACTATTTCTTGACTTATCAAAGCAACGTGTGCACATATCTGAAGTGAAGTGACAAACACAGAAAAAAAAAGTAAGATTGATAAGTAAAAAACAGACCTATGTGGGGGGTTTTCTCAGATCAGATGACCACATTTTAACAGTAGAAAGCGGTGCTTTTTAGGCTTCTACAAGACGTAAATGTATTTGCAACAAATTGGCGTAGCACACAACATCAAACAATTCTCTTCAATGCTACAGATGGGGGAAAATCCTGCTTCTCCCAATCTATTGCTATTAAGCCTAATGCTCCGCCATGACCCCAAAATTCAAGATCATAACCTCAGTTGACATTATCGCTATGTGTCATTGGAAGTTCATCTGGTTGTAAAAGTGCTCAAGTCAAGTATCTGAAAAAAAATATTGACAGTGATGAGGTACTTGTACTTGGTAGCTTCCCGCTGCAAGTTTCTACAAAGCATTATGAATGTAGGTTGGGTTCAATCTGATGAGTGGCGACAGCTTTCCTGCAATCTCCCGACCGGCTCAATCAATCACACCATACAGCGACACCTCTATTGATTGAAGGAGGTGAGCAGACCTGGCATGAAAAAGAACTCCTGGGAAAAGGCTTCTGCACAGTCAGGATGACAGCCAGCCGTCATGGGAGAGTGCATGTTTGAATAAGGTGGATGCACTTAAAGTATAAAAAGCAAGTGGTAAAATAAAAAGAAAAGAAGTAATGATTATGAACTTGGCTAGCGGAGCATTTAACAAGAGCTGGTGATCTGAAGCCAGTCGATATCATCCGTATAGCTGCTAAATTCCGGCAGATGACTCCTGAAGTCTGGCCAAATTTCGAGAAAGTTCCGCTCACCTGCGCCCATGGCCAGCACATGCATGTTTTCAAACTCCAGCGTGGTGTACGCTGGGTCCAGGGCCTCGCTGTAGTCTGCCATGTCCATGTCTGCCAAAGTGGTTCTCCACTACCTGATGGTGTGATGGAAAGACTCGTCCCAGAAGCTAATGCGCCCCCCCCACCACCACCACCCTGCTCCTTCTTTTTCTCCCCACCTCCTTCCCATGAACACCTCCGGCCACCCCTTCCCTCTTTCGGCCCAATGGCTCCACCCAGACGTGGAGTTTGACGGGGACCTGACAGGAGACTGACATGAGCTGGCGTCCTTCCCTCGTGCCGCTAACCAGCCAAGAGGCGGGGTGGCTGTTGCTGGTTGATGGTTAACTAACCTCTTCAATTGCGAATCACTGTCCCCCCCCCCCTCTCTCTCTCTCTGAAGAGATAGCACAACTTTGATATCTTCCATCCTCTTGTCATCAGCAATAGTTCAACAATTCCTCCATGAGAGGTGAAACACTTTACCTTATGTGAGTGGCACATACAAGTCCAGCATCCCGCTAAGGGGGACCGAGGGGCATGGTCATATCCGTCCATCATATTCCACAGCTACTAAATCTGAGCTAATGCCCGCATAATGAAAGCCCTAAGACTTCATTGGTTAGGAAATGACACACAAGAGGCTTGTGATTGATCAGCACAAAACAATCCCTCACCACCCCCCCCCCCTAAAAAAAATCAAACGAGTTAGTACTCACTCAAACCAAGAGCGCCTGTCTCAATCAATCATGAGCAATGAGTTCATTATTCTTTGCAAATTCTGCAAATGAGAATAAAACAAAAAATCTTTTTAAAGCTGACCCGTGTCCTTCACCAGCTGAAGCGTTAAGGATCTGTCTGTTTGGTCTTGTGAAAAAAAGACGGAATTGAACTGTTTTAAACTATGTACATTTGCATAAATGTTAGACCAAGATCACTCAATATTTTTATTTACTGAGAAGAAATAAAAAAAATTGTCATTGTACGCATTATGCAAATATATATACGTATATATCATATTAATATATTATATTTACATATATTTTTTAATGTAAATATATTTTTATATATATATATATTTTTTTTTTTAAAGATGCTCATTTGGCCATTTCTCATGGCCTCGCCTGAACATACAGCATGCATAAACAATCAATATTCTACAAGTCACTCATTAACTGGCAAACACTTGATTGAGGTTTCCTCTTGGCAAGTAACATTATATTGGAGTAACTTGCAGTTGCAATGCAGCATACAGTCTTGTAATCCACTCCACATCGACATAAATTACACAATACAAATAATATCATTTTTTTAACGGTGTCATTCGTTATGACATTTAGATTTTTTTTGTTGCACTTTCTAATATTCATTGCCACATGTCTGTCTTGTGGTTCCTGTAGTTAATTGTGTTATCCAGTCAGTCTACTGAGGTTTGTGAATCAAGCCTGTTTTATTTGTGCACAGTGGCCTCAAACAGCAAACAGTAGTGTTGTATTTGAAGAGAAAGTGCCAGTACACAGCAGCAGGTCAACGATCTGCAGTTCAGCGAGCAGTAAACCTCCTCGTAGGCTTGAACTTGTTAACTGTGCTCTCGGCTAAACCGAAGCATCGTAAAAGTATTTTTCTTGGGCCTGTAACACTAAGCGGTAAACATGGTCACTGTGAGATGTACGATGATTGGATTTTGACAAACCCTCAACCTCACTAATCCAATCACAAACTGAGGTGATTAAAACCAACAGAATACCACAAGGCTCGTGGCCACATGAAAGGTTGCACTGATTAACTCACGTGAAAGTCCACCTTGAATTAAAAATTAAATGAATAAAAAAGATTCGACATTGGTGCCACATTTCAAACGGCATCGCTTGCACTAAAATTTCCACACAAATCGAACAAAAATCTAATTGAATTTGTGAAAAGAGCAATAGAAGGTACTTCAGTCATTAAGTGATTTATTATTTGGTTGTGGGGAACTTGAGAGGTCTGAAGTGCTCACTCCATCCATTCAACAGTTCTAATTTATCCGAATGATAAATTTAATTTTGAAGTTCACCCAATTGGAGGTTTGACCAGCAGCAAGTTTTGGATTGTGGTGTAAATTGGAGACAGCGCACGTCACTAAAGATTCCTGTGCACAAAAACAGGGCCAAACTGTTTTTGCGTGTGTACAGAGGTCATAGCCTCTTCCAACATGTTCGATCTGTTCTTCTGCAATGCTCTTATTTGCTCAAGAAGTAGGCTGATTATTTCAAAGCGGAGGGGGTTGAGGTGGAGGTCGAATCAGCTTTTCCTGTACATGAGTCACCACCTGAGTAAATCTTATCTTGCCTGCCATTAAAAGGTTTGTATCGCTGCTCCCATCTGAGTTTTCTGTGAACTCCTCAAGAAACAGTCATATACTGTAGAGGACTATAAAATATAATCTGCACGGTTATAGCTTTCTTAATCACGAACTGACAAAATGTTACGAGATTTCAGATAGGGCAAACAAGTTTGAAATTCTCCCATGTCGTCAATCTCAAATTGCTAACGTCCTACAGTATCGTTAGTGTAAGGTGGAGGGATATTAAGGCCCAAGTCGATACCGTGGCAATGCGTTACGCCGAAAAAAATCATTTTCATTTACTAATTTGATCGATATAATTACATAAATACAGACACAACTCAGTCCATGTCTCATTTTTCTTAAAGGGACACTAGCCAAAAAAACATGTAGGGCTTGATCGATAGTAAATAATTCATCTGGCTGCTACAAGCACTCAAAAACTGAAAAATACACCGCTATATTGATGACACATTTTTAAGGCAACATTTTCAATTGAACAGGTTTGTCCATAATGGCCGCTATTCATGGGAATGACGTTACAAGTGTGTCCGCTCATTATTGGGACTGCAGGTGTAAATTAGCATTTACGCTATAACCTGGCGCCAAGAATATTTCCTGACTTTTTGTTCAATGTGTCGTTGTGCACCATCCCAGTTCAAATAAATGCATAGCATAGCATAGCATAGCATAGCATAGCATAGCATAGCATAGCATAGCATAGCATAGCATAGCATAGCAAACCATACCATACCATACTAAACTAGGCCACATTCACAATTACACTGCATGTACCAGATTTATTGATTTATTTGCATAACTTAGCAATTCAAGCAAAACATTTTCCCTTTTGGGGGGACTGCATAGGCTTAGGACACAAGTCCCGTGCCAAGAACGAAACGAATGCTAATGAGCGTCACGCACGTTGTGCACTTTGCCGTGCCACAGCAGTGGCGAGTGGAAGGTTGCCATGTTGAATTACGACGGGCCACAAAGCACTGTCTTATAATCAGTCACCCAAACCCCTGCCCCGAGGGCCAAAAGTCAAAGAACCACCGTGGCCTGATGTAACACATGTGCGAGTCTCCCCTTTCAGACTTCAAACTCCAGTTTGTGAACAAAGTCCTGTCTATCTATTCCGAATCGGAATCTCCGACCGCTGAGCAAATTCCAGTTGCAAGCGCTGCCTATTTGTAGCTTCTCCTCAATGACTGCCTTTCATTCTCACACGTCCCATCTCTAAGGCAGCAGGCATAGCACGTTAACACCTAAATTACGGGAGGCGGCAGCGAGGAAAAGGAACTACGGGGAACCTGGGACTTATTTTCATCCGCACGCAGCAAAGGAGCCGTTTTGTTTGTGAGTGTTGATAAGAGCAAAGCCAGAGGAGAGAAGACAGACAATGTGCTGGCTACAGCAGAAAGGAGGCTGCTGCTCTGTTGTCATGCAGTAGATGGAGCAGATAGGTGAGTGCATGGAGTGTCGTGGCAGCGACCGTGTCAACAGATAACTATCTGCAAATAACAACGCTTATGCAAGTCACACTGGCTGACCGAGGGAGGGAGAAAAGAAAATCATATTTCCGAGCCGCCAGCAATGATGCATATTATGTCGAATTTGAATGCTCTTTTCTGACCTTCAATTCCAAACAAGATAGTAACAAGACTAATAAGTCTTATTATGAATTTATTATTAGTAAGTGTTGAGTCTAAAAGAGTAATAAGTAATAAGATGACGTTTATTTCGGAAGTAACAAAGACTCTTGAAAGTACTTTTTATATTCCTTGTCCACTTAAAGCGGGTGTGTCAAACTCATTTTCATTACACGCCATTATATTTGTTCTAGGGGTCGGCCATCTTAAATACTTAGAGCCATTTGGACCATTTCCCAGAGACACACACAAAAACAATTATTCGGAAAAATAGACGCTTGGTTAAATCAAGCAGAATGTCTGTTTGAGTTCTCCTCGAGTCTTCATCAAATTAAAGTTATTTTTAAAAAAAACTACAGCAAACTAAAACTGCCGTTTTTTCCAAATTTTTTTTAAATGCATATATAATGGTCTTCAACTAAACATCGATTTTCTCTATTTGCTGGCAGGCTTGGTCCCTATCGTATGGTTTTATGTGGTGAATGTGATTTTTTTTTCTTCAGTAATTGATTTATCAATTGTTTGCCTATCCGACAATTTTGGTAATTATTTTTTTGCTGAATCCAACTTAGACATTTTCAAACACCTGCTTTGAAAAGTAACGATCAACGTATTTGCCAATTTACTGACACGTCGATTTATAATTCATTTTGGTTTTGCATTTTCCACACTGACAGCATCGTCCTGTTTTTGGATAACAAGAAGTGAATTAAAACATGTTTTTAAATTCATTTTAATTGACAAAGACGAGAATTGGTTAGAGTCGGTGCTACCAATGAATTAGCAACAAAACCCTGAAGGAGTCTTATCGTAGCCATTATCCTAATCCTAACCCGTCTTTTCTTGTCATTTGACGTTCAAGGATAACGATAAATACGGCTTGTCACGAAATCAAACCTGAGAGCAGTGCTCAGATTGTTCTTACTCGTGACATCTATTTGGTTTCAGGCTAATCATAAACCACAAGGGCCTATTTAGCCAGCCAGTCCCGCGCCATATTACAAGACAATAAATAGCTCCGATAAAAAAAATGACTGAGTTATGCACTTGAGAAAAGACATTGCTGCTTTTTCCGCTCTGCTCGCTCGTGACGTGTCACATTTCAACAAATGTCCTCACCGTATTTTTGTCAAAATGCCTGCGTGTCACATCATGTCAAAAAGTCACCTCCGTGCACCAAATAAGTCAACAATTGCGTCAATAAACACGAAGAGCCACATAAGACGTGAATCAATCACAGCGTGCGATAAGCTCCCGCAATCATTAACTGTTTTGCTGAGGATTCACATCCACCTGTGGGCCGACCGTGTCAGCGGCTCTTCTCCGGGCGAGCCCGCCTAGATCCTCCGGATCGTCGATCCGCAGCCGTCTTAAGGCAAAGTCACTTAACCGAACCGTTGCAGCTCTAGGCATAATATAAACTGTGCAACTTATGCAAACTGTAGCCATATTATATACTATACAACATGCACACAAATTGTTAATTTGTGACGGTAAATTTGGCATAACAACTGCACTAAATACGAATTATTTGGATAATAATCCCTCACAGTCTCTCACACACTACTTAAAGGCTCTCATACGCCAACTACAGAAAATCTCTCACATTCACTCCTGGGACACTTATCCACTTGACTTAAATTGGAAAAACACTCAAATTATTATCTAACGATCGATGCTGACTTAAAAATGATGCTGACTGTTAATATCTATTGCAAAACCACTCACAATTTACAAAACTCTAAGCAGTAACACTGCTCGGTACTTAATTTGTAATTTTGCAATACACACTTTTGAGTTCCCAGAACTCTTTTTGCAGAACTGTAAACACAACTCACTGCTTCTATTTAATTTCCAAATGATAAGCACATGCACTCATAGTGATAAGCTACTCACGTATCGCTATTGTTTAAGCTATTCTGTAACTGAGTGGCCACACTTTCTTTGATAATCAGCCTGAGCAATAAAATAAGGTAAGCTGTCCGTATGGAGGACGATAAAGGGAAGAATCGTTACAAAAAATGTGCATGAGCCATCATAAAAAAAATTGTAATGCACAATTCAGATTTTCCTGTAGTGTAAACCCAACCAAAGTAATGTGTGGTGGGTCAGTGGATGCATCACCCCTCTTCTCAGATGGATTCCCGCACAGCAAAGAAGAAGAAGTACTTAGAATGAAGACGCTGCTGCCATCATGTGGCTAAACGCTATCCAGCCACATGTTCATTAGCTGAAACATAATCAACTCATTTCACTAGAAATTCCAACTTTCTTAACTGCTTTTCCTTTTCTCGACACATTCTACTGCGGTAGCTTTGCTCTCTGCACGGCCGGGCTTTAAGAAGCACAAATAGCAGCTGCTGGTTGTCTTCTACCCAGAAGGCCCCTTGCAAAAAAAAAAATGCAATCTCTTTGGTGTTTACCTGAGACGGAGAAGCGCGGCATCCCATCTTGACCGTACATCCCGACGCTCAGCCGGCCTGCGGGGCGAAGGCCCATGAGCTGAGACCAAACTCCGGCCTGAGACTGGACGCGGATGTTTGTCTGGGCCACGAGGCGCTCTGCAATAATCCACTAATACCTGTCACAATGAGATTTGATTGGACGCTGGGATTAGTAAACGTCAAGTGAGCGGGCTGATGCTTCCCTGCGGTCCGGCCCGCTGCAAGTGAGATGCTGAATTCACTTGCACTTGACCAGAGGAGCAGTTGCTCAGTTGGATGCAATTTGTGCAAAACATGAGATTATTTTGCATTCTAATCCTCTTTGGTTGGACTGTACAAATGCTTGGAGAGCTCACGTTCATGAGTGGGACTAATTGTTACTGCTTTATACATATGGATTAGTACAGACAAAAGTATTGAGAGTTTGTTTGATTTCCAAATATCAGCATCAATTATTTTTTTTTACTTTTGTACATGACTCGGATTTATCTACCAGTAAAGGTAAAACATGTAATGAAATAAAAGTATGTATGTATATTAGTGTTTTATTCTATTCTATTATTCTATTTTTTGATTGTTTTTTGTAATTTGTTTGTTTCAGAAGGGCAGGGATAGGTCAGCACACACACACACACACACACACACACACACACACAATATGCATCTCGTATCTGGAATGTTTTTTTTACCATCAACGATTTTCATTGTCTTCATCATTGTATTATTATCAGTACGAGCATTATTATCAGTACAAGCAAGTGCTGCTGTGCAGAAGCTGTCGGAAGGTGATGCTTGCGGCGGCTTCTTAAATATTGACCCGACTGGAGGAGTCGTCGTTCTTGGTGGGCAAACAGACATGTGGCCATCAGGCCTGCTGAACGGCTGTTGTCGTGTTGACATTCAGCACAACACGGCCGTTTACGACCGTTGAGCAACTCAGCCCACACAAATCTCACACGCTGTCGCTCTCTTTTGGTCAGATTGAGTATTCACAACCTATTTGAGTACAAGTACACATACTTGTGTAAATAAAGAAAGTCGAAGGCCTGATTCAAATCATGTACAAGTTTCTGTCTCTGCCATCAACCGAGCTTCTGCCTTAACTACCATCCAAACGTCAGTCCACTGAAAAAGCCACAGTCTCTACAAACGAAACATGGCCTTGCCTGAACTTGAGCCCAATGATTTTTCACCCTTTACAAAAAGCCAGACTCCAGAAACTCCCTTTTAACAAAAAGGAAGGGGAAACAAACTGCAATAACTGACACACCCGTCACACTAGAAAGTAGAGTAGAGTTGTGAGAAGGTCAAATAGAAAGTAAGGCTGCCCCCAAAAAAATGTTGTCGATACTAGTGCCCAGTGGCACCTTCTCCACATTCTTTCACATTAGTATATTTTAAGTCTTATATGCTGCAGGACTACAGCAATATTTTGAACAACAAACTTTCAATATCTTTGGTCATTATCATGGCCTTTTCCCCCCCATAATATTACAATTGCACCCTAAAGTAGGTTAAAATTAACCCATGGAGCACAGGGGTCCATAGTAACATTACACTATTTAAAATGATGTCATGCATTTCCTGTTTGTGTTGCACAGGTATTTTCCATGCAAAGTTAGAGAGAGATGTAAAAAAATAATACAACAGTCCCGGGCCTTGGTTATTTGTCACCACAGCCCCTGCAAGTAAATTTGCAAAGTGTATGCAAGTTGTTGTTTTGCACACAGAAGCATGTTATTGTCCAATCCGGACCAAAAAGAAGCTTACAGTGGGCTGCTGCCAAAGAATGCATTTGGAAGGCAAACATCCTGAGATTTGAAATACTTTTAGATGAAATAACTGATGACAGTCAAACTTACAGAAGATGCTGATGATGTTGCATTGAGCCGTTTCTGTTGCGGACAGACTATTTCATCACACTACTGTTTTTTTTTTCCACCCATCTTCCATCTGCCCAGCAACTTCATTTGCAGCCTGCGTCAGTATATGCAAATGATTCCATTAATGAACATTGGACCCAAAGCCAAACTTTATAAAGGTATTTTGGCTGCCGCTGCTCCTCTTTATTATTATTAAGTCTTTTACTTTTTATTTTTATACTTAAAGCTTGAAAAACATTTACTTAAATATAAGGCTCGTTAATTTTTTTCCAGCCACTGTGGATGATGACGTAAAGATGATGGCAATGGGAACATTCATTGAAATTTACTTATAACATGGGAAAAAAACCAAGGACGAGAGTAACGTGGACAAACATCAACCAGGGAGCATCGGCAACGATGACACAACGGAAAAGCAAGATATTCCTCACCCAATGTCCTTATTTAAGAGAATTGTTTGATGTTGGCTTCAACAGTGATTCATGGTGAATATGTTTTTTTGTTTTGTCATCTTAAAAATTCAATAATAATGAGTGTATTCTGAAAAAATGCAAAGTATATATTTTCTCAGTTGTGATCATTACCTATTATATATTGTATACAGCGTTTATCATCTTTTTGGGGGGCGGGACCTCTTTCTCCTATATCTTCAAGTATCTGTTCTTGTATTTGGATGTTTATGCACACATGTCCATAAACGAAAAAAAAAAAAAAAAAAACGTTTGATGTCTTATCCACAACAATTTGATTGCGCAACACAAGCAATAACCACAATCATTTCAAATGACAACATCCATAATGGTAGCCACCGGTGGGTGGCAGCTTCCTGGGCCTGGTTGACAAGCTTCATATCAGTGACACACCTCCCCGATAAGCGGCGTGTGAAAAAGCCAGACACGAACGGCCCCGAGCACCAAAAAGCCAAAGAAAAGCATGGGAGCAGACTTTGCACACAATCCGCTGAGTTGGCAGAATTCAAGCGCGCACTCACCAAATGGCCGTTCCACACTGGAGCCCACTTGAGTGTTTACGTTGACCATGTCCTCCTCCTCCAAGGTGTCCTCAATTCTCTTTTTCCTCCTAGCGTCAGGTGCGAAATGTGAAAGTTTGGCCGCAAGCGGGCGGCCGTGTGACAAGAGTGTTGGTGGAAGGTAAGGCCGGACCGGCGTGGCTGCTGTTATCTTATTGATTTTCCTAATCTGGGCAAATGTGGGTGGGGAGGTTAAACAGTAACCAGGCTCTTATGGACACCGATCTATATAGCGGCTGTAACTATGGCAACATGATGATAGAAACTCAAATAGACATCAAGTTATGATGTGCTTGCCGGGTTTCTTTCCCATCACTGCACAGCATCACAAATCGTTAGCCGAATAGTTGTTTGGAATTTAGTCACAGTATCAAAAAAAATACCTGTAAGAATCAAAATTGTGCTGTTTTTTTTGTCTTCCTTCTTCATCTGTTAGTTTGTCCGTTTTTCAAGGTCACTGGTAATCCCCCAAAATTAAACCGAGGTAATTGGACTCTTCTGTTTGTTGAATTTCTTTTTTCTTCTTTTCCTAAGACATCAGAAAAAAAGGCTCATTGGTGAGTGCACTCACTCATGTGCTAGCATATGTGAGGTGCCGCTGATTGCCTCATCCAGCATTTTCGGCCATAAAAACAGCATCGAGCTCCAGATTTATGGCCGAGAAAATCTCAGAGATGAACAGAGCGACCCAATGAGCTGAACACCAATATATGCTCCACAAAGTGAACAGCACTCATGTATTTGGATGTCCACCACCCATCTTATTTAAAGATACTTTATTTTAGTAAGTATCTTTGTGTCCACATTACACATCCAGTTCAATTTAAAAGCCTAACATATCTTACTTAATGCTATTATCATGGTATTTTGTGACTATTGATTAGATAATAAATTACTAAAATATGTTGGATAATCGTGTGTATATTTTCTCTCACAAAGTCATATTTTCCAAGTTTAACATATTCAAAAAAGGTTGTTTTTTTTTGTTCAAAGTGATGGATCACCATCTAGATTGGGTTTTAAAATTGTTTATGTATATACTTAAAAAAATAAAGAGACTTGTTTTGCAATATCATAAATGTTTAACCACTTTACCTCATAACCAGTTATTTGGATATATCCCGCCGACCAGTAAAATAATTGCAACGCTAATCAAAATTGAATATGGCCTCGCGGATTTAAGAATGAAAAATAGCGCCACCTCGTGGTCAGGAAGGTAATTATGGAGTCGGGAGTGTCTTTTCCAAAATGAACAAACAACACAATTATCTTTCTGTAATTTAAGAAGATAATGTTTGAAAGTACAGTTCCTATGTATTCTTTTAAACGAAATGAGAAGATAAAAAAGTAGCTTGTAACTGTAAGTGCTCATTCATTTGGTTTCATTCGGGATGAGAATAAGGCGTTTGACGGATCCATGTGGGACACCCCGAGAGGGTGGGGTCAAACCCAAACGAGTTATTTCCTGGTCCGCAACGAGAACACGCGAAGGTAAAATTTAAAAACCAACAAATCTACAAGAGTCGGCCACACTTTATACCTTTTAAAGGGCAGTTTATCCCACTTGCTTATCGCCATCTGCTCGTCACCATTCCAACTCAACGATAAATGTCACGTTAACACTTTAGAGCCGTCACTTGCAAATGTTAGTTAGCCAGTTAGCATGTGAATAGTATGTCATGTAAGGCGTGCAGAACAACCTCAAGAAGTTTTTGTTTTGTACTTACACCAACGTCTCACTTGCGCACGATCACACTTAATTCATCTACGTATTTCACGTCTTAAATGATAAGTTGATTGTTTTTTCTTTAAGTTATTGTATTTGGGAGTTCTCTACCAGGGAGTGCTTTATTTGCTCACCATTAGTGTTCTGACGAGCGGAGTCATCCGCCATCAGAAGGCGTTTATTGCTGTTTAAAGATATTATTTGAACTAAATAAGGGTTAAGGGATAATGCTCAGCATTGTTTTTTTTTCAATGTTTATCTATTTTTTAAAACCCCCTGTTTCAATAATATGCCAACAAAATAAATATTCTATCATATTTTGTTTTATAATGACCTATAATTGTAGGTCTAGTAATCTTTTTTTCTTTTGTTGCTGACATACCTTGTGCCAGATGAATGTGGGCGTGGCTCACAGTGAGGTCAACCCCAACACGCAGGTGATGAACAGTCGTGGCATCTGGCTGGCTTACCTGCTGCTGACTGTCGTGCTGCATGTGATTCTACTCAGCATTCCCTTCTTCAGCGTGCCGCTTGTCTGGACGCTCACCAATGTCATTCACAATCTGGTCAGTTATGCTCACTTGCCCGGCAACTTTGCTGCCCTCCAGGCTGATGCAAACGTACGCAAGCTGTTGAGGATCTCAAATGTATAGAAATTAGTTGCGTTCTCACAGTCATCTCCCAAAATGTCATTTCAATAAGCTTATAGAAAATGTGAGTTAGTTTCTGTGTTTCTTTTCTTTTTGGGGGTTCCGAGCGCAGGCGATGTACCTGTTCCTGCACACGGTGAAAGGCACACCCTTTGAGACGCCTGATCAGGGCAAAGCACGCCTGCTCACGCACTGGGAACAGATGGACTATGGCGTCCAGTTCACCGCCTCGCGCAAATTCCTCACCATTTCACCAATCATTCTGTAAGTACGGACAAAATTGTGTTGTTGGGAGAATACACTTTTTCTCGGGATAAAAAGTCAGAATCTGAATCATATTTTTCTAAGGAAAAGTCATGAAGATTACAAAAGTGTTAAGATATTTGACATTTCACAAAGAAAGACATGATTTAACAAGATAATTTCCCAAAAGAAAACTTTGTTCACATTGTATTTTATTCTACAAGTAATGTTTTTATTCCTTAAATAATATAGAAATTTAAAAGGCACTATGTTTATAAAAGGAAAAACATGACTTTTATGTTTTTCTACTATTTAGCTCCAAGACAACAAATTAAAAATCACAGCTTTATATGATACATCATAAACATTTCAAAATTTTGAATTGCCGCAAAATTGTGTTCTAGGGTCCATGGTGTTGTGACATTTGTTGGTTGTTATTTTGCCCTGTGATGACTTTTGGAAGGAATTTACATTGACATGAGGCCGTTTCCTGTCATGGCAGGTACATTCTGGCCAGCTTCTACACAAAGTACGACGCGACACATTTCCTAATCAACACGTGCTCCCTCCTCACTGTCCTATTGCCCAAGTTGCCGCAGTTTCATGGAGTGCGAATATTCGGAATCAACAAATACTGACAAATGAACGTTGGGAGTATGAGTACAAACACTGGACTTACAGTTTCAGTTTTTTCTTACGTCTGGAAGCTTTTGGTACAGTCTGTAAGTTGGAAATATTATGTGCTATTATCAGAGGGCTTTTATTCAATGACACATGACTTAGTCTTGCTGTGGACAAAGCAAAACTTTTAACCTGCAGCAGATTTTCCCATTTGAGGCATAGCACTCACTGGAATGCCCTTTTGCCTTCTTTTGAATCCAATGTTGTCTTGACCAAAATGAAGACTTTGTGTGTGTATATATTTGGACTGGCTGCAAGTCTGTAAACTTATGGCCATCCATGTGAATTGTTTCCATTCATTGTGAGATTCCACCTTTTCATGAGTTTGTTTTTGTGAACTATTTCTGTTTTCATTTTACACAAAGGCAAATCTTTGCTTTTTGCCCAAAATAAAAATCTAATTGAACCTACACATGACAATATAGATTTAAATATTTCATCAGTTCAGCATTACATTCACACAATAGCTATTGTACATGATCATTTTTATACATCTACTTACATTAGAGTACTCTGAGCCATTTGCCAAAAGACGATTAGTGGCAAATGTATTCACGCTTATTTGGAGTTATCGTAGGATTTTTGAAGACAGACTAGTTTCCAGCTGAGCAGATGTTAAGAGACCAAAATCACACTTTGAAAAGATTGACCTTGTTATTTATTTCACAATTGACAATTGGGCAGGTATCTCAAGAGACCCAACTATTTTGTACAAACATAAAAAAGTATTTCACATACAGTACAGTGCAAAGGTCATTCGCTTTGTTATTTTATGAGCTTTTTCCCAGTCGTCAATATGACTTGTAAAACATGAACAAACGGGACTCAGCAGGTTCACACAAATCCCTACATGAAAATTTGTAGAAGAGTGCTGTGAAAATCAACCACTTCATTACTGTACATTCTTTTGTCAGGATTGGGTTAAGGGTGCATTATTAGGCTATATGTGTTTTTTAATACCACTTGTCTTCCTGTCTAATATTGGCCGCTCCCATCTTATTAGCGTCCTCCATTAATAAGGACTCTGCGAGCTAACCAACAAACCCAAATCCCTCTAAATTGTTTTCACATGCCCTTGATGAAGGGCTGCACTCTTTATTGGCATTTTACTTATCATACTCAATGTTGCATTGCAAAAACAAATGTAACTGCAGCCTCAATGTGGAATTGCAAAAACAAATGTAACAGCGGCCTGAGATTCTTGCACAGTACTGTAGGTCCGATTAAAAAAATAGAATGTTTTCCAACATGTCAGTGCGTGTCTTACCCCAAGTCAGACATCAGCTCTCCCAGGGTTTAAGTTTTGTGACAGCCGGAAGCAAAAGTAACCTCACCAAGCTGTGTATTGCCTTTTCTACATTCACATCTGGCAAACGATGACCCTTTGCCCGGCAACTTTGCCGCACACTAATGTGACCTTGTATGGCTGACACTCTGCGGACGAGCGTCAACGCTAGTTAGCGTAGGACCCATCATAGTTATTGAACGGCGTCTGCTCATGCCTGCTTTAGATTTGACACACGTCAATTAAAGGTTCCTCATCATCCGTGTCAAAAAAGTCTTTCCAGCCGTACTCCTGCGCGTGCACCGACACCTCGTTAGCCATCAGGTGGGAGGAGCCCTCGATGAAATCGGCAAACCTGGACATTGGACAGATCACGTTTGCATGCATTTTCTACGTAATGCGGACTAAAACAAACAATTCCTCTATTTCAGACTAACTTTAGGTGGAGTGGGGACATTTTCAATGGGACTTTGTTAAGTTTAGGGTGTATAATTGTGGAAGTTAGATGAAAGTGGGCACCTCTTGGGGGACTGAAGCCTGCTGACAGCTTTCCATGGGCTGCACTCCCTGCTGTTGCAGTACTTGCGCAGCTCGTCCAGCGCACGCAGCGTCTCCTCCTCTCCTTGCTTGCGATACTCCTCCTCTGTCAATAGGCGCCGCTTCTCCGGCTTCCAGCGGACATACTGGCGGATTTTCCTGGACAATAACAACAAACTAAACTTAATTTACAATATCACGAGTACTCGTGTTGCAGTTGGTGAGATTAATCTCGAGTGAATAGAAGATCACTCCACTCTCGGGCTTCTTCCACCCAACATTTACATGCTGTCGCGTGCTCCGATAAGAAAACAAAACACGTCTTATCATTCTTAACTGTATGCAGATAAAACGCTGATTGATCTATCTGAGTGTCAGTCTCTTACCCTCTCTGGTTGAGTGCAGCAATCACATCAATGAGTGGATGAGTCTTTGTTTTCTATGCTAAACCTCAGAGATAAAAGGTCAGTGCTCAACGTGACTCCACATCATTGACAGCCACAAGGAGAGTGTGAAATCTTTGTGATTAGGAAAAGGTTTGAATTTTAAACGCCTCCAATTAGGCTGCTTTTCAGCACTCGAACAGATATAGAATCAAAACTCTTCTGTCCAAACATGACAAACAGCTTTAGCGGGTCCAGTTCTTCTTCAACTGGACCTAAAATTTACAAACTGGTTTTACTGTGAGTAAAAAACGTTCCAGTTAGTCCACAAAGCTTGTCATGGCCTTGGACTGAAATATCTTTCAAGACTTTTTAGCTCCCTGTGAGACTTCACGATCCTCAGGTCATCTGGTGTCAGCTTACTGAGTGTTTCCAGAGTCACAATTTATCAGAGTGAAGCAGCAATGGGTTTCTGTGCTCCTCGACCTTCTGAGATCTGGTCAAACCTTTGCAGCATTTGAATTTGGCATGAAAACTTCCATTCACTGCTGTTTTTTTTATAAGTAACTATTATTTCCCCACCTTTGTTTGTTTTTTTACTCACCGTATTGCAGTGACGGTCATCACGAGGGGGTACTCCAAGTTCTTGGCAAACACGGCTGCCACAATGATGGCGAAGGAAACTTGCTGAATTTGAATCCCCAGATAAATAAGGAGCAGGCCGAACAACTGCAGCGTCCATGACAGGATGTTGATGCTCTTGTCGTCCACTAGAGGGCCATAGCGGTAACACACAGCAAAACTGATGAAGCCAACTACGCCCATATAACCTGCGGGGTGGAAAAAGGACATTTTTAAGCTCCATTTTAGACTTTTGTTTTGTAGTTCATAGAATGAAACATTTAGTCAAAAATAGTATGAGCCTATAAATAGGAGAATCTGAGAAATAGATCATCATCGCATAGATTTTCCAACTATTGCGGTCGGGGTCTTTAAGTTGGTAGGCCCCACAGTCAACGAGGGCAATATCTGTGCAATTTGCACGTGCCTAAAGCCACAGGCCAATGTTCTCGAAGAATGGTGTGGAGGTTCCTGCAGACAAGCTGGATGGCGTACACAGAGAAGGACCAACCGCCGACAATCAGTAAATAAAAAGGGCTTTTCTGTGGAAACATAAAGGGTACATGCAGTTTTAGAGCCAGGTGTATACTTACTGCTCTTTCCAGTAGAAGGCTACACAACGTTACCCTTGGCAAAAGACGAGCGAGGATGAAAAAGAGAATGATGAGGGAGGCGATCATTCCCGTTGTCATGCCGGCTGAATAGAAAAAAACTTGACTCCTATAAAAGGATAAATAAGTTAGAGTACTGCCTCACAATCTTGCGTGAATCAAATTACCTGCTGAGGGAGTTGGCGAAGAGAAATAGTGTTATGCCGACGAGGAAGACCAAAAACAGATAGATGTCAAATTCTGGAAAAAAAAAAAAGACAATCATTGTGTTGGCCCAATATAATTCACTTTTTAACATAAAATATGGATGTTAATGTGACGTACTGCGCAGTGACTTGACGGTGTATTTTGTATTATCCCCAAGCTCGATCTTGAAACACGTCTTCTTGCTGAACAAGTTGATGTTGATGGTGGTCTCGTTGTGACCTTCGCGCAGCACACTCTGCAACCAGCTCCACACGCTGAAGCGTTCCAGCTGCTGCAACTCCTCCTCACCTTTCACCGTCTCCACCTTGAACACCTTTGAACTCCAGATTCGGACCTGGCAGATTAATATGGGGCCAAGGGACATGGATGAAAACCACCAATAGTTTTTATTTGCTAATCTCTCCTGAAACTGTAAATGCAGTTTACTCAGAAGTTACTCAAGATGAATTCTTTTTTCGTTTTTCTATTCTGCTGCAACCACACATAATGAGTACCAACAACAACAACCAACCTGAATTCTCGTCCAGGTTTGCCTCCAGTTTGGTGCAATGGAGTTTGTGTAGCAAAAGAGGTTGGAGCCCGATTGACTGGACTCCTCTCCATCCTTGAGATTGATTATTGGAGGCTTGTTATCTGCATTGCGAGAGCACAAATTGTTCATTTGCAATGCAAGGAAAACCAAAGCAGATTTTGAATACATGCAAGTAGGTATATAATCGTCCTTAGCTTACAAAGAGGACTAAAGAAGCCGGAGAATAATAATGCTGGTCTTGTGCAGATCAATTAATCTTTGGAATTTAACACACTTATCTAATGTGAGGGGGGGTATATCTGCGAACTGGATAAGAAAAATTATTTCATTCAACACTAGAACAAATGTGTTGCACACAAGTAAACTTTCCTATGCTTTCCGTGGAGATCAATGTATCTATCATTGCGGAATAAAGGAAAACATAGGGATGTGTCTACTTCTGTGTGATTTGCAAACACACACAAAATAGACAATATCAATATGCTGAATGGTTGTAGTAACCATAATCACGCACTAGCTAACCTGCTACCAGCTAAAGGACACTATCTTTTGTTTTGCCGCGTTACTCTGTACAAAATACTGATATATGCGTCGTGCGTGTGTCTAAATACATCGTTACGTTACATATTACCTGCAGCCTGTAATAAGGTTAGAGCTAAAGACAACAACAGCGTCGTTAAAACTAAAGAATAATTATTCCTTAACGTGAAGCTTCTTCTTCGTTCTTTCATGCATCCCGCCATGATGATAGCACCAGCTCGCTGTCTTTAGCCCCGCCCTTTCGTACTTCGTTTTTTGCCTCATAATAAAGGCACCCAATCAGAATATCGCACTGACGGGACTGATTTTTTTTTTTTTTTCAATAGCTTTATTTACAATTATACTCTATTTAAACACGTGGTTTTGGGTGTTGCTGTATAAAATGACATTTGAAACGTTCAAAATCAATTGAATCTCGGTACTACATAATTTATATGTTATTCCAGACTTTGCGGACATTTTCTTTCCCATACAATAAATTAATACTACTACTACTACTACTATTACTACTACAACTACAACTAATAATAGTAATAATCATCATCATCATCATCATCAAACAATAATAAAATCCGCGCCCAACATACAAAAAATGCATTTGTAGTGTGCATTTGAAACAACATAGCACTGTAGCTGTAATAAAACTGATTCCAAACTATTTCATAAATTCGTTCTTGAGCTACCCAGTCCATTAAAGCACATCTTTGTTAATGAAACAAAAGAAAAGACCTGGACTAATTCTCAAGGAACAGTTCTATCATCACATGTTCAAAGCAACAAGCCAACGATTCAAGCCGTACCTTGTACAATAGATAAAAAGTATCCAGGATCAAGGATATTCCAAACAAATCAACTCCATTATTACATTACACCAGTCTTTAAAAGAAAGGTTGTTATCATTGATGCAATGTAACAGTATATTCCTTTTCGCAGCAAAAGTAACAATGTTATGCAACTTTGGCTGCTGTGAGTCAGTGTTTACTCAGATAACCTAGAATCAAACATCCTGGCTTCATTTCCAAATCTATGACCAAAATCTTTTCCATTTCACGCAATATGTCAGACTCATATTTCCTTATCTAATGACATGATCACAGGCAATGAGCAATTTGACTATGACTTATTTTAATTATCATTATTTTAATTATTTTAGTTTGTTCAAATTACATTAATTATTGTAAAAAAAAAAAAAAAAAGGCCCAGGCACGCCCGCGACCCTTAGATTAGATTAGATAGAACTTTGTTTATCCCACAGTGGGGACATTTTCTTGTCACTGTGGGATAAATAAAGTTCTATCTAATCTAAGGGTCGTCGCGAGGATAAGCAGTTCAGGATGGATGGATGGATGGATGGATGGATGGATGGATGGATGGATGGATGGATGGATGGATGGATGGATGGATGGATGGATGGATGGATGGATGGATGGATGGATGGATGGATGGATGGATGGATGGATAGATGGTTTGGGTGGATGGATGGATGGATGGATGGATGGATGGATGGATGGATGGATGGATGGATGGATGGATGGATGGATGGATTCTTGTACATAGCATGTCCAATCTCTGAAAAACCCGACTTTAAGAATTCTTAAACCTAAATTACTTTTTCCTCAATTATATCTGACTTACAAGTAAAATTCACCTCTTGTTACTAAAAAAAACACTTTTTTTTACATTATTTGTGCAAAACTGAATAAAAACAGCACGACGTGTCCCATGAATGTCACATGACGAGATGCATGATTTAACGAGAGGCCAGCCTGTCACGTGAGTTCATGTCAATATATATCCGAGGCAAAGGAGGGGTCGCCATCATCATCGTCATCATCATCATCATCATCATCATCATCTTCTGCTTCGTCACTTGGGGCGGGACTAGCAAGCAGCAAGGAGCGACGCAACTTCTCCAAAACTTTAACGCTGAGACCTGTTTGTCCTCCGTCCACGAAATTTACACACCTCTAAAGGTAGGTCATAAAATATTAATAAAGTTACACCTCCCTGCGAAGGTTTCCTGCTAAATATCTTGTTTTCCGATTTTACATGAACGCTACGCCATAATCTTGCCAATTTGTTAAAAAGCTTCCAAGTTGTTGCTAAACACATACGACTCGCTCCGTCCCACACGTCGTCGACTAATTGACACGGCAAACTCTAGAAGAAATTCAATAAGGCTACTAACTGGCTTGATTCGATGTCATTTAGACGCTGGACAAAGCTTGCTTTGTCCTCGTCGGCATTGGTGGTAGTAGTTAACGGTTCGAGGCAGAACTGAATTCCTCCCCCGCCAGGCGAGGTTCTGCTCGGGTCACTTTGCTTGAATGTCAAGGGTCCATCCAGAGTTGAGCTATTATTAGTGACTTAAGAACTTTTGTTAAAGCGAGTTCTTTTAAAAATGGATCTGTGGATTTTGCTTGATCTTATCCAAACTAAAATAGTCTGTCAGCACGGTTGGGGAAATGACTCAGATGTTCTTTTCGTTTGGGAAGCAGCTGCTGCTAACACTTTTTTTTTCTCACACACTTTTAGCATCATAGGGGAAATAAATGATTTGTTTTCTGCCTTCCTTGTTGATCCAGGAAGCCGATCCTCTTCAACCATGACTCTCGAGGGCGGAATGAAATGCGTCAAGTACTTGCTCTTCTTCTTCAACTTCATCTTCTGGGTGAGTCTCTGCTGTTTTCCACTAACTACAGCTCAGGAATGAAAAAAGGAAACTGGAGTTGTTCCCATTTTCCGTCATGTGAAATCGATCCCGCGTGCGTAATTTACTGTTTGGATTGATGGATTAAAAAATAAAAAACAAATCCCCTAAATTGCACTGAACAAACCGTTAACTTCCTGTGTATGGCGCAATAACAAGTGTAATAAAAAGTGCAATATTTAGTGTAAGAAAACTTGAATAGAGCAGACAGTCCACGACATGCTCTTAGATGGCAAAAAGCACTTCATCTTTGCCATTTCCCCAAATCTCGTGACAATTGTTCTTACCAATGCAAATCCATTGTAATTTGTGCATATACCAAATTCCGCATTATGACAGCAGCTGTCAATTTGAGATGTGACGTAACTGTGCAGTTATCAATTATTACATTTTGGTATGAAAGTCTATTAAGCACTAACTGGTTAAGCATGTGGTGAGACAATTTGGGCAGGCTCTTTGCTTTTTTGCATTTGGCAAACTATTGGAGAAGAACAATGTATCGGTAGATACTTCAAATCATGTTTTTTTTTTTCATTGTATCATTTTTTTTTTCTATAGCTGTATATTGTTTATCAAAAGGAAACAGGCGGGCTCATGTGAAAAACACTTGATCATTGTGGCGACTGCAAGAGAGCAGGAAGTTTCATAGAGCATAAAAATAACGATATCATTGTAGCTTTTTAAAAATGTGTGAACAACATAGAACAAACTGTTTAATTAGTCTAGTAAATAAATCAGCGTACGCATTTTGGTCTTGTGATTCAGAAAAGCCTCTTTTGCTTTGTGTATAAGATGACATCACCATGAACATACACTAGCGCCTGACTGACCAGCTGTCTCCAAAAAGTGTGACAACTAATAATAAAAAAAAGATTGGGCTCATAATTCATGCTGTGAGTTCATCTGAAAATATGTGTGTGTGTGTGTGTGTGTGTGTGTGTGTGTGTGTGTGTGTTTGTGTTAAGCTCTTTACAGCAAGTGCTGATAATGGAATGTGAATCTTATGACCAGATTGTAAAGTTCGCAATGGTGTCATGTGACTTTTTTTTTCTTTTTTCCTCCAAGTGCTTAAAGTTCAATTGTTGTTTGACAGAAAAGAGGAAGATGTCAGTGACAAAGAAGACTTTATTCTCTTTACATAGTTACACAATGACATTGTTTGAGGTAAAAAAATGCTCAAATTGTGTAAAGTAGTAAACTCTCTGTATGTATGTTTTTGAGAAAGAAATCTTACGAGAATTTTACATTTTTATGAGAGATTACTAGTAACATTTCAAGAATAAAAGAACCATTTTAAAAATAGGTATACACACAGTTGTATAAAGAAGTGAAGTGGTAGTTTTTTTTAAATGCAATCAAAATACTAAGAGAATAATTCACTATGAATTGAAGAAAATGTTTTAGATTTAGAAATTTTAGAAAGAGATTTCTTATGTTGGAAAAAATCAGTTCATATGATCAACAAGACAAATATGAAGAAAAAGTGTAAATGTAATATTTAAGATAAAACCATTGTATTATTGTAATGGTGTTCAGATAGTGGGTGGGGCAGGTGCGGTGCGATGCCAGGGGAGGAATGTTGCATCTTTTCGTGGCCCCGCCCCTGAAGTTTACGGAGACTCGGGGAATGTCTTGGTTCACATGAACACGCCTTTCGGGGTTAAGATGAAACGTGATGGGTGGTATTGGGATCGAGATTTACGCCCACCACTCCATGGAGAAAACTCAAATCCATGCTGTTTTTCAAGCAAGGGCTCAACATGCGGCCACCCCTCGCGCTGCACCTCGTTGTCATGGTAACAAAATCCGTTTGCTCTGTTGCTCCAGTGGGCCGAGCAATGACGTTCTTGGGTGAGTTAAGGCTGCCCCCACAAAACAGCTTCATTTGAGCAAAGTGCACTAAATTCTTCATGCTCGCCATATTTGAACAAAAGCATGTCAAAGACATATTAGAACAACTGTTTTAAATGATTCTATGCCTTGAAAAAAGTGGTTAAGATTTGAAGTGCACATTTAGTTGCAATGATCCATACACAGTAATACATCATGTCAGAGAATGAAATTATGAATGTGCTGTACATATTTCAACTTTGCGTAAACTCCTCATCCATATTTTATCCAAGTTGTCATATGCGGTTGATGTGCTTGCTGCTATTTGCCTGTTGTGTGGCTCCTTTGTTTTCCCGAAGCACCCATTAGCTGCCTGTTTGACTCGAGTTCAAATATTTACACTGCCAGCGAACTACTCTGCAAAACGACGGGGCCTCTGGCATACGCAGGCTTGGCGAGTAACAGAATAAAAGTACCGTATTTAGAATACAAAAACAATGTAGTCTAGACATAACCAGAAAGTTGGAGATGTTGCAGGGCCCGACCCATGACTTGGAGAAATGTAATTGATTTTCACTTTGCTGCATGGGAACATGCTCTTGGATATTTATCATGTTTGCAACATTTATTTGTAATAAAACGTGTAGCTACAAAGTCAGATTGCTGTCGAAATATAAATGTAACAGCCCCAAGTATCACTTTACGTTCCTCTCATGGTGAAGGGAAAAAAAACGCGCAGCAGTGCGTTTTAAAATCTTGACTGATTTTCACAGTTTGACTTCTCGAGTGTTCAATTTAGTGCTTGTGGTTATGCTGAATGTGTACCACTTCAAATATCGCAAAGTGACAAACGAATAACTGCTCTGAGATAGAAGTGATCCGTTTTTCAGGATAGGAGCCATCATTCGGCCGGTATTTGACTTGAGACGCAAGAGTGCTGGCAGTGTACTCTTTTTAATTCACTTGAGAATAAGCAGCAGTTTAGCAACTAGTACATTAAAAAAGAGGCTTCAAGCTGTTTTGGGCTACTCCCAGTTCAAGGTTATTCAAAAGATACAATGACGTTCAGCCTAGAGGCCAGTCAGGTTTTTGGATATCATTATTTTCTCCCACAGTATTTGTGCGATAGTTACCTACTTTTAAAACTAAGTTTAAAATTCTGCTTTTTCCATATTTTCAATATAGGTCTTTCAAAGCATTTCATAAATATTGTCCCCATTTTTTTTTTTTTTTTTGGTCTCGTACACCCTTTAGGATACTTTTCAGCATGAACCGATTTCCCAGCATCGAGTGAGGCAATTCCAATTGATTCAACATTTTCCCGTCACAATGTGTATGAAAGATCTTATGAGTCGAGCACTGACGCACGAGTGTCTGACTGTGTAGACTGGGAGAAGTGGCAACCGCAGACTATTGCAACTTCCTTCCATCTTTTTGATATCCTTTTGCTAACTCATCACGCCCGACTGATGTGCAATTAGCAAAGTACTCGTGTGTAACCGGGCAAGTGAGAAATTCTGTCAAAACAGCAAATATACAGAGGAATCAAACTTTTTTTTTTTGTCCTGAACCCCTGTGCTGCCTTTTATTTACAGTTATGTGGCCTGGCAATGATTGTGGTGGGAGTCCTGGTTCAGGTGTCCTTACATCAAACCGTCAAGATCAGTGACGTGTCAGCTTCAGCAGCCCCCATCGTCATCATCGCCGTCGGTGTGATCATTTTCTTCATCTCCTTCTTCGGCTGCTGCGGCGCCTGGAAGGAGAACTACTGCATGGTCACCTTGGTAACTTTGCCGGATATTTAGCATTTAGCACCAAATGACAAAAACCCTCTTGTCGTGTTGCATTGTTTTTTTTTTTTATGTTTTTATTTCTCTCCTTTTAGTTTTCCATCCTTCTGTCATTGGTCATCCTTGTTCAGATTGCGGCGGCGATCACCGGTTACGTCTACAGAAACAAAGTGAGCCACTTTCCCCACTATCTATATATACACATATAATATTGAAGCTTCTTTCCAAATCTGAAAATGAAAATGTGTCTTCATGCAACAATATTGCTCATGGAGTTGAGCAAGAATGCATTGTGTGAAAGCCGGCTACCTTGAGCAAGCAAATCTGGCTGGCTATTGAACATTCATTTCAACTTTTAAGCAATCAGTGAAGCCCAGCGAAAGAGTCAATCAGTTGTTATTTTGTCTTTGTTACTTCATTTCTGGCTTCTCACGACGACATCCAGCAGGAATTTACCCATTTCTAGGCCGGTGAGGAAACAAAGTTACTCAGGATATCTTATCCCCAGATGACCATTGAATGGATTTAAAATTGCAAGTCTGTCAAAATGTTATTTTCCTAGGCTCCATTTTAAGCAAGTTGGAATGAGTTTTTACCTGACCTATGCTAGCGCAATGCAACATTGTATGAAAAAAAACTAATTGAGCATGTCTTCTTGTATCACATGACAACAAATCTTTGACATCTTCTTGTATGTGACCTCGAAACGCTGTTGCCATCCGAAACGGAGTACAATCTACAATTTTTGTTCTTGGCATCCAGCTGTACATTGTACTTCCGGATGTTTGTTTTTATGTGCCCCATGATTGGCTGGTTTCAGGTTGTAGCCCACCGCTTGCTCAAAGTCAGCTAAAGTGGCATTTTGTCTCCCAACAAAGGTGTCTGATGTAGTCCAGGACAGTCTGGCGGATATGATCAAAAGTTACAGCAACAGCTCGGCTGAATTCAAAGCCAGCGTGGACGGTCTTCAGGCGGACGTGAGTGGCATTTATTGATTTAAACGCTGACTACACCCTGACACCGCAGCGCTGCATCCTGGGGTGTTGCCGCTGCATTGCTTACCTGCCTGCGCATCATTCATCGATGACCTCCTTTGTGCTTTCAGTTGAAGTGCTGCGGCATCAACGGCTCGTCCGACTGGCGAAACTTCCAGCCCGGCGGCATGTCTGTGCCCGACTCGTGCTGTGTGAACAAGTCTGCCAATTGCGGCATTGGCACCATGATGGACCCTGCTAAAGTGCACCAAGAGGTAAAGGTCAAAAGTAACAATTGGAGTATTCTTTGTATATAAATAATTATTTAATAAATGTATATGAATATTTTCAGATGCTGGAAATTAGTAAAATAATCCTGTATATGTTTTTAAAATAGTGTTATTAGGGTTGGGTGATGTGCATGTTTTTTTTTTTCCTCATCCCACCCGAATGTGGGAATTTCACAATGTACAAAGCAACTTTTGAAAAAGTTTTTTCTCCATGAAGTCCTCTCCCCACTCTCCAGGTACTCTAGCTTCCTCCGATATATTCTAAAACCATTTAACAGAATAATAGTTTCGTTTTGAGCTAAATAAGCCCTGATTTCACACAATTATCGACTAAATGGAAATGATGCAAGTGCCGTTGCTTACCTGTTCAACAACAGGAACATGTTCGAGTGGGTCTGTGTATCTGTACTCTAGTAAAAAGCCATGCACGCACGTGAGCCTCTACCACTAGGCTATGATATACATTCAGTCAACCTTTTTTGACCATTTTCCATTTGAATCAACATGCCCACGAGGCGCTTTGGAGTCAAGCAAATACAGTAAAGTACTGCCTAACCTTCCTCTGTGATTTCCCTAAAGGGTTGTCGCGACGCACTTGAGAAGTTGCTGAAGAAAAATATCCTGTGGGTGATCATTGCCGCTCTTGTTCTGGCTTTAATTGAGGTACGTATGTATTCTATGAAGCAGGGGTGTCCAAACGTCAGCTCAGAAGCCTTTTTTATTATCGATCCTGTGCATAATATGCATGCCCTGCCCCCCCGAAAAAGATCCCAAATCGAGGGCGGCATTATACACAGAGGCCAGACCTCCGACTTAAAACTTCAAGCGGAATAAAATAGTAATAAAAGTAATATTCTATACACAAGTAGCTCAATAAATATGCTCTACCCAACATAAGCGTGATGTGCGAAGTTAGTTGGTAAAATTGGAATCTATAATTGCTTTACGCGCATCTTTACCTGCACTAGTTGAGGACGTTACTGTGATTAAACTGCTTGCATCCTTTCCTTTTTCAATGTGACATTTGGAAGAAAACGTTTGGACACCTGTGATGAAAAGCGAAGAATGATTTCTGAAAGGAACACCTCAACAATGGAAATGCAAACATTGACTCATAACTAGTCGAAATGCAAACATTGACTCGACTAGTCACGCGCTGCACATCCTGTTGCCGGGCGGCGTTTGAAAAGCTGGGCATGTTCAAATGATTTAGGATTGTCCGGTCTTTTCCCTTGTAGGTGATGGGCGTGGTGTTTGCCTGCGTGTTGATGCGAGGCATTCGGAGTGGCTATGAAGTCATGTGAGTGACTCATGTGGAAGATCGCTTCACTTTCCTTTTTGTAGTGCCCAGAACAATCTTGCAGCCCTTTTAGTGGTTACGTGTTGCATACGTAGGCATGCAACATCCATTCGACAACACTGTCCACTATTTCTTGATGCTTGACAATTTTGGATATATATATGCTGTTATGTTAGAATTTGTGAAGTTTTGTTTTTAAAGCTCGTTGGTTCCCGGTTTGTTTTTATTAAAGAACCTTTCCATCCAAATTGGTTTGAAGAGTAAACATTTATTTTGTTGGGGGGGGGGGGGGGGGGGACACATTCCTCGCAATATGGCACAGCAACACATCACTGAACAAGAGTAAATGATAGAACAAAATAATCCCGACAATGTATTTGAAATGTAAGCAGTCAGTTATTGCCAAAGGCACAGTAATTCGATCAAGACTTGTTTCTAAATTTTAATAAGTAAACTCTAAAGTGCCATAACCCAGCAGTTTGCTTCCCTGCAGGCCAAACAGCGGTTACATTTTTACCCCAACCATGCAACAAATTTGTATTTTTTTTTTTTTTGGTCTGCTTTTGATTCAATGGCATTCTTTTTACAATTAGATTTTGCTAGCTTTTACTTTTAATACAAATCTTTACAAAAAAGAACTGAGGTAAAATACAAGAATATGCAACACATGCTGACAATTGCAAACGGAATGTTTCTTGACAACAATATCCAACTTAAATTTATGACCTTTTACCTTTACGTGAGCCGAGTTTTTGATGACATGAAATCAGTGATGCGTTTCCAGTGATAGGCTGAGTGAAATTTGTAAACTGCCCTCCAGTCAGATCGACGCTTAACACTGAGATACTGCAGTGCATACTATGTGGGAGCTTTCAAGTGAGCTCAGCAATTTTAGATTTTTTTTTTTTTTTTTTTTTAAATCGCTCTGAATCTGTTAATCATGCCATCAAACAATATTTTGAAATCAGTTTCCCTATCAGGAAAGCAACAAATGCTGTCAACTGGTGAGAAGTCCCTCAAAGCAGTGGGACTGTGCGGGTTCCTATTAGGTACGGCTAATCCCATTCGGGAAGTTGGCGGAGAGGAACACGAGACAGTGCAAAAGGAGCGACACGTCCGACTCTAGGGAGCAAAAAGATGACAAGAAAACATTTGGAAAAAACTTACAAATGTTGGGAGCCGTTTGAGCAAAACATAAAAAAAAGAAAATGCATGATGTTACCTTTGAGTGAGGAAGAGATCTGAAGCCATTGGTACAACCACTCTCTACACTGGTTGACGTCGAGACGATCTGAGTTGAGTCCCCTCAAGTAGCAGGCCTGAAAGCGAAAGAAAGCCCGACTGTCCGTAGCGGCTCTTCGAATGTGGCACAGGTGGCCTGGCCCAAGGTCAAGGGTCGCACCTGTCTGACTTCAGAGTCGCTGAGCTGGTGCGGGCCCAGCTTGTTGAGGGCTCGGTCCAGATGGAGCAGCTCCAAGGCATGACTGGACAGCCGTCGGCCAATCAGGAAGCCGGGGAGGTGGCGTGTCAAGAAGAGCAGGGAACTTATGTTTCTCTAAAAATGTGTTGAGAAAGCACATACAATTTTGTTATTCCGCTCAAGGAGCAGAATGCAAGTGTGAGAGGGAGGTCGAGCTTTACACATTAAGTTGCATTTACAAACCGAATTCATTAGACAATACAAACAAAATGTAAAAAAAATAGATGACTTGGACTACGACAAAGGAAGAGAAAACTGGGATTATCCACTAGCACTTGCATTTCAAGAACCACTAATAAAAGACTACAGTGAGTTTGACATTTTATTTATTTATTTTTTATTTCTGTGCTATTAAGTTAAATCGATAGGGGTGATACTTTTGCTTTTTGAGTGTTCTTCTCAAGGGAGACAACTAAACTTTTACCAACCTTATGAGCCACACTCATCTTGCTCATGCCAAGCGGAGTTCCCAAGAATAGGCTCCGCACTGCAAGGATTTCAGACACTTTGGGGTTTGCTCCATTTTGCACCTGAAATTGAATAAAAATTAAAAAAAAGGATGTTTTGCTTTTAACTTTTCCAACTGCCGCAAGGCACACAAAAGGATATAGAGTGCGCAATTGTTTTTGGGGGGGGAGAGAATACCTGGAGAAAACAGGGAGAACATTGGATATCAGATATTTCAAGTTATGGGTTGTTATGTATAGATTTTTTTTAGGGGGAAAACTAGCATACCTGAGAGCACAGGATGTCGAGGCGACTCCTCAGCTGAGAATCTTTGACCTTGACGCTGGCATGCTGGAGCCCTTGCAGGATGGGTCGGTGCTGACGCGCCCTGAACGAATGATACAACTGGCGAAACTCTACTTGCTGCTTCGGAGTCCAGAAATGCGGGATCAGCACCTGGCGGGGGAAAAGGTACCTGGATTGGGACGGCGGATACAATCATTCATTCAGGCAAATATTTGAAGGGCTTTCTGTCACTTGGGAGTGGGACTCACATCAAGACGAAAACCAGGTAGTTGGCAAAGGGAGGAATGGAAATCAACACCAGTGGGATGCCTTTCAACATGTTTCGGCGAAACTGCGACACACATTACGGTCATGATGGTGGCACTTTTTTGAGAAGCAACTGCTTGAATGTACTCACCTGTCTGAGTTTCTCCATTTCCCTGTAGGGCAAATTTTGGAACTTGATTCCGTTTCTTGACATTTTTGTTTTGATCACGCTAACGTCTCGGGCATCTCGGAAAAGAAGTTTGAATCCTTCATTGGGCGGATAAAAAGAATTGAATTAGGGTACACAATGGATTGGTCGCCACCCAATCGCAGGTCACATATAAACAAACTAATCACGTTCACACAATTTATTCCAGATTTTTTTTAACTCTGGTGTACCGCCATCCCTGGCTAAAACAAATATCCAGACTGGTTTGGAGCCACATTGCAAAAATAATGTCAATGTCATTCCTTGATTTTTGTCACTTGGTTAAGTCTTGAAACGTAAATGACTTGTGCATGTGACTTGGTCTAACCTTTGCCCTTTTGACCTCACCTTGTGTAAAAGTGTGGTAGAGCAGATAAAAGCGTGGGAATCGCCTTTTGAGGAACCCCTCATATTTGGTGTTGACCCACTGCAACCTGGACGTCACATAGCGACCAAGCCCTCGTCGGACTTCAGTCGTCGAGTAATGTCTACATAATAATTCAAGATGGGGAACAAATAACAATAAGTAGTGCAAGAATACTTGGGAATAATTCATGTACAGCATTACAAAAAGAAATCCTCTTGTTCAAATAATTTAATAATAACAGAAATAATAATATGAGTATTAAATAGGGAATTGCTGCAGGATGTCAAACTCTGCACTGTCAGGTCGGAAATGTCTCTTAACAGACAGTGAAAATAAAAATGCAGATCAAGTGATGACAACATCTGTGAACGTTTAATATTTGAAAACAAACCTGAACTGGTGACACACACAAGGGCCGTACAGTCCATTGGCAATTTGGTTTGTCCTGACGCTCCAGAGTCGAATCAAAGACAAATTGTTGGCGAGCCTTGAACAGGACAGCGCCATATCTGTATAAGACGACTTTCGCTTCGTTACCGTAATGACGGAAATGCACAATAACAACAGCCGCAAAGCATGCGCGCTTCCCGTAAATTATCTGATCAATATCGCTCCATAATATTGTATTAAACGTGTTCTTTCATATGTTTGTATTTTAGTTACATCAGTCAATCGTCCTTCCTTGCAACTATTTTGTTTTTTAATATTTCCGCGATTGCGATTTTGAGCCACACCTAAAATTGCGTCTGACTCACTTTTTCTGTCCAAATAGACCTGCCGTACTAAAGTTTTCCACGGGCTATACTGCGCATGCGTGATCTGACCTACGGCACGCGTATTAAGACAAAAAAGACCGCTTTAAATTATTAATGCAGTTCCATACTCTCAAACGTCGTATTTAGTAAAAACATATATTTTTACTGACAAAAGATATTGCAAGCATATGTCACTATGTTATTTTTGAGTGTTTTTATGGCTATCGGTCATAGTTTGTCCAAGTGGGCTTGCCATCGTACTTCTGCTGCAGCCAGCTGGAGTTCGTATGCCGTATATATTGAAATGCACATTTTCGCACGCAATTACAGACTACTATTGCGATGGAGTCCGTTTTCTTGCGGTTCGACTCGTATGACTTCGAAGCTGATCAAAGATTCCAGCAGGGCCTGCAGACATTACACGCCAGCGTCTCTGGGCAAGAAGCAAACTTACTGGACGCGAAACTCTTCTTTTATAACAGGTAGCTTGGTCTATGTCCCCAAATCCATATGACATGACTGGAACGCCTGTCATTCTAAATATTTAACTCAACTACCACCAGCACCCTAGAAAGCATTAAAAAAAAACAAATTCAACCTAAATTTAACAGAAACCAAACAAACTTTAGATTCAATATGTATTTATTTATAATATTGATCCACAGCAACTAATTACATTTGCAAAACCACGAAGTTTGTCTCAGAAAGAGACAACATGAGCAGAATTATTTAGAAACTCTGGCTCATGACAAATAAGGGGCCCAGTGGAAGGCAGTCATTGCTGAAGACATTGGTGCCCATGCATATGTTGGAAAAGCAGTGATTTATGCACGTTTTTGACACAAGAGAGACAGTTTTAGGTTGAAAACAAAATTATTTTTAGTCCTTTTTTGCCATGTCATTCAAAAATACAACCGCTGCTAGATTTGTGAGTGGATGATCAAGGATGGAGATGTGGAACTTCCGCCTATAGATGCAGCAGCGTTTTACTGCAGAGGGATACAATTTGATTTCAATTTCCAACAATGTTTTATGCACGTTCCCAATGATGGTGACACAGCTTGAGAAGAAACGTAACAGATCCATCCGCTTGGCTTGTTTATGTACTCTTTGTATATTTAGAATTGTATGCAAATAGAGGTAATTTTGCGAATAATACAAAATGTTGTTAAAGAAAAAGACATTTGTAAATCGAGCTTCCACAAATTCTCTGAACGTGACTTTCTTGTCAGGTCTGTGGAGCCCGTGGACGCCATTAGCTACAAAGCGTGGTCCATCTCTGCTTCCAAAGTGGCACCTTCATCTTGCAGCGATGCTGAAGGAAAGAACTCACAGGTAAAGTCGCTTTCCTTTGCCGAGGTTATGCGACTCGTCCAAGAGGGCAAGGACTTACCCGGGGTGACAAAAGTGGAAATACAGGCAAGCAACTTGAGTGCGACTCCTTCACAAATGGAAAGAATACGCAAACCCTGGGAGGTGGCGCCCAAGTGACAAGTCACTCAATAAGTTTCGTTTTTATAAAAAGTAGCTATAAATGTAAGAGCATACAGCCGGTTGCTCAGAATTTAAATGATGGGTTCAAGTTTGACAGCGAATGATTTTTACAAGATTAACAGGAACAAAAACTCTGATCTTGCAGGTAATAAACAGAATATTGTTGGGACATTTGGCCCTGGCCTGTCATTTCAGTTGTCCACCATTTTGTGCATCATGGCCTAAACTCAAGCAACGGTTGTTTCCCACTTGTGGCATTATAATTAGGGATTTTTAAATAACTGCTAACATGTCATATAGTACTTTGAGGCATTTCAGGCACACTGCTACTCGAGGTGATATTTTTTCAGAGTGGTGTGACGTAATTCCAGTAAATTCTAAGGCATCGCCCTTTCCGGTAATGTGGTTGTATCGCTTAGAATTATCGTCAGGGTATTTCTTGGGACTCTGCTTTGATGAGAACTGTGTGTGTGTATTGTTATTGTTCACATTCGCAGAAATAAATTGGTTGTATGACGGCGCCAAAGCCATCGACCTAACAAGGGTGCCGTTTGTCAATGCTAGAAAATCCCCGGGCCGTCATAACATTTGCTTTACTCTGTTCACGCAGCTTAACGATATTCCTGGCCTTTAAACTTTTGTCTGTATGTATATTATTATTGTCTGTTAAAAATTGCCTTGCAACTAGAAAAAATAATAAAACCGTTTGAGTGTTTTGAACAAACCTTGACAAATTGTGGTGTGAACGCAACATTTGCGGCCTTTAAAAATACTCACAATCGTCCACCACTCTAGTGTTAAGGTAAAAGACAAAAGTTAGCACAGCATCACAGGTTAAAAACAAAATGCCATTTGTCTTCATGTAACTATGACGCTTGTATTGATGCACACCTGGGCAATAAATGTGTCACAGTATGTTATTCTTTATTAAGGCAGCAACATTTAGGCAACTTCCAGTCACAGTCGAATGCTTCACAAAAGCAGCAAGTGATCCAGTAACATGGAGGCACACTAGACACTCTTTAAAAACACAGTGGAACAGTTCACACATTGAAACATAACAAATCAACACATTCATCATAAAAATCATCAAGATTAAAAGAAGTTTAAAAAGTGGGTTTGCATCCCAAAAAATCCAGCACCAGTATATTGCATTTTCATCATCACGTTCACGATGGTTGATACGACATCACGGATGATTAATGTCAGCTATCTAAAAAAAAAAAACACTTTTCTCCTATTTATAAGTTAAATAGAAACTATCAAAATGAAAGAATAACTGAAGAATTGAGGTAGAGACCAGCAGCCTGTGCCAATAAACAAATCCTATTTTGGCAAGACTAGCGACCGACATTTGACATACTATCAAGATACAGAATGTTTGCAGAAATCACCCTTTGGTCGTTTCGGTAACTTTTTGGTCAGAAACGTTCTCTTGGTAGGTGCAAGTTCTTATATTGTAATGTAACAGCTGTCTCTGGCTCTGGAGGACACGCTCAGATTTCACTGAGGTATTAAAACAAGCTCGTAGCATTGTAAACATTTTTATGCAGCAGCCATAATCTTAACTGTGTGTCAGTGTGCTCACTCTATTTAAAAGCTGTCTGCTGATGGCCTAAAAATACTTGACGGCAATGTAGGTCTGTTGTGCTGTTTGTGACATCATACAGTAGATTGTAGCACCATTTAAATTGGGAGTTTGGGATTTAAAAAGGTAGAAAACAAACCATTTTTGTCATAATTTTTCCCTAGTAAACTACCAACGGGAAACTTATGTTAACTCTAACGCTCGGTAGCTCACAGTCACGCCTTCTGACCACGACGGCAGTTTTGCAATATAACAAAAAAAGTTGTTTTGTTATTACACACTTCCCTTTAACCTAAGTAACCATAAGTTGTGACATTAAAAACAATTTTAAAAAAAAGTATATCCATCTATCTTTTTCTCTTTAGTAAGATTGCAAGAGTGACCAGTGGGCAGCCAATCGCAAGGCACGTATAGTGCGGTTTCTAGTCCCGAAACGGTATTGATGCGTTTGCGGCCTTACGAACTTTGCTGGTGCGATTCACATTCAAAATAATCTTTGAGTGGCGCCATCAGGTGGCGAATGACGGCGACGCTCCAGGAACGCCCCAGGACCCTCTGGCGTTGCAGGCGGCCCATGTTGTTTACGTCTGTGTAATGTTTAGGGAAGCCAAAAATCCTAGACACACACAAATAGATGGGACACAGTGATATTTTGGATGTGTGAAAATAAATGCAAATTATCCAGTTGCACCGAGTGCAGTGTGCAGCTTGGCCACTGAGGCAGGATAATACAGAGACACGCATTTACACAGAGAATTCTCACAACTGACTGTAACCAGTCCTATATTTGGTTGATAAGTGGCTAACTGCATACAGGTTCAACTTTTTCTGCAATATTTTTCATTATCATTTGCGTCTTGTTTCACATGCGCACAAGATGATATGTCCAAATACTTACTGCTCCATTTCGGTACACCACAGGTAGTCATCTTTGCCGTTCATGATGACAGGAAGTCCCACTTTCCCTTGAACCATGGAGTTTGTTTTTGTAGTGATGGTTCGCACCTTGTCGAGCTGCACAAATACACCAACTTATGGAATGAGCAAAGCATGTGCTGTCATATTTTTGAGCCCACCGACCAAGCAACCGAAATGAAGCGGATGTTGTTTTCCAGGTTGCTGCCTTAGCAATTTGTTATTCTACTACATTGCGATGTGGATTTGAATTGGAGGAATTGTTCAGCTGAAAGCTGCACTTACCTTTGCTACACGCCCAACTTCCAAACAATCCTGAAGATTTACTTTTTGAGCCAGGGATGCAGCCACCGGCCTGAAGAGGAACAACACATTTTTTTTTATTACGAGCATACTTAACCACCTCTCTTTATTTTGTCAATACTGCATGCTACGGCTTCAACACAATTATGCGGTGGGTGGCGCCTTGACATACGAAGCATCAGCATAGTTTAAGGCCTTGAAATATAAAATGTGTTACACAGTAATTATTGTAGGATTATTTTCTATTTATTTCTCTTTTTATGAACAGGAGGCCGTGAGCCTTTTTAAATTGTGTTGGAGGAAGTGATAGGCTTCGCCATCATTATGTCATCTCAAGTTATGACTTGGCTGACTTTTTAGTTCTGTACTTTTAAAATCCACTATGTACATATTTGAACAAGGTCTAGCTTTTCATACCTATTCATGCCCGGGAGGTTTCCCCAGAAGTAGCGAGCTCGATGTGCAGGGCTGACAGTTACGGCATCGATGATTATTGGATTGCACTGAACAACAAAACAATGGGACAAGTTAGCGCAGTGTGTTCCCCAGCGGCAGTAATTGAAAAGGATCACCTCTAGGAATCTGCAGATGTCCGTCTTGTCTCTGCTGGACATGAAGACCACATTTTCGAAGAGCCAGAAGAAAGGTCGGTCGTCACCCTCCTTCGGTTTCAGCAGCGTCAAAATACGGTAGAATTCAAAGAACAGCCTTCCGGTGCCCTCTGCAGGATCGACAGTTAACCTCCAATCACTTTATTTTCTCCACTAGAACAATAAACCCCATGTGGTCCAGTGGCAACAGTTGGAATCGGACTTACCAAACAATCCTTTCCGCAGGGGATTGACCATGGAGAGGTCATTACAAGGACTTCCTCCAATCAGCACGTCAAAAGGCCCCCATTCAGCAAGCTGCAACACAACCACTTTCAGTTTATTGCTTCATTCAAACCACCTACAAATTTGTTTTCATGCATGAGACAAAGCGGCTTGGCTCGGGCACGGAGTAACCACGCACATGTTTTCTTGTGATGGTCCGGACGTCGTTGATGTATTCGATCTTGCCAGCGTGCTTGATCATACCCACCGCGATGGAATCCTCACAAATCTCGGAGGCAATGTAGCGATCCACTTTCAAGCCAAGGTCTTTTAGCACCAGGTATCCTGTCATGGTGGAAGAAAGAGCTGTATAATCATCCATTATGCACAAAACTGATATACAATGCATGTCTCTACGTACATAATACGTATACACGCTCACTTGAAGCATGAAGTGTAAATGCAGCCTAAGCAGGACTGACCTGTTGCGATGCCATCAAAGAGCGACAGAACCTTCAAGGGCTTGCGTCTATCTGCGGGGATGGCCGGGTAGATTCTGTGAGGCTCCTGGAACAATCATATTAGTCAATGGAGGCAAAAACCCGTGATCAAAAAGAAACACAAATTTTACATTTCTGCGACAGTGTTGGGACTAACGGCGTTACGAATGCTGTTTTAGATTTCCAGTAAGGGATGATCTACTTTGGATTTGGATCGTATAATGAAGCTGTTGCGTGCGCATATATGGTACAGAACGTTTTTAGGATTCTAAAATCAAAATGCTAAATGGTATCAATTGTTACTGAGTTACAAAGTGTGACACAATATACTCACAAATTCCATGGCGCTGTTGTTAGCAAAAAAGTCTTGGACTTTAACGCTCCAGTCAGGCCTGAGTTTTAGCTTTCCCTGGCACTGCGTTGGCTGGCAAATGTAGCAGCTCCACGGGTCAATATCCTTCAGCTCACGAAAGGTTCCCCGTCCCACCAGGATCTCCACGCACTCCTTACAGAAACATCTGCCGTGGACAAAGCACAGCACAAATGTAGTTTTGACACCAGTGAGCCGAGAGATGCTTAGAGAGCGGCTTTCCAATTGTCGAAAGATTTACTTGATTTTAAAATGAACAAGAAGGGCGATTATTTTTATGTCTTTAGAATGGTGTTATATAGCAGGCTCCCATTTCCACACACAGATTTTTGCATGTGAGTTGAACTCTGACCTTGACCCTAAGTATTTATTCAAATTTACCTGCAACAGCTGGCGTTGCCACAAAGAATGACCTCCGAGCCGCCACAGCACACGGTGCAGTACGACTGGTAGCCGTCTTCGTCGTAGCGATACAATGTTTCTGTGAAGTTCTCCTGCGGACAGTGATCTTGTCATTTTTGACTTGTGATTTCCAACCCGTAGGCCGCGGCACATTCGTGAGAAATAGTGACATCATCAGATTTGTAATACAGGAAAAACAGAGATAAACTCATCAATATTTCATTGTATATACCTTTTATGACATTTTAGTTTGGTTGTGGGCTGGGATCTTTTCTAATTGGCTCAAAAAAGGTTAGCAAAGTTCGTGTCTTGTGAACTGGACCAGAATGAGGACATCATTGCAGACTAGCTTACCTTGCACTTGAAACAAAGACCGCCTTCGAACAATGGGTGCTGCACAGCAACGTCAGGCGACCCGCAAGCCAAGCAACAATCTGAAATAACAAGCCTTTCCTTTCAAATTTGTCCTTTAAAAAACAGTATAAGAAGGAAATCAGGCAGGACCGACCTTCAATTTTTGTGCCCTTGTCTTTAAGCCTCTCAATTAAAGTGTCTGTAAAACATGAAAGTAAATCAGTCAAATATGTTTTTTTTCCACTTGATCAGAAACATAGAATTCATCATTTACGGGCTGTAATTTTTCATAGGTGCGAAGGTGAATGTAAATAATTGTTTGACTGTCAGCTCGACATCCCGTACAGCCAACCATGAGCAAATCAAAGTGACAACATGACTGAAATTCGGATTGTGGATGAGCGCGTGGAGTCCACATACCTCTTGTAAAGATGTAGTTGCATGTGCTTGCCCGACTCTTATAAACTTGTTTCTTTTTCACTGGTGGCTGGTAGTCGGACTGAGCTGAGTCTGAATTGGACAATTGGCCAGCTTCCTGACTAACTAGTTAAGATGACAGAGAAAGAAATGTTTTTCAGAAGCTTCTTTGTGAAAGAACTGCATAGAGTGGAATTGTGCCGAGTAGACTGTTCGACTTACCAGGTGGTGCAAATCCCTGCGGCCCTGATGGTAGAAATCCTTTCACTGCCCAGTCCAGCATCAGATTCACTTCTTTTTCTTTATCTCCTTTTGCCTCCTCAAAAGACTTCTCAGCACGTTCACTTGCAAGCTGCAGGTTATAAAATGGGATTAGGGCGCATTTTGCAGACAGCGGTCATTTGTTCATGCCCATGAAAAGTGAATAAGTGTTGCCCATTTAACTGCATTTGTTTGTGGAGGTTGTATTTTTTTAAACCCCCAAATTTCTTGAGACCAGTAAATATAAAAAATTGATAAAAATACATAAATAATAATAACAGCCGTTCCCTTGATTCTAGTTGTTTTACCTGTATGAACAATATAGATATTAATAGCACATAATCAACTATCTAGATTTTTTTTTTTAGTGTGTCACTTGATGCCGTTTTATTTGCACAAGTCAGGTAGAGAGTTTATATATAACTAGAAGGAAGATTAGAAGTGAAACAGGGAAGAGTAAGAGCATGCTGAGAAGTGAAAAGGATGGCAGAAGATAAAAAAAAAAAAGAGTATGGGGAGAAGTAGGGCTCGGGAATGTGTGCATGGCAAACAAAGGTGCATCTTCAGTCACCTCCATGGCGTCTGAACTGTCTGGTCCAGACTTTGTCCTCTTGTCGCATTCCACTTTCTCTGAAATCTCCTGTCTGGATCTGATTGCCTCCTTCTCAGCTAACTTGGCGCGCAAAAGTAGACTCTTAGAGTGTTCTTTGGGATGCGCTTTTTTCAAATGGTTAAACAAGTTGGTGGTGTTGCCCCTGCACGTTTTAACATTCTCCTTGCACATTTTGCAGAGCACGAGGGTTTGAGCAAAGTCGTCTGGCTTGAAACCAAACCATTTCCAAATCACAGAATGTGACCCCCTTTTGGGCACTAAATTGTTTTTGTCAGACATCTTAAATTTTGTGTGTAAGGATAAAAAAAAATATTGTTATGGAAGTACTACAATAAAGATGTTGAGTTTGTTCAATTAGTTTTGTCGCACTAAGTTTTGTCGATTGTATTTTTACAGTTTGGTTTGATGAATTAATTTTGTCCCACTAAATAATCTTTGTCATACAAAATATTGTTTGTTTCGCCTTTGACAAAGAAAATGTTGTTGAATATTTCACTTAATATCGCTCTTTGTACAGTCCAATTTGATGTCCCACTACAACATAGAAAATGTCGTTAATTACAAGGTAATCATCGACGGAACTGTTCAGTTTGTTCGTTTACTTTAGTCCAAATTGCGCTTCAACGATCAGAAATCCGGGCAGTTCACGTGAGTTGGGAAATTTTAAACCCGCCACGCTCAATCTCGAACAGTGCGGACAGAATCGGATCAAAAGTGAAAAGAAACCACGAGGTGTTCACGTTTTTTCCCCTCGTTGCTTCATACGGGAGCGAAACTTTGTTTTTTCAAATCTTTTTCAATTTCTTTAACAAGTAAACCGATTGGAAAGACGAACACGAAACTACGACTTTTCGCGAGGACGTGCCGATTCAAATTACTCGAATTATACGTGTAAATCTAGTTTAGATCGACTTTCAATGAAAACGCCGCGATCGGTGGCTTTGTCTCCCTTCTTTGTGGTCCTTGAGAGTGCAGATGTGGTCGAGGCTCTCCGATAATCCGCTCCACGAGGCGCTTGAACGCAACTATCCAGTCTGCAGATATTTTGATCGCGATTCTTTCGAAAGCGACAAATTTGCGATGATGTTCACAGTTCGAGCCTACTTAAGATGTTTCTCTTGGTGGCTGCCGGCGGAAGTGAGAAAAAACGGACCCTTCCGGAAGCGTGGAAGGCTTGGGAGGGGGCTGCAAGAGCAAATGGGGGGTCGCACGGGATCGGACAAAGCATTTTTTTTTTTTTGCTCCCATTGACTCAAGTCAATGGAACACGCTGGGCTATTAAGTCCCAACTTTAAAACAAGAGCCAAACAAACATCTAAATTAATGTGGCCCGCTAAAAAGAAAATGAAGTCAACTTTTTTGATAAATGTATTTGCTCCTTTCATTTAAATCTGCAAACTGTCTACTTTTAACAGATATTACTAAGACTTTTTTTCCCCACCAAATCCCTTGAGATAAACCAAGCAAAAGTTGGAAACATACGACCCTTGTGAGAATAAGTGGTTCAGAGGATTGATAGATGGAATTAAATATATGGTATAGTAGCAATAAAATGCAGGACCCCTTTGTTCACACTGTAAACAACAAGAATCTTTGCATCTCCAAAACCATCACTTATTTGGAAAATATCCTGTCGAGTTTCCTGAGCAAGGCTCCAGACTAACTTCTTTTTTTTTTTTTTTTACAAGGAGCACAGTGGGCACTAACTTTAAATTTCAAATAGAAAATGTAGGTGCAGACACTGTGAATTAAAAGTAAATGTTCACGTTTCCACTCATTTTGACAATATTACTCATGTATGGCCTGAACACTAAAATGATTAATGCCAAAAATGAGTTTGACACTCATTTCACAAATGATCAAGAACACGATTTTTAAATGAGATTCAAGTTCACCTGTAAGACATTTAAATATAACAAAACCATTTAACAAAATGTAGCAATGAAGAAAATAATGACTTGGCCTTTGTTCATTTATCAGTGGTATTTTCCCATATATTACCGATTTATTATAGCTGTATTGTTATTTTGTGTTATCTGTAACGTGCAGTTTTTGTGAAATGGGCTATAAAAGTAATGTATTTTATTTCTTTTTTTTTTTGCAGTTTATTTGCACTGCATCTTCTACAATAACGTCTATTTAAAATACGATGAAAACATTTGAGGTCCATGATCAAAACGCTGTAGACAGAAATTGGCGTAAAATTGAGGCTCAGCTGTAATACAATACAATATTGTGTACAGCAAGTGTGTTAAAGAGGAGAATGTCGACCGAGACAAGATTTTTATGTCAGAAGGAAGTTGTTTGTGGAAAAGAGTCTATGTTGCAATCTGTAAACCATTTATCGTGAGTTTGGAGTTGTGGTAATGTTATGGTCCGAGCTATTAATATAGGCAATTAAAATCATTTTTAAAGAGGAGGTTGTCAAGTGTTTTTGGTTCTACATAGCAGGCATCTAAAATAAACCAGACAATGCTGCAGTAGAATTATACCGTACCGTGTGTGGTAATCATAGCTGATCGCCTGTTGATCTTGTTCCCTTACCTCTATGACTTGGAAGATGGCGGCCTTATAAGTGGGCAGGCTGGCATATGAGTTTTTGCAGAAACATTTCGTGAACTTCCGAAAAGGCATCAAAGCTTCCGTCGCAATCTGTGATAGAAAGTCCATTTGTGAAGACTAGAAATTCACTTCTGCGGCACATTAATATCAAATAAATAAAATAAAGTAGCTCGGCAGCAGTCAAACCTTTGAGAAGGTTCCATCGCCAAACCATTCAACCCTTCGTACACCTGGAGGTGAAAATTTGGTTTTCCAAGGAATCACCAAACCGGGCCACCAAGAGAAACCCTCTATCTTCCCCCATATGAGCTCTCCAGTCAAAAAGCCGTTCCCATCCTGAAGGAGGGAAAATCAAATGTGTTCAATTTGATCTCAAAAGCATTGAAGTTTTTTTATTTTTGTATTAAGTCCAACTGTATTTTGCACTTTTAGAATGACCTGGTAATTGGCTTTCCGTCGTCCTTTGTGCGCTGTATATTTGTTTGGTGTGTTTTCCACCTGAAAGTTAAGAGGGGAAAAAAAAATCAATTAATTGATGTTAATCTTGGTGGAATATCCATGAACCAAGCTTGATGGAAAAACCATTTCCATAGAAAAAAAAAATTACCCGACAAAATTACATGATTTAATCTATGTTTCTATTACCTGTCAGATCATTTTTGGGCACGTGACGCTGTTTGAAGCATTTTGACACGTTTACTTGAAAAAGCCAATTTTCCCTCACACGGGCTTATTGGTGGATATTTTTTTACTGAAACCTTTATATTTACTCCAAGCCAATCAAAAAAAGGTTTTTCCAAAAAGCAATATTATTTGCCCTCTCAAAAACTTCTCCAGAACCCATCATCCAGTCGTCATAATTCTTGGTTTGTTCCCCTCTGGTTGAAGTGGCCATTCCAACCACACTCAGGATTTTGACTGGATGTCATTTTGTCAGGGTGCCATTTAAAGGCTGAATTGCTTGACCTCTATTGAGCAACACATTGGGGAAATCTCACGGCACACCACCAACGACAATCTAATGAAGGAGCATTGAATTTGTTTGGCTGTCAGTATACAAGTCTGACACCCAATGATATTAAAAATTATATTTATCCATTTCTGCCATCACACGCAGTTTATAGATTGTAAATTGATAAATAAATGAAATCGTGTATGGATAGAAGAGGAGGAAATATACCCTTTCGTCAGAGTCGCTGGTCTCTACAAGCAGGCTGTCGTTTATGGTCAGGTCTAAGAAAAGAAAAACATGCTTTATTATATGCTCGTTTCATTGTGATACACTTGAACCAATTTGCAAGCTGCCTTGGCATTTGGATCCATTATAGACAAACGTTTCTAGCATCTAGCACCACCGATATATGTACGTACACGGAGAATATACATACTAGACTGTACTTCTATTTCTTACCTTTTAACTTGGTTAGGGCGACGTGGCATGGCTTTATATACTTTGTATACTGTTCCTTCGGTTCTGAAAATAAAATGGAATGGTTATGATTATGCCCCTGCAGATGAGAGCTGCTCATTTAACTTAAATAAGCAGAACTTAGTCATTTTGGCTTTTTCGTTTATTCATCATTTATAAGTTAGATAATATTGTGAATTAAAATTTTTAAAAATCCCCTAAACATTACACATGAAGCAATTTCAAAGACTTGAAGCACAATAATAATTTTTTAACTTACCCGTAACTGTGTCAGCTTGCGGTACTGTTTGGCTATCGGGGCTGTCTGACATGTGCCCGCCATTGCTCTCTATCGAGCATTCACTGTCAAACAGGGAGTCATCATCTGCATTTCCCAGGTCCTAACATTGGAAATAAGCGCAATCAATTCAAAACACAAAGAAATTGTTAGGACACCCTCTTTAATTTAAAATGACCCAATTCTCGGAATTGCTGCTCCAGCCACACTATATAAACATCGCACACCCAGTTTGTCCACATTGCTATCCCGTCCTGTCTGTTTCCTGCCTTCCCCAAACTGACCCTAACCCGTGTATGACTTCTAACTGGGCTGGCCCATGATTGGATCACTAGTTCTGCCTGCGCCCTACCTGTTTTGTTTTTGGCTTCATTTTCTTCCTAGGTGCGACCTTCTGCCTGGTTCGCCCTTGCCAGCTTCGCTGACGCATCTTCTTCACTCCATTGTCTGTGATGCACTTTCCCTTTACCTCCTATATAACAAATGAGAGTACTGTGTGGGACACATTTGGTTGTCCTGTCTGTCCCGTCACAAAAAGCGGTGTCAATTAAGACCGGGCTGCTTAACCTAAGTTAGATTTTTCAGTACGCAATGAAATTCAGTTTTGCTCACAAGCAAAACACAATTTTTCTGTATGCACACAAAAACCCTGATTTAATGATCGAGTTGTTGGCATTTGGAAGTTATAAAGCCACTGAGTTGACACGGACGGGGATTTTTTTTCTTTCCTGCCACTTGGTATTTTATAGGAAGCAACATCATGCAAAAAGGTTTTTTCTAACGTCATCCTTTGTTGAGCATCACCAGACTTGGGCTAGCAGTGTTTCTGGTTGCTACCTTGCCATTGGCTAGCGGCTCGGGTTCACAGTCGTCGGTGGAAGAGGACAGTTTCCTTATGCCTAAGGATTTGAAAATGAAATTCCAATTAATGCTGTGATCAAAACATAGCCACAACTTTGTATGACTGTCACTGTCACAAAGAATAACATTACTTTTTTTAGCGGGTTTAGGTGGCGGATACAGGCTGATGTCACAGTTGTTTCTGGCGGTCTCAGCATCGTATTCTTTGTCCGTCACATTGGCTGTGTAGAAGGCTTTAAACCAAGACAGGAACTCCAAGTTTATTTCAAAGTCCCCTTTGATGAGTTCGTCAGCTGGAATGCTCTAAAGGGAAGCAAAGAAAATGTGAATAGTTTTAGTTCGAGGAAGTCCTGAGATCAAATATCACAATCAGCACCGCTATCTGCGGGGATACGCTCCAGATGACCACCACAATAAATGAAAAGAGTAATAGAAATACAGAAATACTGTGTGTGTATTCATGTGTACACGTGAGTGTATATACAGTATGTATGTTTATGTACAATGGTACCTTTACTTACCAACTTTATATAATTCATAATAAAGAACCAGAATCACGCTTTGTTAGCTCACATAACAATTTCTCACAATAATATAATCTCTGCAAGTTTTTTTTTTACATTTTCTAATAATCATTTGTACAACCTCATGTGGTCACCTTAGCTTGCGTGGACACCATGTTGGTGACCCCTGACCTAGAGAAAATAGCTTTTGTTAAAGATTTACACTCAACCCCCGCTCTTTGTGAGGGATAGTGAATGGGCTTGCCGCATACAATCGACGCCCAGTAAAATGCAGCGGGGGATTTCTTTCCCTCTACTTTAGGAAAAGAAAATCTGTGTTCTACTTTGGGTTTTTTCAAAGGCTGATAAATGCACATTTTCCACAAAAAACAGTCAGGAAATGGAGCGGGGATCCAGAAAAAAAAGATGAACAAAAAAGATGAATTCCTCATACATGAACTCTTAAACGCAACAGGACTTTATTCAAGCAAATGAACACTACCTTTGTGATGTGGTTCTTGGTGAAGGCCTCTTGGAGGAGACTGAAGTTGTGCTTGCAGTCAAACTCAGATTGTGCATCAAACTTCACTTTGCTCATTTCGATTGAGCCTGGGATGACGCAATCCATGATCTGGCAGTGACACGCGCCTGTAATAGTAACGCGATAACAAATACACACAAACGGTGGCCATTTTACTTTTGGGAAGAAGCGACCATTTTGATTTCCTGAAATGACCAACCTGAAGAAATGTGCTCTATCTCCAGGAAATTGGTTTTCAGAAGACTATTCAGCCATGTCAGCAAATCCAACCCATTCGTCTCATCTGGGATTGAGTCCGGGCTCACGATCACTTGTTTGCTCATTTTGCTGAATGCCATGAAGGGAAAAAAATGAGAAGCAAATGAACAAAGATGCAAGATGGTTCTTTGCATGTTGTTCCATCCAAACTGATACTCTATATCCAGTAAATGCTTCTTTACTGAAGTGCACGAGTTGGATCAGTGCTTTGACTGTAAGGGGAAATCAAATAAAAAAAAATAATCTTTACTTTAATATGTTCTATGCGCTCTCACTATTCAAAACATGGTATTCTGATCACTGGTGCGTTTGTGAAATATGAAGCAATGCCTTATTTTTATTTTTTGCATCTCAGGGGGCAGCCATTTTGCCATTTTTTGCATCTCAGGGGGCAGCCATTTTGCCACATGCTGCCACTTGAATATCACATCACACATCCAAAGGGCTGAGGTTGCAAAAAGAAAAACAGGTGAGCCATGTCGGTTGTTACCTGAGCCATTAGGCACTATGTTATTTTCAGCTGATAGCATGTGTCAAAATGGATAAAAACGGGTGGATTTTGCTGCTTAATCAAAATACTGAGTTTAGACTGGTGGAGGCACATAAAACATATTGCAAAGAATTTCTTTTGGACTTCACTTCCACTTTAAGTACAGTGTGGAAGTTCTCTGGCCACCACTGTTTACTGCACTCATTCAGGTAGTTTTCTTACTTCTGAATGGCTGCATCGAGCTCATGGAAAGAGTCGAACTTGTCTTGGAAGTCTGCCGGCTGATTTGGGCACAACGTTGTCCGTGTTTCTATAAAGAGGCGCTTGCGTCGCATGAAGCGGTAACACCAAGTGGATCCTCCCAAAAAGTTGGTAATATTCATCGCCTTGGCAACTACCAGGGCGTGGAGACGTAACTCTGTAGTTGACAAGTCTCTCCCACCAGCACGTTGTTCAAGCGCCCATCTATGAACTTGTTCCTCCAGCTGTGGCCATCTTGCTTTTAGCCCACGATTTGCTTTCTTTGTTTTCTTCATTGCAGTAAGAGCAAGCTTCGCCTTTCGCCACATTCTCACACCTTTCTCACTCACTCCAAACATTCTTCCCGCTGGCCGATTACCGCATTGGACCGCATAATTCACAACTTGTAGCTTGAATTCTGCAGAATATGATTTTCTGTTGGGGGCCATTGTGTTCAGTCTTTTTCAGTTGTCTCTCATGTAATGTTTACAGTTAACTATTTATTTGTGGTACAAATGTAGCAGATACCCGTAGTTGTCAACATTCAAGAGCATGTGAAATTATATATTTTTTATTGATTGATTGGTTGGTTAAGAGATGTTGCTGATTTCTAAAACAGGAAAAAAGAGGGACAAAAACATAGAGGAATGTGAACCAGGAAGCAATGACATAAGTAAAGTTTTCTTTTGAATTTGTGAGTTTTGATTTGTTTTTTAAATTGGAAAAAATCCGCGATGTACTGAAGCCCCGCGATAAACGAACCACGATGTAGCGAGGGATTACTGTATTGTGAATTGCGTCCTCCAGAGATTAGGTTGACATTTTGCAGCAGTGGGCTTTGCTTTCATTATATTGTTAATGGTTGGTTCAGTATACTCAGCACGGGTGAATACTTAATTCATTTAAATGGCACTCCAAGGTAAATACATTAAAAATTAATAATCAAAAGCAAATTATTACCACTTTTCACATTTGTCGGTACAAGTTTCTTCCGTAGAGATTCAAACTAACGTGAAAAGGCCGCAGCGAAATCAATATGTTCAAGTTAGGCAGGCGCAAAGATTGGCAACGTAAAATGGCCGCCAATTACTTCACTTCTCTCAATGACGAGTAGGTCCGTGGGCAGGACGCACTTTGCTGCAATATGATTGGCTGCAGGTCACGCGCCGCTGCATTATGACTGGCTGCCACATCTTGCTAAAACCCGACCTACTTTATCCAGGCGCGAAAAGAACAAAAATCGACCTGAACGAGGCGGTGTTATTTTATATCCAGCTAAACTAAGCCATCCCAACCCCAACCGGAGTCTTAAACTGAACCAAAATCAATGTGATTGTTTTGATTCTGTACAAATGTGACCCGTATTTGAAACGCGCTCCAATCTCCAACACTGGTTAATAACAGAGGTGCCCCCCCCATCCGAAAACCAGGAGACAAATAGCGAACTAAAGTCAAATTTGTGCCGAAGCTGACAACTTCGTGCAAGTAGTCATGCAGGCAAATGGTGCAGGTTTTCTGTCTTTTGTCTCGCTCTACTTGCTTCGAGTGACAAAAGGTGATTTGTCGCCAAACTTTATTCCGAGCAAGACCAGCTGCCTCTACTACGCGTGCATACACGCGTTATTATACGACCCTTGCAAGAACACGATGAAAAAGACAATGCAAGTTTGGATTTTGTTCGTATGATTAAAAGTACATTACTCCCCAAGCTAGTGCCGAAATGTGTTTTGCATATGCCGCCAATCGGTCTTTGTTACGGGGCGATCATTTCGGTGCGTTTTACGAGAATTCAAAAAGCAGAATGTAACTGAGGCTCTATTAATGCTTGCTTGTATGACAGTTTAATTTTAAAAATGGCGCGAGACTTACCGTTTCTTTTGCCTCTTTCCTTCGGAAGAAATGTTCCTCTCTCGACGAGTGTTGGCCGGAAGCACGTTTGGCGGGGCTCACCAGTTAGGACGTCCTCGGCTCCTTGCTGAGCGGTGCAGGTCAGCACATAGGGTACAAAACAAAGAACAGCGGCTGGCGAGCTGCTCTTACCCAGTTAGCCCGTCAAAACTAAAACAGATGCAATTTCTAGAGGAATTTTATGTTAATAAATATTTCATGAGACCAGAATTGTCATTAATACAGACAATTGCTGTAAGTGTGATGTAATTAACTCAAACTAATGCTGTAACTCCCGAGACCGGTCTCTAGAGTCCGCATTTTGAAGTTCTTGATCAAGTCTCGGAATGGCCCGACTGGCTAATACTGATCTGTTATTAAAAAAAATCCTATTGCATTCATACCAATAAAATGCGCACGTGGCGCTTCTCAGATTTATTCGATTAGCACATTGATTTTACGCAATTTTAAGGCGAATCCATATATCGGGATACATTTCTTTTTCAAAATTGATCTTTTTGGCAGGGGGGATACTTTATGCATCAAAAATACCAGCGGTATCGGTACGGGTGACTACTGGTATCGGTGTGGTATCGGACATATGCCCTTTGAACTTTTGGGTGTGACATTATCAATTATTGTTCCCTGACTATGGAAAGTTCTTACTCACCACTTACCATGCATTTGTTTGTTTGTTCTTTAGACACGCCATGTACTTCCTTACTTCGTCACATTCTTAGTTTAATCGTGCTACCAACTGTTGAGGATAGAGACCTCTAATGCTGGACTTTAACGTGATCGACCACTACAGGGCTTCAGTCAGAAAGCACCCTGGACATAAGGGAATATTTTGTTGGTTTAATTTGGAATGATGCGCTCCAGAACAATGCCATGCAGTGGAGTCGAATGAGTATTTAGGCAAGCAAACAAGCAATCTAGTTAGCAAGTAAGCAACAAGCAGTTTATCGTCAATGGCTACTGTACCACTGTAACCAACACAAACGTGAAACAGGGAGTGGTATCGCCTGAAAACAGCCTTCAGAATAAAGCACCTCAAATCAAAGCAGAATTCTGAACACCAACCATTTGTTTTCATTGTTAGGCAAAGCATTTCCCTCTGTCCATAACATTCTGGCATAATCCAAAGCCGGCGTCTAGCATTAGGCTACATATGATGTCACATCAAGCATTAATGAAAACATAAGATGTATAGAGTACTGAACATTCTTTGACGCCTTTGGCAGTGTCCGTGATTTAGAAAAACATCAGGCATGCATTTAACAGTTCATTAAGGTATTCGGGCAATATACCAAAAAACATTTGTTATTTCAAAGTACACAAAAATACTTATCAGATCATGAAGTTATAAAAACATTTGTCATTACCACATCAAAAATGTCTAGTTATGTCTTCTTTATTGATTTAGTGTGTAGGTATAATTATACGCTTAAAATGTTTCTTTAATTGATTTAATATGTGAATATACTTTGTGATCATATCTGATTTTGTAGCTAGGCAGGATTTTTTGTATTTTGACCCCATTCCTTCAACTTTATTATAAGTCCTTAATGACATTTGTCAGGGTATGAAAGTAATAGTTATGTGCCAAATCAATATTCTTGTACTATACCTTAAAAGCCTATGCAGACCATGACCGAATCAAGGGGTTATCTAGTAGATGTAAAAAGCATCTCAAATCAGTAGACCATTAATCAAGTATGCTAATGATTGTATTCAAGTCAAATAGTTGGTTCACAAACTTCTGGGTGGGAGGAGGCCTTACAAGGGAGATGTTTTTTCAAGGAACCTTTCATAATCCGAATACCAATCACACCTAACGATGCACGTTTACCACTTTTAATGCCTGGGAATTAAAAAAAATTTCTATTTTTAAAGGTAGCAGGGGAGTGTTAATGTTACAATTACACATAGATATTTGAAAAACCTGTGGTATTATGAGTTGAGGAAGTACAGGGTATAAAGTTATTTTTAAAAAAAAATACTACGGCGAGTGTGAACCACTCAAGAATGTGTTGCCACTTCTTGTCACTGTTCGAAGCAGATGTTGTTCAAGATAACCCATGAACAGAAAAAGCAGTTAAACCACTTCGGGGTCCCACTCACACGCGCACACATTCTTTGTTCGTGTTGGCTTCCTCTGGGCCCCTTTGAAAGGTCAGAACAGAAGACAGGATTGCAACCTGGGAATTGGAGGCTCTGCGCTTCGCTGCTCACCTCTTGTTGATTTTTGAGTATGGCAGGAGCCTTCGCAAGTTAAAATTTCATGCTGTGTACAATAGTGACCTACAGAGGAAAAAACCCAAATTAGAAAATGGTACGTTCGGTAACTGTGCTGAAAGATACTGGACAACTTTCCCCAACAGAGGGCAGTAAAAACCTGCATTTACATTACAAGGCACCTGGATTTACTCATCTGTGATGTCACTTGGGAAACAAAAGTTTTATTTATTCAGTTTGGGGCATACCCTTGCATTTGTGCATAAGTCAATTTCTTATGTGCTCTTGTGCGCTTTCAAGTCATGGCGATTCCATACTAAGTAGTAGAAAGTAGTAGGCCCACTCACATAGTAGTAATTATATGCACAAGTAAGTAAGTAGATTTGTTTTTACAATGTAAAGTAATTAGTGTTTATAAGAAGCCAAAAGCATCTGCCCTTTTCAGGGTATGTAGGAATAATTGGCATGTTTCAATACTTTTGTCCATGTTGTGCACAACACACATCTTAAAGGGCCGAGAATGAGACGGGCCCTCTCATATGCCAATTTGACTTGATCCCTCCAGCGTTGCTATTGGATGACTGGTGGAGTATGAAGGAGCCGTGTTTTTCCACAGGGCTGTGCCTTAAGGCTGTGTGTAAAACCTGCGATTGCTCTCAGAAGCTTGTGTCTCAGCAACGCACTTTTTGGCACTCGTCATAGTTTTTGATCGTTGAAAATCATACTTGGCTTTTCAAATCTTCAACTGTTGGCGTACAAAAATGAAGTAAAATCTTGCTCAAACAGCGCTGACTTAAATGAAACATTTAAAGCTCAGACCTGAGGTACGAACGTAATATGCTTACAGTGAGATTAATTCAACCGATCACTTATCATCAAGCAGCATTTTGGTAGATATGAACAATTATTGTCAAAAATAGGCTTCAAGTAATTTCGATTTGTAAGACATCAAAATGACTCAGCCATTGACCTCAACCGGAACTAATTTGCCAAATGTGGAATCCAAACGCATCGCATTAATTTGATTGGTTATCATGTTAAACCCTGAAATACATTGCATTAAAACATGAACAGTATCACCCTAACCAAATTAAACACATATATCAAGTCAACACTGTAATCCATCTTTCTCCATCCTTTGTACCCGCACGCACACAACCATGTTTTCCTCTCGCTCCATCTTGTGCTAACACAAATCTTCTCAGTGTGGTGCATGCTGTTAGCAGTCTGAACCTCGCCGCCACATTATCGTTCATCTCCATTCTTTCCGCTTTCCTTTCTTCATGATTAACCAGACTCATCACCCTCCGTGATGTGTTGTTTCCTGTTACTTGGTTACCACTTGTCACGATTTGCCGGGCCCTTTGCGTTTCTATGGCGATCGTGCCCATTCTGTCGTCTCCCGATGGCCCGTAGCCACCCCGGCCGCCCGGCCGGGCCTTGACCCGGCCGCTTCTCCTCCCGGCATCCGTGCCTCACGGTCCCACCGGGATGTCAGTGTGCGTTGGCGTCATCCCCTCACTCACTACAGCAGACTGGAAATCCAGCTTGTGGAGGGCCCGGGTTGTGCTTGGCTGGGCAGACAATTTTAGATTTGCTAGACTAAATGTGCACTCGCCACTCAACTTGTGGCCTCTGCGCAGCTTCGTGTGCATTAACGTCAAGCACAACATCCGGTCAGAACATCAACAGAAAAGGAAGCGTATTTCCTAGAGGGGTGACAATTAAGCAATGAATTGACATGAATCAACAATTGTATTGCTAATCGATTAATCGTTTACAGTAGTATTTCTCAAACACCAGATCTATCCCAAAAAAAAATCGGACTCTTGAGATACCACCACAATGACCAAGATTAAAAACATCTACAGGCACAACCGTTCACGACATTCAAAAGCAAAGCAGGAAAACAAAAGTAGCTCATGAATGTAAAGTTGCCATATTTTATGCAAATCAATCGCTCCAGATCATTGTTTTTAAGAGATGGAAAAATAGTACCGTATTTTCCGGCCTATAAGGCGCACCGGACTATAAGGCGCACCTTCAATGAATGGCCCATTTTAAAACTTTATTCTTATATAAGGCGCACCGGACTATAAGGCGCACCATTAATGCATCATGTCAGATTTTGAATCCAAATCAAATCATTCTCTATTTTATCTTTTTTTATTTCAACTTCAGATGGAACAAATTACTTTATAATCATAAAATAATGATCCATAGTCTTTTTGAGTCATGATTCATAGTCTTCAGCGGGCCACTTATGATTGATTTCATGACACAATACTTCGGGCCAGTTTGAATTTAGGAATTTGATCCATATATAAGGTTCACCGGACTATAAGGCGCACTGTTGGTTTTTGAGAACATTTTAGGTTTTTAGGTGCGCCTTATAGGGCGGAAAATACGGTAATCTTTCGAAATGTTTCTTTTTAGCTCCTTTTTCTGGGAGGGGGGGGGGACACCATTCCTTTTACAATGTAATAATTTTAAAAAAAGTTATGGTACCAGTTAAAATTCTCCATTATCTGAACCACTCAACAAAATAAATCTCATGCAAATATAAAGTTAGTATTGTGTTTCACGCATCGCTAGAGAGAATCTGCATACAAACGTTAAGAATTCTACTTTTAATGATACCAAAAGAAATGTATTACGTTCAGTGTTAGGAGAGCCAAACAATATATACATGAAATGATGCAAGTTGCGCTTTGTGGGGATGGGTCGGCTCTCGGATGGGACACAAAGGAGCTGCAGTTTTCAGCTCCACCTTGAGGGGGGCAGTAGTGGTCAGGTTGTTTTGAATGATGCAACGAGTGGCGTCAACTTGTCAGCCTAACTGAGGCCGATTCCTCATCACCCGCCGTCAGGCTGTGTGCCACGCGTTGTCTTCACTTCAACACCCATTGCTCCACGTCACTTTGATTCTTTGCCCTCGTTTACCGGCCGCCTGGTGCAGTGCTGTGCCTCCTCCACCCGGCCGCTCTCTTTCAGGTTCTTTCAGGAGGATGTGTGATGAAATAAATGACTATGACTGTAGGAAAACGAGTCCAAGGCCTTTGTAAGGATAAATTGCTGACAAACCTTTTTGGTGGATACGGGTCACCCGAGAGTTTGTAGATGGATGCGAAAATGCTGTCATCAGTAGATTGAGGACCTTAAAGTGAAATGAATGTCCCTTCATAGTCTACCTCACAATGTTAGCTGGAGGCAAAAGAAACTTTCGCTGGAGGCAACAAGCCTGGAAGCCAGGAGTAAACATCGTTACGTGTCGAAAAATGTATTCTTGTGTTGTTTGGTTGCCAAAACCATAAAAGCACATCTTAGCGTCACGTCTTAGCGTCTGCCAGTCAAAAGAAATCTCAAATAGCTGTGGCTGAACGCAATTAGGCATAAGATTGGACTGCGAGTATCATCCCTGACGCTCGTTTTTGCAGTGCACACTCTGTCAAGAAAGATTTAACATGAAATTGATAATCGCCTATGCCTGGTACATCCTCGTCTTCTCTCCCGGTCATTGACTTGACTGTGTTTGTGACTGCACGACACAAAGGTCCTCGCTCAATCTGTTATATTGTAAAATTTTGAACATGTTCATTCAAGACTTAGTTATCACTTATCTTCTTTGTGTGTTAGAGGCACTACACGTTTGCATTCTGATTTAATTTAGTATATAGCGAGCATTTTATCGCAGGAATTTCCGATTGACGTTGATCACGAGTCAATCGCGATACATACTAATGTTGAATCATCACCCAGTCTTAGGACTGGATGTTTTTGCCTCCAGCTAAGCCACGTCACATAAATGACATCACATAATTTAAAAACTTTGAAGAGGCCAATAGACCAGAGGGGTGCACTACAAAGCGAGCTTAATGGCTTAGCGAGCTGTGTTGAATCTAAAGCCAGGATTGTTACGACGGTTTTGTCAATCTAGATCATGCAAGGCAAGCCTGGCTGTGTTGGGTTTCCTTCATATGGTATACCCCCCCAGGGGGTCTTTTTGAAAATGAAAGCCTTTGAAAAATTGTGGTTTCTCCACATATACCTTGTTGGTGCTTAGAGGAGGATAATAGCGTATACATTGGCTGTCTTCATGGGCTGTGACTTTAGCACTGTTTTTTCTCATCTGTTATGATCAGATGCTTGATAAGGGCATTACAAAAAGAACTGTGGACTAAACCAAAAATAGCATGTTCGAGAGACGTTTCCATGACTAGCGACTGAGGGGGAAAAAACAGCCATAGATATGAATAAGTAGATACGACATGCGTAGAAGAGCTGTGTGCTTACATTAATATGAAGCTAATGTCCACATTTTTCCTTTACATTGGTCAACAAATGTTTACAAGATTTCGAAATTAAAGGTGCACTTTTCTCGATTATCTTTTTTTGCGCTGATTCCAACTCTGCCCGTGTTTTTCACTAGCACCATCAGATTTTCGTAATAGCAATACAAAATATAATAACCATTAGAATTGTAATAAAACATTTAGTAATATTATAGATTAAGGGTTAGGTTCAGCAGCAGGTGGATTGTTTTTCCTGAAACGTTATAGCTATAAATTACAAAGCATGATAGAATCCAAATTGAGCAACCCCTTATATGTAGGTCAAACCTAAAAACATAATTTGAGAATATCGCACCGTTAAAAACATTTTTTAAATAAGCATCAATGATACATTTAGGGACGCATAGAGCCATCTTTTTAAAATTGACACTTTTATCTTTGATGGGACAGTCGCCCCTCCCAACATGGCTGCCACGTTGACGTGTCTTTCAGCCGTCCCCAGCCCACTTTAAGCGTGTTTATTTGACGAGAGCAGCCCAAAGTGGGGAAAAAAAAGTCTGCTGATGGCACCAGCCAGAGGCGTAGCCAGGAATTTTTCCAGTAGGGGCGCGCGCCCACAGGAAAAAAAATCGAACATCACCCACGCCGTTCGCTGATCGCTAAAACAACATCCGGGTCCGGGAGGCAAACGGTGAATGGATAACATCGCGCACATAGAATAGCGCAAGCACATTCGCGCAAGACCGAAAGAAAAAAACGGCATGAAAATGAAGAATCGAAAAGGCTCAATTTTTTTCAATCGGGCCGCAGGGAGTCCTAACCGGGGCGCCGCCCCGGCTTGGCTACGCCTCTGGCACCAGCGCACTTGTAACTGACACGATGGCAAATTGTAGCCAATTACAGCCAATTCTGAAACTTATGTTTGCTCAAATCCAAATGTGATCCATGTTAAAAAGAAATCTTTTGTTGCACGTAATTCTGGAGGACGGGTTGCTGCTTGTCTCTTCCGCATGCACACTGGTCCAAAATAATTGCAGATTAGCGGAAGACCAAGCTGCACTGATGTCTGTGTATATGAGTGAACTGACTCTAGGAAATGATGATGGATCAGCCTTGCAAAGATTAGCCTTGAAATGCCCCCCCCCCCCCCCCCCCCCTGTCCCCCACACACCTCCAAAAGGGATGTGCAACCTACAGGATCTGGCCAGTCCTGTCCAAGAGACCAAATGATGAAATGGAATGAAATGACTTGCACAGGCTTCGGCCAATCACCACACGCACAGAAGTGCAAATGCCGTATTTGACGTCCGCCAGCGGTTCCAACGTCCAGGGTGGGGCTTTTTGTCCAATGTTCCATTTCGCGAGCGCGGATGGAGCCACGAGGACGGGCCATCCCACTCACCCTTTGCACGGCCAGAGACTCTGCTGAGCTGCTGTCATGGCAACAGCAGCAGTCACTGCCGCCAGCTTGGGCCTGTAATGCACAGGCCAGGGGGAGTCACACACAGGCTCCCAACTGCACAAATAAGACCCCCGATGGAGGGGAGAAAAATAGTCAGACCATGTGGGATGCTTCCTCTTCTAATATAAACGAATACTATATGGATCATTTTTATATAACTTGACTGATAATGGTAGAGACACTTGATCTTTTTTTTTTCCAATTTAGATTTGAAATTTGAGTCTGATAACCAAGACGTAAATACACTCAGTCCAATGCAAAAATGATCGACAGTAATGTCTTCAACTCTGCTGATTGAACCTATTGACTTTGGCAAATGTTAGTGCCCCATTGTTCTACTTGCATAAGATTAAAGAGAAAACAGCTTCTAATTGTGCAAGTGGCTCAGAAATAACAGCATCTATTTAGCTGTCTGCAAATCCCGGGACTTCTAATCACAGATTCCTCTAGTGTATTGCAATGACAAAATGAGGCTCTCTCCAGTGGTATTAGCTTGAGATGAAAAGATGGCAAGAAGGGAAAAGAAAAAGCCCATAGAACTAAACATGGAATGAGCATATTCCAAAAAACCTGTTGCCAAACTTGACATTTCGTTTGGGACATAACGGTATAGACTTTTTGATAAAGGTGTGAAAAATATTTCTTATGAACCAATTTTTGTTGTAGAAACAATTTCTTTTTGAGTGGTAGCAACCGCCAATAATTGAAATACAAATATCAGGATTATTTATTGTGTTTTTTCCCCCCAAAACAGGGAAAAGTTTTTGTTCTGACTCCTCAAACAATAAATTGAGTAAAATGGAATAAATTCAGCCGCCCTGACTGGCTATTTCATTATCTAACAAGTTAAAATGAACGTGAAATAATTTCATTCTACAAAAGAAAACATTTGTCCAAACAAAATCCATTATTGGGGAACACTTGTATAATCGACAACTGCTTTTATTTCCGCCTAAAGTGAAAGTGAATTCAGGAAAAATGATTTTTTTTCTTTTTTTTTTTTAATGCCAGATGTTGCAATCTGGTAAATTTTAAATATCCCTGTCTGTGGGACAAGTGGCCGGCAGCATCCCCTGTGCAAATTAAATAATAATAATAATATAGTCTTATACAAAAATAAATGCATAAAATTATCTTACTTAAATCGGACATTCTGTGGTGCTTTTTGAATTCATGCATAAGCCTATACTCTCATACGGTTCGCTTGTGGGACAATGCACGGGGCGCAGACGAGGAAATGAAGTTGAAGTCCTTTCTTTCACTTCTTGTTCCTCTTAGAATTGCATCGGCCGTATTGCGATCGGCCCTATTACGATCACACAAAGAAGCCCCTCCTCCCCCTCATGCTTTGTTGCACAACGGGACGGTTAAATCATAACGCAGCAAATTTCTCCCTATACGTTTGCAAAAGTGTTCATAAAGACCAAGACGTTGTGTGCCTTGCATGCGTGCGGGATGGGTTCTGTAATGAACATTTTGGATGTTATCTGTCGGGACGTCAAGGAAAAAAAAGGCACAGATGCCATTCAAACAGGTGTGAGGAGAAGCGAGAGGCGCACGACGTGATCGAGTCGCTCTTTGCAGTTTGAGCACCCCCCGCACCCCCAAGCCACCCCAGTCGGAAGTAGGTCGATAGAAAGTGAAAGCGACGTGTTGTTTCTTTTGTCTTCTCTGAGCTCAAGATTTTACGCACAGGTGGGAGATGGCAGCCCCGGTGCAGGACGTCCCCTATACCCCCCCCCCCCCCCCTCTTCTCCCTCCCTCCTCGCTCTCTCGCTCCTGCTCCTCAGCTCATGATTTGAGGAAGTGACATTTTATCACCGCTGCGGTCCGGACAGCGGCTGCAAACAGGTGTGCTGTCGTCTGTCCGGCCCGTGTCACTCACGTCTCGGAAGCCGAACCGGGCCACGTCGGACGTGGGACGGCGGCGCTGGCGGCAGGGCGGGCGGTGGGGAGGAGGAGGAAGCCGCTCAAGTGAGCTCTTTATTAGCCGGGCTGTTGGATCCAGACGTGGAAGAGGAGAGAGAGAGAGGGAGAGGGAGCGAGAAGGGGGAGCGAGGGCGAGCAATGGCAACGAAGAAGGCGGCGTGCGTGGATGCGCCCAAAAGGAGCCGGAGTCGGAGTCCGGTCGCGTTGGAGGCGGAGATGTTCAGTGAATTTCAGGACTGGTGCCTCCGCACTTATGGAGACTCTGGCAAAACAAAGACCGTCACCCGGCGGAAATACAACAAAATCATGCAGACCTTATTGCAAAACGACGAGTCGGATGGTGTGTACGTGGACAACAGCCACATTAACGCCAAATTCAAATTCTGGGTCAAGTCCAAAGGATTTCAGGTGGGGACCAACGTTTTGGGAGAGCACAACAAGAAAGGAGCTGCGGCGAAGCCCGTGCTGTACGTCCCGGTCAAGTCAACGGTAAAGTGTGATCGTGTGCGTGCGTGGCGTCTGCGAGATGTCCCGTCGCCGTTCGCAACTTGTCTTCGTTTCCAAGCTCGAACGAAAGAAAATGTTTAATAACTACTAAGCCCCCAAAAAACACGCCAACATTTCGCGGGCCCATCTCCACCCAGCGCGATAACGCTCCACTTTGTCCGTGGATGCACATCCCAGCGTGAGCGGCCCCGTGCACTCTCATCCTTGCTGCCATAGCAACGCCGCTGCCTGCCGGCGGTGGCGATGCTGAAAGGCTGTTGTGCAGCCGTGACAGCGTGAAGCAACACCAACATTGGCATTGCGGGTCCATACTTTTGCACCGGACCGAAACTGGTATGCAGGTTGGACCCTCACAGGCTCCCCTTTAGAGAGGGGTAAAGAGGGAGGGGGGTGAGGGGGGGGGGGGGTATAATCACCAGGTGATTAAGGGTGGAGGGGCTCATCACATGCACTCCTTGTCCCATCTAAACCAAATGGCACACGCATTTGCGTTTTCATGTGAATGTTGCATTTTGTGTCCAAAATGTGACCGTGTGCATTGTGACCATGTTGGCCGAGTGTCACTTTTCATTGTCCTGGCCAAGATGCGGATCGACTCGTTGCTCTGGCAACACCTGTGTGCTCCACCAGCCGGCTTCTGCCGCATTTTGTTGTCGGCAAAACATAAAAGTCATACATAGCTGCATATTCGCAGGCCGGTCATAGGTGGGAGGGAGCATGGGGGCGGGGGGGTTAATTGGTGCCCTGCTGGGTTACGAATGAAACAAAAGGGGCCGATAGCTACGCACACGCATGCCACACACACATATTGGGAGTGCAGAGCGTCACTTGTTTGTGTCCGATGACGTAAAAAGTAAAGGTCAGGTCGCATGTCCCACTGCACCTCACGGAGTTATACGAGTCGTGTCATGTTCGCGCTCATGCAAGTGAGAAACAGTGAGGTGGGTGCATGTACCGTTCACCTCCATTTTAAATACGCCTTCTGGAAATCATCAACCCCCCATCCCGCCTATGTTGTTAACAAACCAGAGGACATATTGGCACGGATTAGGATGTGAATGCGTCGATTCTAGTTGAGTGGTAGATCCCTCCACAGGTGCTCCACCTGTGTGAATGCACAATTTCCACGTGGGCCGTGCGAGCGCCTTTTGGAAGATGGTTAATCTCGTCTCTGTGCCGTATTGTGTTCCCCTGCGGACAAGAGGGCAGGTGGAAAGCGTGGAGTGTGTTGGGTGTCTTTTGTGTGCAGCTTTCTTTTGATAAAAGTTCCTGCAGTCGTCTAGATTGGGACAAATCTCCCCCGGTGTCTCATAAGCTTTGTTGAACCAAAGCACACATTTCACATTACAGAATAAAATCCTAAAAGTGGACAAACAAGTTCGTTATGGGAATGGGTTAATGGTTCCCGAGAGACAACCAAGCAAAATTTGTCATAGCTTCTATGCCTTGATTTTTATTATTTGTGACTAAACTTACATCACAAAGACTGTCGTTTAGTGTTTGGGAAAAAAAAGTGAGAAAAGACCTACAAGATGGCTTCTGGAATAATGTCAGCCAAATCAGCATCCGTGGAGGCGTGAAGCGGCAAGCCCTTAAATTGGCCAAACTTTCTTGGCCACGTAGCAAAAAAAAAAAAGATCAGCCCAATGATGTGTTCGATCTTGGAAAAACTCGTAGGTGGCGTCACTCTTATCTAAAATCATGGCTGTATTATTTATTTCTTATTGAATACATCCATTTCAGAACAATGAAGTGAAATTAGATCATTTCTAGTAGCACACCTGATGATCTCTCCCGGCACATCAGCTTTGAAACACTGCTCAAAGCACCGAAGGTCTTATTGAATTAAAAGTGTTTTATTTACGTGAGAGGACTATACACACTTTGTAGCTAATATTGTGTGTGCATGTGTGTGTTAGAGGGGGGGGGGGTTCTGACTCAGCAGCACTTGGGAAATGGAAAGAAGAAACATAACATTAGGCAACTGGCGCTGCGTCTCCGACTGTGAGTCAACTGCGATGGATGCATTCGTCTGCTGGATTATTCCAATGCAATTTTGCTTTGTTTAGCATTTTGTCAGCATTTGTCACAAATAGGCCGGGGTGAAAGTGCCGCACACGCACACGTGGTTAACGGTCACGGCCTCGCCGGGGGGGGTGGGGATGGGGAGGCGCTCTTGTCTCCGGACGCCCCGCTGCAGCTGCTCCCAGACTGTGCCAAGTTTCTGTATGGGGGCAGGCGTGTAAATGACGGGAGGATGCATGGGTGGGGGCGGGGTCGGACGGTGGCTGATGTGCACACAGAGAAGGCCTCTTCTGTGCGTCGGCCAAGCGCACAAGGCGGCTTCAGTGTGTGATGGGACAAAGGCTGCCGGGCGAACAGTCGCCACTCCGTCAAGACGCTTCTGTCCGAGCGAGCCACATACTGTATTCCGCTTCTTCTTGGTCGCCTGTATGTCGGTGTTGTCTCGCCCTCTTTCTACATAGCTCCCCCAGCAGCCCCCAGTGTGGAGAAGCAACCTCGTTTAGCTCCCATTATGTCCTGATTAGGGAGGAGGTGGGGGCGGGGGGGGACTAGACGCACACCAAAGGTGCGCCGCAAAATTGCCTCCAGCAAAAGCATCGGTGAGGCTACCGGGAAAAAAAAACGGTTGCCGTAACATGACCCGTGTGCTAAAGATTACATATCAAGAAAGAAAATATTGCAAGCGATTGCTTTTAGTTGCCATGTCAACTGAAAGCTGTAACTGTGTGACTAGCGTCACCGCAGATTTCAGTGGCCGGGTTGCAGATGCGTGTAGCCGTCTAGAAATCATGCGACTGGTGAAGCAAACATTGCAACAAAAGAAAAAGGAAAAACCCCAGGTTAAAACCCGGGCTGCAACTGACAATTATTTGAATCATCCATTCGTCTGTCTAGAAGTGAAACAATGAATCGACGACAAATCAATTATTGAAATCTTCAACTATTTTGATAATCAAATATTTAGAGATGTTTGAGGTAAAGTTGTCCAAATTATCGGATTTTAGCCTCTCAGCAGTAAGAATTTTCTGATTTCTGTAGTACTCCATTAAAGCATTCATGTCTATAATTATCTTTGTGTGGACTCAGAATAAGAGAAAAATAATAGAAGTTATTTTTTTTAAGCAGTTGAGCGTACAGATCCCTCTGGTGCATTGCAACAACAAAATGACATTAATGGTAAAAAGAGTTTCAATGACTTTTGAAAAAGAGGATTCTAAGATGCATATGTTTTCATTGTCATGAAAAAGACATTTGAAGCAGTCGGAAGAAAATCCTATGTATCCATCTTTAGGAAACATGTTCAAAATTATGTTACATACCTACATTTTACATTTTGGCATTAAAGGTCCGAAAAATATTAAGTTTTTGTTGTGAACAATTGTTTCATTTTCAAAGATGTTTACTGCCAGTAATTCCAGCACTCAAATCGGTAAAATGAACTAATTTTCACACAAAAAATGCAGTTGTCTGTCTTGTCTTGTCCACTCAGACATCAAATTGAGTAAAATTGGATGAATTTACTCGCACTGACTGACCGTTACGCTACTCATACAGTTCCTTTTTTTTTGGCAAGACAAACGAGTTCAAATCAATGGGAATTAATTGACTCACATAAAAGAAAACCCATTTTTTGAGGACCCTCAAATATGCATATTTCTTCTGCCTGAAATGAAAGTGACACAAGAAATGAGGATGTTTTTCTTTTGTTTTTTTTCTCCCCAGATGTTGCAATGTTGGGAATTTCACGAATCCTCCTCTGCATTTGCTTACTTAGTTTTGCTGTTTGAATTGTAAACACCTTCTAAGGCCCGTACTGTATTGCATGAAACCAGACAAAGGACCCCATGCTTGCTTTGTAACACAACGGGATGGGTGGATCAGCCAGCAGCATCCCGCATGCAGGTGTAGAAAGCAAAAAAAAAAGGCCTTAAATAAGACATCAGTCAAATAAATATATTTTCAAAATGAATTTCAGTGGCGTATTGATCAAACGGTATACAATTTACACATCTGCATGCTTCTTTTAGTAACCAGAATGTGTTTTTTTTTTTTTTTCTGACCTGAAGCTTTAATGGGAAATGAGCACTTTATTTTACTAGTGAAAGGAATCAATGAGGAAAATTTGCCAGCTTTGTTAAGTCCCCATTTTTTTTGTGACTGGGCCGGAGAGACAATTAAACCGGCCAATGTGGTATATCCACAATCGTGCCTCCCTCAATTTACAAAATAAAAGGCTTGACGGGGCCCGTCGTCTTTGTGCAGTGGATCTTATTATTCTTAACCATCTCGGAGATGTTTGCACCTCAGCATCGGCCGAGAAGGGGAACATCATCTTTATTATCTGATTAATTAGGCCACGCTTCCCTTGAGAGACCATCTTTTCGGGTAAGGGCCACAGAGTCAAAAGAATACTGGCCCTATTATTCCACAGCATTTGCATAAATACCTTTTTGAATCTCCTGCGCTTTTGTCCTCACTTTTTGTTTCATGGCTGTCTGGCAGCACTTATCGGAGGGCCACATGGCCTGGCTCAAAGGGCTTCCTAAATGTTCGCTGCCCTGAACGAGAATCGGAAAAGCGCTGATGAGCTTGTCGTGTCATCAGTGCAGATTTCATAAAGAGTGAAGAGTGTGCTCAGACGGAACATCACTTGAAAAACAAAAACTTGTGATTTTAAAACCATTTAGACAACATACTAGATTTGAACTCTAAACAGTTGAACAAGAGATATCGACTACTCAAGGCATATATTATTTATCATCTACAAAAATATCACAACATCTTACGAAGTCACGTAGTAGAAGAAGCACCACAGTAGTATTTCTTTGTCCGCAAGACTGCATTCTACTGCCCCCCGGTGGCCAAGGCAGGCACACCTGAAGGAGCAACACGTAGAACTGAATTGCAACATAAAATGATGTACGCACTGTTAAATTATTTACATTCTATCTATATTCCTACTCTCTGTTTTAACAAAGCAGAATTTTATAGCATGCTATTTCCCTTTATCAAAGTACAAACAGACTGGAATTGACTGGATAGAATTTGCATTTATTTCAAAGGGAAAAGATGATTTGGAAATGTTTTGAGAGTTGTGGTCAGAGAACAAATTCAACTTGTATGTCAAGCCACCTGTGTGTTCATCTCGTGATTTGAGATGCATGGGCACCCGCGTCCAAATGCTAGGTACATTGTGCTCGTATGCACGCCGGTACAAAGAGGGGGTCGCTGATCGGCTGCTCGGCTGCACGGCTGCTCGGCGTTTCCTCCCTTCTGTACCCTCTCTGTTGCCATGGAGAGACCGCTCTTTGCTTTCCCATAGGAGGAGAAATTAACACCATTTTTAACTGGCCTGGGGGCCTACCCCCTGTGTGGGAGACAGTCAGAGTTCCGCTCCTATCCACCCCCCCCCCCACACGTGTGTTTAAGTCATCGATAACCCCCTCCTCCCCCTTTCACATTCCTCTGTTGTCATTTTAATACCTTTCCTAGGACAGAATTTGACAAAGTGAGACATAGCGGAAATAGACTGTGTGATAATGTGTCCGCGGCTCATTTACATACAAGAGCAGAGCCGGTCCCGGGACTGATGCTCCTCTCACTGGTTCCGTAAGATATTGGGAGTGTCACACTCACCATCCACCAATGTTTATCTCGGGATAGACGCACACGTGCACAGGACAGTGGCTCGGAGCTGGCTGCAGCTAATGTGGATTTAATGACAGGCTTTGTGAGCGGAGGCAGAGGGGAGAGGATGATGGTAAAAAGAACGGGCAGCGGTGAAGAAATACGAGGGGGGAAAAAAAGCGATTGGGGGTAATGATCTCTTATCCCCATTTGATGTCATATGCACCTTAACCTGCCACCATTAATCAAGCGTGCACACACACCGCTTCCCGCCTTTGTCCCATTTACGTGTCCATTAGCTAGCTTATATTTACGCACTTCTTGATGATCTGTCACAAGTCACGAGGACTAATAAAAGTCTTTTTAGTCGTTTTTAGTCACGTAAAATGCTCCGATACTACCACACCCGATATCAGCATGACATATATACACGGTTTAGTTTCATCTGTATTGTGACCTTGCTTGGGATGTAGTGAATCCGTTCCAGCACTCACCAACTACCAACACCCTTTTTTTTTTTTTTTTTAAAGGAAAATATGCATTTGACACTATAATAGTGAATTATAACCTACAGGAATACCACTTGCTTGCCACATAAGATGCAACATGGGCACTGATTTATTGTCCTTCTGTCTTCTGAGTTGTCTCGCTTAGTGGCACATCGTCAGCTGATATTGTTCCTCCACTGCAAGGAAACCAATGGTAGCCGGATATTGGGAAGTTTGCTAGAGGCACCTCGAGGTGGTGGTGGTGGTGGTGGTGTGTGTATGTGTGGGGTGACATACTCATTTTTTTTGTTGCTCGTACCACAAGGAAACATCAGCGAAGCAATGGCGCATATCTGGGAAAACTCCTATGTGGAAGCACTCATGTCTAACAACACCACTGTAAAACAAAAAGTCATTTTGTGGACGTTCAGTGCAAAACCCCTGGTATGGGATCTTTTTGCATGTCCACAGCATCTCGTCCAGCAGCTCTCGTGGCCTTCTTGCCTTTGTGACCCAGCTGCTTTCCGTCAAGCGCCCCACCTCCTCCCCCTCCTGACCTGGCTGCCTGTGTGCAGGACCTCTCCTCTCTCGCCATCAGCGACTCGTGTGCTCTGCGTGTGCGCGTGGACGTGCGTGCAAGACTGCCAGCGGGGGTGGGGGCGGCCGACTCAAACCCTCCAGTCTCCTAGCAACAGAGCGGTTTGTTGCGGGACAGGGAGGCGAGGCGAGGATGGGGGCTGGTCGTACAGTGGCTGGGGAAGAGAGCAAAGTCCTGCGGGATTACCACCAAAGAGCGAGAGTGAGAAGGAGGAAAGGCGTGTTGCGGCGTGTTCTTCATAATGTCTCGTTGCCATTTAGGGATGCTGACATGTCTCCTTTGCTCTTCAAAACGCCCCGCCGCCGCCGCTGATGAGACCAAGCTGCGACTCCATTCAACAGCTGTTCTCCTCTCCTCATGATGCTTACAGCTCTGCCCGCGTGACGTGTACTGAACTCGAACGCACGAATGGGACGCACAAACACGCTCACTCCAAAGCAGGACGTGTTCAGGGGTGAATGTTTCACTCACTGTTTACTCAGATCTGGAAGCGTTTAGCTGAGACGGCCTCCCGGAGACGTTCACTACATTTTCTTACCTGTACACAACAGGTTGGCAATATTAGCTGTGTCTGTATTCCAAAGAATACAATAAGAACAGGCCTGCAGCTATTGAAGATTTTTGGAGTAAAATGTTTTATGTATTAAAACTGTACATATGTATTTTTATTAAAGTTAAGATTCTTATATTTATCAGTCAGACCTATTTTGTGTTAAAATTTGGCATCATTTATTCCGCAGATTAGTCTTTTTAATCCCTCCACAGGTGGTTTGGATAGAGGAGTCCTTGTGCACTCTCAATCTCTCTATTGAACACATGGTAACATAACTCAGTAAACACAAACACATTCTTAGTCAATGACCTCAACTGATGCCATGGCATTGTACAAAAAAATCCGGTGCTGGCTAAACGTAAGAAATCGGAGCCCACAATTTGCATACACATGCAAATTATTTCCAACTCATCACATACGTATGGCGGGACGGTGGAACGCAGTTTGGAGGGTGCAGGTTCGATTCCACTTTTGGCATTTTGAATGTTTTAAGTTAAATAGTGGCTCGAAACGATTCTTCGATTATCCAATCGGTTGTGAATTAGTTTGATCTTTAAAGTTGTCAATTCAATGATTAATATTTGCACTTCAATCAAGACAATCCTTCAGTGATACCCAGAAGGGAGATTCAGGCGTCAAAGCAGCAGTGAAAATTCATAATTAGTTAGAGCTGCCAGAATTAATCAATTAACTGATTGTTGAATTGGTCAACACTATTTTGATAATCGATTCCAACGGATTTATTGTCTTTTGGGGGGTAAAATAAGACATTGGCAAACATCTGCTTTTACTTTGGAGAAAAAATGATTTTTGCTTATCTATTTTACGAACCAAACAAGGAATTTAATCACAATCATTTTATTTGTGTACTTCCTATGCTCTCAGTTTGAAATAGTGTGCTGTTTTTGAATAAATTGATAGAAATTGAAATATTTTGTTTATCAATTTCATCAATTATTCAAAACATTATTCTCCAGATTGGTTGATTTTTAAAAGAATCGTTAAAAAAAGCTTAGTAGAGTAAAAATGAATAGCAAGAGAACGGTTATTTATTTTTGTTTAAACGATTAAGTGGAAAAATGGTGCAGAGGCCTTGACTCTGAGAATATGATTGTGTCCTCCCGAGCGAGTGCTGCAAACATCCGTCTAGGAGAATTTGGGAGGAATTCAGCAGAGATGCAGCAGTGCTGTGGGTGCAATGCACACCCCTCACTTGTATGAGATTATCTAAATCCAGCGTGAATGGACCTGACACCATTGTCCCAAGCAGCGCTAACGCTGGTGATGATGTCACCAGAAGCGGGATGGTACTAGAGTGGGGTGCTGGGGGGGGGAATACCGTGATGATACCTTGCTAGATTACAGCTGGGATGATGAGGTGGAGGATTGTTATTATTTCATTTATTAGCGTTACATTTAGCCCATGCTGACAGGGGAGAGTGGCTGGGAAGAGGCGGGGCAGGCCGGATTAAAACAAACCCACTCTGTGAGCTGGTTTTAGTTGCCATGGCAACGATCATTACCTCGCACTTGGGAGAGCCGGAGCAAGAAGAGAGAAGGAGAGGGGGAGGGCGGCAGGGGGTAGGGTAGCGTTCGTGGGGCGTAAGAAAACAGTGCACAACGGTCCATCCGGATGGGGCAAAGAAATGTCACAAACAGTACACGAATCTCAGGGAAGGGATGGATGGAAAACATTGTGCATGGCGCAACTTTTTCCACTCGGGATGCTCCTCTGACAAGGAAAGATCATTCCCAATCACCTGAGAAAGCAACTCATCATGCTTCAATTTCTCAGCCATGACTTCAGTTAATTGGTTCCCGGGACGCTGAAACGACTCCACTTAAAATTGCAACTATAAGGGGGAAGGAGTAAGAACTGTACAAACATGGGCAGAGAAAGCAGCATGTGACACGGTGGATGGCGGCGGTTGTCCTGGCGATCCCACTTCCACGGTATGTCACGTGACCCTTTGCCCAGCACACCTGCCCGAGAGAAATCAGCGGCAGTTTCTATGGCGACAGGGTCAGCGGTGCAGGAGGCAGGACGGGCTGCCAGAGGTGGCAGTCGGTGGGAGGGACTGTTGGTCTTCAATGGGTTATTTTTAAACGCTATGAGATGAGCGCTTTCGCGACCTCTCCTGCTGAAAGAAAAATGTTTGGTAGGACTGTCCAAACCTACGTGAGCAGTCGTGTACGTATGCGCAACCCTACCGCATCGTTTGCCCCTAATATTAGATGGGTCTGATGCGTATGCCCCGCCTCTTGCCCAAAGTCACCTGGGATAGGCTACGGGTAATTTGTGGTCCTGATTAGGAGAAGCAAAAATGGGTGGTCGATACATAAAGTACACACGTTTTTTTTTTTGTATTAAAGTGGGTCATGGTGGTAGCGGAAAGTACTGGGACCAAAATACAGCCATGGAATATTCGCCGATGCTATACTATGGCGCTCCCTGTTGTAAGACCGAGCCCTCCCTCTCTGCGTTCAGTGAATATATACTTCTGAAAAGTGTGTGTTTTTGTTGTTACAATCAACACTTGCAATATTTGCATCAAAGAAATGTGGCGTTTGTGTCTTTGTTTCAGTGTGCGGACGGCAATTCAGCTCAGGACAACTCGTCTCTGAAGCGCGTGGCTGTAGTGGAAGACTTCTTTGACATCATCTACGCCATGCATGTGGAGATTGGCGCCGACCCTGGCCGGGCCCCCAAACACGCGGGCCAAAAGAAAACCTACAAAGCGGTAATTTTGTCACACTTTGGTGTTCTACCTACGAGTATACAGTAGAAATTTTTTTTTAGCACATTTTTATAATTCTCTCTGTAATGTATAGTTTTTAGCATCAGTAGTTTCCAAGGGAACAAAAACAACTTGCACAGATGCGTCACATAACCGCTGCCTCTAGAACAAAAGGCAGCATGAGCCTCCAGCTCACAAACACCACCATGTGGCTTCTGATACCCGGGACACGTGCAATGGGACAAAAATGAGTTCCTGCATGATTTTGCAGCCACGTCGGACACTTATGCTGGACTTTGGTAATGGCATCCCTGCCCGCCCCTTGCCCCTAAGCAACCCAAAACAAAAAGAAACCAATTTCTACTTGTGCCCCTGCCCTGTAGAGAGGTCCTGTCACGTCTCATAGCGTGTCCCCTTTTGAGGAGGCAGCATTAGTGGGGCAGGGCATAATATGGAACTGTCACTGTGGCCTTCTGGGACGAGCACGCTCCTCTGGGTGGCCTTTCCCTTTCAGCTGCCTCAAGGGCCCGTGATGTGTGTGTATGTGCGTGTTGGCGGGGGGGCAAAGGAGATGGCGAGCAGTGGCAGCGGTGGTGGGCCCAGTGGGGGTGGGCACCCCTGCTGTCTCTCCGTGGTCTCGTGAAGGTCGCGTTTTCCAGGGAAACGCCAGCGGGGACGAGGAGGGAAGGGCGACGCTGGAGAGCGGGGGATGGGGGGTTTGAGGGGGGGGGGGGTTGATGAGGCCGAACATGACACCGACATCGAGGTGGAGATTTCTGGTAAACGTTCAATAAGTCAACTCAGAGATTAATTTATTTATACATTATAAATGTTTCAAGATACTTGATAATGTTTTAAGATAATTGATAAAAACGTGTGGCAAATTTTCAAACTCTTTATTTTCATTTTCCTATGGTCTATATTGTAAATAACTCATTCAATCCCATATCCATTTTCCAACTTTAAAAACCGATTGAATTTTTAAACCATAACAATGGGGGGAGGCCTCAAGGATATCTCAGTGCATCCCTAAAACATTTTTCTTATACAAACGCCTCAAATTCTTCATTGTGTTCCCTTCAGGGGACAGGTGTGGAAAATACCCCAAAGTCTATTATCTGGCCTAGCAACTGGGTGGTCCAAGCATTTTTCAAGGGGAGGCAGTGCCCCCATGGGCCCCCTCTAGCATTGCCAGTGAACCCTACTTAGAGCGGAAATATGGATCAGGGCTGGGCAAAAAAGAGAGACCGAGATGATCTCCTGGAGGGATAATCACGTCAATGGCAATCTCACAGACATTGCATCTTGCCCCTCTCAGAAAAAAAAAAAGAAACACTGCAGATGCACTTTCTTACGCCATTTTCATGTCCATCTCTCACCACAGATAGCGGAGACCTACGCCTTCCTGCCTCGAGAGGCGGTGACTCGCTTTCTAATGAGCTGTGGCGAGTGTCAGAAGAGGATGCACATCAACCCCAGCACCGCAGAGTTCAAAGGTAACACAACCTGTGAATGGCCCGCTCGCTCAGGAAACATCATTAAGTGCTGGGCTATTTTCAAAATCAACCTTTAAGAGCACACGCTGCTCCCATCACCCCGCCAGCTGATGATTATAACACTCCGATAAATAGATGGAACAGTGCTCTTCCAACTTTTTACACTTCAAAATATCTTTAGTTGTACAAATAATACTATCATTAACAACATTCAAACGCAGGTTTCATTCCCACAAGTAATATTTCATATTATTGTAAGTCCTTCAGAGAACATTATCACAGTATGAACATTAATAGTGAATTTAAATTAAAGAGATAAAACCAATTAAATTATAATTAGTTGAAAAAAACTTTGGACAAAAAACTTTAAAATAAATTCTCGACTTATTATATATGACTAAAAAATTTAAAGCCACTTAGTATCAACATTAACACTGTTGGGGGGGGCTGTATAGCATTTAAAAGTTAAAATTCTAAAACCAGTTTAATAGTTCTAAAACAAACATTTAATAAAGGTTATATAAAAATGTATTGCACTTAAACTTGAAATGTAACTGAACTTGACTTAACAAATGTATTACATTAGAAATAAAAAATTGAAATCATTGTAACGTTATGCACATTATGAGTATCTAATATTTTTTCTTACAGATTACTCCAAAATAGTCCGTCCTATTGGGTTCAGTGAAGATGCTAAAATGTTTTCAGCTGTAGGTAGTTGTCTCCTCGTGGCCTGGGATTGGGTGGCCACCAGTTCTGGGTGTACCTGGCCCCAGTTGGGATAGGCTCCAGCTCACCCCAAACAAGAGACACACTTGGCGATGAATTGACGGATGGATGGATGGATGGATGGATGGATGGATGGACGGACGGACGGACGGACGGACGGACGGACGGACGGACGGACGGACGGATGGATGGATGGATGGATGGATGGATGGATGGATGGATGGATGGATGGATGGATGGATGGATGGATGGATGGATGGATGGATGGATGGATGGATGGATGGATGGATGGATGGATGGATGGATGGAATCTGATGCAACCAAGACTCAAAAGGTTCGCAGGAAGCCTGAAATAGGATGATGGAAGACTCCCCCGAGTGGATGACGGCGGGACTGCAGACACATTCCTCCACTTGAGGCTTTTGCGAAGAGACTAGCAGACAACTTAAATTTGGTCACAGAATTACTAATACAACGTAATTTAACTGTTAAAAAAACAAAATACAAAAAACACCTCTATAGGAAAAATAGACTCCATTGATCCTCTAGAACACAAAAGTAATAGATGTAGAGTGACATTAAAATATGTTGAATCAGGAGGAAGCTATATTCACCGCACAAATCTTTTATTTTCTTTCATTTATTTTTTGTCAGAAAATGACCGTCCAACCTCGCTGGTCCCTGACCTGATTGACTATAACATGCCCCTGACTGCCACCTACTTGAAGCAAATGAAGTTGCAGTGCATGACTGCCACCGAGAGGGTAAGTCTTCTGTATTTTTTTTTTTCAAAGTGGAAAAACTGTCTTTCAACCACCGATAGAAGCGAGAAGTACAAATGGAAAGTTTCAAATGAAAGGGTAGAAGCAAAGGTTTTATGTTTTATGTGTAACTGAATACAATGCATTTGAATAGCTCTGGTGAGGAGGATGCAGACTTTGCTCATTCATTCCCATGGCTCTATGGTTGAAATAAATGATGACACTTGTTTTCGTGGCATTTTTTTTTTCTTGGAAACATAATACAATAATAATAAGTGAAACTAAATGGCCAGTTTTCCGGATTTGTGGGGCAACATAGTTTTCCAGTTCTGAAATTATTGACAAAGTGCTCAATTAAGTTAAACTTAATATACTTGTCGGCGTTCCCTCTCCGTGAACCGGGATTAATTTTGTGGGCGTGACGTCATGTGCCAGACCCCTCCCACCTAAGGGAGGCTGTGACAGACCGAACCCCCCTCTCCCCTCCTCCCCTTCCCAGTGCGCCTGCTTTGCTGTGAGCAAAGTGCAGGGAGCGGCACTCGCTTTTAGAGCCAACCCGAGCATGATGTTCGTTTTAAGGGAATCGAGAGCCAGGCAGGGATTCGAGGGTAAGTACAATCAAAACAAACCCCGAAACGGAGAAGCGTGCGTTTTGTTATAGTCGCAGAGTGTTTAACAATAATTCATCAGCAGCAGCGGCAGCGATGGAGTGATGGAGACTACTAGGCCGCCAAGTATTGTGTGAAGCGTCACAAGCGGGCTGCGTGAAAGCTGCAAGTGTGCTCTGCTCTGCTCTGCTCACATTAGTTGACAACATCACCATAGTTTGTTTTGAAAGGAGCCGCACGCTTGAGCCACTGTATTAAGAGCACACGAGACTGCCCTCTCTTATATAGATTCAGCGGTTCCTCTTGCTAATCATAGCAAACTACAGGAGGGGGGGGGGGGGGGGGGGGGGGGTTCTGTCTGTGTGGCATCCCAGCCAAGACCGGAAATTTTACTCTCCTCCACCTCATCTTGGCAGTGGTACAAATAATACTTAACTAGATTTTTCAGGTATCTTGATACTTTTTCTCCATGACTTTTTACTGACTCCCTAAATTTGAAAACTTATATGTGTACTTTCTACAATGCAAATTGTAGAATAAAACAAAACACCTCTATTTAAATTCTAGATTTACTATACATAGTAAAAACTCAACTGAGCAATGACATTTTTACTTTTTGCTTATCTCCATGGATGTATACAAGTGGGGAAAAAAGCTATTTTAAAGAATAAAAGATAAAAACACACACACACACACAAAAGCAGAATAAGTATACGAATAATAACAAAAGCAACGTGTGGTTCACAGATTATGATGTCATTTGAATTGTTTATTAAAAATATTTACAATACAAATAGCAAATGCAGTGTTTCCATTTTGTTTAGGAATGCCATTAATAGCAATCAACATACTAAGAAAAAGAAACAAAAAATACAACAAAGGGCATTTAAATTAAAATCTGTGTTTGAAAACCTATTCAGGAATATTCAAAGATTCACCTAATTTACTGTTTTGGTCCGGAAAATGTTTATTGTTTTCCAAAGCAACAGCAAATGCTGCTTTCATGGAGGATGATATTTTCTGGAGATGTACAATTTTGAGTTAGACAAGGTCTGTAAGGAATTGATCTATTTTGAAAATAGTTGTTGATTCATCGATTTGATTGTTGCTCTTTTTTTCACGAGTAGCAATAATTACAAAGCGATTAAAAATTGGAAACTGTTTTGTGTACAAAAAACTATTTTGTTCTGTTGTACCAAGTTATTGAATTGTATTTTGTATACAACTCACAGTAAAAATTCATATTTGCTTTTGTACTAAGTATATTTTCGAGTAGAACGCTTAAAAAGGTTAATGTAAATGAGTTGAATTTTTACTGTTACTTCTACCATTTTTTTTCCACAATTATCTGTATTTTTATCTACTTAGTGTGAGTAGTTTTCAATTAAAGTTCGAGTCGAATCTACATGAAAAAAGAGTCAGTCCCAATCATATGAGTGCTTTTACTTTTAAGTTACGGTAGGACGGGGTCACTGTTTTTATTGTCGTATGTTTTAAAATGATGTGACAGAAATGAATTTCAAATTATTTTGGCGACCCCAGATAAAGAAAGCGAGTACATTGTTATAGCAAGATGTCGACTGACACTTGGCAACTTTCGCAGGGGCCAAGTTCAATGTTGTGGAAGGAGGTCAAAGGTCAGAATAGGCTGTGAATAGTTAGCAAGATTATGGTGCCTTCTCCTCTGCTTGGTGAAAGGCTACACCAAGTATTTTACGTTAGTATTGAAAACAAGGTGCAGCAATGGATTAATCAACAATCAATCGCTTATCAAATGAACAACAACTCAAATGTTACTAAACTTTATATTTCTACTTTTACTTTCTTTTACTTCTAAAAGATGAAGTTGCTTTATGAAAAAATGTCCTCATCAAATAAAATATCGGACCAAAATACAGTCTTGAAAACCTTTTTTATTTGTATTTTCAACAGAAAGTGGGGACTTGCATTTTTCTTTTACTCTTGGTAATTGTTAAGAACTTCATAATTTAACGCTTTGTGATTCGGCTCGTGTCATCACTCTCAAGCACTGAATTGGAATCTGCTCTTCTGTTTGTTTCTGCAGGATGACTCGTCGGTGAGCAGCGAGGAGATGAACGGCGCCGAGCCCGCTTGGGCGGCAGCTGACCGGCCGCCAGCGCCTGAGCCCGGGACTCCGAACGGAGCGAGGCTCAGCAACCCCGCAGCCTCCGTCAAGGAAGATGACGGTGAGACTTCCTGAAACATCTGTCTCAAATCATCGGTTCATCCATTTTTAAATTTTAGTACTCGTATCTCAATTTACTGCTCCTACATCAAAGCAAAACAAAACTTTCATGAGGCGGGACACCCAACACTGTATACACTGTATTCATCGTACGAGAACACACTTGCTGTTTGGTGGCAAACAGCTTGCCTCGGTCTTAGTGGACTAATCCAAATCGGTAAATCCACTCTTGCAGCGAGTGGACCGCCAGTGCTGCCTCAATGTCAAATACCCCTCCCTCTCTCGCCGGGTTCGAGGCTTAAAAAAGTAGGACAAAGGAGGCCACGAGGAACCCTCACACCATGCACACGACGGCAATTGGTGCAAATCACACAATTCTACCAAACACATGACACAAGAAGGAAGCATTTTTGAACACACACACTTCCGCATTTCACCATGAAAAGCGAGCGCCATTAGCTTTACATTCACATAAGCGGTGATTCAGTGAAAATGAAAGCCGTGAAAGCTTTTCTTGCATCTGCTGATTCAACGGATGGATAGTTAAAAAAAATAAACTCCCTTAACAGCACCATGTAATGCGAGATTATTGGCGTCAAGAACATGGGAGGAACTGGGAAAAAAGGTATCAAACAAAATAAGCATGACAAACGGAAACCAGACTTTAAAAAAAATTGTTTTTTTTTTTAAACTTTCTTACAATGGGGTTTGGTTGTGTTGCATTGCTTTTATTGCTTTTTTATTACCAGTCGGACATAAAAAATCTACACCCATTCCTTTTCAGGACTTTATTTTTCTTTTTGCCCTATATCAGAAGTTTGAAGGTTTTGTTCTCACATTAACTATTATTTGGAAGTGTTTATTCAGTTCTAGCCCCCGTTTATGCCGTTTGCCTTCAGAGCCAAAAAGTTCAACCTTGGTCTTATCAGACCAGAACACATTTCCTTCCACATTTGTCTGAATTTTTCTTTTCTTCCCCCTCCAGCAGACGACGACTCCTCAGAGAGCAGCAACGGCAATGGAATGCCAGCCATGACCTCGCCCGAGGTGCAGCCCGCGGGTACCAATCCCCCGGAAGGCAGCGCCTCATACGGCGAAGTGATGGAGAACGGCGTGAGCGCTCCCTTGGACTTCAGCACCACTTTGTCTACATCCTCCTCGGATGAGCAGCAGCCCGTCAACCTGAGCGACCGACTGCTGCCCGCCGGGTGTTCGCCGCCAAACTCATTCCCGACAGACCCGAACAGGAAGTACCCAATCAAAACAGAATATGCCAAGGTAATCATTCAAACTTGACATTTTAGGAGAATGTTTGTGTTTTTAACCCTTACAAGTGGGGAAGTAGAAATAAACATGAAATAATGTGGTTGCCAAAGTGTGGATACAGCTATGGATGCATGCCTACTAGCAAACCTATACCAAACTTAAACCACTGACTTGTGCATTTATGCTAATATGATAATGACATAATAAATACCTACTATACGCTAAAAATATGAATTTCTAAAAGCTCTGTAGCTCATAATTTGATCTAGACAATTATCATGAAGATGCATGGCCCAAGCAAAAATCAAAGAGGTGAACATGCAAGAGTATGTGTGCTTGGAAAATCACCAGTACGTTTGCGATCATGCCATTTGACGTGCTCGCTCATTTTTCGGCAGTCGCCTCCATACAGCTCAGGAAGCTACGACTCTGCGAAGACCGAAATGAGCGCGTGCGCTGAGGACTTGACCTCCGGCCGCGCGCAGATCATCGATGATGACGACGACGATCACGATGAACACGATGACAGCGATAAGATCAATGACGCTGAGGGGATGGACCCTGAGAGACTTAAAGCCTTCAATGTAAGTAATCTGCTTGTCTGGAGCCTTTTTTTTTAACAATTCCATGGCGAGCTCTTCAGCAAATAGTCAACCAAAGTACAGACGTGCTTTGAGATACAAGTTTGATTTACCCTCGTATCTCAAATACCTGTGTCTCGAGCTGTAACTAATGATTAGGTTAGTAATCAATGAATCCGACGATTATGTTTTCGATATAAACAATACCAGGTTTTCCATTCATTTCAATGGGGGAAGATAATTTGAGTTACGATTGGATGCGGATTATACGGGTATTGAAGACAACCACGCTTATTTTGACTTCCTTCTCGTAAATCTGAAGGTCTAACAAAAACTATGAAACACACAAACAATGCTGCATTTGTGGTGATGCAATGATTTAACTTTAATTTTCGCTGTGGGTTTTTGTTTTCCCATCCTCCCCCCTCCCTCTTGATCCTCTCCGCCGTACGGACGCCCATCCCCTCACTGCCTTTCCTCGCTTTTGTTTTCAACTCTGCACCGCCCCCCTCCCCACCCTTCATTGCCCCACTCCATTTTTTCTGCTCTACATCCTTTCCCTCACCTCCCTTCCCCCTCTCTCAGATGTTTGTGCGTCTGTTTGTGGATGAGAATCTGGACCGCATGGTGCCCATCTCTAAACAGCCCAAGGAGAAGATCCAGGCCATCATGGAATCATGTGGCCGCCAGTTCCCTGAGTTCCAAGAGCGCTCTCGCAAGCGCATTCGCACCTACCTCAAATCTTGTCGCCGCATGAAAAAAAGCGGTTTTGAGGTATTAAAATCCGCCTTTTCGCCATCACATCACACGTCCTGCCCAAGGACAACAAGCACCTGGCTATTTTATGTTTCATAAGATTATCCTGTAAAATAATCTGGTGGTGTTCATTTAGACAGTTATCGTGTTGGTTTTGAAACATATCAATATTTGCACAATAAAACATAATAACGGGGTAACAAGACAGACAGATAATTGTGCAGTAGAGCAAAATGTAGCCCATATTTGCAATCCTCCCCTTAAAAATAAAATTACTCTAAAAGCTCACCTAAATGAACAAAAACATATTTCTGAAATAATTATTATAGTAATAATAAATACTCATAATTGTGATAATGAGAGCTAAAATAAACAAAAGCATCCAAACAACTCTAGAAAAAGACAAGAAATGAAAACAATTTATACAATTAAGATGAACAAATTTGTCTCTGTTTAAAGCTTACTGGTATGATTATTTTCATTGACTGGACAAAAGATACCTAATCAAACCAGACCTTCAAACGTTTTTGTAGCGAGATAAGATCTTAAGAGACCTATCAAAGGAATTTCAGAGTTTGGGGTCACAGAGTTTTGAAAAGAATTTATGACTTTAGGTGTAACAATGAGGTCATTGAAAGTTGGTTTGACCGTCGGGTTGAATATCAGATGAGAACAGAAAGTGGGAAAAAGTGCCTGGTATGATTTTATTTTATTTTTTTAAATCTTAATCTACTTTTAATTTAATTTTAAAATTGTATCTCTGTACAATTTACATTTAAGACATACACTGAGTTTAGTTTATTCCTCCTTACTGGATTAATTTATAGATGGAAAAATAGAGGGAAAAAAAACAACAACTCTTGTCGTGCAACTCAAAACACAAGTCAGTGTTAGTCACTCGCATTCAGCCACCCTGGAAGTCCCCTGGTGCTATTGTATGCAAATGTTTCCGAAAAGGTCTGTCCAGAGTTTGACATTCATTCAATATGCACTACTTTTGCTGACAGATAAGACCAACCCCTCCTCACCTCACGTCTGCCATGGCTGAGAACATCCTCGCCGCCGCATGCGAGAGCGAAACCAGAAACGCCGCCAAGAGGATGAGGCTTGATATCTACCCAGCGGTAAAAAAAATAAAATATCAAATGCTATGCACAATGAAGAGTCTCGGCTGGCTGGCTGGCTGGGTGTCATATAAGCAAAACATGTGCTCGCAGGAAGAACCCGCCCTTGTTGACAAGTCCAGCACCAGGGAGCCCGCATCCGTGGCCCCGTCGGGCTTTGTCATCGCCAGCTCAACTTTTGCCCAAGACCAGCTCTACACCAACGGAGGCCTCAACTACAACCTGCGTGGCTACGGCACTGTCGCCGGCAACCAGCAGAATGCTGGTGCAGCACAAACCAACGGTGAGCAGCAACACTTAATTAGAACACAAACAGTGGAGTAACACATGTAGACAGACAACGTAGAAATATTCACACCCTCTGCAAAAATGATTAAAATGATAGCATGCTAATGAGTCATTGAGAATAATATTGACTCTTCTTCGTTTGTGTCTGTATGACTGTATTATACTGCCCCCCGGTGGCAAAGGCCAGCGCACACCTCATTTGATTAAATTGCCTCATTAATTAACGATGCACAAGTTGTTTACTACTATTAGAATAATAATATATTCAATTATAATAAGAATAATTGTTCTTCTTTTTATAAAGTCCACATCCGCCTCACAGTGCAGAGGTGAATGTTTCGATTTCTTCCTGTGTTGAGTTTGCATGTTCTAAACTTCCTTTCAGCCATATGTCTCCCTCACGACACGACACTTGCGTCCGCAGGTCCAACAGATCTGAGCATGAAGTCGGTGGTTGCGAACTCCTCTTCCTCCAGCTCAAACAGTCATGGGCAGGGCGGCGGGGGTGGAGGGGCCTCGGCCCAACTCAGTCCCCCGGAAGTGACGGCGGTCAGGCAGCTCATTGCAGGATACAGAGAGTCAGCTGCCTTCCTGCTCCGCTCGGCCGACGAACTGGAGAACCTGATTCTGCAGCAGAACTGAACACCCAACAGACCCAGCCCGCACTCGGCTTGTCCGTCCGTCCATCCGTCTTCGTGTGTAAATATGTCACTCTGACATACAAGTCTTGGCGAAGTTGGACAGAGGCACAAGCAAAGGGGAGTGGTTCTGCCAAGCACAGCAGGTCCTGTAAGGTACCTTGACTCATCCCACATGACTATTTATGCATTTGCTTCCCTTTGACCTCAGTGCTCTGTCTTCTGTAGTCTCCCCGCTAAGTTTCTCTCTCCACCTCAGCCCCCATTTGTCTCAGGAAGTGATAATGTGTGCAGAAAACAAATCCAATTGTCCATCTAGTGCCATTTCCCCCAACCTTCAAAGAGCCAAAGCTCAAGAAAAGTCCCCCGGCAAAACACCGAACAAACTCGTCACAAAGTATTTCAAATAATGACTCCCATTTAACATGAGTGTGATTGGCTAAAAGATTTATTTTTGTTTTGGTCAGTTCAGCAGAACAGTTAATAGATCACATTTATGGTGGAACGAGTTATGAAATGATTTACCTTGATCTTATTTTCTTTTATATATATATATATATATATATATATATATATATATATATATATATATATATATATATATATATATATATATATATATATATATATATGTGTGATTTACCTTGAGCATGTATATTTATATAACTCACAAAAAATTGGCATATGAACAGGGGTATGTAGACTTTTTCAATCCACTGTAATTGTTCTACCTATTTGTGGCTACCATATACGTAGATAACAGAGATACATTATTAGTACCGTTTTTTTCCGTGTATAGTGCGCAAAATTTTACTAATTTATTGTCCTAAAATCCGGGGTGCGCATTATACATGGGTACAAAAAAAAAATTAAAAAAAAAAATTAAAAAAAAAAATGTTTTTTTTTTAATTTTTTTTTTTTTTTTTAAGTCCCAATGATCGTCACACACGCAGGGAGGCAATGGGTCCCATTTTTATAGTCTTTGGTATGGTCTTAACTAGGCTGGATGTAATTTTTTTTGTTGGCGTTGATTTCTCCGACTGCCCGTAAACGCACCACCGCGCTCCGTGCGCATGGAGCGTGTTTGAAGTGAACAGCAGAGAAGAAAGGAACAAGGCAAAGTGTTGTGAAATAAAATATTACCTGTAATACGGATTTAGGTAGAGAACTGAACTCTCGCTCTTTATATAGCTGACGTGTCTTGCTCATCCGTTCTGCGCATCTGTAATGGCGGCCTCCGTATGATATCCGGTTTGCGTGTGTGCGAGAGCGAGAGAGAGCGAGAGAGAGAGCGCGCGAGAGAACGCTCAACCGTAGCGCGCCGCCGACCGCCCAACTGCACCGGGCTGGTCGATTATTGTGACAGAGCCGTCGCTGAAATTTAGAAGATATTTTTAAAGTCCTGATGTACTTTCTAAAATTTAAGTGGACCTCAGTGCGCACTGCGCAGGGAGCTTAATTTGGTGCAGCGCGCCGGGCGCTCACTGTCGCATTGCTTAAAGAGCGCCTTTGTGTTTTAGGATGAACAGCAGAGACCAAAGGAACAAGGCAAAGTGTTGTGAAATAAAATATATAAAAATGGGACCCATTGCCTCCCTGCGTGTGTGACGATCATTGGGACTTAAAAAAAAAAAAAAAAAAATTAAATTTTTTTTTTTAAAAAATTCATAAAAATTGGGTGCGTATTATACATGGGTACAAGCTTTTTTCCAGCATCAGCATGCCATTTTTAGGGGTGCGTACTATACATGGGGGCGCACTATACACGGAAAAAAACGGTACTCAGTAAAAAATTATTTTCGGCCCAATTAAATCATAGATCATTTTATGCGATCCACTGGATTCTTTTTAATAGTTGGGAATTGCTGATTGTAGTGAACACAGAATGAGTTTAATTAGCTTTCCCAGACATCTTGCAGGTTTCAGTGGTGGATGGAATAATAGCAATGTGTTTAAAAAATAATGAAAAAGTAAAGCCGTGTAGTAGTTTTTAAATCTAATATAATGGGGAGTAACTGAATTAGCGACCGGTTTGTTTTTGCTGCCCTGGCAATTTGAAGTCCTGTTTTTTTTTAAATCAAGGGATGGAAACAACAAAATATTTATTGAACCGATTAATCTTTTGATTGGAAAAAAATCCACACTGCTATTATTCGGCACCCAAGTGTACTGCAAGCTGCTTTTGGGTCAAAATATTTCATCCAACAGTTTGACTTGGTGGACGTCCATCGACAGACAAACGGTTGCTAAATTTCCTGCCACCGTTGCTGTTTGATCCCAAAATCAGTCTCATTTTTGTTCCAAGCCGTTCGCTCAAGACGTTACCTCGTTGTCTTTTGTTAGAGACCAAGACTCATTTTGTGAAAAAGGTATGATATGGAGAGGAAATGAAACGATAGGAGATCACCAACACCTGTCAGGGAAGAAAGAGATTATTGAACATTTTGTTGAGTGCGAGCAGAAAAAGGTGCAATATTGATGATAATCAGTAGAGGATGATATTCATGTCACAGGCTATCGTGGGGAGAATTTCACCACAATTCTGTCCGGTCCTAAAAGACTTCATAATCCCATGCAGCATTGTAGCCAATTTCAATGTTTTGACGGCTGATGTTGGTCATCAACCTTATCACTTTTCAAAGGTCACATGACTTGCACACTTTGCTTGTTTTTTTTCTTCTTCTTGTCATCGTTGTTGTTGTAGAGGAATTATTATGTGCATTTTGTCACGCGTAGCCAATATCAATTGATCACTCGATGGATTGAGGTAATCCCAAACATTTGCATGGGGGGGTGCGATGGAACCGAGAACCCCCCCACACACACCCCGCCCTCAGCCCCCGAGCCGCATTGCGGCCATCCTGTCACTGCAACCATGTCAGAAAACTGTCAGTTGGAAAAGACGCAAGAGACAATCTTTGACAAAGATGTAATTACATCAGTTTACGCTCCCTGCTGTGCGTGCTTTTGTGTGTATGTGTGTGTGTGTGTGTGTGTGTGTGTGCGTGTGTGTGTGTCTGAGAGGGCACACACACAGAGAGAGAGGAGCACAGTCTCACACTTGATGGTGAGTCAGCACAAAAACGGTTGTCAAGTGTACTTTTTGTTTTTGATTTCCCGATTTTGGATTTTTTTTAGGGGGGGGTTGCTTGACGTAAGTGTCGTCGTGGACCGTTTGTGTAAAAGTGAAGTGTCCCACTTTGAACATGAATCTGTCAAGAAGTAATTCCGTCACTCAGCACATTCCAAACAAGGACAAGTGACACTCTAAGCAGCCGACTCAGCCGGCTCGCACCTTACAAAAAAATAATAATAATTGTAGAGAGATATATTATCTACCACATGACACATTCTATATTAGCGTGCGTTTGTCACATTGTCAGTGGGCCGTGTGCTATGTGCATTTCAAGTGTCAGCATGATGAACTATTGCAAGTTTGGAAGCACTTTATAGCTCAGGATTAGGAAACTTAACGCAGTGATCCGCTCGTCAGCGGCTTTTTACCTCCAAGTTGTGCTCACAAGCAGCTTTGCAGCTCCTCCGCGGGCCCGTAGGTGGCGCCATACAGGCACCTCTCATATCGCCACAAATAAAATTACACACATGGGCAACAAAAATAACTCTCACATTTTGACGAAGGGAGGGACTTATTGCTTGGCAGAGCCGATCAACATTTGAGATGGCATCTTGTTTACACTTTTGAGCTTCCGTCCACACACACAGTTTTGGACTCTCACATGGACAAAAAAGGTCTCACATGGAAAAAATGATGGATGCTTTTTTTGCTTCAGTAAGAGGGTTAGCATAAGTCTTTTTAGTTTATGCGAGAAGTTTGGAGGGGTTGTGAGAGTTTTCTTGGTGTGTTTTTTTTCTCTCGCATGCATGTCACGGACGGGCCTTGAGGGCTGCCATCCTGCATGTTTTAGATGTTTCCCTCCTCCAACTCACCTGACTGGCACTGTTGGAGAAGGGAACCATCTAAAACATGTAAGATGGTGGTCCTCGAGGACTGGAGTTTGACACTAGCGATGTACGTGAAAGAGTTTTGTTTGAGTATGAGAGCGTTTTTATTTTGATGAGTGTGGGAGGCTTTTGAGATGTTTGAGTTTTTCTTGCCTGTGTGAGAGATGTAGGAGAGATTTTTGTGCATGTGTGAGATATGGTATTTTTAGTTGTGTGGCAACTTTTTGGTATTGTGAGAGAGGCTTTTTGCTGGGGGAGGTTTTTTTGTACATACGCATAAGAGGTTTAGGGGTGGGTGCGCATAGCAGTGAGTATGATTTTTTTTTATGTGCGTGAGAGATTTTTGGACGATAGAGTTTTTTAGTGAGTTTCTGTGCATGTCAGAGGTCAATGTTATTTGTAGTTACAGGGGACTTGTGTGTATGTTTTTTAGTTGTTTTAGCATGTGTGTGTTTTTTGTTGGACGTGGAGCTTTTTTTTTGTATCTGTGTGAGTCATGGGCGAGATATTTTTGTGTATGTGAGAGCTAAATGGTAAATAGAATTTTGGGCCTATACATCTCCTCGGCAGGCCATCTCGCACATGTCCAACGTTAATCTTCTCGAGTAATCATGACGTACGCGTCCTCGTCTCCTCTACTTCTTTGTCGTATTGATTATTTTGATGTTATTTTTTTTGTTTTTTTTTACTGTTGCCGTGGCGGTCTCGTCTCAGTCGAACATTTGATTGCTGATGTGTAAGTAAAGCACCACAGCAGCTTGTGTGATCACCCACCATGATTTTGTCTGTTGGTTTGGAAATGATGCCGGCAAATTTTGTATTGCGCGGACAACATAATGATCTCTCGGTGTTGCTGCAAGTGCCCTGGTAGCTCGTGGATTGCTCAAGTGGTCAGATTCTGTACGTGTACTGTATAGCTGTACAAAGAGTGATAAAAGCTGTTTTCAACTGTTCTTTTTTTCTGTGGGTACAGCACTGTTTTAAAAAGAAGACAAAAAAATCAAAAGTGGTTGAAGAAGCCCTTGCCTGTTTGAACTTCTCATTTGGTGGTGGTCTGTAATGCTATTGTTATTTCTTTGATTTGAACGCCTGCCCCCGCCGCACTCATAAGACTGTAGCTGTGTGCATGGACAGGGGGCGGCGTCCTGTATCCCCGTGTGAAGCTTTGTATCGCCCCCTCCCTCCGGTTTTGGACTCAGTGAAAGTGTGATGTTTACATGTACAGTTTTTTCACAATGTTTCTTTTGCATTTTCTTCAGGATCTCCCCCACCCTAATTTGCATACGCTCATCTAAAATGTTGTCTTTTGCCCTCCCAAGTGTGACCTCTTTGTCGGAGGTCAACAACCGACAACTCCCCTACGTCTCTGCATGGGCCAGCAAAGATAAATACGATTCTAATCAGCTCTTTTTTTGTGTGGTCTAGAAGGAGAGCAGAGTAGGTACATTTCTAAAAGCCAAGTGCTCACAAAAGTGTAATCTTGTACCGTCAAAGGTACACAAACGTCCTCGGTAACGTATAAGCCATTCCCGTCTCCTGGCCTTCACGGGGAACCCATAAACCTCAGGAAATACGCAATCTCCGGGTGGAGTTTGTACCCGCTGATTTCCTCTGATGTGAGACTGAAATCACTAACAAAAACCATTCAACATTTCTATGGAGATGTCTATTGTTTGTACATTGATCATTGTGTTTGCAAAGTGGATCTTTTTCCAGTTCGTGTGACTTAATATTTGGATTACGTTGGAGTGTTTATAGGTATGGATATTTATTATTATTATATGTGGAAATACAAAAAGTGAAAAAAAACAACTGTCCAGGTGAGATTCTTTCTGCCTCTTACATATCACGAAGGAGGGACCTGGGTGCATGCGTGCGTGCGTGTTCGGAAAATAGTGTTTTTTCAGTGTTGCATCAACGCGTTGGGGGAAAAAAAAGAAAAAACAAGGGAAAAAAACTAAACAACACGATTGGAAGGTTCTCCTGGGATGTCAGTAATATTTCCCGTATTATATTCCAAAAGATCCCACTGCAAGATGAAATGGTGAGACTAACAAGAAAATATGAATTGCACAACATCCATGTTTGGATTGTTATTTTCCAGATGAAGATGAGAAATAGTCCTGACACACAATTTGTATAGGGACTTTGGATAAAGTCCAGAAAATAAAGGACATGTCAAAAATCATACAAAGCATTCTTTTTAAAAAAATAATCAGTTTTCTAGAATTATTTTGATAGTGGGGAAAAAAATTCAATGAATACTATACCTACACTTTGCTATACTAAAATGAATTTAAAATCGGATTGACGTTTGTATTTGGTTAAATCGACATTCAGGTACGATTTTTTTTTTCTCATCTACCAATATGAATTTAAAATTGAGTTGTCAACGATTATTTTGTTAAATTTCGAATAATTGCAATCAATAACATTAGTTAAAATCGAATCATCACTGGTGTTTACCTCCTTATGTAATATAATATGAAGAAAGAAATGTGCAACTTCTCTTCAGCCTATACTGTAAATTTTAATTGTATTTCGGGAAAAGGGGAAAAAAAGGACAATGAACATTTGTCAAATTATGCAATTTTTGTCCACGAGAGGGCAATAAAATTACAGAAATGGCAGGAGGATTATGTCACGTAGCTCGAGATATTTTTAGGACTCAATGAGGTGAAGGGTCAAGACCTCCTGTGAATGTCACTTTTGCGTACCAAGCAATAGAATTAACCACTTACTTTTAATCAATGGTTCTCAAACGATCAATGCAAGTGTAAATAAAGAAAGGTGTATTTGAGTAACTGTGTCAATGGTAGCTTTTGCTCGATAAAAGTTGTCCAACACTGCACTATGGTAAATCATATTCAGCACAAGCATAGACAAAGTGTTTCACTCATAGGAAGAGTTTTGGCACAACCTTAGGTGCTTTTAAATTTGCCTCAAATATAAGTAGAGGTCTTTTGTGACCTGTTGTCTGAACAGAGTGACCTACTTCTCATACATGATTGGGGTCAGATTCTTTGGCTCAGTAAATGTTGGCCCGGAAAGATCTGCAGCTGCCGTTGCTTGACTGATGTTCAGTCAGTACCAGCAAGGCCTTTGCTGGTGGACTCGATACTATCAGAAGCACTGACCTACATTCACAACCCAAGTATTTGTTCTATGAATTTTTATTCATTTATTCCCAACAGTCAATTTGCTTCATTTGTAACATTTCACCATGCTGCACTACCTCCAGTATGTTTATGAAGATGTTAGATTTTTTTTCCCCCCATGTGCTGCCATATTAATCTAAATTGCTCAGGGCCTTCAAAAGCAGAAGCTCTGACCCATGGAACTTGAATTGTACTGGTTCGCCCTGAGCAGACCCATTTTACTTGAAATTAAGTACAGAATAAATAAAAAATGGTGACAGAATGACACTTGTGATAGTGAGATTGAATGCATGACAAACAATGCAGACAAAAAAATCCTGGTGTGGCCTCTGGCTAAATCAGGGGTGTCAAACTCATTTTTGTCACGGTCCGCATTGTAATCATAGAAACACAAACCACCATTCCTGTTTCTTGTGTTTACACCTATCTGATTTAAAGGCTTGCTGAGCCTGCAGATATCAGCAAGACATGAGGGATCACTGCATAGAGTTTGCTGGAACATTTACGCCATTTTGTGGCTACTTTCCCGGTCATGTTATCGATACGCTTAAAATACTGAGTTCCTGGAAATTTGAATAATCTGTCTTTCTGTGCTTGCGTCCACACAAATTAATTTCCCAAAATTTGCCTCCAGAAAAAGAATAGACTAAATGAAGAGTCTTGTACACAGTACCATTATTTTTTATTTCATTTTGGTGTTGCACTTATTTGAGTTGAGTTTGTATTGCACAACTGTTAGTTCAACTCTGACTATAGAGTGTCATTGGTGTAGTCACATCTCGGCCAGTTTCTTTATGTTGCATCACAATTTACCGACTGAGTCAGCTGTAATTGTGCCTTTCTGCTGGAAACTTTGCCTGAGCAACCACGCTCTTTCAGAATTTCAGTCAAACAAGTTCCAAGTCACAAAATTGGCAACTTCAGTCGGAATACTTGACCGATTCAGACTGGCGTTGCCAATTTCAGGACTTGGAACTTGTTTGACTGAAATGGTCAAGTTATATAACTCGAATCCACTGCCTTTGCATGCTGGAAACTTGAAACGCAATTTGGATTTTCCATCGGGACAGTGTTATCACACGTCAAAATGGCTTTTTCAAATGAAAGCCGTCTCCGTCCCAGAAAAAAAGCACTCTGACAGTTCTGCCAACAACAGTGTTTAAAGTAGAGCAATCAGAATTGGGTCAGAGCTGGTTTTGATACATAGAAGTAGCTGAGGTCGTAAACCAGGGAGCATCAGAGTGAATTTGACATTTATAAATTGACTTTAACTATTCTGGATTAATTAACAAAAACTTCTCCAATTAATTATCTGAAATCTCCATTTAGTTATCTGAAAAAATAAAAAATTCAAGTACATATCTTCATGAAAGAGAAACGCTATTTTATGTGTAGATATAGTCTCTATAATTGACAGAAATTTAAATTTTTACTTAAGTACAGTGCCCAGTCCATATTTTTTTTACTTTTACCTAAGTACATAACTTTTTTTAAAAAAAAATGAACTTGTATGCATGTAAACAAGTAAATTACTTACAAAGGTAAGTAACTTGAAAAAATAAAAGCACTATTTAAATTGTCAGCATAAAAAAAAAACTTGTTAGCGAAAAGAATCAACTTAGCATACTTACAAATAATTATCTCACCTTTAATTTAATTGGTACTTTTGCTTTTCCAGAGTAATTTTACTCAAAAGTATTTTTCCGACCTCTATGGCTGCTAGTGATCACAAGCTCGGTAGCTAGGTAGATGTAACCATGTATGAATCAGCATAGTGTCACTTCTCGTTCTCAAAGGTTTATTATTACTGCAGAGGCATTGCACTGTCACTTGCAAAGGGTCAGGGTGAAGCTAATTTTAAACTGCAGGTCGGAGGACCTTCAAATACTCCTCTGTGCTGATACTGTCAACTGCTGTGTGTGCGTGTGTGCGTGCGTGCGTGTGCAGGACATGCACACGAGGTCAGGCAGGACACGTTGTTGTTTCATGGTACCCATCAAATGGACAGCTAAAACAAGCTAAAAATGGGACAACCCTGAGAGAACAAACATATAGCATATCAAAAGTCAGTGAATAGGTGACTAGTTTGTGATAAGGAAGGAGCCATGGGTGAATCTTGTTTACTTGTTTTCCCGTGGCAAGCTGTGCCGCCGACCAGCTGCCTTTGGCCCAGATTCCTCAGCAGCATGCTGAGAGAGGTTTAGGAACAGGTTTAGGAACAAATCAAACACTGATCCAAGTGTACTCAGTGCATTATGACAGCCTCTCCCTCCTTATTGTCTTTCTGTTTGTTTAAGACATAAAAAAATTAAAAAAAGTTTCAATTTTGAACTTTTAAAGCAGTTGGTGACATGCTAGGCTCGACAGGATAACGTGAACATGTGAAGTACTTCATTATAGTAGAAAAGAATCAGAATTATCTTCATTAGGCAATAAGTTCCAACCAACAAAAAATGTCTCTGCTAGTTGGAACTGCTCTAATCGTACAGCAAAAAGACACAACCCCAAAATAAACATTAAGGACACGGGTGTCAAACTCTGGTCCTGGGGCCAGATCTGATCCGGCCTATCATTTTATGTGATTTTCAAGTATTTGTTTCAGCTATTCTATATCAGCGAGCACAACTTTGCCCAACAAGGATACACAAACAACTTTTAATCACTGAATGAAATACAAGTATAATGTGCAACCCTTAAAATTTTTGAAATAGAATCATACATATGTCTGTGAAGCTTGAAGCAATGCATACAGCCAGGTTAAAACTTTTTTTTGTAAACCATCTGTTTTGTTCCCCAATGTAACAGTCAAGTTGTTATCATCCAATAGTGTGGTGCCTTGTGAACTTTCCCCTAGAAAACTCTGAGAGCACGCCTCCTCTTCCCTCTGTGTTGGGATGCAGGAGATTCCGTTTAACCTCGCTGGCACTCGACTGATTTTTTACTTGGATCGGATCGTGGTCCTTTTTTTTAAATGTCTGATTAGTCTGCCCGGAATAGAGCAGCTTTTTCTAGGCAGGGGCAGAAGGACGAACAAACAATAAACCTGGACTTTTACACGACATTTGCCACAGTGGGAGTCCACAGTACTTTCCAAAAACAGCATCCATTCAGTCTGACTGAGAGTAGACTTTGTCCAGTGTGTTTGCAGTGTTCTTTTTTTTCCTAGAAATGTTTGGACGTATGAGCCACCTTGGTGGACCGCTGCTTTGTGTCTCTACCTCATACTAGTTCTGAGGTTGGGGGTTCGAATTTATGCTCTGTCTTTGCTGTGTGAATTTCCAATGTCTGTTTTCCAATTTCCAAGAATATAGGTTTCGTGAAGCATCTCTATAGCAGCAGTTCTCAACTGTTGTCATCCTTGGACTTGCACGCTATTTTTGCTTACTCATGACCTACTTTTATAGAAGTGGAGAATGATAAAGACAATGTATATAGTTTTAAAATAGCCTCAGAAAATATATGAACAGTGAACCGAACTGCTAGTTTGCCATTTGCAAATTCACTTCACAGTTTTTTTCCCCTCACTCTACCTTTTATGCAAGAACTACTCAAGAGACAGTTTAGTAGAAATATAAAGTATAAAGTGACACATCTGGACTCTTTTCAAATATTTGTATGTCGAGAAGGAGTTTAGCTTGAGTTGTTAGTGGAAAAAGCTACTGTGTGGCACATGTGCGTGTTTTTGCTCTGCTAAAATGAAATTTACTACATGGGTGTTGAACTCATTTGTGATGCAGGCCACTTTTTAGTCTTGGCTTCCCTCTGAGAGGAATTATGACGGTGAAACCAAAACTAAAGTTATTTTTGCATCGTATTATGACATATAACACATACATACAAATAAATCAATTAATAGTTCTGAAATCAGAAATCAAGGATTACAGTTTGTTTAATTATTGTTCAACTTTCTGTAAAACGGTTGCAGAAAATAATTGCAAACTCTCAGTTATTTTTTATTTATGATCATTTCAAATTTTGGAACCGATCAAAGATCATGGTTAAGATTACGTTTAGACAGTAAACACACATGCAAGTGCTTCTCAGAGTACTTTACTAAAACAAATAATAATAATAAAAGGAGAGTGAACACGGATGAAACTGCATAGACAAAAGTTAACAAAGTAAAATTCAACAATCGCTCAAAATATTCCTTAATCTACTAGCTGCCGATCTCTTTTGTGAAAAATCCACTATTTGAGATATTCCTTATTGTACAAAGGCGTACCAAATACAAATACGTGTACTCCAAGTAAAAAAGTTCTGATGCATTCAGGTCAAAAAACATTTTCCAAATTAAAGCTTGCACGTGAATTAATACATTTAATAGAATATCCTCAGTTTACGACAGATTTCTACTGCGCAGCAAAACAATAATTACAGTAAACAGCCCAAGAACTGAAAAAAAATATGAATGAAATTCAAAACAGTAAAAAAAACAGAACAGATGAAGTAGGCTTTTTCAACTGCCAGTTGATTGATTGGACTTTGTTACCTGTGAACTTATGAGCAGCCTGAAATGAGCTTATCTGTTACACAAATAGCGAGAACTGTTTGTAACAGCTGACATGTGATTACGTTGTTTTTGACCACTTACTCAAATGATATGTTAACTGCATCAATTCACTTGAACCATTTTCTTCTGTTTACAGGTACTTTGCTTTTAGAATGCATTTTTAGTTTGTGTTATTGTATAACAAAGACAACCAAATATGAATACCAATGATTCGTTATGCTAAGAAGAAAAATGCACGTCAAGTGATTCCTGACGACTGTAAAAAGTACTTCCATATGACGCACAAACGTCTTCCAGCTGCCTCCCTCCTCTTGAGCGCGGCTGATGTGCTCTCTGACCCACATTTGTGATGAGGTGGCGTGTTATGTAGGCACAATGGATTGTGACCAACCAATGTAGCCAAACCACACAAGTCCTGCTGTGCTCAAGGATTCAGATGCAGGCTCCAAAAAATACAGTACAGGCAGCAAACTTGTAGTTATATATATTTTTATTTTTATCAGCAATGTGTATTACACAAGGAGAAATAGATGAAAAATCTTTTTTTTCTTTTTTGGTCATAGTACAAATAAAAACTATACAGGCAAAAACAAAAAGGCTATTTACTGAAAATGTGAGTTATCTTCACCGCCACCATCTCCATCTGGACCATGATGGCAAGTTGGCAGTGAGGTAGCCGTAGGCGGTAGATGAAGATGAGGGCGAGGGGCCCCTAGGAGGACTGTGAGGAGGGCGGTGAAGAGGCTGGCGGAGGCGGGGTCGAGGCCTCAAACTTGCCCGCGTCGGCGCTTTCGCTGAGCTGTCGCTTGAGAAGCATTTCCCTGGCGATGCAGGTCACCTGACCGTTAGCCACTGTGTAGCTTCCGTTTCTGAAAACAAACAAAGCAGCAGCAGATGAGCGCAAGCGACCCAGATCCCAAAATTGGGCGTTAAGCCGACAAACAAATCGCACACTGTTGCTGTGAAAGAGTTGAGATTGCTGTATTTGAAAAGTTCTCTGCATTAGGTAGGCTAAATAAAAATCACATCGGTTGCTCATGATAGAATCTCGGTCAACCGATGCAAGAGACTTTTCAGTTGCTCTGAACCTGGAGTTATTATTTAAACATACGGCTGAGGATCGCCCCCTTTGATTTTGAGACGCTTTTGTTTTGTCTCAGGTTTGATCAATGACTTACTTTTGGGGTTCGGCTCCAGGTTTCGCAAAGAAAAAGGAGGTCCACCAGTGGCCAGAGTCTTGTCTTGGAAGTCCTGTGGGGAGCACATGCAACACTTACAGGAAGTCTGTAAAAACAACTAGAGAAACCCGACGTGGGTCTTGGTGCTACATACCAGGGTGGTGTGGGATGACCTCTCCCGAGAACTCGGCGCTGCTACACGAGCTGCTGCTGGAGGTAGACCCGATGCGCCCTGCACAACACAAATAGTGTGAAACCTCACCTAGTGTTGGGTTGCTGATACCATTTTTTTAAATCATTATATTGCACCCAGAGCTGCGAACCTACCCACTTCACAAATTTGGCTTAGCTACACTACTTGCAGTCTCAATTCACAATATTTCTAATTGCCAAGATTATCCTTGCCTGACGGGAATGTCAATTGAATATATTTTTAAAAAATAATACCCAAGGAGAGGATGATATTCAAGGATTTGGGCAATTTTCAGTTTAACAATTTTTTTAAAACAATTGATTCTTAAAAGTGCAGCGACTGATTATTGATTGATTAGTATTTGCATTTTTTTTCCCCAGTTTTTCTCCCTGTGAACCCATTTGCTGAAAAACCCCTGCTCATAAGATTACGTTTTGTTCTCTTTCTAAAACGCCACCGGATGATGTCAAAGTCCTGGCTAATAGGGAAGTAATAATTGATGTCAAGGATGTATATAGAATTGATACATCTTGACTGAGACACAAGCTTTGAGCAATAATTTCAGTACAAATGTATTGGATAGCAGTCTAGGTTTTAGGTGTGTCGTATTCCTGAAGACGTGACTTACTTCTGTAGTAATCATGGGTGGCGATGAGGGAGCCGCTTGATGGAATTGCTGCCATCTTCAACTCCAAATGTGGAAAACAAGCTGGGTAAAACGCAGGGGAACCTGAAGGCAAGACAGGAAAAGATAAGTCATGGGCAAGACTGTGAATCCCAAGTTGCTTCCAGGTGGACACGGTAAATAAGAAACTCTTCAATTGCTATCAATCTATTAACTCAGCGAAATAAGATTTTAATTGCACAGTTCAAGGGGAACGGGTTTGCCTACTTTTCATTTCCTAATAAACATGTTGAATCTTTAGTAAGGGCACGTGCACTGGATTTCAGCGCACGGTCATATATTTATTGTATGTACACACATACCTTTGCAGTATATAAATATTAAGGTATTTATGTATATGAAACAGCTGCTTCTGGGAATCTGGTTTCTTCCCTCCTCTAGCACGTGTGGCACGATCCCAACTGTGAGATGGGTTATGGATTAAATGACACTGACTAGGTTTCAAAACGGGGATTATGGTAGTAACTGGCACAACAAAAAAAGTATTTTCAAGCTATAACAAGCAAAGTCACACAAACAGTTACGATAACTAAGGCCCTATTCGAGTGAGATGAGAAAAGAGGTTCAAGATGATGTCTGTTGTATTTATGCCTAAATGGATACGAAATAATATTTAAGGGTTTTCTGTGTATTCCTTTCCAAAAAAAGCAGAAATGTACAGCAGTATTTTTACTTGAAGGCCATCTTGGAGTCATAAGGAGCTGATGAAGGCAATGCGGCTTAACTGGATATGAGAAGCAGATGGCTTTGTGGGATTTCATGGAGCAGGTGAGAACATGCTGTACTGGCCACCAGACACAAACAAGACAGCTGCCCAAATTGGGGCATTCGTCAAGAACAACACCATATGTGTATATATTTGGAGCCAGAAAATGCACATAACACGCGAACGAAATACGACATTGGTGGCCATGGCTCCACACGGACAGTTGGGTAAACAAATGGAGCCCACCTCCTCTTGAAACGATGACGTCAGGCAGATACATTCATTAAATGCAATCTAAGTATGGGAAATGAGCGAAAATGCAATTCTTAAAAGCCTGTTAGTGTAAGGAATCATTTTTATTTGATTTACATACTATCGAGATGTAGGTTGTTATTGTGAGAGTTTATGGACGTCGTGTATTGTTTTAGAAAAAAAAATGCACACCATTTTCTTATAGCTAAAGATCCAAATTGCTGCCGGGAGTGATAATGAAAGCACAAATGAACATTTTTTTTTGGATGCGCCACCGATTGAGGTTAGAACTCCGTTTCTGAATTCCCCTCACTGTAACGTCTCAGGTTTCGTAAACAACAGTGGAGTCGTTGTTTGTGGAGGCTTACCTTCTGTTGAGATTGGAATGCTGTTGTTGGTGGTGAAAGGTTTGGATGGCGCAAGAAGCTTCTTAATGGTTCGAACAACCCATTTGAGGATGGACAAATGTGGTGTTGGCCACGCTCGGTCACTCGCTGCACGGCACTGGCGGACAAGGGCGGAGGGGCTGCTTTTAATCGCTCCTGGGGCCTACGTGGGCTGCGGATGGGCGGGGACTGGGGGCATGGCGTGCAGTGGAACGTGAGCATCGAGCTCGACTGGGGAACATGGTGACGTTTTTTTTTTTTTTTTTTTGTCACGCACACAAACACAAACGTACATTGACACAGTCACATGCGGAAATCGAAATGACGGTATCGGCACACAAGACAGGCAAGAGTACCCCTCAGCGACTCCCAACATGGTGACGTTATTGGACGGAAAGAAGCCGCGTTTCTCTAATGCTCTAATTTCTCATCTAAAAATAGACTGATACAACCAACAAATAGTACAACGACTGTGTCGTTAGCAAGTCTTCCCTGGTGGTCTAGTGGTTAGGATTCGGCGCTCTCACCGCCGCGGCCCGGGTTCGATTCCCGGTCAGGGAACGAATTGCTTTTGAAAAATGGACGTTAAATTTGTTTTAATACTGGGTTAATCATTGATACTATTATATAGGTCATTGACTTTATACCTTCCCTGATGGTATAGTGGTCAGAATTTAGCGCTCTCCCTGCTCCGCCAGGGTTCGATTCCCAGTCAGGCAGTACATTTCCTTATGAAAAATAGACGTCTGATGCCCCAGAACTGGGCTAAACATTGGCAATATTATGATAGGGCCTCAACGCCATAACTTCCTTGGTGGTCTAGTCGTCAGGATTCGGCGCTCTCACCGTCGTGGCTCGGAATCGACTCCCGATCAGGGAAGTGATTTACTTAAGACAATAGACCTTTGATGCCCACAAACCATGCTAAACATTGGCACTAATATGATAAGTACTCGACTCATTGTCCCTGGTGGTCTAGTGGTTAGGATTCGGCGCTCTCACCGCCGCGGCCCGGGTTCGATTCCCGGTCAGGGAATCCGTTTCCTTATGACAAATTGATCTTTAATTTGATGCCCCCAAATTGGGCAGAACATTGGCACTATTATGATAGATCTGCTACTTCATGTCCCTGATGGTCTAGTGGTTAGGATTCGGCGCTCTCACCGCCGCGGCCCGGGTTTGATTCCCGGTCAAGGAATCAGTGTCCTTATGACAAATTGATCTTGAATTTGATGCCCCCCAACTGGGCAGAACATTGGCACTATCGTGATAGGACTGAAGTTTATGTCCCTGATGGTCTAGTGGTTAGGATTCAGCGCTCTCACTGCTGCGGCTCGGGTTCGATTCTCGGTCAGGGAATCAATTTACTTGTTGTAATTTGATGCCTCCAAACTGGGCTGAACATTGGCACTATAGTGACAGGGCTGATGTTCATGTCCCTGATGGTTTAGTGGTTAGGAATCAGCGCTCTCACCACTACGGCTTGGTTTCGATTCCCGGTCAGGGAATTAATTTACTAGGGATAAATTGATCTCAATCTGATGCCCCCAAACTGGGTTGAACATTGGCACTATTGTGATAGATAGAAACTCTATGTCCCTGGTGGTGTAGTGGTTATCATTTGGTGCTCTTACCACCGTAACTCGGGTTCAATTCCCGGTAAGGATATCATTTTTCTTACGAAAAATAGACGTCTATTTTGATGCCCCCAAACTGGGCTGAACATTGGCACTATTATGATAGATCACCAACTTCATGTCCCTGATGGTCTAGTGGTTAGGATTCGGCGCTCTCACCGCCGCGGCTCGGGTTCGACCGCAACGCCTATACAAACTAATGGCACTGAAAAGTCAATATACCAAAAGTCAATTGTAATGTTCCCCATTTATTTATTTGACAAAAGCCACATTTAAAAACAAGGTTGACCACCAAAAGTCTGTGCAATCTATTTAAGATACACAAGATGTAACACGTAACATAACAATACAGAAGAATAAAATACAATATTCAGATAGTCAGTACAATGAGTATATGCACGAAAATGGATGGATGGATGGATGGATGGATGGATGGTTGTGTTAATAAAAGCAATACAATACCGAATACTACAGTAAGAAATAAAATAACACCCACGACATATTTTGGATTGAGCAAATCAGGCTTGGAATGAATCAAACACACTTTTGGACTTCATTTTATTCACTATTTGTAACACATTTGACTTTAATTGAAAAATATTTAAGTACAAAAAACCGTTATAAATATTCAATTTTTTGGGGATAGTGTCGTAAACAAAGTCAGATTTACAGAATGGATTGAAGCATTGAGCAGAAACTCTTTTCATATGTTTGCGCTTTGCTGTTTCACAAACAGACAAAACAATTTGAAAGATTTCATGTGCAGAAGCACGGGTGGAGGGGGGGGGGTTCTCCTTTCAAAGCCAGCTTGGCCATTCTTTGTCAAGGTCATCTTCTCCTCTGGAAATCACACATGAAACACAAGGTCCGACATCATACAAGAACACCTCTAAAAATACTCAACTGTCCTTTTGTAATCAATGCCTTAATCCACTCACCTTCACACCGTCGACCATTTCCTCAAAAGACTTGAATGTAGAGGAGTGTCTGGGAAGAAAATAGATATTAGGTTCACATGAATTTGTATTTCTGTTTGCGCTAAACAAAAGTACATTGACTCATATTTACCTCATAGATGGCACACTCATGGTGTGGCTCAACGTGCTGCTCATGACAAGACCACGACGGAATTAGACAGTGATGCATTATCATTTCACGTTTAGCATAGATGGTAAAACTTACCGTGGTGGGCTTGGAAGGGGCAGAGCTCTGATTTGTTTGCAGCGTGAACACAAAAAGCAGATGCACAAATGAGTAAGTCATTTTGTTTTACTTGACTTAAGTCAGACTTAAGTGGCCAATTTTAGGATTTGACAAGTTGTGGCTAAAATTTATGAAAGACTCGACTTGATATTCAGAAGACTTGATACATGACATGACTTGTTTGCTTCTGGAAGAATGGTCCTATAAACACACTCCTAAAACACCAATATCGTGTCGTCCGTGACAGAGACAAATTGCACAACTTGTGTAAGCCAAGTCATGACTTGACTGGACTTGCTTAAAATTTAATGGGCTTGACATCCGCTTTTGCCACACTTATCTGGGACACGCTTGAAACTTGAAGGTTAAGGCTTGGTACTTGTGCATACATTATGTGACGAAATCCTTATCCCGGATTATTATTACGTGGGATTGTATGGCAAATTAATGCTGAGGTTTTTTTTATTTATCTTATAGTATTTTGAGTATTAGTAGAGTAGTATTTGAACATCTGACCCCTGTTCTACTTTCACTGGCCAATCTCTCAGATCGACATCAGCATTTTTTTCCCTGTATCTCCTGCTGCTGCTACTGTAAACGGTAAATATTTGAGGGGGAACTCCAGCGTCAGACTATCCCAGCCTGGAGACAGATGGAACAACACTGCCCCCGTTTGGTATTGCATGGCTAACAAATAATATCACATACGGAAAGAGGAACATACTCTAACTTTCAAAACACAATGAAGTTTTTCTAATCACCTGCTTATTAGGATATCGTTCCGAATATATCCTACCACTAAAAATGTAATTTGGTTTGCACTCCTTTTGACTGCAGACTTGAAAAAGAACCCCCAGAGGCCATTTTGCCACGATTGTTGACCCCCTACTGGTCTGTCCGTATGGCTGGATGACTTTGCCAAAAAAGTGCCAGGTGGCATTCAGAAATCAGCTTGTACTTCACTGATCTCATTGTTAAATGCAACAGCTAACGATGACCTGCTCTTTTCTTCACCGTGACATCCCATGTAAGTCATATGTCCTGTACTTTCATGTGGCAGGTACTGTAATTGAACCACTTGTGAACAACAACAACACAATTATCTGTCATTGTGTTAATTGAACTGTATCCAAAAAATGAGTGTCCCTGAATCTCAAAGTAAATAGTTTTGTGATTTTCTTTCCTTTTCTTTCTCTCACCTGGACATGGCCTGCATGCCGCTAATCATTTAAAACCATTATGAAAGTATCCAATGCAGGGTACCTCATCGCCGCCAGCCTTCTGGTGAGAACCACGCCCACGTTGGACAATGCAGAAGAGGTCACATGACCTGCATGAGTGAGACCTTCCTTGGTCCTCACGCATCTACAGGCAGAAGGAAGTGGCAGGAATAAGAAAAGTGTCCACTTGACACACACAAACATAACAGAAGGCCTGCACATACGCTTTATGCTGGACCTCCCGCTAATACCGCTGCTGCTTGTACTAATTCGGGTTGCAAGGCTATTAACAGAGAACCAATCCTATTGGACACGGAAAATCCCATCACTTGTTCCATAGAGGAAACCTTAACGTGTGAGCACTTGACAACGACAGGGAGTCCCACACACAATTATTTTTTTCCCAAGAAAAACATGTAGAAGAAAACACTCACACGTTGGAGTTGTTGATGTCATCCAGAACTGCAGAAGCTGAGAGATATCTGTAAAGAAACTCACATGTTGACACATCCCTATCACTAATCAGAGGGTATTTCCAGGTTATATAATCATGAGCGGATAGTGTATGAGTAGCGTGCAAACGGTGATCCAATTGTTGCAAACATGCAATGAGTGTACTCACGGGGAGGAGGTCTGCACGTCCTGCCAGCCTTTGGACAGGCTCTCCTTGAAGCTAGTGAGAGGGCCCATACCCAGCTGCCTCCTGATATCTGCAGCAAACCTTTCTTTGGTCAGTAGCACCTGCCTGAGAGTCTGAATTTCCTCCTCCATCTAATCACAAAAATGCCGCAAAATGGGTTCAGTGTAGACGCGGCTAGTTTGACGACACTATTCTTTTACTAATAGGTTTAGGAGTGGGTCAAGAACCCAACCAGGAGTATCTTCAGATTTGGATAAAGAAGATAAAAAAGTCATACAGCTACTATGTGGGGTCTCACCTTGGCAAGTTCGAACCTTAAATTGTCCTTGTCCTCGTCGCTTAACTGTGCAGGGGGACATCCATCCCCTGGCATGCTGGAGAAGAAACTCGGGGATGAAGTCTCGCCAAAACCTTTAGAAGAATTATAGAAAGTCTGAGTTGAAGCAATTTTGAGTGTCATCATGGCGAGTGGTCTGCTCATTCTTTCTGGTGAAATCACAAACAGGGTTCATATGTTGAATTATTTGTTCAAGTTCAAAACAAACTTTTAAAAATGGTTTGTTGCACAATAGGCTGCAGTCTTGTTTACATTTCAGATGCAGGTTATATTTTTTATGTTGCACAAATTTTGAAATCTGTTGAGGGGCTGTTGGTGTGACCTTCTATAAGTTTGGTTGTGAATTGACGCTATAAATACACAATTAATTTTCCTTGATAATGTGTAACGATGACACATTTCAGCTGTATTTAATTGACAGTTTTTGCTTGTATTCTCTACATTTGGTTATAGTACATTTTGGATGTACTTGCACTGTGATAGATCCAATGCACACAGAGCTGTCCACAGTTTTGAACTCAATGCGAGTTGTGGCTAGTGGCTAATGCTACCAGTTGCACACAATGCACACAATGTTAGCTGAGGGAGATAGATTAAGATAACTATATTCATATAACTATATTCAATTGGTCATAAATTAGCATATGTGTCAAAAGACATCAAGCAACAAGGCGCTCTTTCTTACCCGGTCGGCTCATGGCTTCGGAAGAGGCTCGACTGTGACTGTTTACATTCAATCAGCTCAAGTGACATGCGCAACACGCGCACACGCACGGGAACACTTAAGGTATTAATGGCAATAGATTTAACACACCCACATGCGCGACACGCACACTGACGTCATATAAATGAGTCAAAAGTTAGAAAAAAGTCGATGATGATGAAGGGGTACACTTGCCTGTCTTGTGTGCCGTGAGTTGAATTTCCGCATATGACGTGCGCGCACGCGCGTGTGCGTGCGTCCCAAAATTAAAATGATCAATATGCAATGTGCATATATTTTTAAACGTGGCAATTTTGGGAATGTTGAAAATCCTCCCCAATGTAAATATGAACTGTTGAATGTGCCATCAAGAATGAATTGTGAAAATTTTGCCGAAAATTTGTGAATATTCCACAAACAGTGAATTAAAGTGAACAACTAAACTATCTTTTCTTGTGAGTTAAATGCGCATAGCATGCATAAAACAATGAAAGAATGAATTCCATCCCAATGTTTCGGAACATTTATTCACAAACAGCAAATTGAGATCAGTGATCCACATGTTTTCTTCCAGACACACGATAACCATGCTACAACATAAATGTTTCTTGTACTTTACTGTTTTGAGGCGGCCTGTATGCACAACCAACCTGAAGTCCGTTATAAGTCTCCTCGCACAATTGAATGGTTACAATACAACACTGCACCAGTTAAAATGAATTTCCACCACAAAGTATAACATGAATTAACCTCAGTGGATTTGTCATAAAACCAATTCACTATAGTTGCACTCAATACTGTCCTCTTTTGCCGGAGTCATTTTTCAAACACGGACCTGTTGTATTTTTTGTTTCCATTTCTTTAAGTGCATTCAACTTACAACATGTACAGTAGCATCTTCTCAATGGAAAAGCCATGGGACGGGCACTACAGTATGTTTCATCAAGGGGTTACAGGAAACATCATACGAAACATCCATACTGTTAATAGCAGAGGTTGGACAGTCGCACGCAGCTCAGCGCTTGTAAACCATCGAAAACCGTATCGAGCCGAGTGGCAAATGGAAAACTTACAGTACCGTGCGGGATTTGCATATGTGTGGCCATTCATGCAAATCCAAACGATGCAAGTGTGTCAAAACGAAATTCTGGTGGAGATACCGGATCACTGACTGTGCTCCGTGCCAGCTGTGCAGATTTAAAGGCGTAGAGGAGCATCAACTCTATTGACAACTAATCGATTATCAAATTAATCGACAACTATCTTGATAATCGATTAATCGTTTCGAGAACTTGTTTAATTGAAACTAGACCAAAATCTTGGAATTTCAGCCTCTCATCGGTAAATTTCTGTTTTCCTCCATGAAAACAGACTGAGTATCAAAATAATATATTTGCTAACCCATGCTTTTAGGATGGAAAACAAAGATCAATCATTTTGCTGATTTTCTGACAAATATTACAGACCAAATCAGCAACCGAATTATTACCTTCATTGTCAAATTGAGTCACTTTGGGTGGAATTTATAGATTTTCTTTATCCGATTAATAGTTGCAGTCCTAAAAACAAATCGACAATGCTCACAGATATCACACTTCTAAACACGAACTTCAAAACAAAATGAACAATTATATTCCTCTCAAAACAATAAAAAAAATTAAGCGGTTGCGGCCATCGGAATTACCGCACAACAAGATAAATGTAATGTTCTTCCTGACACATGACCTTCTCTTTCAATCTTTCTGTAAAAACAAATGACAGTCTGCTGATATGACAACATTCCTCTCAGGCATAGAGGACAAAGTGACCCGGACACTGTGAAGCAACTATCAAATAAACGTGAGAGAATTCACGACGGCAGCCACATTTTTCCCGCTGCTTGACAATCGGTTTGTAAGCCCAATGCCACGGAGAGCCACACCGCTCTCAAATCGCACTCCGTACTCATGTAGACATAATTGCACGGAGAGAGTCAAAATGTTGCCAGAGAGGAATTATGCTGCATGCTACACAACAACACACAATGCGGGATTAGTGGGACGCGGGGAGGAATTAGAAAAGAAATTAAAATATGATTTCTTGTCATACTTTGGGCAAATAAATAGGGAGTTTGGGAACGGGAGGGGGTGTAAGGGATGAGTAGTTCTTTTGATGGACCATGCTGACTAGTCCCTGTCCTCTGCATGGGCCTTCCTTGTGAAAGATGGATTCTTTCCCGTCATGGAGGTGGCGCAGGGGAGCAGGTGGTACAGAGGTGAGGAGGAACAGACAGACGGACGGACGGGTGCGGCCGCTTAGTTGAAGCCGGTGTCGGTGTGGTAAGAGTAGTGGCCGTCCGACGTCAGCTGGGTGGTCTCTGTAGCTGTGGGCTGAAGCATGATGGGCTCACCTCCCGTCTCTGCCGGAGACACCAGAAGAAGGGGCGTTGAAATGTTTGGGAACTCTTTCTTTTTAAACATAAAATTAACAAATACAACATGTATAGTACAAAAAACTAAACCCAATATTAAAACTACAAAAAATAAAGTAAATCAAATGTTTTCTGGGAAAAGTACAAAGTAACAAACCCTTCCCACCCAAAAAAATATTAAAAGACAAATTAAAATAACTGAAACTGTATTTTAAAAAGTCAATACAAAATGACAAGTAACTATAATATAAAGCCCCAAAATATTATAAACCTGATTTCAATGCAGTGCAGATCCCAACGATTGCAAATTGATGATTGTGTGCGTGTGCGTGTGTGTGTGTGTGTGCGTGTGGAGGAGGGGGGGTGTTTTGCAGTCACAGGTTGAGATGTAATGGTATTACAAATATTATGGTTTCTCACTTTCAAAATCCCGTGACGGTATTAAAGGAGAACTTCTGAGTACTGCCAGCCAATGCGTTTTTGTTTTTTTTGTCTTCTGGGACAATTGAGGATTGAGTGGTCTGGTCTAAGTGAACACTGCCCTCTGCTGTCAACTTGCGGTGACTAAATGCTATATTAGTACTTTTCATTTGTTTCTCAAGATTTGTAAAATTGCAGAAACAAAGCAGGCAGGCCTTAAAATGTGTGACTGCAGTGCCATTTTGGTTGCTGCAATTTGAAAGACAATCGACCGAAAGATTATTGCTTGTATTTCTGCTGAAACACATCATGTTTAAACGAGTTTTTTGTTGTTGACAATAATAGAATACATTGCATCTTCTAGAAACTAGTCATTTCTAATGTGACTATTTTACAAACAATAATCATATTACGTTACTTATCTCGTCACTATGCGTTGCTATTGCGGCTAGAATGAGTCACATGGACCCCAGCTTGACCCTAGCTATTGGCAAGGGAAATTTGCAAATAATTGATGCTCATTATAATTGCCCTGGAAAAAAACAAACTTGAATGTGCAGGTGATCAGGTAAAAAAAAAAAAAAAAAAAGACATCAGGGATTGAAGGTTCTAGTTGACTGTATACTGTAAAAGCCTACAAAAAAAGGTGACTGTAAACTGTAGGCCTCTTGCCACACAGCGAATAAAAAGTTAAAAGGTGCGCATTGTTCTCACCTCTTTCATCAGATTGCAACTGGGCTTCCAGGTCCTCCGGGGACACGTAAAAATCCTGTTCCTGGCCCTCCCGAGGCCGAGGTTTACATTTTCCGCAGCAGCAGTTGCAGCAGCAGCACAGGCAGCAGCAGAAGTAGCAGCCAGTGGCCAGGCCGCAAAACACAAACAGCGCCTGCAAAAGAGTTCCAGTTTGATGGCCGGCGCGCACGCGTGCACACAGAAGAAAAGAAAAGAAAAAAAGGAAAATGTTTGCTTTGCATCCGAGCTTACCTTTGCCCACCAGCTGGAAAGGACAAAATAAGTGTTGACGTTCTCCTCTCCAAACTGCTCAGCCACGTACAGTCCCAACGAGCCGTATTTGTCGTAAATGTTGCGCTTCGTGGAATCATTGAGAATGGCGTGGGCATTGTTTATCTCCTTGAACTTATCTGCCGCTTCCGGATTGTCAGGATTCTTGTCCGGGTGAAACTTCAAAGCCAGTTTCCTGCGGGCAACACAACCACATCATAGAACATCTATCCAATTTGAAAATTATTATTATTTTTTTTAATTTGCGCTCACCTGTAGGATCGCTTGATGTCATCATTCGTGGCAAGTTTTTCCACTCCAAGCACATGGTAGAGAGACTCACCAGCAGTGGACAGAGAACGCTGCCTCTGATGCTCAGCCATGATGCCTCACGTCCACAGGCTGGAAACACACGCAAACAACTATATGTTGTAAATCATGGATCGTTATCCACGATATGGTCACATGAGAGCTTGATCCTGTCCCAGTTGACTTGAGGCAAGAGACAATAGACAAGTGATTCCCAATCACTGCACCATTAGAGACCATCAGGTGCACCATGGGAAATGATCCAATTATAATCCATTGATCTGAAAATTATAATTAACTACAAGTAATGTCTGTCTTAATGTCTATCCTTGTTCCACTACCTGTGCCAGCAAATATATGGTGATAGGGAGGACTATTACATTTTCTCTCACTAGATGGATGAAGGTCCAATCATTCTACCTGTTGCCATTTATACAACAGAGGTTTTACAGTATTACAAGATTTTACAGTTAGTAGGTAGTAGATACGGTCAATTTTACGAGATAAAAAATTAGTCTAGACTACCATTTTTTTCAGTGTACAGCAGATCATTTTTGTGACATTCTCATTGGTGCAGGAGTTTTTAACTGTACATAGCATTTGTATTGCAGACTCATGTAGTCATTTTTTAAACTGAACACATATAAAGTTTTATTGCAGACTCATGTAGTCATTTGCATGAGAATGCACAAAAAAAAAAACAGTAGGTCCTAAATTTCAAATCATTTCACACCCCCGAACATACATTGCAATATGTCCACGGAACTGTGGTTTAGACAACTGCAAGGTCAATGGTCGAGCTTTATTTGATAGTCTACCACCACTAGTTAGAATGATTTGTAATCCTCCAACAACCACAAATTAGAATGAGTTGTAATCCCACAACAGGTGGTCAAGGCTAGACACAGCCACCTTAAATCGCACTTTAAACCGCTAAAGTACATTTCTACACGAGCTACCAATGACCACAAGGTCGAGGAACTAACAACTAACCAACAACTAATTGATTATCCAATTATTTACATTATCTACTGTTTATCTTAATAACAATTTTGAGAAATGATAGTCATTTTTCTATTTAATGCGTAGTATGAAGAAAAAACAAGCGCTACAATCTTCACGATGCACTGCAGGCCATTTTAGGAGACGATAGTACTTGGGTAGGAAACTCTGATTCAAATGATCAGCTCATCAGCAAGGTCTGAAGAAGCTTGATACCGTTAGAGGGATGTGATGATAGGCTAGACCTCTTTAGAAGCCCAATAATGAAGACAGGGAGTATTGCAAATCAAGTGAGTCAGGTGAGCAATTCAAATCAAATACAACAGATAATGGACCAAGACCAGACGTGAATTCAGGGCAGCAAAATACATCTGCCCTTGATGCAGGCATCGCAAGGTGCAAGTACCACCTAAGGTCACGAAGGGGGTGCATCTACTTATGACACACCATCACGTTAGGTCTGTTCCTGTGACTATGCGGTATCTGAACCTCACTAAAACAGAGGGACTTCCAGGCAGATGTTATCTCCAGCCCTATTTTTTGGCAGGCAAAAAGAAGCCGCCCATAAAGCTCCACCACCACCCAAAAGGGTTCTTCTTGTTGGGTGATGTTCACATTGACCATTTTGATACTTTTAAAAACATAATGATTAGAATATTATTCTCTTCGAACAATTAGCTTATACTTATAATAATAAATATATCAGTTATTTAAATATATGTTTATTTATTCATACATACAGTACATGACATGTACTGCATTATGAAGTCAAAACTTTGGATATGGCCAACTTTGGTAGGTCTTGAAGACTTGTAGATGAATAATACTTTCCACAGTTGCTTAGTTGCATCCTCTTGCCTTAGGCCTCTGTCAATCATCTGTCCTGCACCAGACTGAAGACTTGTGTTACCAGATGCCGAAGTGGATTGTGTTTAACCCATATTATCCACTAACAAAATTCCAGCAAGCAAATGTTGAGAGGCTAGCAACCTTAGGAAGCCATGAGCCACAGTGGCTGATGGGGAAAAAAAGTTCATCCTCAAAGCAAAGGTAAAACTAGGTTCTTCAGTGCAGTGGTCACCAAGCAGCTCGTGGAACATTTTATGCTGGCAGCGCAGATAGACTGGGTTTTTTTTTTGTCTTTTTCATTTTTAGCTGAATATATAGACCCATACATTACAAAAGGTTACCAAGTTTTCGAGATGAAATGGTGCTGACTGTAGGGCAGCAGCTGGCCCTGTTCTGCCTTGCGCTGCCCGGCCAAGCTCTGCAGAGTCAAAGGGGGCCAGTGGTGGATTTATGACACACTCCCGCAGTGCATTTCTTACAATCACTCCTTCACTCGCATTCGAACACGCTTCACTTGTCCCAACGGCCTCCTGGTCGGCGTTACTTCAACATAAAACAGACGACGGATTACGACAAATAAGTAGTCATCTCGATACAAACGGCACAGGCCGCATTCAAGCAGCTTTGTCAAGACGGCAACAAAAACCCGACAGATTGCGATCGAAATATGTCAACGAGTGGGATTAAATGTCGCAAGGAATAATAATCTCCGCGCATCATCGTCGTCATCATCATCAGCAGCAGCATCCATGTTGGTTCATCCGGGCCTGCTGAGGATGCGAGGCACGGCCGTTGATTTTGCGAAGGGCGCGCGCCGTCGTGTTTTTCCAAAGGCAAAAAGGTAGAAACGGAAACAAAGAAGACTCACCTTCCACGAAACCAAAGTGTGAGAAGGACAACCAGCGGTGGTCGGGTATCGACGAAGGAAGTACGGTCGGTGTCTCGTGACTATGGCTGCATCTCTACGAGGATTTTCAGTGAGTGTGTATGGCTCCTATTCCAACCATGGACAGCTGCAGCAGAACGTTGGCCCCGCCCCTTACGTTGAACGACGTAACGTGCGCGCTCACGGTGAACGATGCGGGAGGCGGAAGCGTGCGCGTAGACGTGACAGTAACTGGACTGAAGTTTAACAGTAGTCTTAATACGCAACTCAACTTTATTCGTTGATCACTTAAAATGAACCTATAGAACTCACTTCGACAACTTTATGTCACGAAGATGTCACCATGAAATGACAATGAACGTTTTTTTTAACTAGAACTCCACACGTTGCCTTGCCTCGGCAACCGTGACGTCATGGTGTCCACCAATGCCTGAGCTCACGGGAATGACGTAGGTTTCTATCGCGAGGATATCACATTAGCTTGTCTTATTAGCAGGCCGCCGGCGAAAGCTTCATTTGTGCTTTACAGATGTTTTCTTTTCGGAGAAACTAACCACTTGACACCCCCCTCGCGTCTACAAAAAAGGAAATAAACACCAGAGCTCGCGTTGGACGGTAGGTTCCCGGGTAAAAGCGAGCTAACTAGCCGGGCTGTCTACTGCCTGCCTTGGTTGAACAAATGGGTTTGTTTTGGGATACGCGCTGGATGTTTACACTAGTTCAGCAATCGAACTCTCTCACCAACCTTCAAAATTTGTTTTATCTCGTCATCAATGCTCATTTGTTATTTTCCCACCCTTCTTATATCCAGCACGTAACATTTTTCTCCTCCGCTGTCCGTTCAGTGATGCTGTAGGTACTTGAAGCGGCCAAACTGTGTCAGTCTTGCTCCCGTCTCCCGGTTTGATGATGAGTTATGCTGAAAAGCCTGAAGACCTCACAAAAGACGAGTGGATGGACAAATTGAACAACGTGCACATTCAGAGAGCGGACATGAACCGGCTCATTATGAACTACCTAGTGACGGGTGAGGCTCCTCAAAAGACGTTGGAGTGAAAGCACAAAACATAAGCAATATGTTTTACGAAGGTGCCCTTACTTGTTTTCAAGAGGGATTCAAAGAGGCGGCCGAGAAGTTCCGGATGGAGTCTGGTATTGAGCCCAGTGTAGACTTGGACTCTCTGGATGAAAGGATAAAGATCCGAGAGATGATCCTGAAGGGACAGATCCAGAAAGCCATTGCACTCATCAACAGCCTTCACCCAGAGCTGCTGGACACCAACAGATACTTGTACTTTCACCTGCAGGTACATTTGCATGCCACACAATGACCGAGAGAAGCAGCCACTGCTACCGAACTGCTGTTCACCGGTGACGTGCAACCAAAATTTCTGTCAGGCCTTCATCATTCCTTCTTCTTCTACATGGCTAACTGGGAATTGAAATCTAGCTCAGACAAACTAATATCTGAAATATTCTGGGATAACGGAAATGATGGTCCTGGGGGTTTGGAGCACAACCCTATTCAGTATGTTTGTCTGTAATGAGAATGATGAGAAGAATGATTTTTTTTTTTTGCAAGGTTATACACGACCCAGCTTTATTTCATCACTCCTTTTATCACATTCCTCTGGTGCAGCAGCAGCATTTGATCGAGCTCATCCGGCTAAGGGAGACGGAGTCGGCGCTGGAGTTTGCCCAGACGCAGTTGGCTGAACAGGGGGAAGAGAGCCGCGAGTGTCTCACGGAGATGGAGAGAACTCTCGCCCTGTTGGCCTTTGACAACCCAGAAGAGTCTCCCTTCGGGGACCTGCTCAACATGATGCAGCGGCAAAAGGTACTCACATTGGCTCCCTTGACCAAAAATGTTTTTTTTTTTTTTTACTTCCACATACTTATGCCGGTAAATAAATTCAGCAATACATGTAGATGTATAAATAATAGCACTGTGCACGAATAAGTCGTAATTGGTTCGATTGGGCGTGCCATATTGATTTATAATTTTCCAGACTCGGATGAGATGTGTGATGCCACCAGAGCGGCCATTTTGTTTGCATGGCAACTATTATCACAGTGAGAGTACACAGACAGTGGTATGAGAATATTTGTTCCTGCACAGGTGTGGAGTGAGGTGAACCAAGCTGTACTGGACCACGAAAACAGGGAATCCACTCCTAAATTGGCCAAACTCCTCAAGTTACTGCTGTGGGCGCAGAACGAGTTGGACCAGAAGAAAGTGAAATACCCGAAAATGACTGACTTGAGTACGGGAACCATCGAGGACCCCAAGTGAACCCATCCGCAAAACCTTGCTGTCTTTTACGGGCCCCTTAATTTATGATCAACCGCGTGGCTGTTGCAACTGGATAGTGTGCTAAACTAGATTTTTGGTAAGGTTTATTGGTTGAACTTGGTCATTTTGACTCTGTTGCAGTCAAGCCATACAAGTTACCATGGAGATATGCAGTGGTGCCTTGAAATAAGAGTAACCCAGCAGAATATTTTATTTATTTATTTTTTTGACTTGTAAGTAAAATTTTCAAAGGGGGAAGATGAGTTGTCTTGAGGGTAGACACATGAATTAGTCTTATCTCAAGGCACCAGTTGTTACTGTTTTCCGTGACATCTGATTTAAAACGTAATTTCTGCATTATAGAGTTTATTATGTGTGTGGCTCACTATTGCTGCATTAATCGTTCCTAAAAAAGAATGGAATCAATTAAAAAAACATGAATCTGGCCTTGATCTAGTTTCCACGGTAACATGTTGCTTGTTGTGTAAAAAGTCATGGCTACGTTCAACCAGAATAGCCAAAAATGGCTTACCCTGCTATTTAGATTTGTGCAACAGCGCATATAATGTATGTGTAACAAAACAAAACAAAACAAAAAAACTATAATGCTCAATTTGGTTTTAATGTGACATCAATAAGAGATTATACTGTAAATTGCTGTATTATTTAAAAAGTAACATTTAAATACAGACGCTGGGTTTTTAGACTAATGTTGATGTCAACAAATACAAGTTGCTATTTTATACATTTCTCAAAGGCCTTGAGTCTGTGGTATTTAGTGTGTCAGTTGTCTGCATCGCTGGAAAGGGATTCGATTGGCACGAAACTGGAATGAGCAGCCTGAAAGAACAGGTGAAAAGTGTGAATGTTTAAACCAGGGACAAACCCTGAACGAAACAGACCAGCAAAGATATTTTAGACTGAGCCTGTGTGCGTCGAATCAAAATGTATTTATAAATATAGAAAGTCTAACTGAATATTTGTGACTCATTGTTTTAACTGTGTTTCCGTTTAATGTAATTTATGGAGAGTTTTGGTCATCTGTATCAATCAACTGTAACATTTCCAGTCTATCAATTGTGCTCCGCCAACCCACTTTTTTTTATTTTTTTTTATTAACTGCATGCACCTGTCTTTTATTCAACACAGGCACTCGTGCTTTGTTTCTTTTGGTTTGGTTTGTTTACTTCTAAGGAAGCCAGATTTGCTGCTAGTAGTCCATCCTTGAATTTTTTGACTACGTTTTGTCTTTTTGCAGAGACTTGCTCTGACATTTGCGAGACATCAGATGCTCGCGTCACTTTTATTAATCGACATTTCTAAAAGCAGATTTGCAAATAAACATAACTTTTGCAAAGTATTTCTTTCACTTTCTTTTGTTGTTGTCCTGGGCTTTCTTTTTTTTTTTTATGACAGTGGTAACTTGACAAGAATTCCGTCAAAACGCTGAGTTCGGTTGGAATGATCATTTCAACTTTTGGACCAAAAATGTTCTCTTCAGCTCACATTAATGTTAATTAATCACAAGTGAAGGCAAAATAGAAAGAAAACTGTCTCAATTATGTCATAATTCAAACATGCTCTACTCAGCAGAAGTGCAATCCCTGTTGGGGAAATTTTTGGAGCATTGAATCATCCCTTCATTCAACCACATGATTCACGCACACCCTCTAACAACACTTCCCTCTAAATACGGCTGATGTCACGCTTGAAAATACCTCAGAGGAATTATTTTTCAGGGTTTTTGTTCTAACACGTTTTACTTGTCTAGCTTGTCCATATGAGATCAGGTGACACGTCAGCGGGCTTGTTAGGGCCACGGAGCAGAGACGCCACTATTCCCGAATGGCAGACAAACACATGTCAGGAAATGGTGGGAACGATTTTGCCTCTTCTCTCTTGGATCGTAATAACTGCGCTGGCAACAAGGCCTCGGACGAGCCGCACGATAAAAATCTGTGGACTAGGTGAGATGCGCTGTTCACTTGAATCTCTTCTGCATTTGTGAGCAGTGTTGCGACAGTTACCATGAAAAAAAAACGTTCATTTCCAGATTGCTTCTTTTTAAAAGTACTTTACTTACTCAACTCATAACTAAGAAACTGAAAGCGTGAGGTTCATGAACGGCACTCCTCCCTCTAAAAATATAAAGCCCAAATAGATTGTCAATTTTGACAAGACTGCTTGTGATGTTTGAAATAAAGTTCAACTTTACACACTACTCAACAATGTGACAAGAACATCAAATGAATATTTAAAAGGGAAGTAATTAAAACGGCTTTGAATTGGAAAATCATTTTTGTTATGGAAAAGGTTCAAGTGTATTGACTTGAAAAGAATTGAGTCTTTCCCCCACTTTAAAATATATTGAAATGCATATCAAATCGTCTTATCGGAGAAATAAAGCTTTGTCAGTGGGTGCAGTATATGTGTAATAAAATACATTTCTTAATTTTTGTTTTGCCACTTAATTGGAGGTGCATTTTACAGTGACATCTAAGAAGAAACGTTCTTTTTATTCATTATGGTCTGTAGTATAGTCTAACTACTTGAATGTAAAAAAACGGCGTTAGATTAGTCATTCGCGTCATCACTGATGGTGAGATTTGCTGAAACTCCAAAAATGTGTTTGTTTGCCAACAACAGAGCAGAGGCCCACCAATGGATGCCAGTGTTGTTTGCGGGGACTTGCCTGGTCTACTGTGCCCGGATGACCATGCCTGTGTGTGCAGTGGCGATGGCAGCCACGTTCGGCTGGAACAAGATCGACACTGGCCTGGCCCTGGGTGGATTCTTCTGGGGCTACTCGTGCACGCAGATCCTGGGAGGTCATGCCAGTGACAAGCAAGTTTTTCTATTTGGCACACTTTGCAGGGTTCACACACTTTTGGGGTCCAAGGAGCCCTTCATAATTTAATAACTAGTTTAGCAAGGTAACCCTGCCTCACCTGTAAAGCGTGGCCCTCGTTTCCCGATGGTGGAGTTTATATTCCATCGAGATCCATTTGCAAATTATGTCAGAATCATGTGGGAACGCTCCTCAAAGGTTAAGGAAACATTTGTTAAGGAAAACGCCTTGCTTTGAAAGTGAGCAAAATATAACCCATAGTGAACATTTCTTGTAGAATTAGGCTTGAAGCGGTGTAAATTTAATCTAAAAACTAAACATCAAATAACGAGACTTACACAATGTGTACTTAAAACAAACACATACATAGCTTAGGCTTTTGTCAGATAGCTTCAAGCTAATACTAGCACGTGATTGGAAATGTATATTACCCATGAAATACAGCGGCTGATATTTGAGCCCTAACAGTGCAGCGACAAATTTACAAATTCAAAACTCAGCCATATATTCTTTCTACTCGACAATGAGCTTGAAAAAGAGACATTGATCTTGAGGTTTTTATTCTGGCTAATTTGAGGTTTTGATATATTTTGACGCTTGATATCCCATTTTGCAGAATCGGAGGAGAGCGAGTCCTGTTCTTCTCAGCCATTTCATGGTCAGTGGTCACAGCCGCCACGCCCGCTTTACGCTACCTTGGCTCTTACACCCTGGCTCTCATGACCATGGCCAGAGTCCTCATGGGAATATTACAAGGTAACCTGTTTAGGTTGAAATGGAATGAGGGGCTGGAATTTGCTAAAGTTTGGTATATTTTTTACTAAACTAAATCTAGGAGCGTTTAGGTCATATTTAACAAGTATTTTAATGCATCTGAGAATAATTAGTATCATAAGCAATAATTATTTATTGTGTATACCAGGAGATTTGGAAATAGATATTATAAATAACTTTTGGGAGCATTTCATAAAATAACAGAATGTTTCAATAACTATTTCAGTCGATGGTAGTAAATAGCAATGTTTGATACCACGTTGTCTCAAACTGTGTATGAACAAATACAAAGTCATAATACCAAAAGAATTTGACAGATAATTCTGAACAAAAGACCTTTTTGTGTTTTTGACACACAGTCATGTAATCCAGTTACAGTACAGTACTTACTACTGACAAGGAAAATGTAATAATGTGTCTTAATGTGGTTTTGTTAAGTATCGGTGGCTGGGATCAGTATCCTTCAGAAATACTCGATACCTCGAAATAAGGCTGATACCAAGCCAATCGCAATATCTAGCATACTCACTCATAGATATGGAATGTTGCTAAGGCTTAATTCTGCGCTACACCTCTGCATGTGATGTCCTTGGAATGGCCATTGCTGTTTTCTAGGTGTATTCTTCCCATCTTTGACCAGTCTGATCGCACAGCGTGCACCGGAAGGGGAGAAGAACTTCTTATACAGCATCAATCAAAGCGGTAGCTCTCTTGGGTATGCAGCACATGTGCAAACATGCAACATGCACATGTGTCAAGGCGTAAAATGTGTTCTTTGTGTAATGTTTTTTGAATTGTGCTTCCAGAATACTGTTGGCAGGCTTGTTGGGCTCCATAATGCTGGACTGGTACGGTTGGGAAAGTGTATTCTATGCCACGGGTTTTCTGTCTGGATTCTGGGTGCTCCTTGTGTGGCATTGTTTTCTGAAAGGTGCCGTATTTATTACAGTGTCTATGATGATCAGTTGTACTATTGTTTTTTTTTTTCTTGAAATTGTAGCTGTGACTCCAAAATAATTCATGCCGTATTTTTTTGTGAAAGTGTTTCATGAGTTTGTAATTTTTGGACACACAGTTTTTTTTTTTCTTTACGCAGACATACAGTCAGCCCCCTCCAAACATATTGCAATGGCTTTGTTTTTGTTGTATGCTGAAGACATTTGGATTTGGATGAAGAGATGAATATGAAACAAACATTCATAAGTCCATCTTTTATTTCTATCTATTACACCAACACTGCATGGGCATAGTAGCCAATACAACGATTTGAAATGCCCTGAAAAAAACAGAAAGCGCTGATGTACTGAGCAACACACATGACAGAAACATTGTGAAAAGTGTCAAGAATCCAAAGAAGGGCTGAAACAAAAAAATGCAACCAGCAACATATGACACCCGCCAAAATAAAATGAAGTCACCCAAACACCGCACTCTGTCCTGAGTTGTTCTAAATGTACAAATCATGATATGAAAGTTTGACTTCCGAACTTTTGTCTCCTATTCAACGTTTGATATGCAACCCGAATGTCTCCATGATACAACAAAAAGAAAGGAACTGACCTTTTGGAGGGGGCCGTTATGAGATACCAACACAAATTTGAACGACACAATCGATGTGATCTTTTCAGGCAAAGTTTATCCAACGCAGAAAGAAAGAAGCAAAGAGTCCCAATCAAAGAATTTTTCCTGTTCGCATCTGCTGAGCCTCTTGAGAAAGCCATGCGTCCGGTACGAAGGTCTGCTCTTTCACCACATATCAAAAACTCAATATTGTTTCACAGTTTCTTGTTGCTCTCTCACAGGGCCATGGTCTTTGCTCACCTATGCACATGCGGCACTTCCTACACGTTACTCTCGTGGATGCCGACATACTTCAGCGATGAATATCCACACGCCACGGTACTTGTTGTCTCCTGGTGGGTCAGAAGGCGTCGACTCCGTTTGCGTCCGTGATCCTGATGGCGCGTCGCCCCATTTTCCTTACAGGCGTGGGTATACAATGTGTTCCCTTGGGCAGCTGTCATTCCAGTAGCTCTTTGCGGCGGATATCTCTCTGATTCGCTCATCAGCCAAGGATACAGTGTGGTATTTGTGAGAAAGTCCATGCAGGTAAGCCTCCTCCATTTATGTTTCTCAAATGAGCTGCTTTCGATTATAGCCCGAACGTCGACATATTTGCATGCCTTTCAGTTCATCGCCATGGGTGTGTCCAGCGCTTTTGTCCTGCCACTGTCTTTCAAGTTGTCTTTTCCAATCGCCGTCATCTGCATTTCTGCTGCGATGGTTGCACTCTCCTTCACCAGCTGGTATGTGCCAATTACACACATTTTGAATATTGTGAGGGAAAGTTGTTTGTGGTCTCATGTGCCAACATGTTTGTAGCCTTCAAATGGAGTCACGTTATTCACTCATTCCCTATTCAATGGGGATTTTTGGATAGTGCACCGTGATAGTTCCATAAAAATCCCCATGGAGTTATTAGGGAGGAGTGAATGAGTTAATAATTTAGAACACAGCGACTGTGTTTGGAATCATTTCAACAGAGGTGTGTAGACTTAATTGATGTATAATTTTCCTGTGTGCTGAACCACGTTGTGTTCCACTAATGACATCTCATGCATTGCAGTGGTGCTTCGGTGAATGTGCAGGATCTAACCCCTTCACGGGCTGGAACCCTCTATGGTGAGGTCATTCTTACAACATCTTGATAGATGAATGTGTCACGTGCTGGCTCAGTAAACAGAATTATTTTGCAATATCTCTCAAACGCTGCACTTCAGTTGTGCCGCACTCAACTGTCACTCAACACTGCCATGAGCTGGAAAAATGGATGTGACTTGTCAAGCATCTTTCTTATCTTAATTTTTATAGGTCAAACTTAATAACAGAAATATCTCCAAAACCTGATGTGCTACAAAAAACTGAAGAAAGTTTTTTAAATCAGCATCAAAATATATTTTTTTTCTCAAATGCTATTCGCCCATTAAATTAATAAGAATATAACTGCTATGAAAACTAATTAAAACTACCTACATTTAAAAAATGTCAAAACAAAATGATAACATTCTGTGTAGTAAAGCAAATCATGAACTATTAAAACCCTGCTTTAAAGGCCAAACTAAATTTTGGGGTGTAGGCATTGCTAACTTAACTAATTAAAGAACAATGTAAACACTGTTAAGCGGCTGAAGAAGTTATTTGAATTATTTATTTGTTTTATTTTATGCTTTAGGTTTCATGAATATGCTCGGCGCTTTCACGGGTATGTATTCTCAACTTGTTTATTTTCATTTTGTTCATTTTGTTTTGTATGATAAATCTTTTTAATCAGATTAATAAATGAATCAGAATGGGTGATTGATAAATCAATTGGATTTTAAAATCATCAATAGTGAGCATCTCAAAAATTTTAATTTGTGCAGCTAATTCATCTGATCAATATTAGAATTGGTGTCAAACGATCCCACTTTTGGATTGGCATCAAAATTTGGGGACCATGAACAAAACCCTTGAATAAAATGTTTCCTTTTTTTAATTCTGCCTCCTGGGGGCCAAAGTGGGGACACCAGAAGGAGCAGCACGAGGAATAAAATGTCATTAAATCATGATGCACAAATTGTTTAATTCTGGACATTCTATGGAATTGTTATTCCTCTGTCTTTTACGTACAACTTTATTCAGTGGTATTTTTTTTTTCTTTTTGAAACTCGTATCTCTGTAAAATTGTGCTCATGTGATTTGAAGTACTCAAGTGCATCATATGTCCTGCCCAGGTGTGCTAATGGTGTCACTGTCAGGCTACATGATCGAAGTGACCCAGTCGTGGGCATCGGTGTTCACGCTCATCTCCATCGTCCACTGCGTCGGCCTTGCTGTCTTTCTCTACTTTGGAGATGCCCAACGCGTTGACCTTGAAAAGTCACACTCCTTTGCTCTCATTTGAAATGTTGCCCATATGGTTATAAAACCTTCCTTTTTACATTTTACTCATTCAGTTGTGGTCTACATAAAGCAAAGCTTTTGTCTGAATTCCTTGTCATCATAGCATCACAGGCTTTCCCCCTGTTCTGAGGAGCAAGCCGTTTTGGTGTGGTCTATTTAAATGCACATGAGATGTTTCCGGACATATTTGTAGTTTTTTAGCCAAGGGAGTTTTCTTGCGCTGCAAATCTTTTGATTGATCAAAAGATGTCAACATCAGAAGACTTGTCCATACAACCATACAGAGCACGTAACAAGATAAATCCCCTCACAATATTTATGAACACATCTTGTAAACAAGCATTGCAAGTCAAGTTAAAAAGTAAGCTTATGCTAGCGTTACGGAGAAGTTAGAAGTTAGCGAATAGTACGTGTGTGTGTGTGTGTGTTTGTGTGAATGACAATAAAACATCTTGGATGAACAAGAATCAAATAAAAAAAAATGTTATTGTTTTGTTTGCCATTGTGTAATGTGGTACGAAATGTCTAAAATATGTACATATTTGTAAATAGCCAGCGCCGTAGTCACTGCAGTAGCCTGATGCATGGGACAGTCATGCAACAAAAAAAATGCATATAATGTAAAAAAAATAAAATAAATAAAAATATCGTATGGGACTATCGCAATAGTCATAAAATCACCAAATAAAATTTGTGAAATTGATTTAGAAGGACATAATACAATGGTTTCACACTAATGCAACAGTGACGTGCGGTGAGGGTTGGGGTTGGTGAGGTACTGACAGAGATTACTGTACTGTATGACGCTAAAGCACTGACTCACAAGTCAGATTTACATGCATACATGGTTGTTATCCCATTCTTGATTAAATGTAATATTTTAAATACACCACTGTACATTTAAACACACCACGGCAGTATTCTTACCTTTATTTGTAAATGAAGTCTGTTCTCCTGTCCTTCTGATCTGGACGAAGATCTCGATGACAGGGAAAGCAATAAAGTCGATTTTTGGCAGCACAACCATCAAAGCCAGTCTTTTTTAGAGTACCAATCCTTTTGAAGCGAACGTGTTGTAGTCCGTCCCGGGAGGCCCGTAGTTTGAATTAATCCTCGCAAATCTGGGGTTGGTCTTCCCTTACTTATGGTTTCTTGCTTTGACTGAAAGTCAAGTTTTGAACATTTTCTCATTGTCAGGGAAAACAAAGCCAAATAGCAACGCGTTAGCACCGAATGTTGTTGGTTGTTTTTCTTTTCTTTTTCTTCTTCTTAATTTCTCGTGTCGTGAACTATTAGCCGGAGGCTCACTATCGCTGCCTCAACAAGGCTCGTATTTTCACCCGCTGACTGCAAGCAAGCACGCGCCGTTTGCACGCGCTCAGTACAGTGTGTGAGTGGTGCACACTTTCACACGCACGCCCTGAGAGGCACAACCTGTCACTGCCTTAGCCTCCATGATTCTCGTCTCCCGTTATTTGAACAAGAAATACAGCTATTTTGACTATGAAAATGATCCAAATGTATACACACCAAAATTGCATTAAAAGCATAGACCACAGGACAGATATTATATTATGTTTTATTATATTATTCATTTTTTAACAACTTATGGTGACAGCTGAGGAATGTAATGTGGTACGAAATGTCTCAAATATGTACATATTTGTAAATAACCAGAGCCGTAGTCACTGCAGTATAAATAAAATAAAATAAATAAATAAATATATCGTATGGGACTATCGCAATAGACATAAAATCAGCAAATAAAATTTGTGAAATTGATTTAGAATGACATAATACAATGGTTTCACACTAATCCAATGAGCTCTGTCTTGAAGATCTCCAATATATGAAGCAAAGTGCTGTTTGTAGGGTATTATTAATAATTGCCACACAACCCCCACCCCATGCATTTCATGTGCCTCCAGAAATGTATTGTGGGGTGGGCAAAAAATGAGCAAGCGTATGAGCAAAGAAAATGAAACTGAGCCACATTGACACATCCAAGATGGCGGCAAGGTTGTCGTACACTTCTGCGCTTCAAGTTAAATCTATTTAATCCTCCCTCTATCCTTTCCGCCACAGCAAATCCACTTTTTCAGCACCACGGTCAGCGCACCACGGAGCCGCAGGACGAGCTGGGACGCCCGGGTCACGCACGTCCCAGCCCGGCGGCTGACTACCGAATTCCACCCGTAGTGCGCGTCATGCAGTCAGGGGAGAAGAGAGTTATTTCATGAGCTGCATTCCAGACAATGGAGTCCCAATATGTCAGGAGGCCAACGGAATCGTTCGCGGCAACCTGGGCCTTCCAACCAGCCAGCCAGCTTGCGGCTTTGTGCAATTGAAACCCAGAACTGCAGACGACATGGGCAATTCGGGCCTGAAAACCTTCCTCGTTTGTTCCGGTGTGTTAGTGCAAATAGATGCCTCTCCTTGTGTTCACGGTGGACCTTGATTGCACACGAGAACGATTAAGGCACGCGGTGAATGCCAAGAGAGGAATCAGTGGGCAACCCTGCATGCGGAAGGATGGACCAACAAATTCCGCACATTCAGATACATATGGCGTCCTCCATAAATGGAGGACATTTTCTAGGAGCGGGCTCAAAAGCTGTTTGGGATTTGAATAGAAATCGCGTTTACAGTTGTAAATTTGAGGGTTGCATTGTTATTGAATCATTATAATTATTTTTTAATCACAATGTATTTGCATTATTAAATATCTTTTATTGAAATGTGGTGTTTCAATTTTCTGTCATGTTTGTCCCTGTTACGGTAATGAATACTGAAAATTAATCATTGAATCAAAATTACATTATCTGCCAGAATAATCTCAATTCTGCTTTTTTTGACTACGTTCAGCCCTAACTGCAGTTGCTCTACAAATAAAAACAAGGCACGCCAGATAAGTATATCTTTAATAATGAATATGATCAAATATAAGAATGTGATAGTGACCTCTGATAATGACATTTAATTCAGGGGTGACATTAAACTTTTTTTTGCATACTTTTTCAATAATCCAACACTGTTATATAGCTCTGGTCGCACCACAGTCATTCTCCCTCTCTTTACTTCCACACTCATGCGTACACACAGACAACACTGCAAGTTATTTAAAAAAAAAAAAAAGACAAAGAAAGAAACATAACATCACAATAAACATATAGCATATAAACTAGCCTCTGGGTTTCCATTCACGTACGATAAATCAGTTAAGTATAATGCTACAGTTAAACATTTGAGGCGTTTGCAGTTAGAAATGCCAGTACATTAAAGCTTCTATTATCTGATGGCGGTGGGGGCGAGGGGAAAGGTCACAGCAATGGAACTGATCTAAGTATTAATAACTAGTAAGTCGATAAAGACCGAGAAACAAAACCAAGTGACAGTTTTAAAAGCATTACATGCTACATCTCCAGATTTTGACGAGACGCAAAAAAGAAAATTACCAAAACGGGACATCGATCCATCGGTTACGTTCACCTTTGAATAAGAAAGAGAGGGACCACCTTGAGATGCAAATTCCCTGAATCGCCATGACAAATCAAATCATCCCCAATCTGTTCGGTTGTGCTGAAAAGAAGCGTTTTAAGGCTCTGCGCTGGAGATTTACATGCGTTCTCTATCTCAATGCTCCGTTTCATATTAGCCGCCGCATCCTTCCAGACTATATCTTTAACTTTGTAGATTTGCGTTGCACACGTTCCTGAAGCAAAGGTGAGAAAAATGTTTTGTCATAATACTAAACACAAGTGACCATACGCGCACACAGAGCAGACTTTAGTGTTGTTCACTCGCGAGATTCACCAACACAAGCACTTCACATTTGTCCAAACTCACAAACCACAAAGTGAACAGTCACTGAATATCAGCAGCGTGTTGTCATGAGATTTCAGAAACCAGACGTGCACGTGTTACTTATTCCATAAATGATACTTGTTCTGGCAGCAAAAACACCCCCCCCCCCCGCCCAAAAAAAACCATAGAAAGTATGTAACACTGAAGAAACTTCAAGCCTCACACTTCCTAAAAATGATACTCAGGGTTTAGGACAAGGGGGCAGGGCGGCCAAAGTGGCCCGAAATTAAATAGAAAATATATCACGTGTCTCCTTGTTTGTTTTCTGTTAAATAGGAATTTCATTTGAGTGTCCATCCCAGCAGGACTTGCCACGGAGCGTTCCACCAGGGGGCGCTGTTTACTTCTGACGATCCTGCAAGGAGAGCAAAAGGCGGCTTTGTCGCTATTACACAGTGGCATGACACACCAAACATTGCGTGCAACTACAAGTACAACAGTTACTTGGGAAATTGAAAGTTCCGAATACTTTTTTGATTTCAAACACATCTTCAGCCTTACAACACAAACTGTTCTGATTCTGTAGTCCTCCATGAAAGCAGATCAACAATGTTGAATCAAAGCAAAATATTTGCCATCATCTGATTTTACTTTGGGTGACGACATCAAAAAATAATCGGCATCCTAATCAAGTCAAATAATCATGTATTGAAGGAATTGACTTGATTTTTGTTCCCATTTTTCATGACATGAACTGACTTTGTGCATGCAGAGGCCTGAAATATTTTTTTCAAATGTGTCTCAGTGTGCATTTCTTGCATTGACTTAAGGACTAATTCACTTAATATCTTAGAGTAAAATATAAAATATTTTCAAAATAATAGTCAATGTGATTTTTGCTCCCGAGCCTCAGCGTACAGCGCCGCATTCGGCATATTAGCGCTCTAAGTCGTCACCTGCATCGAAACACCATTGCAAGCTATGTAAGCAACGTTTGTTTTGACTATAGTTCATGTAGCATCCTCTTTTCTTCTCCGTCTTTTATGGTTTACTTAGAGAGTTGCTGATCTAAATCTTGGCGTCATATCTTGCACATGGGCGCTTGTGACAAATATTTTTGGGTGACAAAAAAGAAATAATCCACAAATGTTTCTTTGTACTTACAAATGCATTTGGAAAACTAAAAACATATCGTGATTGAACGTGAAACAAAGTAGTCCTTATTTGCCGAAGTCACAGAGAGCCACACAAGAAGGATGAAAGAACAAAATGAAGCCCTGGAGCTACTTGTTTATCAACAAAGGCATTTGGATTGGAAACATTTGTCTCTCCTGAAAAGAAAACTCCAGATTTTTATGCCAAGATGACTATTTTGCACCTACTATGAATACGTATATGTGAGTAGTAGACATAGTTATTATAGTTTGGTTGTCAAGACTTCCAAATGGATACGGAAATGTCAAACTATCGGTCATTCGCAAGTCTAAATGACATGGATTCATGTCAACTTGCATTCAGATTATGATTTCCAACAGTAGTCAATAAATGTCAATATTATCCAAATGTATAGAAAAAAAAAAGGACAAAAATGTAGAATTATTATTATCTTAATTAGGCCCAGGCTACATAGACATTGACAAAAAAATATTTTTAAAAAGTTGTTAATTTGACAAATATTTGTTTCTTCAGCAGGTTACAAAGACTTTTGCTGACGTTTTACGGGGGACTGAAATGGATGAATTGGAATGCAGCGGACGCAACACTGACCTTTTTCACCACTTCCTCCTCCTCCTGCTTCCTCTCATAGTGGGAAAAGTCATCAAAGATGGAGGTGGTGTGTTTGTAGGTGGCAATGATCTTGAGCACCTGCTTGGCCTTCTCCAGAGGAACCTCTTGAGTGTCGCGAGAGTTGGTGACCGGCTTGTTGTCGTTGTTCTCCAGGCGGATGTGGCGCAACTGGCTATTGGGCACGTCTTTAACAAACAACCAGTTCACGTCAAACTTGCCCTTCCACTTGTCCTGCGCCCAAACGCCGGCGCTGGTGCCGTAGTCCACGGGCGAGCGCATTTCCGCCACGCCGCAGAAATGGCCGCTGCCGTTGACGCTGAACAACAAATACACAGGACCCTTAGAGTTCATGGTCCTGAAGGCCAAGTCCAATCGTTTGTTGCCGTGCTCCGTGCTGCACCAGATGGAGTACTTGATAGAGCGATGGATGTCGTCTTCCGAGTAGCTCTTGATGATGAACACGCGGCCATTTTTCAGGTTCCACTCAAAATCCTTCGGGTTGTAACTGTGGGCTGCGCGCAGCTTCTCCAGCACCGGGTGTGATTCAGAGCCCGGTTCGGGTCCCCCGCCGCAGCCATTACCGACCCCGCCGCTGGACGAACCGCTGCTGTCCAAGCTCCCGCTGCCGTAGCATAAGTTGCGATTGCGAGGGGCCACCCAGCGGGTCTGTGGCGCCGGAGCCGAGTTGTGGTTCTGGTAGGACTGCATCGGGGGAGGCGGGGGACCCGGCATGGTCATCTGCTGGACCAGAGACTGGGCCGACTGGAGCGACTGCTGCAGGGGGGGTAGGAGGCTGCCGGGGTGAGAATGAAGCGGCTGCGGCTGGTGCTGCTGTTGGTGGTGGTGGTGGTGGTGGTGGTGATGGTGCTGCAAAGGAGCAGCCATCTTTGTGACGGAAACTTTATTATCCCACGTGTCAATGTCCACCATGTTGTGTTTGACCGGCGCTGGGGGGAGCGGGCCGCCACCGATGGGCGCGCCGAGTTTGTTTTTGGTCTTTTGTTGCTGCAATTTGGCGGGTTTACTCGCAATGGCGGCCCACGACGCGGGTTTTGGGGGCGGCATGCCCACCGTACCCCCGTTGCCCGCGGCGACGGCAACACCGCTGCCGCCAATCACAGAGCCGGCCGTCTTCACGCCCGAGCCCCCGGCCGTCACATCCCCGCCGATTTTAAGGCTCAGCATACCCTGCTCCAGGTTGTTCATACCCGGGGCCTTATTGAGGGTGTCGCTATGGAACCCTGTCTGGCCATCTGGGACTAAAGTGCCTCCCAAGGAGCTGGGCGGGTAGCTGTAACTTCCCCCGTAGGCTGAGCTCTGGGTCTGCTGGCCCTGAGAACCGCTGGTGCCCCAGGCGGAGAAGGCCGGGTTCTCTGGGAAAAAGTTAAACCTGTGCGGATAAATGCTGCTGCTGAGTCCCCCTGGCTGGCCAAATACCGTGTCGTGCATGAAGTGGTGGTCCCCGTTGCTGAGGGGCGCATAAGGCGTCAGGTAGGGGATAGGTGGGTCACCACCTGTGGACCACGGAGCCTCACTGAGGGGGTAGGGGAACCCGATGGAGGGGGCGTAGTAGCTGGACAGGTAAGGGTCAGTCATGGACTGATAGCTGTTATTCTGCAAACAGTAACAACATTACAAGTCATAAACAACAAGATGGAGGAAACTTGGCTCGGTTCAGCAGTTTGGAGTGAAGTTTGTGCACACTTCATCTAAAATCAGTGGTCTCACAAAGCAATCGACCCACCTGGTTGGACTGGCCAGTGAGATAGGGCTCAAAGTCATTATCGTGAACCGTGTCCTTCTGGTGCAGAGAGCCGTTCTGCACTGACACAGGAAAGCCTGCAATAAGATACAAATTCTGTCAAAAACATGCACGGCAGAGTACAGTGGATATTACTGCTCACAGAGGGCAACAAATTGAATACCGAGGGGATTTCTTTCCCATAAGACTATATCCGTCCGTGTGTCGACATCAGGAAGAATCAACACCCGTGAGAGATTTTTTTTTTTTTTATGAACTTGAAGCACCACGCACTGCTTGGCAACCCAGTCAACTCTCAATTTACAGCGTCTCCTAAACATTCTTCTAATTAAATAGCTTTTGTTGGATTTGTTAAAAAGTACATGCAAAAACACAAGCGATGCCACGCTTTGGTTCTACTTGCAAGCACTTGTTGGTTATGCGGGTTCTTCTTCAGGTAGGCACCGGGCAGTCAAGCACTTGATGACTCAAGTTTGCTCAATTGTGATGCGTTTCGTGATTCGTGATTTGAAGTAACTGTGGCATTTACAGCTTGAGTATAGCATCATTATCCAGGGACGAGGCTCATTCATTTCTTACCTTTACTGGCATCTTGTCCTTTCGAGATCTTAGTAGAATGGATGCATGTGAGGGAGGAAGAGAAGAGGGTGAATGAAGCATCACGTGATCGTGCAAATCTGACAGTATCGTACCTGGGCCTCTGAAACAATAATAATAATAACAACAATCCATGATTCTAACATTATCAGGAAGCTACTGGGAACTGCTGTCCAGACAAGCCTTGATTACAAGCAGTTATCTAGCCTTAGTTAATTGTTAACTCAGTCGGAGTTATGTACATCTGCCACATGCATGCTTGAACATATTCTTGCTGCTAACCTGCGGGTCAATGCTGGCGGCGGACATCATGGATCGTCCAGCTGTTGTTGTGTTTGGAACCCCCCACCCCCCCCCCTCCCCGGACAATTCGTGCAGTGAGAGAGAAGCCTTTTTGGTGGCGATGCTCGGATGTCAATTTGCTACAGTAGTAGTTAGCCGGCGTCCCTGTTCGACTTGTAGTACTTGTGGTGCTTGTAGCAGCAGCGGCAGCAGCCCCAGCGGCGGCAGCAGCAGCAGCAGCAGCAAGCGCGGAGAAGCGGCCTCGCTTTTTTGTCGTCGTCGTCGTCTTTCGCCACTGACAGTCCAAAACAGGCAGTCCTGTCAATAGCAAGCATAAATATAAATATTTTATTTAGCCAACCGTAGCCACCGTCACATTAAGAGTGGAGGCGAGCTGCCTCGGCGGTGGCCCTGCTAGTGCTAACTTAGCTGAACGGCGAGCTTGCTTCCACCGGGTCTGCTAGCCGGAAGTGACGTAGCTTACTTAAACGACGCTTCTCCCGCAACCGAGCGGTGTAGTACATTTGCTAGTACCGTTACTAACTACTAAACTCGTCTTCCTATTACTTTGACCAAAAGTAGCCAAAACATTAATATCATGTCACTGGATCACTGTTGACATGCATCTTCCCTGGTGTCTTTGCCCTCCTGCCTTTCCTCTTGACTTCCCAGTAAAGGAAGGCATTTATTTGGTAGAGTTAAGCTTTTAATGTTTTGTTATTTGTTTGTTGTTTTGTGAGTTTCTGTTAGATTTGCAAATGTTAATACACTTTTAATAGTACTAAGAATATTTTAAGGCGTACATGGTGTAAAATAATGTGATAATCGCACTTCAAAAGGTACACGGGCTCCCTCTCGTGGTACATAAAAGAATCAATGCCAAACTACTACCTTTTACTGCAATTTGAATTTAATCTTTTAAGTACTGTTTGTTTTAAAAGTTTAATCAACGACAACACATTTGGTAAGTCTAGTTCAGGAATATATGTATGTATAATTTTTCTCTTACGTCTTAGATCTAGAAAAATATTCGAATTTTATATATCTTGAAAATATTCAACATTTTCCCCAAAAGAATATATGACTCTTAAAATAGCATCCTTTGCCGAGGGTTGTATTACATTGGCAGCGTGGTTTAAAAAGCAAGCTGAAGCACTTTTTGAAAGATGGGGTTTTTGTTACCCGTTTGGAAAGGTTGGAGGCAGCAACAGCGTCGTCCTCCCTCTGATAGGTTGGTTGCCTTCTCTGCAATTGTCAGAAGACACCACTAGGTGGCAACAACAGCAGAACTTGCGGGTGGAGGGGAAAACGTGTGAATACTACAGAACGAAACAAGGTTTATGCAGTATGTATTGTATAGTATACCATTATTTATTTTTTTATCGTAATATGACTACTATAGTCAACAAAATATAGAAGTTTTATTTCGAAATACAACTTCTTTGAATCAAAAACATATTTTGGGGATTATATATTTTTCTTACAAATGTGCAACTTTATTCTTTTAATATGTGACGTATAAAAATAAATGTATTTTATTTTTGTAATAACATAAAATACACCAATTCTAATAAAGCATTTGATAAATAATTCAATGGCATAAATAATTAACCGCTCCAAGCGATTAGTTTATATTGTCGTAACAATTGTAGCTGTTTTGGGATTTGGGGAGTCATGGCGCGTCAGGAGCAACAAAATCATGTGCATGATACTCAAACATCGACTGAAATTTGAGATTTATCGTCTTTTTCCAGAAGTGTATTTTCATGAGCCCATTATATAGCTTGTTTAATATTAAACTACATCGTTTAATATCGAATAGGGTGGATGGCAGCGTTAACAAGAGGCACCATCAGAGGCGCAATTCCCCCTCTGTCGCTAGATGGCGTCAGAAGGGAACGACGCACAAGATCCGGGAGTCTCCTGCAAACTGTGCCTGCTGTGTCACATGGAAGCTCGGTAGCCCAGAGGACGCGACGCGAGTGATGATGATGGCGGGGGCTTGAGGGACGTCGGAGGCGAATGCGCGTGGAGATTCTGTAGCTCTGCCCAGGCGATCCCCACCCACTCTTTACCTACCCCAACACCAACTGGCTGTGAAGCAAGAGCCCGCTGTTACCGGGGTCAGCGGGCAACACAAAAAACGATGCCAAATGCAATGCGGTGCATTGGTGCTGCGTGAAGAGGCAACGGCCACGGAGGGATGCTCGTTGCGTCGCATGCACCTTGATCGATTATGCTGGCTGGAGGGCGGTTGCTGGTCCGACGAGCTGAATCCAAAGGACGGGCTCATGGTGCGCTTTTACGAACCTCGGAGCTGAGTGAGTAGACGCGATGGTTTAGCGCAATGCCTGAAGGGTGTGTGCGCGCGTGCGTGTGTACGTGCGTGTGTGAAGTGAGGTGGGTGTGTGGGGGGGGGGGCGTCATGTGTGCTTAACATTGGACTACATAACGCATGCATTATTAATGCGGACGTGTTGTTTCCATGTTTCGCGTTTTCTTTTGTGCTCAAGTCTCCCCACGTCCACGCTGGTCACGCGTTTAAGGCACGGACACGTGTGCAGAACCCCCTCCCTCCGTCCCCTGTACTGCATTAGCTACCCCCACCACCTCAAAAGGGGGTTAACGCAGATACCTCCGATGTCACATTTCCATGCGCAGAGGGATAATTAAGGTTTCTGTTTGCAAACCCATCCGACGCCCCTCAGGGGATGCTGCCGGGTGGGTTGGGGGAGGTGGCGGGGGTCTTTGAGTTGTCCTGCTGACCTCAGGGACATCCTCTCCTTTTGATTTGAGCTTAAAGCGGGGACGTGAGGACTTGCATCATTTCGTTGCCGTTCCGCTTTCTGGCTGCTTTTGTAACCTGTTGTCACACGCTCGCTTCCTTCTTTTCGCACTAGGAGCCAAGAGGCAGCCAATGACGGATGCCCGCTGTGGCTGCTATTACAAAGCGCATCCAGTCGAGCGCAAGCACACGAGAAAAAGGGTTGAGGAGGAAGGGAAGAACGTGAGGCTATCCGTCAGGGCCTGGCACTTTTGAAAGCTTCAATGACCAGATAAAAAAACAAAAAAAAAAACATAATACATACATGTGTAACGGAAGGTTGTCGTTTGGCGCGACAGCATAAAGGGAAAGATGACCTTCCCCTCTTCCACTTCAGGGTTCTTCCTCACGGGGCGCACGGTTAATCGTTTTTGCAAGCCAACATTTGACCTAATTCACATCCTCACACAATAGAATCCCCCCCCCCCCCCCCAACACACGCGCACGCGCGCGCGCGCTCAGTTATTTGTGTCACGCAGACGCTGAGGTTTTCGCTCCGCCATGTGTGAACTCCCAGGTGGTTGATCAAAACCTGAGCAGATTGGCAGGCCGCTGGCTACAGGCAGCTCGTGTTATTAATAATGGACACGCATATAGATAGCAGCACATGTTCCTAGAAACGTAAAAAAACCCTCCAGTATTGGTGGGTTAAATCCCCCCCCCCCCATTCTATTTTTGTAAGGATTAGCCTACACCTTAATTCTCTGTTGACTTTGTGGCCGCTCTTATGCATGTGCTCGCGATCAGAAAAGAGACGAATCGCCAATAAAATCGGGCTACATGCTTGACTGCATTTCATTAACCAGTTCAACAGGTGATCTGACCAGAACACATTACAACTGGCGTTATGCAATAATCAATCGTTGATTATTCTGATATTTGTTCGGTCAAATAATCAGACAAAAAATCTGTTTGCAAAATTGTTTTCCCCTGATTAGTGTTTAGGCTAGAAAATTATTATTTTTGTTTATGGGTATTATATGATGGTTAAAACGAAATTGATCAATTCCACACGAGGTATAGTTTAAATTTTAACACCACCTATTTGACTGTTGCCAGTAAATATGTGGTAGGAAATAAATAAATAAATAAATAAATAAATAAATAAATAAATAAATAAATAAATAAATAAATAAATAAATAAATAAATAAATAAATAAATAAATAAATAAATAAATAAATAACCTGCATTTCTTTCTATATACATTTAAAATGTCCAACGCCTCACGTGAGCATTGTGAGACGTCAATATTTACGTTTCGATGCTGCAAACTGCCGTATCATACAATAACAGCGTAATTAAATTGCGCTTTACTTCCGAAATTGAATAAGATTTACCGCATTTTCTGGACTATAAGGCGCACCGGACTATAAAGCGCACCTTCAATGAATGACCCATTTTAAAACTTAATCCTTATGTAAGGCGCACCGGACTATAAGGCGCACCATTAATGCATCATGTCAGATTATTAATCCTAATAGAATCATTCTCCATCTTATCTTTTTTATTTCAACTTCTGATGCAACAAATGACTTTATAATCACAAAATAATGATCCATAGTCTTTTGGATTCATGATTCATAGTCTTCAGCAGGCCACTTATGCTTGATTTCATGACACAATGCTTCGCGCCAGTTTGAATTTAGGAATTTAGTCCATATATAAGACGCACTGGACTATAAGGCGCACTGTCGGCTTTTGAGAAGATTTTAGGTGCGCCTTATAGTCCGGAAAATACGGTAATATGGTTTGTTTATTTGTGTTGATGTTCATAGCAATTACAGGTATGTATGATGGCACTAAAATGTGATAAGGCAGGCCTAAATGTCAAAACACAAGCCAAGCTAGAAGTCAATTAAAAGGCTACCAAAGCACCCATCCATCATGAATCAGAGGTCTGCTTTTTTGGGGGGAGATAAAGCTACAAATTTTACATATTTTTCGACAAACCAATGACATAATAGAAATAATAGGAGAAATGTTACTATAATCGATACAAGAAATAATCATTATTTGCAGTAGTGTGTATATGACCTGTAACTGCCATTAAATTATATTTTAAATCAGATTAATTGAGGAAATAATTGATGGAATAATTGTTTCCAGCGATAGCTGCAACAATATTTTAACTTAAACAATGTCTCTAAATGATTAATCGGTGATTAAAATAGCTGTTTTGATTAGCTGTTGAGAAATCATTGCATGTGTGGACCACTTGAGCCTCGCTGTTGTGACCTTTGGAGGTGGTTGAATGTCTGATGTTGCACATGAATGACGCTGTAGTCTTGAGGAGGCAGCCCGGCGTTTTTTCCCTCACTCTCATCCAATTGATTGGCTCCCGGCCCTGAGATTAGACTGCAGTGCTGAGGCGTCACTCTGGCTCAGCACCGCAGGCAGGTGCAGGAGGGGTGGGGGTGCTGGGAGGCGTCATGGATGGGCGGGGAGCGGCGGACGTGGCCAGGGAAGAAAGGTGCTCTTGTTGTCCCCCGCGTTGGAGCGTCTTCAAACACCAGACGACTCCCACGCCTATTGTAATCGTCCCCAGTACCCCCCCGCGGCTCTCCTACTTTTATCTCCACCCACACCTTCCCCTTTCTTCTCACACATTACCCTCAACTCTGCCGGGCCTTTTAGTCACTTCACAAAAGAGATAACGACAGCCGGGCTGCTATGATTGTTTCTTAGGTGACCAGAAGCCTTGTTGTGACTTTCCAATCAACAAGTGCAGGGCGCATTTTCTTTCTAGCATGCATGTCCATCTCTCGAAATATAAATTTATACTGTGGTGCCTTGACGTGCGAGTGATCCACCTTTTTTTGTGCTTGGACAATAATTTGACAGCTCACTTGACAACAAGCACCATTTTGACTTAATTACTCTAGGAAAAATGATTATATGGTCATGGTACATCGCAGATTTTCACCTGTTGCAGGCTGATTTTGGAACAGAGCGCAGTGATAAACAGAGATTGATTGTGTGTTAACTGAAGCAGCGCACTGTACCTTGTGATCGCAGATCCCCGAGAGAGCGTGGCCCTTGCCTGTGTGCATGAGCGTGAGGCCGAGAGTGTGAGTGTGAGCGCGTGTGAGAACAAGTGAGCGCCAGCGCTCCCACATGGCCTCCATGCAGGACGGGCTGAACTTCACGGCTCCTCCCTATGGCAAGGTCCTGCTGCTGGGTGCCATCGCTGCCGCCTCAGCCTTCGTAGTCACTATCCTCATCGTGGTACTCTGCGTGGGCTGCCAGAGGTACGATTATGTGGAACGCTACACGGCAGACAAGAGGTGGGGGACTGTCACGTTTAAGTCAGAACATTTTGCAGGCAGTGGCGGCTAGTCAATAGCGGGAGCTAGGGCACCACCCCATCACACATTCTCGTCACCATATTGATTGACATTCATATGTGTAAAGAACTAGCTCCTGTGCTTATTGTTATGTTTGGGATAGTTCATGCCAGAAGATGTGGGCCATCTGGCTCCTTCACATTTGACTTGGGGGTTTGACCAGGCGGATACTTCTTCAAGAATACGTGAGGCAAAACATTGGTGATGTTTTTCATTGCTCCATTTTAAAAAGACCAAAGGTCAGGACCAATGCGCTCAAGAAAACAGAAGTAAATTCTCTACACTTTGTGAGCAGAGCAAGAGACACATAAAAAGCGACAGATCCAAGAGGAGGACTCTTGTTGAATGATGTCAAGCTCACTCTAAATCCCCTGTCTATGAATTGCTAATCTTCTTTATGGAAAACTGAACTCATTCCTGGTCTGATTCTTCACTCCCTCCAAGAGCTTATCAACAAAAGAACCGTTAAAGGGACAGGTTGTACTGACTGTTGTGACAAAAACATGATTTTTTTTTTTTTTTAAACGACACACACCAAGTAAGTCATAGGATTCAAGTCCCCCACCTCTGCTAGTATGTTTTGTTATTGTGTACTCTGATGTATGCTCATAATCAGTACACATACACTTGGAAGAGGTACTCATGATTGACCATTGACCTTCACTTATTGTTACGTAATAATTTTTGACACTTTTTGATGCTAACCGCAACCACGCGCGATAGAAATAAACACAAACATTTGTCTGAAGAAAAAGTATAGTCAAACAATTATGAATCATGTTATAGAGTTTGTAAACACATGTGACTTGTATTCACCACAGGAAGGGAAAGGCACACAATGTCCCCAGTGAAGGTGGGAAACACCGTCTCATGGACATGGTAGGCATCCTGCTTTGGATGAAGCAACTCTATAGACCTTTTCAGCATGATGTACAGTACAATTATTATTTTTAAGTTATTAAAAGAATCATGCTGGAACCTTTTGGGGTACATCTGGTGGCGGGACTCCAAACACAACATGTTTGTGTCATCGTTTTCAGTTTAAGTCAGCGGTAGTCAATCACCAAAAGTACATAGCCTGGCTTCTACTGTTTCCAAACATTATGAAAAGGTCTATTCCCCAGAGAAACATATCATTCACATCTTTCATCTTGATTACTGTAGTCTTTAACAGGCCCCTGTGTGTGTGTGCGTGCGTGTGTGTCATCAGGGTATACTCAGGCAGTCCAAGCTACGGTCCATCAGTAAATCAGACACCGAGATGAACAAGATGAACTGCAATGGCAAAAGTAAGTAAGTCTTTCGCTCGCTCATTTTTTTCCCTCTCCTTTGAGTTGTGCGGTCATTGGGTGACAGATTTTTAAATAGCGTCCAAAGAATTTGCGTTGTTCCTCGTTGAAGGGAAGGGTGGAGGTACATTCCAAGAATAAATGTTGAGAAAATCTGAAGCAAACCGATTTAAAGAATAGTCCTAAGAAAATCAGACTTTGTGCCGCTCAGAGAAAACTAAGTTCCTGCCGCTACTTTGTTTTTGTACTACTGTTAATGCGGCCAAGTTAAATCTGTGACATACCTACCTGGCATGTGCAAAGTTAGCACGCTAAGCTACCATTTACGTCCCTAAGTTTTATTGACGAACACAACAACTGCTCAGGGGTGCAAAAATATTGATCCAGTGACCCTTGTTAAAACTACCTTGTAATCCAATTGAATTACGTTTAAAATCAAACAATCAGTAGCGTAATTAAAGGATATTCTAAAGAGGTTACTTTGATGAGTAATCTAATTACTTTACAAGCTGTAGTTTGGCCACCCCTGCTTTATGGTGACTGGTACCAACACGAGTTCTGCGGAGGCATCCAAAACCAGTAGAGACCTTTCCGCTGGTCTAACTGTGATCCTTCGCTCTCAAGGCAGGCAGCTTCCCCAGATTCCCTCTGGGACTGGAGAGGACGGAGAGCACACTTACTCAGAAGTGGGCCGAAGCTCCTCCGCCACGCGAACTGACGACGCGCTCTATGCCATGGTAGGCAGGGCAGGTCAGACGGACACTCCGGCCCCTCCGGCCGTCCCTGCCAACACCCCGGCGCCGCCCGACCCGGACGGGGACGTGGAAGGGGGCCTGCCTGAACCCGAAGCCCAGGTGGTGTCCGCGCCTCACCCCCAAGAGACGGCGGAGTACGCCTGCGTCAGGAAGCTGAGGAGAGCGGACAAGGCGCCCCAGAAGAGGGACAGCGGGACGGACACGGGGGACCCGCCGGTGCCTCCGCCACCGCAACACCCCCCGCCTTCTCACCCTGCCCCTCCGCCGCCACATCCTCACAGCACAAAGTTGCCCCGGAGGAACATGGATGCCTTTAATGTGCCGTCATTCCCCAAGGTTGGTGCCTTGTGTTGATGTGCCATTTTGTCAGAGTAAATCTTAAGAGTAAAGTTGTAAAATGAGTTTCTAACGACATGTCAAACTGCTCTGGGATTGTACTGTGCTATATTCATGGTTCAAACTATTAATATAAGCATTTATGAACATTTTAGGGGCGTGTCAGTTAGATCCACCCTTTCCACCGCAATAGTGGAGACCTAATTCAGTGTCATTTTATTGTAGGTTCTGGGTTCAAATCTCTGCTCAGACCCTCTGTGCCGTTTGCATGATTACTGTTGGGTTTTAGAATCTTTCCATTGTGGTCAAAAGAACTATCAAAATCTGTAAAATGAGATTCATGCCCATGATGAGTGCATGTATACTCGCGACCACGTGTGAATCGTCGAGTCACGACCGCAGCAGGTGCGCACGCAGATTGAATGCTTTGTATCACAATACCACGCCATCCGCTCCCCTCCAAGTCACAGTGGGAGACATTTGTTGCCCGTGTGAGGTCACAGAGTTCAAAGTAGATGTCACGACCCCAAATTAGCTTGACAGGATTACACGTGCACCGTCTGTTGCTGAGCCACTCAGCACGTTTCTAGCGGCTGATGCAAGATGCTGAAAGTGAGTCATCCACACTCCAAATAACCCAAAAAGACCTAAAAGCGACGTTTATGGTCCATTCTGCAAGGAGGAGCATTTTTATGTGCATGTTATTTCTTGGGGCCACATTTAAAACAATTTACCCCCTTGTGTGTAGGGTCGCACACTTCACAATCCTTCGTTTTGTGTGATGCGGTAGCTCGTATGTAACTGGTTGCTCTGCTGACAGGAAGTGATGTTTATGGGAAATGGAGAGCAGTACATTTGGAAGCCTCCAGAGGATGAAGATGTCCTCATGCTCCACAATAAGGCCCTGGTACCTCTGGGGGCGCACACCATGGAGAACATCCAACCATCTGCTGCAGTGGTGAGTATCGGCTTCATTGAACCATCTACAAAAAAAGTGCCACTTTGACATTCATCAACTGTAATATGTTGACCATACTAAAAACAATCCATTAATCCACATGAAATAATATCATTGTTTTGGAAAAATACATTTGCTTAAATAAATTATAAAATAATTGTTACAGTGATAGGGCAAATAGTATTTTTCAGGGTGAATAGATCTGCCCCGAGTCACATCTTGACACTTTAATTCAAAACAAGCGAAAAAACTGAAGTAAGCAGACAATCTGTAAAACAGTGTTTATGTCAGGCTCATTAATGTGATTTTTTTTTTTTATTCAATTAGGGGTGCGATGATTATTCTAATGACTTAAATAAATAGCTTAGAAAAAAGACTGGAACAAAATCAATTTACAGGGATAATAGTTTGACACAGATTAATGTTACTGCGGTCGCACGCACCACCAAGGCTTAAAAAAATAGACCCAACCACCGATGCACTTTCAATGCACGGCCGGGCATTTATTTGAGTTGGAGCGCAGGTGCGTGATTGTCTCAACCCAAAATTGAAATTCCCCAAAATTGTATCATCTCCAAATTTCAGGTGGCTGAGATGTATTCCAAGGTGTGTAAGCCGGCCAAGAAGAAACGAGCCGTACCCGGATCGCCGCCGTCCAATCCCGGCTTCAGGACCTTGGGTCGCCCCGACCGGGACCGGGAACGCGACGGGGGATTTAGCGTAGTGGTCAAGCCCCAGACGTGGGCCCCTCAGGAGGGCAAAGTGCCCGTGGGCTCCCTGGACGACCACTGCTACGAGTCCTTCGGGACAGAGGAGTGCGAGCCGGCCTACGAGAACCTGGAAGGCGGAGTCGGTTGGAGGCGAGAGCGAGCGCCCAACACGTGCGCCACCTTGCGGCCCAGGAGGAAGAAGGCGCAGCAGCCTTTGCAGCAGCAGCAACCGCCTCCTCCGCCACCCACGCAGCACAACCCCAAATTACAGCACCTGCCCGCCAAAGCCCTGCTGCTGCCCGGGGAAAGCCTGTACGAGAGCATCGGTGACGTCAAGCAGGGCGCCACCACCTCCAGCACCACCACCATCTTCACCTTCAACGACGGCATGGAGATGTACGTCACGGGGCTCTGAGGAGGAGCGGGCTGCCGCGCCGGCCCCTTTCCGTCGAGGGGCCGCCAACGCCGGTCTTTCCCAACCTTTATTCATCCAAGGCATCTTTGACATTAGGGGCTTTATTTCGATAGACGGTACAGATTCAGATTATCCTTTCCTCCTTGAGTTGTGAAATCCCCTATTTAATTGCGCTCCTTTTTTCCTTATTTTCATTTATTTGACCACATGCCTCCCACTCATTCATATATTTTTTGATAAAAAAAATTGAGAGAATAAACTTTCAAAACACATTATTTGCAGTAAATTATTTTTTTTCAGAGCGATAAAGTGCAATTGTATCACTCATATGTCGTGACATAGAGGTTGGGAATCGCTGGCCTATACCACAAGTATTGACGGTTGAGTTCCTATCGTGCCCTGTCCCTCTCCCCGACACACACACAGACATTACACGACAAACACATGCTGTTTACATTACGTCATGCCTTTCCTGGGCTCCAGCGGCCTTAAATACCAAGGTTTATATGTTACGGCCGAGGCTTAGTCCAAACTGGAAAGCTTCGAAGGAATCCAAAGGTTGTGAGCACAAAAGCATTGCAGAGCAATCAGTAGGTACCAGTAGCACTCGTTCATCCGTAGACGACAAGTGTGTAAAGCACATGGAAGAGCGAAACTGAAATTCTTCCTAATTTCTAGCGGGTAACAGTCCTTGATGGGCCGGAGAAATAATAATTTAAAAAAAAAAAAAAGCACAGCCTTGAGAAATATTTGGTAGCACTTTTGAGTGGGCCATCTGAAGTTGGTCATGATGGGATTCAGGATGCGGCGTCAATTATTCAAAGGGATGAATTACTTGTCAAAATACTGGAAAGCTCAGGGACCAAGAGAAACAATTATGAGAGTATTCTAACTTCCTGGGGAACCAAACCCAAGCTATCAAAACATTCTGTTAGGTTCTTGATGTGCATTTCTTCTTTTTCAGCTACTGTTTTGATAAATTCATGAATTATTTACTGTACAAATCAAGAAAAAGAACAGGCACTTGCAAATCACGTTTTAAACTTTTTTTTAATAGAACAAATCCTTAGCTCTAGGTAAACAGCATCTGATAAAAAGATATGCAGATTAGAAATCTAACAAAGTTTTGACATCTTGATTTAAATTGCCCTTTAAGAAAAAACTAATGGCACACTTTTTTTTGCATTCCTCCTTAACACTGGCACCAAGAATTTTCATCTCGGACCCGACCGACTCTTCTCTGCATCATGTCTGGCGTAACATAGACTGAACACTGTCTCTCTCTACACTGCTGTCTGTAAATGAGCTGTTTTACTTTGTTGAGCTTGTCCTGCACTTTGCCTGCTACGAATTGCATGCTAAAAAAAAAAAAAAAAAAAGCAGGTTGGGGGAAAAAAAAAAAAAATCAAACACTCGAGTTGTACCTCTATTAATGTTTTTATTTTCTGTTGTTGTTGGCAGTTTCTTTTGCCAGTGTGTTGCTTTATTTCTTTGTAGAGGAAAAGGCCACTTTCGAGTCGCAAAGAGGACTAAACCGCTTGAGTCTTTAAGGGTGAACACGCTGGCTCGACTCACTCACCTCATCATTCCGTCGCTATACCTTGTGTTCATATAACGTTGGCTTGAGTTTTGCCAAAGCTGCCGTCGTGCTGGTGTGTATAAGTCGCATCTGGTCACTCCTCCATTGACAAACACTCGCTCTTCTATCTGTGTTCAAATGAAATAAGGAGAGGAAAATACATGAGAAGACATCCTGGACTATGATTCCATTTGACCAAATATTCCCAGCAAAGCGTGTGGTTATACTGTATGTTGATGCAATGTGTATGTATATTACAAAAGAGAAAGAATAATAAATATATCCTCAGTGTCAAGAAATCTATCTTTTTCTATGATGTTTAATTGTGTTATGGAATGAGTAATCTTGTGACACAAACAGCTGCAATGTAAAAATTAACAAAAAAGAAAAAAAAAGAAAATCCCGTGTGTTGTTTGTTTTTCTTGAAATCGTAAAACTCGGGGGGCGCCCATCCGACCGGACGGATGGCTGGATGGCTCCGCCCACTTGAGTCAGTCTGTGTGGCGGTAGCTCATGTTTTGTGTTTGCTCTTCAGACTACAGGGTCTTGTACTCCAGCAGCGTGTGATCCAAGTGCTAAGTGCAAAAGATTGTAATGTTTTATATCAAGATTACTATCCATGAAATGTCAGTCAAGTTTATACTTTTGTAATAAAGTGGCACTTTAAAAACAGATGCTTTATCTCATAGTCTCGCTTATTTAAAAAAAAAAAAAGCCAAGAGTTCAATTTGAAGTTTTGGATGCGAAAATGTTTCATGTAAACAGTGCTTTTGATTAAAAATGCGCAAATGTTACCGTGGTTCTCAAACCTTTCGCATCATCTAAAAGAATACTTGTTTTCACATCGCCATATTAAGCAGCATCTCATCTTAAATGCGCATCGAAGTGCGAGGATCGAGCGTCCAGGAGGTTCCACAGGTTAGCGTTTCTATCTCCTCCATTGTAACATATGACAACGGGCGTTCACCGGCTGGCTCGTAACCGACATAGAACTTCAAATTAAATCGTTAGGTGGTGTCGTGGATGTCTAGGTCATGACTTTGATAACTGTGAATGACCTGGCGGTAGATTTGCAGGAATTATGTTGCTTTCCCTTTATCAATGAAAGGCAGGTAGATACATTTCAGAAAAAAAATAGTATATTAAGGACTTTCATTGCCCACCAATGATGTGCGCATGGAAAATAAACAGTAAGATGGGTTAAAACGTTGGCAGTGTCTTGTGCGTGGTTTTTCCCCATCTGCGTACGTTTGAAGAGCCGCGTGTGCTCGTGCGCAAGTGGAACAGGAGAAGGGGGGACTCGGAAGGACGACGGGGGTGAAAATAGGTCACCCCATTAAAACAAAAAGCTTGCCGCCGACATCGCAACAGTCTGCCGAATTCTCATTGGTGGCTTTGTCTCCATGGCAACAGGTTAACCTTGAGGCAGGAGTCACGTGGTCGAGTGAGTCTACTCGCGCTGTCTTGAAAGACGCGGCGTGCGTGCGTACGTCGTGTGACATCCGCGTAGCGAGCCCAAACACGCGTGGATGTGTGGGGGTGGGGTCCACACAACGTCTTCGCCATAGTACGACGTGAATGGGCGCATGGATGAGAGCGTCGGGCTCATCATAGAGGCTCGCGGTCGAGGAAAAGGTTACATCGGATGAGAGATCATTAGAATCACACAGTCATCACGACGCGTGCATCCGTGGGAATAATCATGACTTGTGCTGGTCTTTTTTTTTTTTTTTGTGCAAACCCACAAATGACACGTTGATCGTTTGATTCGTACACACCCACCGCACCTTCTGAAAAGGACAAGCGTTACTGATGGATGGATGAATGTGGAAATAAGCGTCCTTAAACAAGGTGCGCGCAAGAAATCGCTTGCTGTTCTTGAGTGCTGACTATAATCACCAGTGACCCCTGTAGGACATTAAGTGTATGACAAATTGGCAAATTTAACTTTATTCCGTGTTTTTGCTAAAGTGGTTTAAGTGCTCACGCTGGAAGTACTGTACCAACATCGATATAACAATAAATTAAAATATTCTATATATTATTGCTGTAAAAGGTAGATATGACTGGTTTTAATCTGTAGGCAAGTAGCTTTTGGAACAATGCTCATACTTTAAGTACATCAGTACATTCAAGATTTAACAATATGAGATGTAACGGGACTGAGGCAGCACTTACAATTAAGCAGATTCAAGGCATGGACTTAAGTGAGAAGTCCCCTCATGGCTGAGGCCCGAGGGCAGCTATCTTAATTGTGCCTATGGTATTTTTACAGATTTATGGATCCCTTCACGGTCTACGTCTTGATGTCACGGTGCTAGGACCTAGTTGGCACTGCTAGCTGGAGACAAAAGAGAGCCAGCAGGCAATGGCACTATTTTTATGAAGAAAAATGTCTTGTCGTTTAGTTTGGGGCCAACTATACTAAAACAAAAACGTTAAATAATATCACATCCCAATTCCTAGCCCCTGCTAGTAATATGTTTAAATTAATCATTACCAGCTGAAGTGCCAGTTTGTCTTTATGCCCTTGACGGTGTTTCAACTTTAATAAGCAGAATATGAACAGAGTATGAACATTTTAGTATCACAACGTAAAATAATACGAGTGGAACCTTGTTACAATGAATCCCTGGGGGGGAAAAAAACGTTAATATTAACACTGTTATTGCTTAAGGTCACAAGATTGCTGCTGTCTCAAAGTCATGAGATTCCTGAAGATGTTGAACAGGTTGACCCAAACCTACCTGCTATTAAAATTCAACATTGGGCCAAGAGTTCAGACCATTTAACCACAGTGAAAACACACCACAAAGTTGTTTGGCGCATCAGTGTGGCCTCTGTTCCTGGTCCTCAGTGCATTTCTCAAATCCATCTGTGCCAAAGTAACGATCCCCAAAGTCCCCTGAAAGCACACAAGCATGATATATACCCAATAGCCTGTTTTTGGTGCACTCTGAATTTCGGAACGGCAAATTTGTGCAACAGATGCTGACTCAAGATTTGGGAATGAGCTGTCCTGCTCTACAAGAAATCATATAACAGTTAACAGTTGGATATGCGTTTTCAAAAACGTACAGACAAATTAAGTTGGCCTATCAAGGTTATGGTGCATTTTCAGTTCGTGAAATTTCATCGGAAACCCCATTAGCCGGAAAGTTTTGGGAACGTGTGCTTGTGTAGGAGCTGCTCTCTACCAAGCTGTGAATAAGAAAGCGGCGGGTGACTTCTTACCGATCCCGGGAATGACGTGCAAAGAGTGGTCCAGGCTCTTGTCCACAGCCGTGGTGATGATTTTCACTTTGGGGAAGGCGTAGGCCACCGAATGCACACCCAGCTCAGCCATCAGCAGCGACACCAGCAGAATCTTCTCCTCTTGCACTTCGTGGTCCTGCATGCACACACGCTATCTAGTGTGTTTTCTTTTGTTGTTGCTCCACATTTAGTAAACTAGACATTCTGTACAATGCTGCTGCCTTTTCTTGCTGTTTTGTTCTCATTCATAATTATAATGTACTATTGTTTTTATGTATTCATGTACCGCTCGGTCACGCTCTTGTGGTTGTTAATACTGCTAGCTTGCATTTATTACTCGACTCTGGAAAAAAATGAGTTGAAGTTACTCAATTTTATTTTGTCAAGTGGTAGCACAATATAAAATCTATTGGCTCCAGAGACATTATTTAAAAAAAAAAAAAAAAAAGAAAAAAAAAGGCATCTTGATCCAGATGCCAGAACTACTTCAACCATTTTCAGAAATAAATGAGTAAATTCACAATGTTTTTTTTCCCAGTGATATACAAAATTCTGCCATTATGATTGTATACAATGCTGCCTTGAGATAGTTATTTTTGCCGCGAGCATGCTAGTGCCTCAAAACACCCATCCCAAATGATTTTTCCTCATTGGTGCAAATGGAAATACCATTAATCGTTCCAGTCGCAATTTAAGAATGTCACGTCATGTCTGGGACTATGTATTCGTAGTAAACTGCATTGCATGCTACTTGCAATCTAATGACATCAATAGAATTCTGTAAAAGTGCACTGTGTAATATTTTGATTCTTCATAAGGACAAACATTGGGCACAGCTCACACTATGATGAAATACAGGTTGACAAGTCACAAGGATTAATCATGCTTAGGCTGTGTCAAAAAAGGACTTTTGTCATCTTGGTCAGGTCTCATAGGGGGCCATAATATTGTGGTGGTGTACTGCATGAATACGAATGTGTTTTGTGTGCGAACCCACCAGAAGCACTCGAACAGCCATCATGGCAGCAGCCCCGGTGGACACGGTGCTGTCCATGAGAATGACGTGATCTTCGCTGATGTCTTTGGGCAGACGCAGGTAATGAAGCTGGGAAAGACATGGGTTGCCATGGTAACAAAAGCAGGAGCGGTAGTTGCCAAGGAGAAAGCTATCACGTGGAGAGAAACGATCACTAAAAGGCTTCGTCTTTTGTTTAACGGGGTTCTTGAGACGCGATTGGACGATTAGCTCGCTTGGTGCCCAATAGGCTCGCAAAGAAGGTGGGGGTTGGGGGGGGGGGGTAATACAGTAAATTCCCCTCCATTGTGGGTACCTCTATTTTTTTAAATAGTTTCCTGTTTATTTTAGGAGTAATTCCACAGTTTGCCACTTGATGGTGTCACACTATTTTGCTTGAAATAGTGTAAATTTGAAAGAAACTTGAGGACCATAATCAATTCATCTTTTTTTTTCCCCCTTTGACCAGCTACCGAGCCCAAATTACATATTTCCTTTCCTCTCTTCGGGTGCGTCGATACTCTTTCTCCTGGCGCTAATTCTAGCATCCCATAAACTGCTTCGGCTCAACGTGGTCATGGTAACAACCAGCTGCACCCTAACCCCCCCCCCCCCACCTTTTTTAATCGCGTCGAGGATCCATTCCAGACATGGTTGGACAAGGAGATACACAGCTCTGAGTTCAGAACATAAGTCCATCGAGAAAAGTGTTTCTTTATACAAGCAACGCAATTGCGCAATCAATGTCATGTGGAGGAAAAAAACTGTTCTTGCAACCTCAGTAGTAAACTAATAGAGGCTCCTACCTCCGGCTCGCCCGAGTCAAGGTTCGTCTGGATGAGAATCTTGCCGATGCGCACGTCCTTGCACACGGCCCTCAGGGCGGGCTCCATGGTCTCTCCAGCCCGCAGGATGGACACGCCGGTGATCTGCGGGCATGAGTTGGCTTGTCAGTACATCTGCAGAAAACACTCTTTGGCCGGAGGACAATGCTCACCCCTTTGCCGCCGTATCTGTGGCCTTGGTACTCGTGGCCCTGTGGAGTGTTGACCTTGCATGGCTGACAAAGCAAAAAGCCCACTTATGGTCATGCATGAGTCAAGCATGTCAACAAGAGCAGTGGAGGAAAAAAAAAAAAAAAAAAAAAAACTAAACCAAAAAAATGCATGCATTGTTTAATTTGTATCAAGTATCAATTTGTGAAACATGAAATTGACCAAGTTTGGCCATATCGGTTTCCGCCCGACATCCACTGAGACACTTTCACGTATGATAAGTCACAACTGTCTTTGTAGTTAGTTATCAACGACACACCTGTGATGGCAAAAAGGTGAGTGCATGTTCTATAAGAAGACGCATTAATCTCTTTGAGTAGAAGATGAATTCATCTCGACTGGTTTCCTTATTCCTGCAAGGGAGAGAAATAAATGTTAGTAAGGACATTTTTACCATGATGTCATACAAACATCCAAGTGGCAAAAAACTCAAGTGATCTTTGATTGAACCTAAACTAAACTTAACATGTCATTTGACCAAGGTCATTGAGGTTACATTTATAGAGCAGGGTATGATACTTATTTTTAAAATGTATGCTCACATTTGAAAAACAAGTGACACACAAGGGCAAAAACGCGACGTCCTATGGTGCAGGATATATGGCCCCTTGCTCGTGTGGTTGGCAATTTCAAGGACCCAACATTCTTAACCAAACAATCTCATGCTCTCTCCATTTTGTCATGAAACCTTTTCTGCTCTTTATCATCCAGATTCACTTTTCTGACGCAGGGATGGATTGCGCCCTGTACAGCTGAGGTTAGCTTGCAGTCTAGGTGGCGCAACCCTAGACTAGCTTTTGTCATCATTTTCAGTCCAATGAATTTTTGCTATCAGAAAGTACTCTGGTTCACAAACTGTCCTGCAGCAAAAATAGAAAAAGAGGCGGAGCAAGTGGGTGGGGCTACCTGATGATAGTATGGAGGCCTCTGACCTGCGGGGTGCTTTCCAACACACTGAGCATCTGCGGCAATGTCTGAGTCTGCTGGGCGGATGCTAGGAGTGCCCTGACAAAAGAAAGAAAAGAAAAAACTGATTACGATTGATACCAGGACATTTTTGGACACGTTCAAAATTAACTGTGTACAGGAAATAAACAGCAGGACAGGGATAAAAAGGGAACATTCAACACAATCTTACAGAAAGATTTTAGTGAATGAATCGAGATGTATAAATGAAATCCTAAATAAAATAAATTCAGACCTGTGTAATTGCTTTTAAAGAAAAAGAGTTGAAATAAATGACACGCCCCCAACTTAATATGACATTTATACATGTTCCCGATGATTGTATCTACTTAGCACACTAAAACGATGTCAAGTGAAAATGCAATTCAGCGTACCTGGAACTGAGCTCACGCTGCGTAAAGAGAAAGTAGCAAATGAGACAGACAATGACAAGAGAAAATAGCTCAAAGATGCTTTTATCTGCCAATGATATGACACCTAGGGCAATCACATGCATTTTTAAAAGCTTTGGACAAATCATAAAACGTGGTCTCAATCTTATATTTCAAGAAACTTTGAGTGGATGTTGTGTATGTACAAGACTATTGAAAACAAACTCCTCATTTTAAAGTGCTTGAAAATTAAAATAGAGAATCACCCAGCATAGTTTGGCCACAATACAAGTTTTGTCAAGTTTTTTGACCTGAGGATCCTTCCTTCCACTAGATGGGGCCACAAAGTCAAACAGCATAACTTGCCTCTTCCAGCTGGCTGTGCACATGCTGGACTATCAGATCGATGGCCACCATATTGCCACCACCTTGAAGAGACGAGAGAAGAAAAGTCCGAAACTTACAATTCTCGTTTTGTCACTCAAAACAACTTCACAGATTCACGGACAATCAAAACAGTCACTCTCCCTCCCAACTAGTCTGTAGGTCACATTGCAAAAATTCAAAAACGTACTCGACCGAGGACCACATAGGAAAGCGACTCGGTCGAATTTGAAAGAAATCGCAAATGAACTGTTCAGGCAATCACAAATAAAATCAGATACACATTGCATGAACGCAAGAAAATTCAAACTGGGGGGGTGAACAGTGAACAGATTCTGACCGTGAGCCTCCAGACAAGACTGGGGAATATAGATGAGCAAGACAGGAACACTAGGCGCGGACACAGACGAGATACAACAGTAGACACCAAAACGGAGGCATACACGGGCAGGGTTTAAATAGATCAGGTAACAAGAGAGAGCAGGTGAAGGACATGACAACAACGAAGGGGTGTGGCTGAGGGAAGTTGCCGGCCGAGCGTCTCTGGCATGTCACGTGACAGTCAAGCAGTTTGAGTGTTGTGAATTTATGTATTTTTTTAACACAAAAAAACATGGCTATATATACATCAATACTTCTATGATAAGGGGGCCCTTGGTAACTCCAATAAATGACACTCCTTATATTTGCTATGATTATTTTCCTCAAAAAGTGTGGCAAGTGCCAAAAAAAAAACCCAAAAAGCAGCAGGGCTCGAAGCTTATTTTTTGCCCAAGTTGCCCTCGGGCAAGTTAGAGAAAATTTTACTTGCCCGAAACAAAATTTTACTTGCCCGACATTTTTTGGAGTGGATTTTTACTTGCCCGACACATTTTTGCAATAAAAAAGACAACACTATAAGTTTTGCCTTCATATGCCTTCGTATCCGCCAACCGGAAACAAGCTCTGCTGGTGCGCAGGCGCAGAAGAGCCAGGGACGGGTAAGGGAGCATGCATTTAATTACGAAGCGCTTTGCCGTTATCAATGTATTGCAGACTTACACGAGAAACTAACCGCTCCCTAGAAAACAAAATGTCGGACCAGAAGCGGCAGATGTTGCGAGAAATTATGCACAAAATCGTCTTTTTACAGCTTGAAAACATGGTATTATGGCAGGGCAAGTTCGGGCAAGTGAGGAAAAAATTCTACTTGCCCGTCTGCCATCGCTACTTGCCCCGGGCAATCGGGCAATCGTTAGTTTCGAGCCCTGAGCAGCCATTGTAAATGTTGGAAACTGTAGCAATTCTGACCTCTGGGGACCACAATGTCGGCCAACCTCATGGTGGGCTCAATGTATTGCTCAAATGCCGGTTTGACGAACTTGTTGTACTGCTTGATGACACCTTCCATGTCTCGCCCGCGCTCCGTGATGTCCCTACGAAGGCGGCGGACCAGCCGGATGTCCGAGTCCGTGTCCACAAAGATTTTCATATCCAGGAGCTGCGGGCGGGACGAGCAAAGGCCAACGGACGCTTAAAAGAGCTTCGCTTTGTTTTTCGATCAACACAAGATGGAGCTGTGCTTTCTTTCGCTTGACCTGAAGAAGATGTTTGTCTGCAAACGCCATAATTCCTTCAAATACGATCACGCTTGCGCCGTAGACATTCTTCTGTAGAAACCAGACACAACAGAGACACCATTGAGGACTTGGCTTTGAAAACGTGCTCCAAGTAGTTGTTAAGCGGCCAGCAGCATGTTGAACAGAAAGAGGGCAGTCACGCTCACTGCATGAAATCTGCCACTAAACTATTTCATTCCAAGAAATATGTGGTAAAAGTACGTCTATAATTCTCAATCTTGAACTATTTTGGATGAAAGCATACCACAGACATGCTATTACAACCCTGAGAAAATCTTTTCAATTCTCCAGCAAGTGACAAATTGTTTCTTCGACTATCTCACTGGAGATTTAATGAACAAACTGTACGATCTGGCCAGTTGGGATGAAAGCTCACCCAGTCTTTCTGTCGTCTGTGTGTGGTGAAGTCGTACACAGGGATCTTCACACTTTTGCCCTGTTTGAGTTTGCGCAAAGTGCCAACCAGCAGCTCAAAGTCAAAGGCCCCCGGATGATCAAAGTTGTAGTCGTTACTTGCCGCTAAGGCTTGCTCTTCAGGAGACAAATCCTGACAAAACACAACACGCAAAAGTAGTGTGCTTAAAGCCAGACCAATTTCAATAACACTGCTCTTATATTTTTTAACCACAGATACATAATAAATAAATGTAAAAATAAATGATAATAATAATAACAATAATAGGCAGCAGGCGACTTTTTGTGTGAAATTTCATAGGTATAAACACATGGTAATCTCCAAATTGAGCAAGCTTTTATATGTCAAATTTAAAAGCAAAACTTAAAAAGACCTCAAAAGCCGATGTGCTAGAAAGAAATGTTGACATTTTTTAAGACTGTCAAAAATAGATTTAGGGACACATAAAGCCATCTTTGATGAAAGGTTGCCGTTTTCCAGTGTAATTGATTAATCTGTTGATTACCATTTTGATTGATCAAAAATTCCTTTTCATACCTTCATTCCTAAACAGGACATTAGTTCATATTGACAGTGCAGAAAATTTGCAACTGCGAATTGAGCATGATTAGGTTTCAATTCAGTTACAATCACACACAAATCTAAGCCACACGATGGAGACAGAGAGATCTTTTGATCGCTTTGAGGCAGCAGTCCAGGTTTGACTCTCTCTGAGTCATCTGAGGCAAATACTGCGTAATACAGACACTGTCTGGCAATGTCACCTTATAGAAGGAATCCATGGACAGGAGCACTACCCAGGGCACATCCAGAGCCTTGATGATCTTGTTGGCCACGGTGGTTTTCCCTGAGGCGCTGCCCCCGCATAAGCCTGCCGTTCAAATATATGTGAACCCAAAATACATCTTTCATAAGTTACATAGTGCTCATCGTGAGAAGAGCAAAGTGGCTGCAGTCATCATCCATAAAGTTTGAGTCTTTCTTACCAAAGTAACGAGAGCAAAGTATTTGTACTTGGTTACTAACACATCGTACCGATGACGAAGGCCTCTTTGGACTGTGCTCCGTGCTCGTCGTACCAGGGAGGTCGACCGGCAGTGTATATGGTGCGTGTGCCCGTACGAAGCAAGGGTGGCTCAGTTTTACTCAGGGATGTGGTGCTCTTCCTGCGAGGGGCACTGGCGGGGGGAAAGAGCCGGTCCAAAGAATCGTCGCTGCTCCCGCTAAAAAACACACATTCTTTTGTCAGCTTGTATCGAATTGTGCACAGCATCTGAAGCAACAGAGTTGAGAAACAGTATAAACATGAAACTGTATAACTGGTTGCTCTTTTGCTATTGACTTTGCCTTGCTTTTGCTATTTGTACTCTCTTTTACACGTCTGTCTGTTCTTAGATCAAGTACTGTTGACCCCTTTGCTCTGTGAAGCTTCCCCGTTTTTAACAGCATGCTCATCAACCCGATCAACAAATGATTCCTCTATTATTTAGAGCGTACACAGCATGTCAAGTGCTGCTGTAAAAACAAAACAAATCCTGATTACGCCACAGAAAACAGTACCGCAGCCAATTCCTACCTGGAGTCGGACCTCAGGGACCAACAGCCGGAGATTCTGGCTCCGCTACAATCCTGCAGACTTCTATCTATGTTGACTGACAATCTGCTATCCTCCATGGGGCTTGTCTTCGTGGCAACTACTTCAAAGCAGTGACGGACCCTCAACCTTGTCCAAATTTGTAAACTGGAAAATCAAGTAAAGTCATGAAGTAGTCAGGTTTGATTTTGACTCTTCAAGAAGCTAACTCGGCTTAGGTGCTTCTGCCTTTAGGTCCGTCAGTGCCCACGTGTCCTCACTACTCTTTGGCATCTATCTGCACGTGTGTTAAGAGGATCAGTGTAACACTGGCAACAACGAGCTGCTTGGCCGGTATTAATGGAAGCACCTGGAAGTAACGAAACGGCACATGTCTTCAACTGATCATTTGTCACGGCTCACTCAGCTTGTAAATTGCACCAACTGTAAAACTCGATAACCATAATGCAGCTGCAGGCCTCAAACCATGGACAAGAAGCCTTGAAGTGGGCTTTGCAGTTCTCTACAGATGCCACAAGATGGCGGGAAAGCACTTAAAAAAGAGAGTGGTATTCCATTTTCATTGATTATTTACTGATATCTATTGGAACACAATCAGCAATTCATCAGTGCCATACATCCAGCATTTACACGTCACGAACCCATGTTACATAATAGGTGACTTTGTGCAGTAATTCAATTAATTAGCAGTGCAAAGATTGATCAACAACTAATCAATTATCAAATTAATAAACTATTTTAATATGGGATTCATCTTTTAATGTTTACCATGTCCTGATATTGTGAGTTCAGCCTCAACGTTAAACACTCTCCAGTTTCTATAGTCCTTCAGGCTGAATTCTGACTGTCTGCTGTATGCACGCACACTTGCTCCAGTTTTTCTCCTCTTATTTAATATGTTTGTTTATTTATTATTAATTCATCAATCTTATTTATTCACTGTTTGTGCCTTCTTGTTTTTATTTTTTTGTGTTGTTTACTTGTATGTATATTGTGTACTATGTCTTGTTACCGTGGGCTAGTGGGAACGTAATTTCGATTTCTTTGTGTGTCTTGGCATGTGAAGAAATTGACAATAAAGCAGACTTTGACTTTGAAATCAGACTGAGGAGTTGAATAAGATTTTCAAACATCTGCTTTTACTTAACAAATGAACATTTTTGCTGATTTTCTGATGAATGTTGCATACAAAAACAAGTGTTTTAGGAGATACTGATATTGACTTGTTAAGCGATTTCATCTGTTCAGACTCCTTCTCTCATGCCCTCCGCTGGCCGCTACGTAGACTGCTCCTGAAGCCTGTTCCGTTTTAATGCCATCAGTTTGCGCTTTGCAGACAATATTTCTCGCCGTTGAGTTTAATTTTACTTTACGAGCTTGCTAAAATGAAGACGGATTCCTTTTGTCCCTTTTCACTTACTTACAAAATATACACGTAACAGTGACGCAATATATTCCGTCATCAACTCAACTACCTACTTTTGGTGACGAGACACCACAGAAGCCAAGCTCAACCATCAAATTGTATTTATGTAGAAAAAGTAACTATTTTACACATTAGAGATCGTATTCAAGCCAAAGAAATCGATGCGAGCTGTCTTAGAAGGAGCGTATGCAAATATCTTGAGTTTCAGTACGAGGACACCGCTGGAGCGTCGAACGTACGAATAACCAAAGTACAAAATGACGGGTGATATTCTAGGTAAGAGGGTGAACGTAATTTTCGTCAGGTACCTGTCCGAGCGGCACGACATTATTTTCCCCTGCACTCCAGTTTCCACGGTGACGTGAAGTCGAAGCTGGCGTTGACCGCTCCAAACCATGGATGAGGATGACGACGATGAAGGACGTTAATTTTCTCACTGAGGCATCATGGGTAATGTAGTTTGGTGCTACGTGCCCGTCACCACGTCAATTCCAATCATTATCATCCATGAATCAGGGATGGAAAAACGTACTCACACGCAGAATTTGATTCAGGTTCAGGGTTTTGATATGGTTTTCACAGATACAAATATAAACACAACAAAGACAAATTATAATAAATCACAACAGAAGAGATTGCTGTCATCAGTCTGTTGAGTGTGCACCTGCACTTAATATTACGACCCAGAAAATGTTTTTTTCTTTGAAGTACTTAAAACGTCCACATTTCTGGTCCGTCCGCTTATGACCTCTTTTGAAAGGAACCTGAGAAAAAGTGGAGAGTTCAACATCATTTGATGCATAAGCGCAAACAATTGGCTTCACCAGACATTATAAATATTCACAAAGCAAAAATGTTATTTATGGGGCCCTCTGTTTCTGTCATTAATAAATGATGGGTCAATCATTGTTGAATTCTAATGAGCATGATAACATACACAACATGAGCAGGCGGGTTTTGATTGACACAACATTCCAAGTAATAAAGAACTAAGTGCATTGCTCATCATCATTGAGGTCAGACATCACCAAGCTAGTAGTTTGGAGCGCGATGGTTCGGTCATGTCATACCTACAACGCTGACCTTTGAACTGCACTGTTTTTTGTGTTTTGAAATAAAAAATGGCACAATCCCAATTTGTGGTAACAGACCTTCCCCTCTGCTGAGCAGCTGCAGGTTGCGTCCTTCTTCCCGAAGCTGTAGCTGAAGAACTTGCCCGAGCAGCTCCTGCCTCAGTGTCTCCTGCACCAGTCCCATCCTCTTCAACTTGTCGCTGTTGAGACGCAGCAGCGCCCGGCCTCGGCGTGGCAAAAGTTACAAATCACTTTAGGTTGCACCAAATTGCAATGAAATGGCACAAATTGTGCACCTGTGATGGCATGATGGGAGAAGGCCTCCACGTAAGCCAGGTAGTTGTGAGGACAGTGCTTCTTCAGCCATTTGCAAACGTCCTGCTGCGTCCACAGAACTACCGGTCGGACCAAGCTGGGCTGCGTCGGGCTGGTGTTGTAGATGCTGTAATTGTGGCTGGAACGATACTGTGCACAACGCACAAAACAGTCAACACCAAAGCCACAGCCTGTGCTACTTTAAAGTCCGCGGAGAAGAAAACAGCCTCCATTCTGTGTTCACAAAGAGGCTGTGTGTCACGACCCATAGCCGGTGGACGCATTTGCCGGCAGTTTTTTTATTCTTTCAAATTGTCTGCCTCTTTAAGAAAAGGATGCAGTTAAGGATCAATAATATCTCGGAAAGCAAGCGGTACATGTCAGTATACTGCACCTGGCAGGCGTCGGCGCCCGGTCGCTGCAGCAGTTTGACCGCCCGACCTGCCGCAGCCTTCTGGCCTCGGCCGTCGTGCCATGTCAGGTTGCCGCCCGTGCGTGCGCTCAGTTGCTCTTTAATGTCGTCGGGCAGAGCTCTGTACTCCACGGCTGGACGACAGAAACTAAAACTGGATGCTGCTACGGAGGGAAAAGATGATGAAAGATAATAAACGTTGGCCTGCACACACACAGCCCATCGGTGTGCGATGATGTTATCATGAACGACGTGCCCGTACGCGCTTCGATGATAACAACAACAAAGAGGCCACACGGCAACGTTCATACTCATCCGAGTTTCAGTCAAGAATCTGCTTTTAGCATTTTCAGAGGGGTAATTTAATGTCTCCGTTCCTCAACGAGCAGAGGAGGCCATGTTGGCAGACGTCCAAGCCCGCTCAACAGCAGGCGGTTGAGAAACATCGGCTAATTAAAGAACATATGAAAATACAGTAAACATGCTTCTCTTGGCACAGAATGCAACCTTACTGATTGATGGAGCAGATTTGGAGGAGGCTTGCACGCAGATGTGTTTGTGTGTACCATCTTGAACTGACTAAAGAGAATTTGTAAAGAGGACAGACAGGTCAGTCTTTCAGAAGCGACAGGGGTGTGCAGACTTTTATCTTCTGCAAATCTTGCTGAGTTTCTTTCCCAGTGTTTGTATCTTGTAACTTGAGTGAGGAGAGGCAAACATGCCAAATATCCTTTACGATAGAACATTGTTATGTCCCCCTCAGGCTGCTGATGTAGATCATTAGGAACAGTTGTCCAAATTCCCTTGCTTTAGTACAGCCTGAAAACGCCCGGAAGCTCAACAACTAACATTGCGGAAAATAAAAATGTACATTTGATATAAAATAGGAATCATAATAAACAAACTAGCTGATCAATCCATTAAACACGTGATGCATTTCTGACTAAGAACCAAACAAGAACACACATTTCCAAGTGGGTTGCCATAATTGGAGCATTTTAAATCAAGAGAGGGCGACGCCTCAAAGTGTTTTGTTGCGCACAAGAGTCGAAACTAAACAAATACCTACGACTACCAGCAAGCTGTCCAAAGTGTATGTCATTGTTTCTAATGACAAGGTCAAGGTCACGCTTAGTGTCAATTACACAGTATGTGTGAAAAATACAGTGGAGTAAAATTTCATTCCAAATCGCCTACAGTCCTAAAATAATAATTTAGTATAAAAATCTGACTATATAGATCAAATATCAAAATATCACAAGTCGAAAATAAACAATCCAAAAGTAAAGCATGCGTTTTGCGCCATTTTTTTACTACAACCACAAGACAAATATACTGAATTTCCTAAAGTAACACCACCTCTAGCATGATGGCATAACCATCATTTTAGACTTTTAGAATCTTCATTTTAAGCATAACATGACATTCGTGAACATTAGCTTGGATGTAGGAAAAGTGGACAGACTTGTCTTCAACGTGAGGTAGAGGTGTCAAAATGAATTGATGAATCGACAATAAATCCATGAGTACTTTAATAATCAAGTAAGTGTTTGGAGACATTTTTTTCACTAAAGATTGTCCAAATCTTCGGATTTTAGGCTCTCAAAAGTAATACATCTCTGACTACTCTCATCCTTTGTGAAAGCAGATTGGTTTATCGTTTGTGTTTAGTCCAAATAAGAAAGGGGAGGTGATTTCCTCGTCGTTTTGGACACTAGCCATAGCGCCAGCCCAGGAGCCGCGTACTAGTTGTGGACTCCCCTTTCACGTGCCTGCTCTGCTCACAACACAACACGCCGCCGCTCACTGCTCCCGGAAAGAGGACGCAAGCAACAATGAACTGGATTTCAAAATAAAGTGGCGTCTAATGTCCGAGGTCAAACGCGGCGATATAAATCGATGTTTACGTTTAGCATCGATGCCAATGAATCGTAGAGCATTATATCGATTAATCGATGTGTATCGATGAATCGTTACACCCCTATAGTGTATGTAGAAAAAAAATTACACACATTAAAAACAAGTCCAAAAGTAGTTTAGCAACCATGGCTTTTGTTAGATTGCGCAATCGAGTTGAAGTTAATTATGTACGAGGTTCCTTCAAATGAACTATCAATGCATCTTTCAGTACCTAATGAAATAAAGTAATATGCCTACCGTCAACAGCCATGGTGCTTCCACGCCGCGCGGATTTATTGGTGCATGATCTCGGGTGGCGGCAGCAGCAACGGCAGCGGCAGCAGAGACACCGTCCCGCATCCTCTCAGCTCTTGTCCTAGTCAACCAAGAAGCCCTTCCAAAGCAGACCGCAATGACGCGCACTGGCTCTCTTCACTGACTGGTTCACACCATGACGTACACTAGTGTGTGTGTGTGTGTGTGTGTGTGTGTGCGTGTGTGTGTGTGTGTGTGTGTGTGTGTGCGAGCGAGCGTGCGTGGCTCTTTCTCAAGCGCGCGCAGGAGCTCAAAGTGAAGCCCCAGGCCTCTAATTAAAGCAGCCAGTGAAGACAGACATACAAGCGCATGAAAAGCCGTATTCCAAGCATCTCCTCTTGAAGTAATGGACAACTGTGCAAGCCTGCAGGCCTTCTATTATGATGGTAAATAAAAGAAGTGGCACGCCGTCACATGTGAGAGAAGCTGGAGTACCAGGAAGAAACCCAACCATGCTTGCGCAGGTTTCATACGCAAACCGCACACATTTTACTTTGAAAAGTCTCATGGCGCACCACCAAACAATTCACAAAAGTATGCAGTGTCCAATTCACAAATTGACATCCTCGAAACAATATTTGGGGACTCTATCGTCCGTTATTTGATGAAATGCTTGCTTGCTCACAGTTTTTGTACTTTCTGGAACGCCACAAGATGGTTAAAAGATGGCGTGAACATCTCCCCAGAATGCTGGGTGAAACGATCGCCTGCAAAGCACACAAACTTGCTTTTGAGCACACGCAGGCGGCGCAGGCTCTCGAGTGTGCCCCCCCCCCCCCGGCGGGAGTCGCTACCTGCGTTTCCAGAGTAGCCGCTCACATACAGCGGGTAGCCGTCCAGGTCGGGGTCCATCGAGTTCCGGCCCACCGTGAACGTGTTGTAGAGAGCGTAGTATTTGGCGCCGTCGAATGCGGTGAAGTCGATCCGCAACTGGTAATCGCCCGAGGCCGTCAGAGCGTGGATATTTTGCAGGCCTGCAAACACGCAAAGGCGGCGGCGTCACGTCACGCAAACCACAAAGGCTTGACAAGAAGGATGTCTTTGTTTCAGACCGAGCCAGTGCTCTCCGGAGAGGCGTCCAAAGCCCTTTCGAAAGTCGTTCCAACCCCGAGAGAAGTCGACGGTGCCGTCCTTTCTCCTCTGGATCACCTGCAAACGCGCGCACACACACACACACACACACACACACCATCAGCGGACCAAACGAGCATGACTGGCCAACTGGCCGTTCAGCATTGAAGAAAAGTGCCAACTTTATTGGGGAAGGCTTCACGAGGGGAACTTTGGGGTGTTTTTGGTTCAAGCACTTACGGTCCAGCCTCCCCCGTCTTGCCACCTGTTGCAGTAAGCCTCAAAGCTGTTGGACCCTGTAAAGATGGTATAGACATCACTTGTGGACTTTCCCGCCGCCATGATGTCACTGCAGTCTCTGGGCATGAGACCTGAAGCAAAAAAAAACAAAGAAAAAACATGTGAGAGCGCAAACTAGATGCCCGCTTTAAACGAACTGGACACGCTCGCTCGCTCACTAGCTACCATGGAGTTCCCTGTTAAGGGTGGGCTGATCCACCACCTTCTGCCGCAAGCTGGACAAAGCCGAACTCAAGTCCTTGTTCTCTTGTGAGCGCGCCTGCGCACCAAGCGTTTGAAAGAACTGAAATGAGATCTTCAACTGGGACACTTTGTTTGCATGTTTCAACAATACTTTCGTTCTAATTCAAAGGAGATAGTAGTTTGTGTGTAAGAGGAGGGAGGGAGGGAGGGACGTTATGTCCTGAAATGTGCACCTCACCCGAGACATGCTGTTGTAGTCCGTCTTCAGGTCTTTCAGTGTCTGACTCAGAAGCCCTTTGTCGCTGCTAATCTCCTGCCAGGCTTTGGCCAGCAGGCTCTGACCCGCGTTGTGACTTGCCTTCAGCTCTGCCAATGCGGTCTGACCTGCCTCCTGACCTGCCTTCAGCTCTGCCAATGCCGTCTGACCTGCCTCCTGACCTGCCTCCAATGCCGTCTGACCTGCCTTCAGCTCTGCCAATGCGGTCTGAGTCTTCTCCAGGTCGCTGGAAATGGTGCCGTGACCTGCCTTCAGCTCCGCCAATGCCGTCTGACCTGCCTCCTGACCTGCCTTCAGCTCTGCCAATGCCGTCTGACCTGCCTCCTGACCTGCCAATGCGGTCTGACTCTTCTCCAGGTCGCTGGAAATGGTGCCGTGACCTGCCTTCAGCTCCGCCAATGCCGTCTGACCTGCCTCCTGACCTGCCTTCAGCTCTGCCAATGCGGTCTTACCTGCTGTCTGACCTGCCTTCAGCTCTTCCCATGCCATCTGACCTGCCTCCTGACCTGCCTTCAGCTCCGCCAATGCCATCTGACCTGCCTCCTGACCTGCCTTCAGCCTTGCGCGTGCGGTCTGACCCTTCTCCAGGTGGTTGGAAATCGCGGCATGACTTGCATTCAGCTGTGCTAAAGCGGTCTGCAGGGCCGCCCAGTGGCAGGCTAAGTCGGTGCAGTTGCGGTCCGGGATGCTGTTGGGCAAAGTCGCTACCAGCGCGCCCAACTCTTTGACGATGTCCTGAGGCCTTGGAACACATATAGGGTATACATGAAGAGGGGGGGGGGGGGGGAGGGGATTGTAACTTGTGGTGGTCAAGTGTTTGTTCATTGCGTGCGCGCGTGCGTACCTGTTCAAGTAGAAGAAGACGATGCTTTGGATGAAAAGCACGACCAACGGGAGCGTGGGGACCGCCAGAATGGAGCTCCAGCGTATCTGAACAAACTGAGCGCAAACGACGTCACAGGCGGCGGCTCTCTCTCCCTCTCTCCCTCTGTGTCTGTCTCTCTCTCTGTGTCTCTCTCTGTGTGTCTCTCTCTCTGTGTGTCTCTCCCCCCCGACGGAGCGAACGACTTGCAAATGCTTTCAACTCGACCTAGCCATTCGTCAAGCGCGTGCGCGTCCGATGCGTACCTTGCGCTTCGGTGGTTCGCCGATCAGCTTCTGGGTGCTTTGGTTCATCTCGAACCACTTGTCATTTGACATTTTGCGCTCTCCTTCTATTCTTGCTTACTCCGTACGAATGTCCCTCGATGTGTACGTGTTGTCTGTTCTGCGCGAGTCTACTGCCGTATTTTGTGTTTAGCCAAGTGACGTGAAGTTTTCATTGCACTCGACGTTGGTTTTGACCTTGCTTGCGGCAACGAGACGGGACGAAACCTCTGTCTGGGCTCGGTCGGTACATTATTGCGAGAGAGCGCAAAAGCCCGACAGAAAAGGAACGGGCACAAGGTACACAACACAAAATGCGCCCTCGAGCAAGTTCAAGTTGTCAGTGACAAGATTTCATTGATTGATTGATTGGTTGGTTGGTTAGTCTTTATTTATCGATCTATCTATTTCTTCATTCACCTATACATGTATTTTTGAATTGATTGATTCATTCCTGTATTTCCTCATTTATGCGCATCTCCCAATGTTGCGCACGCACGCGCACACTAACCGTTACACGTGAACGTTTCACGAACGTACATACCTTGGTGACTAATATTGACAGGCGGTCATGCAAGGGTTTTAAACAAGGGCGGCGTCACCCTCTCATCTGTGCATTTGTTCACGTTATAGACATTGTTGTCCTTATGTTTCCCACGTCAAACCCGCTGCGTGCTGATTGACCATTTCAATCTGCTGACACAGCTCGGCGCTGATACGACTGCGGAGGACAAATGGAGATGCAGAATTTGCAGGTTATACTATCAATACTTAAAAAATACAATACAAAAAGCTAGAGCTGTTTTTTCAAAGGCGGCCCTTACACTAAGCAGACTAGGCTGCAATAAAAATAAGACATGCTTTTTTTGGGGTTTGAATGATCCTTTTCTTTCCAAGTTGTTCGAACTCATATGAAAGCATCATTTGATAATTTCATAAAAGGCACCCTCCATTTTATTTGAACCATTATATCCCAATATGCATGGATATGAGTTAGAGCAACTGAGAAAGAAAATAATAATGGCAAAGTATATATATACACTACCGTTCAAAAGTTTGGGGTCACAAAATTGTTTGGGTGACCCCAAACTTTTGAACGGTAGTGTAAATATTATAATAAAATATTATGAATAAAATATTATGAATTATACCTTATATTTGTGTGAGATTATAGATAATCTATGAATATAAGTATACATATATATTATAAGATTTTTTTACACAGAAGATTATATATATAATCTATAAATAATTATCTAAATAAATATATACACTACCGTTCAAAAGTTTGGGGTCACCCAAACAATTTTGTGACCCCAAACCTTTGAACGGTAGTGTATATATTTTGGGGTGGTTGCATTTATTGGATAGCGACAACAGTTCTGTGCGTGTGTGTTTCAAGAAATGTATATGAATCCATTTAGGTGCATATTTTATGACTAGAACATGAAGTCATTGTTTCAAACATGTAAATAATACAATAATAGTATAAACAACATGCAGAAAATATTGTATCAATCTTGAAAATGTCAATATTAGTCACCAACGGATGTACGTGCGCGCGCAACATTGGGAGATGCGACGTAGCGTTGTTAACCTTGGTTAACTGGGGACCTCTAGTGGTCACGACTCACCATAGCAGAAGTCAACATCCTGTTGAGGACTCAAAATTTGCCATTTTTCGCATGTCCTGAGTGTTGTTAGTCACCTAAATGTTGAACAGAGGTTGTGATTTACCCAAGTCAAATTCCTTGTTTGGCACGCTCAAACATGACGAATCAAAACTCTTGAATCTCAGCACTTTTTGGAACAAGGTAGACAATACTGTCAATAGGTCTTCAGACGTCTTTTACTATGACCACTTGTTTTGGAAGAGACAGAGTACAAGGCTGCAAATAGACTAACTCCCCCCATTTAAATTCACACCTTTGTCCGTCCCTCATCTGGACCCTAGGACCGTTCCAGGATCACTGGCGACGGCGTGTCCGAAGGAGTATCTGACTCTGTGGTCGCCGTCCAGTCAGAGACGTGAGTCAGCTTACCTATCCATCACTCTGCTTCAGTCCTATTTTTTGGGGGGGCATGCTATTCGATGACCGTACGGCGACCTTGAGTGCTTTGAAAGGCGCCTTATCAATCAAATGTAGTGTTACGATTACTCGACGACAAAGTCTGCCGTTTGGAGCTGCGTCCTTTTTTTTCTGAAATAGCGCCGGCCGGGCTCGCGACGTTACATGGCTTTGAGAGCTCTTGTCTTTCTTTGTGTTTCAGTCCGTTTGGTTCGCAGTTTCAACGTCCCTCTGATCGGAGACAAGACACCACGCCATGGCGGCGTTTGGTATTGCTCACCACACCATGGTGGCGTTTGGTATTGCTCCTCTTTATTCTTTCTTGCGCACTCATCATATACACATGCGCTTTTTGTTTTTGGTCACGCACACACGCACGCATTCACAGCGTCAAACGTGGGAATCGAACTCACGGTGTCGGCACCAATGTTCCCTCTAATTTTTCAAGTGTCTAGTGTAAGTGTAATAGATAAATGAGGAAATGCAGGAATGACTCAATCAATTCAAAAATACATGTATAGGTGAATGAAGAAATAGATAGATCGATAAATAAAGACTAACCAACCAACCAATCAATCAATGAAATCTTGTCACTGACAACTTGAACTTGCTCGAGGGCGCATTTTGTGTTGTGTACCTTGTGCCCGTTCCTTTTCTGTCGGGCTTTTGCGCTCTCTCGCAATAATGTACCGACCGAGCCCAGACAGAGGTGTCGTCCCGTCTCGTTACCGCAAGCAAGGTCAAAACCGACGTCAAGTGCAAAGAAAACTTCACGTCACTTGGCTAAACACAAAATACGGCAGTAGACGCGCGCAGAACAGACAACACGTACACATCGAGGGACATTCGTACGGAGTAAGCAAGAATAGAAGGAGAGCGCAAAATGTCAAATGACAAGTGGTTCGAGATGAACCAAAGCACCCAGAAGCTGATCGGCGAACCACCGAAGCGCAAGGTACGCATCGGACGCGCACGCGCTTGACGAATGGCTAGGTCGAGTTGAAAGCATTTGCAAGTCGTTCGCTCCGTCGGGGGGGAGAGACACAGAGAGAGAGAGACAGAGAGAGAGAGACAGACACAGAGGGAGAGAGAGAGAGAGCCGCCGCCTGTGACGTCGTTTGCGCTCAGTTTGTTCAGATACGCTGGAGCTCCATTCTGGCGGTCCCCACGCTCCTGTTGGTCGTGCTTTTCATCCAAAACATCGTCTTCTTCTACTTGAACAGGTACGCACGCACGCGCGCGCGCACGCAATGAACAAACACTTGACCACCACAAGTTACAATCCCCCCACCCCCCTCTTCATGTATACCCTATATGTGTTCCAAGGCCTCAGGACATCGTCAAAGAGTTGGGCGCGCTGGTGGCGACTTTGCCCAACAGCATCCCGGACCGCAACTGCACCGACTTCGCCTGCCACTGGGCGGCGCTGCAGACCGCGTTAGCACAGCCGAATGCAAGTCACGTCGCGCTTTCCAACTACCTGGAGACGAGTCAGACAAGGCTGAAGGCAGGTCAGGAGGCAGGTCAGACGGCATTGGCAGAGCTGAAGGCAGGTCACGGCACCATTTCCAGCGACCTGGAGAAGACTCAGACCGCATTGGCAGAGCTGAAGGCAGGTCAGACGGCATTGGAGGCAGGTCAGGAGGCAGGTCAGACGGCATTGGCAGAGCTGAAGGCAGGTCACGGCGCCATTTCCAGCGACCTGGAGAAGACTCAGACCGCATTGGCAGAGCTGAAGGCAGGTCAGACGGCATTGGAGGCAGGTCAGGAGGCAGGTCAGACGGCATTGGCAGAGCTGAAGGCAGGTCAGGAGGCAGGTCAGACCGCATTGGCAGAGCTGAAGGCAAGTCACAACGCGGGTCAGAGCCTGCTGGCCAAAGCCTGGCAGGAGATTAGCAGCGACAAAGGGCTTCTGAGTCAGACACTGAAAGACCTGAAGACGGACTACAACAGCATGTCTCGGGTGAGGTGCACATTTCAGGACATAACGTCCCTCCCTCCCTCCCTCCTCTTACACACAAACTACTATCTCCTTTGAATTAGAACAAAATTATTGTTGAAACATGCAAACAAAGTGTCCCAGTTGAAGATCTCATTTCAGTTCTTTCAAACGCTTGGTGCGCAGGCGCGCTCACAAGAGAACAAGGACTTGAGTTCGGCTTTGTCCAGCCTGCGGCAGAAGGTGGTGGATCAGCCCACCCTTAACAGGGAACTCCATGGTAGCTAGTGAGCGAGCGAGCGTGTCCAGTTTGTTTAAAGCGGGCATCTAGTTTGCGCTCTCACATGTTTTTTCTTTGTTTTTTTTTGCTTCAGGTCTCATGCCCAGAGACTGCAGTGACATCATGGCGGCGGGAAAGTCCAAAAGTGATGTCTATTACATCTTTACAGGGTCCAACAGCATCGAGGTTTACTGCAACATGTGGCAGGACGGGGGAGGCTGGACCGTAAGTGCTTGACAACCACCCCCCCCCCCCCAAAAAATCACCCCAAAGTTCCCCTCGTGAAGCCTTCCCCAATAAAGTTGGCACTTTTCTTCAACGCTGAACATCCAGTTGGCCAGTCATGCTCGTTTGCTCCGCTGATGGTGTGTGTGTGTGTGTGTGTGCGTTTGCAGGTGATCCAGAGGAGAAAGGACGGCACCGTCGACTTCGCTCGGGGTTGGAACGACTTTCGAAAGGGCTTTGGACGCCTCTCCGGAGAGCACTGGCTCGGTCTGAAACAAAGACATCCTTCTTGTCAAGCCTTTGTGGTTTGCGTGACGTGACGCCGCCGCCTTTGCGTGTTTGCAGGCCTGCAAAACATCCACGCTCTGACGGCCTCGGGCGATTACCAGTTGCGGATCGACTTCACCGCATTCGACGGCGCCAAATACTACGCTCTCTACAACACGTTCACGGTGGGCCGGAACTCGATGGACCCCGACAAGGACGGGTACCCGCTGTATGTGAGCGGCTACTCTGGAAACGCAGGTAGCGACTCCCGCCGGGGGGGGGGCACACTCGAGAGCCCGCGCCGCCTGCGTGTGCTCAAAAGCAAGTTCGTGTGCTTTGCAGGCGATCGTTTCACCCAGCATTCTGGGGAGATGTTCACCACCAAGGACCGCGACCAAGACAAGTGGGATAATGGCAATTGCGCCACCAGGTGGGATGGCGCTTGGTGGCACGAGTACTGTCACTGGACCAACCTGAACGGGCTGTACAAGGCAACCGGCACCTGCAACGGTCACAATGTAATCTGGAAGGATTTGGGGTCAGCACGGTTTACCTGCCTGAGATTCGTGGAGATGAAGATCCGGCCCAGAAAGTGAGCGGTCGGCCGGCGGAGCCTGGGAACGGCATCCCCGTGGGATCACGTGGGTGCTGCCCGACGTCACCTGTAACTCCATCTGAGGCAGTATTTCAGCTCAAAGTATTTTTGTTCATGCCTCTTAATGGTGATCAATGAGGCGGAAAATTTTTCTGTGTCGTTTCCCACGGACCCGTCTTAGTGACGGACCACCAGCAAAATCTCCGCTAGAAAAGGCCAGGTTTTCTAAGCTGTTGACTAGCCAAGTTATAGTTACAAGTTTCTTAAGCCTTATTAACCACCTCTCACGCCTGTATATGCAGCTAATAAGGTAATGAGGGTGACGTTTTTGTGTTCCATTGCTGAAGTCGCATTTGATTTATGTACCTTGTTTATCCGTAGCATTGTAGCTTACAGCTGAATGTATTCTCACGTCAGTAAGGACTGTTAAAGTAATATTTCATTACAAGTGTTTTAGGAGTTAAGTTTCTTTTTTTTTTTGGAAAATTTGGATTTTGGGAACGAGGCCAACTGATTAATTTCTCCACCCATTCCAGCAGTCTCCTTTTTGTCCCCTCCCTTTACGAAGGTTGAGTTTTACAATCCAAAGAGGTTTGCGACGCCATCAGTCTCGCTGGAATGACAAATGGCGAGTGGAATTGTCGTTGTTTGTACAAACAATGGAGATGTTTCACTTTTTTCCCTTATTCATTAAACTTTCTCTTGATAATCCTTTGATTTGATGATTGATTGTTTTTCACGTATATTTTACGATGTGGAGCGAATCGGAATTCAAACAAAAAATTCTAGATTGTTTTTGCTTCGGTTGTCGAACAAAATTCGGAGGTTGAATTTTTTTTTTTTTTTTGCTGTTAAATTTAAAACCAAACGGCACATTTTTAAAATGAACTCCCAATGGATTTGGTTGAATGACATTTTTTGTGTATATAGATCAAATATCAAAATATCACAAGTCGAAAATAAACAATCCAAAAGTAAAGCATGCGTTTTGCGCCATTTTTTTACTACAACCACAAGACAAATATACTGCATTTCCTAAAGTAACACCACCTCTAGCATGATGGACTAACCATCATTTTAGACTTTTAGAATCTTCATTTTAAGCATAACATGACATTCGTGAACATTAGCTTGGATGTAGGAAAAGTGGACAGACTTGTCTTCAACGTGAGGTAGAGGTGTCAAAATGAATTGATGAATCGACAATAAATCCATGAGTACTTTAATAATCAAGTAAGTGTTTGGAGACATTTTTTTCACTAAAGATTGTCCAAATCTTCGGATTTTAGGCTCTCAAAAGTAATACATCTCTGACTACTCTCATCCTTTGTGAAAGCAGATTGGTTTATCGTTTGTGTTTAGTCCAAATAAGAAAGGGGAGGTGATTTCCTCGTCGTTTTGGACACTAGCCATAGCGCCAGCCCAGGAGCCGCGTACTAGTTGTGGACTCCCCTTTCACGTGCCTGCTCTGCTCACAACACAACACGCCGCCGCTCACTGCTCCCGGAAAGAGGACGCAAGCAACAATGAACTGGATTTCAAAATAAAGTGGCGTCTAATGTCCGAGGTCAAACGCGGCGATATAAATCGATGTTTACGTTTAGCATCGATGCCAATGAATCGTAGAGCATTATATCGATTAATCGATGTGTATCGATGAATCGTTACACCCCTATAGTGTATGTAGAAAAAAAATTACACACATTAAAAACAAGTCCAAAAGTAGTTTAGCAACCATGGCTTTTGTTAGATTGCGCAATCGAGTTGAAGTTAATTATGTACGAGGTTCCTTCAAATGAACTATCAATGCATCTTTCAGTACCTAATGAAATAAAGTAATATGCCTACCGTCAACAGCCATGGTGCTTCCACGCCGCGCGGATTTATTGGTGCATGATCTCGGGTGGCGGCAGCAGCAACGGCAGCGGCAGCAGAGACACCGTCCCGCATCCTCTCAGCTCTTGTCCTAGTCAACCAAGAAGCCCTTCCAAAGCAGACCGCAATGACGCGCACTGGCTCTCTTCACTGACTGGTTCACACCATGACGTACACTAGTGTGTGTGTGTGTGTGTGTGTGTGTGTGCGTGTGTGTGTGTGTGTGTGTGTGTGTGTGCGAGCGAGCGTGCGTGGCTCTTTCTCAAGCGCGCGCAGGAGCTCAAAGTGAAGCCCCAGGCCTCTAATTAAAGCAGCCAGTGAAGACAGACATACAAGCGCATGAAAAGCCGTATTCCAAGCATCTCCTCTTGAAGTAATGGACAACTGTGCAAGCCTGCAGGCCTTCTATTATGATGGTAAATAAAAGAAGTGGCACGCCGTCACATGTGAGAGAAGCTGGAGTACCAGGAAGAAACCCAACCATGCTTGCGCAGGTTTCATACGCAAACCGCACACATTTTACTTTGAAAAGTCTCATGGCGCACCACCAAACAATTCACAAAAGTATGCAGTGTCCAATTCACAAATTGACATCCTCGAAACAATATTTGGGGACTCTATCGTCCGTTATTTGATGAAATGCTTGCTTGCTCACAGTTTTTGTACTTTCTGGAACGCCACAAGATGGTTAAAAGATGGCGTGAACATCTCCCCAGAATGCTGGGTGAAACGATCGCCTGCAAAGCACACAAACTTGCTTTTGAGCACACGCAGGCGGCGCAGGCTCTCGAGTGTGCCCCCCCCCCCCCGGCGGGAGTCGCTACCTGCGTTTCCAGAGTAGCCGCTCACATACAGCGGGTAGCCGTCCAGGTCGGGGTCCATCGAGTTCCGGCCCACCGTGAACGTGTTGTAGAGAGCGTAGTATTTGGCGCCGTCGAATGCGGTGAAGTCGATCCGCAACTGGTAATCGCCCGAGGCCGTCAGAGCGTGGATATTTTGCAGGCCTGCAAACACGCAAAGGCGGCGGCGTCACGTCACGCAAACCACAAAGGCTTGACAAGAAGGATGTCTTTGTTTCAGACCGAGCCAGTGCTCTCCGGAGAGGCGTCCAAAGCCCTTTCGAAAGTCGTTCCAACCCCGAGAGAAGTCGACGGTGCCGTCCTTTCTCCTCTGGATCACCTGCAAACGCGCGCACACACACACACACACACACACACACCATCAGCGGACCAAACGAGCATGACTGGCCAACTGGCCGTTCAGCATTGAAGAAAAGTGCCAACTTTATTGGGGAAGGCTTCACGAGGGGAACTTTGGGGTGTTTTTGGTTCAAGCACTTACGGTCCAGCCTCCCCCGTCTTGCCACCTGTTGCAGTAAGCCTCAAAGCTGTTGGACCCTGTAAAGATGGTATAGACATCACTTGTGGACTTTCCCGCCGCCATGATGTCACTGCAGTCTCTGGGCATGAGACCTGAAGCAAAAAAAAACAAAGAAAAAACATGTGAGAGCGCAAACTAGATGCCCGCTTTAAACGAACTGGACACGCTCGCTCGCTCACTAGCTACCATGGAGTTCCCTGTTAAGGGTGGGCTGATCCACCACCTTCTGCCGCAAGCTGGACAAAGCCGAACTCAAGTCCTTGTTCTCTTGTGAGCGCGCCTGCGCACCAAGCGTTTGAAAGAACTGAAATGAGATCTTCAACTGGGACACTTTGTTTGCATGTTTCAACAATACTTTCGTTCTAATTCAAAGGAGATAGTAGTTTGTGTGTAAGAGGAGGGAGGGAGGGAGGGACGTTATGTCCTGAAATGTGCACCTCACCCGAGACATGCTGTTGTAGTCCGTCTTCAGGTCTTTCAGTGTCTGACTCAGAAGCCCTTTGTCGCTGCTAATCTCCTGCCAGGCTTTGGCCAGCAGGCTCTGACCCGCGTTGTGACTTGCCTTCAGCTCTGCCAATGCGGTCTGACCTGCCTCCTGACCTGCCTTCAGCTCTGCCAATGCCGTCTGACCTGCCTCCTGACCTGCCTCCAATGCCGTCTGACCTGCCTTCAGCTCTGCCAATGCGGTCTGAGTCTTCTCCAGGTCGCTGGAAATGGTGCCGTGACCTGCCTTCAGCTCCGCCAATGCCGTCTGACCTGCCTCCTGACCTGCCTTCAGCTCTGCCAATGCCGTCTGACCTGCCTCCTGACCTGCCAATGCGGTCTGACTCTTCTCCAGGTCGCTGGAAATGGTGCCGTGACCTGCCTTCAGCTCCGCCAATGCCGTCTGACCTGCCTCCTGACCTGCCTTCAGCTCTGCCAATGCGGTCTTACCTGCTGTCTGACCTGCCTTCAGCTCTTCCCATGCCATCTGACCTGCCTCCTGACCTGCCTTCAGCTCCGCCAATGCCATCTGACCTGCCTCCTGACCTGCCTTCAGCCTTGCGCGTGCGGTCTGACCCTTCTCCAGGTGGTTGGAAATCGCGGCATGACTTGCATTCAGCTGTGCTAAAGCGGTCTGCAGGGCCGCCCAGTGGCAGGCTAAGTCGGTGCAGTTGCGGTCCGGGATGCTGTTGGGCAAAGTCGCTACCAGCGCGCCCAACTCTTTGACGATGTCCTGAGGCCTTGGAACACATATAGGGTATACATGAAGAGGGGGGGGGGGGGGGAGGGGATTGTAACTTGTGGTGGTCAAGTGTTTGTTCATTGCGTGCGCGCGTGCGTACCTGTTCAAGTAGAAGAAGACGATGCTTTGGATGAAAAGCACGACCAACGGGAGCGTGGGGACCGCCAGAATGGAGCTCCAGCGTATCTGAACAAACTGAGCGCAAACGACGTCACAGGCGGCGGCTCTCTCTCCCTCTCTCCCTCTGTGTCTGTCTCTCTCTCTGTGTCTCTCTCTGTGTGTCTCTCTCTCTGTGTGTCTCTCCCCCCCGACGGAGCGAACGACTTGCAAATGCTTTCAACTCGACCTAGCCATTCGTCAAGCGCGTGCGCGTCCGATGCGTACCTTGCGCTTCGGTGGTTCGCCGATCAGCTTCTGGGTGCTTTGGTTCATCTCGAACCACTTGTCATTTGACATTTTGCGCTCTCCTTCTATTCTTGCTTACTCCGTACGAATGTCCCTCGATGTGTACGTGTTGTCTGTTCTGCGCGAGTCTACTGCCGTATTTTGTGTTTAGCCAAGTGACGTGAAGTTTTCATTGCACTCGACGTTGGTTTTGACCTTGCTTGCGGCAACGAGACGGGACGAAACCTCTGTCTGGGCTCGGTCGGTACATTATTGCGAGAGAGCGCAAAAGCCCGACAGAAAAGGAACGGGCACAAGGTACACAACACAAAATGCGCCCTCGAGCAAGTTCAAGTTGTCAGTGACAAGATTTCATTGATTGATTGATTGGTTGGTTGGTTAGTCTTTATTTATCGATCTATCTATTTCTTCATTCACCTATACATGTATTTTTGAATTGATTGATTCATTCCTGTATTTCCTCATTTATGCGCATCTCCCAATGTTGCGCACGCACGCGCACACTAACCGTTACACGTGAACGTTTCACGAACGTACATACCTTGGTGACTAATATTGACAGGCGGTCATGCAAGGGTTTTAAACAAGGGCGGCGTCACCCTCTCATCTGTGCATTTGTTCACGTTATAGACATTGTTGTCCTTATGTTTCCCACGTCAAACCCGCTGCGTGCTGATTGACCATTTCAATCTGCTGACACAGCTCGGCGCTGATACGACTGCGGAGGACAAATGGAGATGCAGAATTTGCAGGTTATACTATCAATACTTAAAAAATACAATACAAAAAGCTAGAGCTGTTTTTTCAAAGGCGGCCCTTACACTAAGCAGACTAGGCTGCAATAAAAATAAGACATGCTTTTTTTGGGGTTTGAATGATCCTTTTCTTTCCAAGTTGTTCGAACTCATATGAAAGCATCATTTGATAATTTCATAAAAGGCACCCTCCATTTTATTTGAACCATTATATCCCAATATGCATGGATATGAGTTAGAGCAACTGAGAAAGAAAATAATAATGGCAAAGTATATATATACACTACCGTTCAAAAGTTTGGGGTCACAAAATTGTTTGGGTGACCCCAAACTTTTGAACGGTAGTGTAAATATTATAATAAAATATTATGAATAAAATATTATGAATTATACCTTATATTTGTGTGAGATTATAGATAATCTATGAATATAAGTATACATATATATTATAAGATTTTTTTACACAGAAGATTATATATATAATCTATAAATAATTATCTAAATAAATATATACACTACCGTTCAAAAGTTTGGGGTCACCCAAACAATTTTGTGACCCCAAACCTTTGAACGGTAGTGTATATATTTTGGGGTGGTTGCATTTATTGGATAGCGACAACAGTTCTGTGCGTGTGTGTTTCAAGAAATGTATATGAATCCATTTAGGTGCATATTTTATGACTAGAACATGAAGTCATTGTTTCAAACATGTAAATAATACAATAATAGTATAAACAACATGCAGAAAATATTGTATCAATCTTGAAAATGTCAATATTAGTCACCAACGGATGTACGTGCGCGCGCAACATTGGGAGATGCGACGTAGCGTTGTTAACCTTGGTTAACTGGGGACCTCTAGTGGTCACGACTCACCATAGCAGAAGTCAACATCCTGTTGAGGACTCAAAATTTGCCATTTTTCGCATGTCCTGAGTGTTGTTAGTCACCTAAATGTTGAACAGAGGTTGTGATTTACCCAAGTCAAATTCCTTGTTTGGCACGCTCAAACATGACGAATCAAAACTCTTGAATCTCAGCACTTTTTGGAACAAGGTAGACAATACTGTCAATAGGTCTTCAGACGTCTTTTACTATGACCACTTGTTTTGGAAGAGACAGAGTACAAGGCTGCAAATAGACTAACTCCCCCCATTTAAATTCACACCTTTGTCCGTCCCTCATCTGGACCCTAGGACCGTTCCAGGATCACTGGCGACGGCGTGTCCGAAGGAGTATCTGACTCTGTGGTCGCCGTCCAGTCAGAGACGTGAGTCAGCTTACCTATCCATCACTCTGCTTCAGTCCTATTTTTTGGGGGGGCATGCTATTCGATGACCGTACGGCGACCTTGAGTGCTTTGAAAGGCGCCTTATCAATCAAATGTAGTGTTACGATTACTCGACGACAAAGTCTGCCGTTTGGAGCTGCGTCCTTTTTTTTCTGAAATAGCGCCGGCCGGGCTCGCGACGTTACATGGCTTTGAGAGCTCTTGTCTTTCTTTGTGTTTCAGTCCGTTTGGTTCGCAGTTTCAACGTCCCTCTGATCGGAGACAAGACACCACGCCATGGCGGCGTTTGGTATTGCTCACCACACCATGGTGGCGTTTGGTATTGCTCCTCTTTATTCTTTCTTGCGCACTCATCATATACACATGCGCTTTTTGTTTTTGGTCACGCACACACGCACGCATTCACAGCGTCAAACGTGGGAATCGAACTCACGGTGTCGGCACCAATGTTCCCTCTAATTTTTCAAGTGTCTAGTGTAAGTGTAATAGATAAATGAGGAAATGCAGGAATGACTCAATCAATTCAAAAATACATGTATAGGTGAATGAAGAAATAGATAGATCGATAAATAAAGACTAACCAACCAACCAATCAATCAATGAAATCTTGTCACTGACAACTTGAACTTGCTCGAGGGCGCATTTTGTGTTGTGTACCTTGTGCCCGTTCCTTTTCTGTCGGGCTTTTGCGCTCTCTCGCAATAATGTACCGACCGAGCCCAGACAGAGGTGTCGTCCCGTCTCGTTACCGCAAGCAAGGTCAAAACCGACGTCAAGTGCAAAGAAAACTTCACGTCACTTGGCTAAACACAAAATACGGCAGTAGACGCGCGCAGAACAGACAACACGTACACATCGAGGGACATTCGTACGGAGTAAGCAAGAATAGAAGGAGAGCGCAAAATGTCAAATGACAAGTGGTTCGAGATGAACCAAAGCACCCAGAAGCTGATCGGCGAACCACCGAAGCGCAAGGTACGCATCGGACGCGCACGCGCTTGACGAATGGCTAGGTCGAGTTGAAAGCATTTGCAAGTCGTTCGCTCCGTCGGGGGGGAGAGACACAGAGAGAGAGAGACAGAGAGAGAGAGACAGACACAGAGGGAGAGAGAGAGAGAGCCGCCGCCTGTGACGTCGTTTGCGCTCAGTTTGTTCAGATACGCTGGAGCTCCATTCTGGCGGTCCCCACGCTCCTGTTGGTCGTGCTTTTCATCCAAAACATCGTCTTCTTCTACTTGAACAGGTACGCACGCACGCGCGCGCGCACGCAATGAACAAACACTTGACCACCACAAGTTACAATCCCCCCACCCCCCTCTTCATGTATACCCTATATGTGTTCCAAGGCCTCAGGACATCGTCAAAGAGTTGGGCGCGCTGGTGGCGACTTTGCCCAACAGCATCCCGGACCGCAACTGCACCGACTTCGCCTGCCACTGGGCGGCGCTGCAGACCGCGTTAGCACAGCCGAATGCAAGTCACGTCGCGCTTTCCAACTACCTGGAGACGAGTCAGACAAGGCTGAAGGCAGGTCAGGAGGCAGGTCAGACGGCATTGGCAGAGCTGAAGGCAGGTCACGGCACCATTTCCAGCGACCTGGAGAAGACTCAGACCGCATTGGCAGAGCTGAAGGCAGGTCAGACGGCATTGGAGGCAGGTCAGGAGGCAGGTCAGACGGCATTGGCAGAGCTGAAGGCAGGTCACGGCGCCATTTCCAGCGACCTGGAGAAGACTCAGACCGCATTGGCAGAGCTGAAGGCAGGTCAGACGGCATTGGAGGCAGGTCAGGAGGCAGGTCAGACGGCATTGGCAGAGCTGAAGGCAGGTCAGGAGGCAGGTCAGACCGCATTGGCAGAGCTGAAGGCAAGTCACAACGCGGGTCAGAGCCTGCTGGCCAAAGCCTGGCAGGAGATTAGCAGCGACAAAGGGCTTCTGAGTCAGACACTGAAAGACCTGAAGACGGACTACAACAGCATGTCTCGGGTGAGGTGCACATTTCAGGACATAACGTCCCTCCCTCCCTCCCTCCTCTTACACACAAACTACTATCTCCTTTGAATTAGAACAAAATTATTGTTGAAACATGCAAACAAAGTGTCCCAGTTGAAGATCTCATTTCAGTTCTTTCAAACGCTTGGTGCGCAGGCGCGCTCACAAGAGAACAAGGACTTGAGTTCGGCTTTGTCCAGCCTGCGGCAGAAGGTGGTGGATCAGCCCACCCTTAACAGGGAACTCCATGGTAGCTAGTGAGCGAGCGAGCGTGTCCAGTTTGTTTAAAGCGGGCATCTAGTTTGCGCTCTCACATGTTTTTTCTTTGTTTTTTTTTGCTTCAGGTCTCATGCCCAGAGACTGCAGTGACATCATGGCGGCGGGAAAGTCCAAAAGTGATGTCTATTACATCTTTACAGGGTCCAACAGCATCGAGGTTTACTGCAACATGTGGCAGGACGGGGGAGGCTGGACCGTAAGTGCTTGACAACCACCCCCCCCCCCCCAAAAAATCACCCCAAAGTTCCCCTCGTGAAGCCTTCCCCAATAAAGTTGGCACTTTTCTTCAACGCTGAACATCCAGTTGGCCAGTCATGCTCGTTTGCTCCGCTGATGGTGTGTGTGTGTGTGTGTGTGCGTTTGCAGGTGATCCAGAGGAGAAAGGACGGCACCGTCGACTTCGCTCGGGGTTGGAACGACTTTCGAAAGGGCTTTGGACGCCTCTCCGGAGAGCACTGGCTCGGTCTGAAACAAAGACATCCTTCTTGTCAAGCCTTTGTGGTTTGCGTGACGTGACGCCGCCGCCTTTGCGTGTTTGCAGGCCTGCAAAACATCCACGCTCTGACGGCCTCGGGCGATTACCAGTTGCGGATCGACTTCACCGCATTCGACGGCGCCAAATACTACGCTCTCTACAACACGTTCACGGTGGGCCGGAACTCGATGGACCCCGACAAGGACGGGTACCCGCTGTATGTGAGCGGCTACTCTGGAAACGCAGGTAGCGACTCCCGCCGGGGGGGGGGCACACTCGAGAGCCCGCGCCGCCTGCGTGTGCTCAAAAGCAAGTTCGTGTGCTTTGCAGGCGATCGTTTCACCCAGCATTCTGGGGAGATGTTCACCACCAAGGACCGCGACCAAGACAAGTGGGATAATGGCAATTGCGCCACCAGGTGGGATGGCGCTTGGTGGCACGAGTACTGTCACTGGACCAACCTGAACGGGCTGTACAAGGCAACCGGCACCTGCAACGGTCACAATGTAATCTGGAAGGATTTGGGGTCAGCACGGTTTACCTGCCTGAGATTCGTGGAGATGAAGATCCGGCCCAGAAAGTGAGCGGTCGGCCGGCGGAGCCTGGGAACGGCATCCCCGTGGGATCACGTGGGTGCTGCCCGACGTCACCTGTAACTCCATCTGAGGCAGTATTTCAGCTCAAAGTATTTTTGTTCATGCCTCTTAATGGTGATCAATGAGGCGGAAAATTTTTCTGTGTCGTTTCCCACGGACCCGTCTTAGTGACGGACCACCAGCAAAATCTCCGCTAGAAAAGGCCAGGTTTTCTAAGCTGTTGACTAGCCAAGTTATAGTTACAAGTTTCTTAAGCCTTATTAACCACCTCTCACGCCTGTATATGCAGCTAATAAGGTAATGAGGGTGACGTTTTTGTGTTCCATTGCTGAAGTCGCATTTGATTTATGTACCTTGTTTATCCGTAGCATTGTAGCTTACAGCTGAATGTATTCTCACGTCAGTAAGGACTGTTAAAGTAATATTTCATTACAAGTGTTTTAGGAGTTAAGTTTCTTTTTTTTTTTGGAAAATTTGGATTTTGGGAACGAGGCCAACTGATTAATTTCTCCACCCATTCCAGCAGTCTCCTTTTTGTCCCCTCCCTTTACGAAGGTTGAGTTTTACAATCCAAAGAGGTTTGCGACGCCATCAGTCTCGCTGGAATGACAAATGGCGAGTGGAATTGTCGTTGTTTGTACAAACAATGGAGATGTTTCACTTTTTTCCCTTATTCATTAAACTTTCTCTTGATAATCCTTTGATTTGATGATTGATTGTTTTTCACGTATATTTTACGATGTGGAGCGAATCGGAATTCAAACAAAAAATTCTAGATTGTTTTTGCTTCGGTTGTCGAACAAAATTCGGAGGTTGAATTTTTTTTTTTTTTTTGCTGTTAAATTTAAAACCAAACGGCACATTTTTAAAATGAACTCCCAATGGATTTGGTTGAATGACATTTTTTGTGTATATAGATCAAATATCAAAATATCACAAGTCGAAAATAAACAATCCAAAAGTAAAGCATGCGTTTTGCGCCATTTTTTTACTACAACCACAAGACAAATATACTGCATTTCCTAAAGTAACACCACCTCTAGCATGATGGACTAACCATCATTTTAGACTTTTAGAATCTTCATTTTAAGCATAACATGACATTCGTGAACATTAGCTTGGATGTAGGAAAAGTGGACAGACTTGTCTTCAACGTGAGGTAGAGGTGTCAAAATGAATTGATGAATCGACAATAAATCCATGAGTACTTTAATAATCAAGTAAGTGTTTAGAGACGTTTTTTTCACTAAAGATTGTCCAAATCTTCTGATTTTAGGCTCTCAAAAGTAATACATCTCTGACTACTCTCATCCTTTGTGAAAGCAGATTGGTTTATCGTTTGTGTTTAGTCCAAATAAGAAAGGGGAGGTGATTTCCTCGTCGTTTTGGACACTAGCCATAGCGCCAGCCCAGGAGCCGCGTACTAGTTGTGGACTCCCCTTTCACGTGCCTGCTCTGCTCACAACACAACACGCCGCCGCTCACTGCTCCCGGAAAGAGGACGCAAGCAACAATGAACTGGATTTCAAAATAAAGTGGCGTCTAATGTCCGAGGTCAAACGCGGCGATATAAATCGATGTTTACGTTTAGCATCGATGCCAATGAATCGTAGAGCATTATATCGATTAATCGATGTGTATCGATGAATCGTTACACCCCTATAGTGTATGTAGAAAAAAAATTACACACATTAAAAACAAGTCCAAAAGTAGTTTAGCAACCATGGCTTTTGTTAGATTGCGCAATCGAGTTGAAGTTAATTATGTACGAGGTTCCTTCAAATGAACTATCAATGCATCTTTCAGTACCTAATGAAATAAAGTAATATGCCTACCGTCAACAGCCATGGTGCTTCCACGCCGCGCGGATTTATTGGTGCATGATCTCGGGTGGCGGCAGCAGCAACGGCAGCGGCAGCAGAGACACCGTCCCGCATCCTCTCAGCTCTTGTCCTAGTCAACCAAGAAGCCCTTCCAAAGCAGACCGCAATGACGCGCACTGGCTCTCTTCACTGACTGGTTCACACCATGACGTACACTAGTGTGTGTGTGTGTGTGTGTGTGTGTGTGCGTGTGTGTGTGTGTGTGTGTGTGTGTGTGCGAGCGAGCGTGCGTGGCTCTTTCTCAAGCGCGCGCAGGAGCTCAAAGTGAAGCCCCAGGCCTCTAATTAAAGCAGCCAGTGAAGACAGACATACAAGCGCATGAAAAGCCGTATTCCAAGCATCTCCTCTTGAAGTAATGGACAACTGTGCAAGCCTGCAGGCCTTCTATTATGATGGTAAATAAAAGAAGTGGCACGCCGTCACATGTGAGAGAAGCTGGAGTACCAGGAAGAAACCCAACCATGCTTGCGCAGGTTTCATACGCAAACCGCACACATTTTACTTTGAAAAGTCTCATGGCGCACCACCAAACAATTCACAAAAGTATGCAGTGTCCAATTCACAAATTGACATCCTCGAAACAATATTTGGGGACTCTATCGTCCGTTATTTGATGAAATGCTTGCTTGCTCACAGTTTTTGTACTTTCTGGAACGCCAGCCACAAGATGGTTAAAAGATGGCGTGAACATCTCCCCAGAATGCTGGGTGAAACGATCGCCTGCAAAGCACACAAACTTGCTTTTGAGCACACGCAGGCGGCGCAGGCTCTCGAGTGTGCCCCCCCCCCCCCGGCGGGAGTCGCTACCTGCGTTTCCAGAGTAGCCGCTCACATACAGCGGGTAGCCGTCCAGGTCGGGGTCCATCGAGTTCCGGCCCACCGTGAACGTGTTGTAGAGAGCGTAGTATTTGGCGCCGTCGAATGCGGTGAAGTCGATCCGCAACTGGTAATCGCCCGAGGCCGTCAGAGCGTGGATATTTTGCAGGCCTGCAAACACGCAAAGGCGGCGGCGTCACGTCACGCAAACCACAAAGGCTTGACAAGAAGGATGTCTTTGTTTCAGACCGAGCCAGTGCTCTCCGGAGAGGCGTCCAAAGCCCTTTCGAAAGTCGTTCCAACCCCGAGAGAAGTCGACGGTGCCGTCCTTTCTCCTCTGGATCACCTGCAAACGCGCGCACACACACACACACACACACACACACCATCAGCGGACCAAACGAGCATGACTGGCCAACTGGCCGTTCAGCATTGAAGAAAAGTGCCAACTTTATTGGGGAAGGCTTCACGAGGGGAACTTTGGGGTGTTTTTGGTTCAAGCACTTACGGTCCAGCCTCCCCCGTCTTGCCACCTGTTGCAGTAAGCCTCAAAGCTGTTGGACCCTGTAAAGATGGTATAGACATCACTTGTGGACTTTCCCGCCGCCATGATGTCACTGCAGTCTCTGGGCATGAGACCTGAAGCAAAAAAAAACAAAGAAAAAACATGTGAGAGCGCAAACTAGATGCCCGCTTTAAACGAACTGGACACGCTCGCTCGCTCACTAGCTACCATGGAGTTCCCTGTTAAGGGTGGGCTGATCCACCACCTTCTGCCGCAAGCTGGACAAAGCCGAACTCAAGTCCTTGTTCTCTTGTGAGCGCGCCTGCGCACCAAGCGTTTGAAAGAACTGAAATGAGATCTTCAACTGGGACACTTTGTTTGCATGTTTCAACAATACTTTCGTTCTAATTCAAAGGAGATAGTAGTTTGTGTGTAAGAGGAGGGAGGGAGGGAGGGACGTTATGTCCTGAAATGTGCACCTCACCCGAGACATGCTGTTGTAGTCCGTCTTCAGGTCTTTCAGTGTCTGACTCAGAAGCCCTTTGTCGCTGCTAATCTCCTGCCAGGCTTTGGCCAGCAGGCTCTGACCCGCGTTGTGACTTGCCTTCAGCTCTGCCAATGCGGTCTGACCTGCCTCCTGACCTGCCTTCAGCTCTGCCAATGCCGTCTGACCTGCCTCCTGACCTGCCTCCAATGCCGTCTGACCTGCCTTCAGCTCTGCCAATGCGGTCTGAGTCTTCTCCAGGTCGCTGGAAATGGTGCCGTGACCTGCCTTCAGCTCCGCCAATGCCGTCTGACCTGCCTCCTGACCTGCCTTCAGCTCTGCCAATGCCGTCTGACCTGCCTCCTGACCTGCCAATGCGGTCTGACTCTTCTCCAGGTCGCTGGAAATGGTGCCGTGACCTGCCTTCAGCTCCGCCAATGCCGTCTGACCTGCCTCCTGACCTGCCTTCAGCTCTGCCAATGCGGTCTTACCTGCTGTCTGACCTGCCTTCAGCTCTTCCCATGCCATCTGACCTGCCTCCTGACCTGCCTTCAGCTCCGCCAATGCCATCTGACCTGCCTCCTGACCTGCCTTCAGCCTTGCGCGTGCGGTCTGACCCTTCTCCAGGTGGTTGGAAATCGCGGCATGACTTGCATTCAGCTGTGCTAAAGCGGTCTGCAGGGCCGCCCAGTGGCAGGCTAAGTCGGTGCAGTTGCGGTCCGGGATGCTGTTGGGCAAAGTCGCTACCAGCGCGCCCAACTCTTTGACGATGTCCTGAGGCCTTGGAACACATATAGGGTATACATGAAGAGGGGGGGGGGGGGGGAGGGGATTGTAACTTGTGGTGGTCAAGTGTTTGTTCATTGCGTGCGCGCGTGCGTACCTGTTCAAGTAGAAGAAGACGATGCTTTGGATGAAAAGCACGACCAACGGGAGCGTGGGGACCGCCAGAATGGAGCTCCAGCGTATCTGAACAAACTGAGCGCAAACGACGTCACAGGCGGCGGCTCTCTCTCCCTCTCTCCCTCTGTGTCTGTCTCTCTCTCTGTGTCTCTCTCTGTGTGTCTCTCTCTCTGTGTGTCTCTCCCCCCCGACGGAGCGAACGACTTGCAAATGCTTTCAACTCGACCTAGCCATTCGTCAAGCGCGTGCGCGTCCGATGCGTACCTTGCGCTTCGGTGGTTCGCCGATCAGCTTCTGGGTGCTTTGGTTCATCTCGAACCACTTGTCATTTGACATTTTGCGCTCTCCTTCTATTCTTGCTTACTCCGTACGAATGTCCCTCGATGTGTACGTGTTGTCTGTTCTGCGCGAGTCTACTGCCGTATTTTGTGTTTAGCCAAGTGACGTGAAGTTTTCATTGCACTCGACGTTGGTTTTGACCTTGCTTGCGGCAACGAGACGGGACGAAACCTCTGTCTGGGCTCGGTCGGTACATTATTGCGAGAGAGCGCAAAAGCCCGACAGAAAAGGAACGGGCACAAGGTACACAACACAAAATGCGCCCTCGAGCAAGTTCAAGTTGTCAGTGACAAGATTTCATTGATTGATTGATTGGTTGGTTGGTTAGTCTTTATTTATCGATCTATCTATTTCTTCATTCACCTATACATGTATTTTTGAATTGATTGATTCATTCCTGTATTTCCTCATTTATGCGCATCTCCCAATGTTGCGCACGCACGCGCACACTAACCGTTACACGTGAACGTTTCACGAACGTACATACCTTGGTGACTAATATTGACAGGCGGTCATGCAAGGGTTTTAAACAAGGGCGGCGTCACCCTCTCATCTGTGCATTTGTTCACGTTATAGACATTGTTGTCCTTATGTTTCCCACGTCAAACCCGCTGCGTGCTGATTGACCATTTCAATCTGCTGACACAGCTCGGCGCTGATACGACTGCGGAGGACAAATGGAGATGCAGAATTTGCAGGTTATACTATCAATACTTAAAAAATACAATACAAAAAGCTAGAGCTGTTTTTTCAAAGGCGGCCCTTACACTAAGCAGACTAGGCTGCAATAAAAATAAGACATGCTTTTTTTGGGGTTTGAATGATCCTTTTCTTTCCAAGTTGTTCGAACTCATATGAAAGCATCATTTGATAATTTCATAAAAGGCACCCTCCATTTTATTTGAACCATTATATCCCAATATGCATGGATATGAGTTAGAGCAACTGAGAAAGAAAATAATAATGGCAAAGTATATATATACACTACCGTTCAAAAGTTTGGGGTCACAAAATTGTTTGGGTGACCCCAAACTTTTGAACGGTAGTGTAAATATTATAATAAAATATTATGAATAAAATATTATGAATTATACCTTATATTTGTGTGAGATTATAGATAATCTATGAATATAAGTATACATATATATTATAAGATTTTTTTACACAGAAGATTATATATATAATCTATAAATAATTATCTAAATAAATATATACACTACCGTTCAAAAGTTTGGGGTCACCCAAACAATTTTGTGACCCCAAACCTTTGAACGGTAGTGTATATATTTTGGGGTGGTTGCATTTATTGGATAGCGACAACAGTTCTGTGCGTGTGTGTTTCAAGAAATGTATATGAATCCATTTAGGTGCATATTTTATGACTAGAACATGAAGTCATTGTTTCAAACATGTAAATAATACAATAATAGTATAAACAACATGCAGAAAATATTGTATCAATCTTGAAAATGTCAATATTAGTCACCAACGGATGTACGTGCGCGCGCAACATTGGGAGATGCGACGTAGCGTTGTTAACCTTGGTTAACTGGGGACCTCTAGTGGTCACGACTCACCATAGCAGAAGTCAACATCCTGTTGAGGACTCAAAATTTGCCATTTTTCGCATGTCCTGAGTGTTGTTAGTCACCTAAATGTTGAACAGAGGTTGTGATTTACCCAAGTCAAATTCCTTGTTTGGCACGCTCAAACATGACGAATCAAAACTCTTGAATCTCAGCACTTTTTGGAACAAGGTAGACAATACTGTCAATAGGTCTTCAGACGTCTTTTACTATGACCACTTGTTTTGGAAGAGACAGAGTACAAGGCTGCAAATAGACTAACTCCCCCCATTTAAATTCACACCTTTGTCCGTCCCTCATCTGGACCCTAGGACCGTTCCAGGATCACTGGCGACGGCGTGTCCGAAGGAGTATCTGACTCTGTGGTCGCCGTCCAGTCAGAGACGTGAGTCAGCTTACCTATCCATCACTCTGCTTCAGTCCTATTTTTTGGGGGGGCATGCTATTCGATGACCGTACGGCGACCTTGAGTGCTTTGAAAGGCGCCTTATCAATCAAATGTAGTGTTACGATTACTCGACGACAAAGTCTGCCGTTTGGAGCTGCGTCCTTTTTTTTCTGAAATAGCGCCGGCCGGGCTCGCGACGTTACATGGCTTTGAGAGCTCTTGTCTTTCTTTGTGTTTCAGTCCGTTTGGTTCGCAGTTTCAACGTCCCTCTGATCGGAGACAAGACACCACGCCATGGCGGCGTTTGGTATTGCTCACCACACCATGGTGGCGTTTGGTATTGCTCCTCTTTATTCTTTCTTGCGCACTCATCATATACACATGCGCTTTTTGTTTTTGGTCACGCACACACGCACGCATTCACAGCGTCAAACGTGGGAATCGAACTCACGGTGTCGGCACCAATGTTCCCTCTAATTTTTCAAGTGTCTAGTGTAAGTGTAATAGATAAATGAGGAAATGCAGGAATGACTCAATCAATTCAAAAATACATGTATAGGTGAATGAAGAAATAGATAGATCGATAAATAAAGACTAACCAACCAACCAATCAATCAATGAAATCTTGTCACTGACAACTTGAACTTGCTCGAGGGCGCATTTTGTGTTGTGTACCTTGTGCCCGTTCCTTTTCTGTCGGGCTTTTGCGCTCTCTCGCAATAATGTACCGACCGAGCCCAGACAGAGGTGTCGTCCCGTCTCGTTACCGCAAGCAAGGTCAAAACCGACGTCAAGTGCAAAGAAAACTTCACGTCACTTGGCTAAACACAAAATACGGCAGTAGACGCGCGCAGAACAGACAACACGTACACATCGAGGGACATTCGTACGGAGTAAGCAAGAATAGAAGGAGAGCGCAAAATGTCAAATGACAAGTGGTTCGAGATGAACCAAAGCACCCAGAAGCTGATCGGCGAACCACCGAAGCGCAAGGTACGCATCGGACGCGCACGCGCTTGACGAATGGCTAGGTCGAGTTGAAAGCATTTGCAAGTCGTTCGCTCCGTCGGGGGGGAGAGACACAGAGAGAGAGAGACAGAGAGAGAGAGACAGACACAGAGGGAGAGAGAGAGAGAGCCGCCGCCTGTGACGTCGTTTGCGCTCAGTTTGTTCAGATACGCTGGAGCTCCATTCTGGCGGTCCCCACGCTCCTGTTGGTCGTGCTTTTCATCCAAAACATCGTCTTCTTCTACTTGAACAGGTACGCACGCACGCGCGCGCGCACGCAATGAACAAACACTTGACCACCACAAGTTACAATCCCCCCACCCCCCTCTTCATGTATACCCTATATGTGTTCCAAGGCCTCAGGACATCGTCAAAGAGTTGGGCGCGCTGGTGGCGACTTTGCCCAACAGCATCCCGGACCGCAACTGCACCGACTTCGCCTGCCACTGGGCGGCGCTGCAGACCGCGTTAGCACAGCCGAATGCAAGTCACGTCGCGCTTTCCAACTACCTGGAGACGAGTCAGACAAGGCTGAAGGCAGGTCAGGAGGCAGGTCAGACGGCATTGGCAGAGCTGAAGGCAGGTCACGGCACCATTTCCAGCGACCTGGAGAAGACTCAGACCGCATTGGCAGAGCTGAAGGCAGGTCAGACGGCATTGGAGGCAGGTCAGGAGGCAGGTCAGACGGCATTGGCAGAGCTGAAGGCAGGTCACGGCGCCATTTCCAGCGACCTGGAGAAGACTCAGACCGCATTGGCAGAGCTGAAGGCAGGTCAGACGGCATTGGAGGCAGGTCAGGAGGCAGGTCAGACGGCATTGGCAGAGCTGAAGGCAGGTCAGGAGGCAGGTCAGACCGCATTGGCAGAGCTGAAGGCAAGTCACAACGCGGGTCAGAGCCTGCTGGCCAAAGCCTGGCAGGAGATTAGCAGCGACAAAGGGCTTCTGAGTCAGACACTGAAAGACCTGAAGACGGACTACAACAGCATGTCTCGGGTGAGGTGCACATTTCAGGACATAACGTCCCTCCCTCCCTCCCTCCTCTTACACACAAACTACTATCTCCTTTGAATTAGAACAAAATTATTGTTGAAACATGCAAACAAAGTGTCCCAGTTGAAGATCTCATTTCAGTTCTTTCAAACGCTTGGTGCGCAGGCGCGCTCACAAGAGAACAAGGACTTGAGTTCGGCTTTGTCCAGCCTGCGGCAGAAGGTGGTGGATCAGCCCACCCTTAACAGGGAACTCCATGGTAGCTAGTGAGCGAGCGAGCGTGTCCAGTTTGTTTAAAGCGGGCATCTAGTTTGCGCTCTCACATGTTTTTTCTTTGTTTTTTTTTGCTTCAGGTCTCATGCCCAGAGACTGCAGTGACATCATGGCGGCGGGAAAGTCCAAAAGTGATGTCTATTACATCTTTACAGGGTCCAACAGCATCGAGGTTTACTGCAACATGTGGCAGGACGGGGGAGGCTGGACCGTAAGTGCTTGACAACCACCCCCCCCCCCCCAAAAAATCACCCCAAAGTTCCCCTCGTGAAGCCTTCCCCAATAAAGTTGGCACTTTTCTTCAACGCTGAACATCCAGTTGGCCAGTCATGCTCGTTTGCTCCGCTGATGGTGTGTGTGTGTGTGTGTGTGCGTTTGCAGGTGATCCAGAGGAGAAAGGACGGCACCGTCGACTTCGCTCGGGGTTGGAACGACTTTCGAAAGGGCTTTGGACGCCTCTCCGGAGAGCACTGGCTCGGTCTGAAACAAAGACATCCTTCTTGTCAAGCCTTTGTGGTTTGCGTGACGTGACGCCGCCGCCTTTGCGTGTTTGCAGGCCTGCAAAACATCCACGCTCTGACGGCCTCGGGCGATTACCAGTTGCGGATCGACTTCACCGCATTCGACGGCGCCAAATACTACGCTCTCTACAACACGTTCACGGTGGGCCGGAACTCGATGGACCCCGACAAGGACGGGTACCCGCTGTATGTGAGCGGCTACTCTGGAAACGCAGGTAGCGACTCCCGCCGGGGGGGGGGCACACTCGAGAGCCCGCGCCGCCTGCGTGTGCTCAAAAGCAAGTTCGTGTGCTTTGCAGGCGATCGTTTCACCCAGCATTCTGGGGAGATGTTCACCACCAAGGACCGCGACCAAGACAAGTGGGATAATGGCAATTGCGCCACCAGGTGGGATGGCGCTTGGTGGCACGAGTACTGTCACTGGACCAACCTGAACGGGCTGTACAAGGCAACCGGCACCTGCAACGGTCACAATGTAATCTGGAAGGATTTGGGGTCAGCACGGTTTACCTGCCTGAGATTCGTGGAGATGAAGATCCGGCCCAGAAAGTGAGCGGTCGGCCGGCGGAGCCTGGGAACGGCATCCCCGTGGGATCACGTGGGTGCTGCCCGACGTCACCTGTAACTCCATCTGAGGCAGTATTTCAGCTCAAAGTATTTTTGTTCATGCCTCTTAATGGTGATCAATGAGGCGGAAAATTTTTCTGTGTCGTTTCCCACGGACCCGTCTTAGTGACGGACCACCAGCAAAATCTCCGCTAGAAAAGGCCAGGTTTTCTAAGCTGTTGACTAGCCAAGTTATAGTTACAAGTTTCTTAAGCCTTATTAACCACCTCTCACGCCTGTATATGCAGCTAATAAGGTAATGAGGGTGACGTTTTTGTGTTCCATTGCTGAAGTCGCATTTGATTTATGTACCTTGTTTATCCGTAGCATTGTAGCTTACAGCTGAATGTATTCTCACGTCAGTAAGGACTGTTAAAGTAATATTTCATTACAAGTGTTTTAGGAGTTAAGTTTCTTTTTTTTTTTGGAAAATTTGGATTTTGGGAACGAGGCCAACTGATTAATTTCTCCACCCATTCCAGCAGTCTCCTTTTTGTCCCCTCCCTTTACGAAGGTTGAGTTTTACAATCCAAAGAGGTTTGCGACGCCATCAGTCTCGCTGGAATGACAAATGGCGAGTGGAATTGTCGTTGTTTGTACAAACAATGGAGATGTTTCACTTTTTTCCCTTATTCATTAAACTTTCTCTTGATAATCCTTTGATTTGATGATTGATTGTTTTTCACGTATATTTTACGATGTGGAGCGAATCGGAATTCAAACAAAAAATTCTAGATTGTTTTTGCTTCGGTTGTCGAACAAAATTCGGAGGTTGAATTTTTTTTTTTTTTTTGCTGTTAAATTTAAAACCAAACGGCACATTTTTAAAATGAACTCCCAATGGATTTGGTTGAATGACATTTTTTGTGTATATAGATCAAATATCAAAATATCACAAGTCGAAAATAAACAATCCAAAAGTAAAGCATGCGTTTTGCGCCATTTTTTTACTACAACCACAAGACAAATATACTGCATTTCCTAAAGTAACACCACCTCTAGCATGATGGACTAACCATCATTTTAGACTTTTAGAATCTTCATTTTAAGCATAACATGACATTCGTGAACATTAGCTTGGATGTAGGAAAAGTGGACAGACTTGTCTTCAACGTGAGGTAGAGGTGTCAAAATGAATTGATGAATCGACAATAAATCCATGAGTACTTTAATAATCAAGTAAGTGTTTAGAGACGTTTTTTTCACTAAAGATTGTCCAAATCTTCTGATTTTAGGCTCTCAAAAGTAATACATCTCTGACTACTCTCATCCTTTGTGAAAGCAGATTGGTTTATCGTTTGTGTTTAGTCCAAATAAGAAAGGGGAGGTGATTTCCTCGTCGTTTTGGACACTAGCCATAGCGCCAGCCCAGGAGCCGCGTACTAGTTGTGGACTCCCCTTTCACGTGCCTGCTCTGCTCACAACACAACACGCCGCCGCTCACTGCTCCCGGAAAGAGGACGCAAGCAACAATGAACTGGATTTCAAAATAAAGTGGCGTCTAATGTCCGAGGTCAAACGCGGCGATATAAATCGATGTTTACGTTTAGCATCGATGCCAATGAATCGTAGAGCATTATATCGATTAATCGATGTGTATCGATGAATCGTTACACCCCTATAGTGTATGTAGAAAAAAAATTACACACATTAAAAACAAGTCCAAAAGTAGTTTAGCAACCATGGCTTTTGTTAGATTGCGCAATCGAGTTGAAGTTAATTATGTACGAGGTTCCTTCAAATGAACTATCAATGCATCTTTCAGTACCTAATGAAATAAAGTAATATGCCTACCGTCAACAGCCATGGTGCTTCCACGCCGCGCGGATTTATTGGTGCATGATCTCGGGTGGCGGCAGCAGCAACGGCAGCGGCAGCAGAGACACCGTCCCGCATCCTCTCAGCTCTTGTCCTAGTCAACCAAGAAGCCCTTCCAAAGCAGACCGCAATGACGCGCACTGGCTCTCTTCACTGACTGGTTCACACCATGACGTACACTAGTGTGTGTGTGTGTGTGTGTGTGTGTGTGCGTGTGTGTGTGTGTGTGTGTGTGTGTGTGCGAGCGAGCGTGCGTGGCTCTTTCTCAAGCGCGCGCAGGAGCTCAAAGTGAAGCCCCAGGCCTCTAATTAAAGCAGCCAGTGAAGACAGACATACAAGCGCATGAAAAGCCGTATTCCAAGCATCTCCTCTTGAAGTAATGGACAACTGTGCAAGCCTGCAGGCCTTCTATTATGATGGTAAATAAAAGAAGTGGCACGCCGTCACATGTGAGAGAAGCTGGAGTACCAGGAAGAAACCCAACCATGCTTGCGCAGGTTTCATACGCAAACCGCACACATTTTACTTTGAAAAGTCTCATGGCGCACCACCAAACAATTCACAAAAGTATGCAGTGTCCAATTCACAAATTGACATCCTCGAAACAATATTTGGGGACTCTATCGTCCGTTATTTGATGAAATGCTTGCTTGCTCACAGTTTTTGTACTTTCTGGAACGCCACAAGATGGTGCCAAAGACCTGAAGTCCTACTTATCTATTTAGCAGGGCTTTGGCCCCACCATGTGGCATCTTGGTACCAAGCAACTACCAAGGCATAGGAATGGCAGGCAGGCAGGCAGGCAAGCAGGCAGGCAACTAGGCAGGCAAGCAGAATACACTCTGTAAAATACACTCTATACATTGCTAATGTGGTAAATGACTATTCTAGCTGCAAATGTCTGGTTTTTGGTGCAATATCTACATAGGTGTATAGAGGCCCATTTCCAGCAACTATCACTCCAGTGTTCTAATGGTACAATATTCCCATGAGGACTCTGGCCATGGTCATGAGAGCCAGGGTGTAAGAGCCAAGGTGGCGTAAAGCAGGCGTGGCGGCTGTGACCACTGACCATGAAATGGCTGAGAAGAACAGGACTCGCTCTCCTCCGATTCTACAAAATGGGATATCAAGTCCCTGTGACGCAGAGCACCTATGAGCCAATGTTCCCTCTAATTTTTCAAGTGTCTGTGCAAACACAAACGCTCCCTGTGCACACTGTGGACCATTGTGTGCAACACCAGATTAAATAAATAAATGACTGAGTGACTGACTGAGTGACTGACTGACTGACTGACTGAATGAATGAATGAATGAATGAATGAATGAATGAATGAATGAATAAATGCGATCGGCTGGCAACCGGTTCAGGGTGTCCCCCGCCTACTGCCCGATGACGGCTGGGATAGGCTCCAGCACTCCCGCGACCACCGTGGGGACTAAGCGGTTCAGAAAATGGATGGATGGATGGACGGATATTGCCAACTAGAACTTTAACACAGTGGTCCCCAACCTTTTTTGCGCCACGGACCGGTTACATGTCAGAAATATTTTCGTGGACCGGCATTTGTATAAATAAATAATACATTTATATGAATAAATAAATAATACATTTATAATAAATATATAAATACGATGAAATAATATGATACGACTGACATAAAAACAAGTACAAATGACAAAAATAAAACTCACCATTACGTTGAATTAGTGGGAGCACTGAGTTTGTTTCTCAGAAACTCGACGAATGAACTTTTTGAATAAAGATTTGACATAATTTATTGCATTCTGTTCATTGAGAACCACTGATATACGGCACACGATGAGCATAAGTCTTGGGACACAGATCTGACTCCTCCTCCAAAATCTTTTCATTTTCTCTGCTTGTCATAGTGACATGTGGCAATACTCTGACATCAAATGGTGCCGTGACCTGCCTTCAGCTCCGCCAATGCCGTCTGACCTGCCTCCTGACCTGCCTTCAGCTCTGCCAATGCCGTCTGACCTGCCTCCTGACCTGCCAATGCGGTCTGACTCTTCTCCAGGTCGCTGGAAATGGTGCCGTGACCTGCCTTCAGCTCCGCCAATGCCGTCTGACCTGCCTCCTGACCTGCCTTCAGCTCTGCCAATGCGGTCTTACCTGCTGTCTGACCTGCCTTCAGCTCTTCCAATGCCATCTGACCTGCCTCCTGACCTGCCTTCAGCTCCGCCAATGCCATCTGACCTGCCTCCTGACCTGCCTTCAGCCTTGCGCGTGCGGTCTGACCCTTCTCCAGGTGGTTGGAAATCGCGGCATGACTTGCATTCAGCTGTGCTAAAGCGGTCTGCAGGGCCGCCCAGTGGCAGGCTAAGTCGGTGCAGTTGCGGTCCGGGATGCTGTTGGGCAAAGTCGCTACCAGCGCGCCCAACTCTTTGACGATGTCCTGAGGCCTTGGAACACATATAGGGTATACATGAAGAGGGGGGGGGGGAGGGGATTGTAACTTGTGGTGGTCAAGTGTTTGTTCATTGCGTGCGCGCGTGCGTACCTGTTCAAGTAGAAGAAGACGATGCTTTGGATGAAAAGCACGACCAACGGGAGCGTGGGGACCGCCAGAATGGAGCTTCAGCGTATCTGAACAAACTGAGCGCAAACGACGTCACAGGCGGCGGCTCTCTCTCCCTCTCTCCCTCTGTGTCTGTCTCTCTCTTTGTGTCTCTCTCTGTGTGTCTCTCTCTCTGTGTGTCTCTCCCCCCCGACGGAGCGAACGACTTGCAAATGCTTTCAACTCGACCTAGCCATTCGTCAAGCGCGTGCGCGTCCGATGCGTACCTTGCGCTTCGGTGGTTCGCCGATCAGCTTCTGGGTGCTTTGGTTCATCTCGAACCACTTGTCATTTGACATTTTGCGCTCTCCTTCTATTCTTGCTTACTCCGTACGAATGTCCCTCGATGTGTACGTGTTGTCTGTTCTGCGCGCGTCTACTGCCGTATTTTGTGTTTAGCCAAGTGACGTGAAGTTTTCTTTGCACTTGACGTTGGTTTTGACCTTGCTTGCGGCAACGAGACGGGACGAAACCTCTGTCTGGGCTCGGTCGGTACATTATTGCGAGAGAGCGCAAAAGCCCGACAGAAAAGGAACGGGCACAAGGTACACAACACAAAATGCGCCCTCGAGCAAGTTCAAGTTGTCAGTGACAAGATTTCATTGATTGATTGATTGGTTGGTTGGTTAGTCTTTATTTATCGATCTATCTATTTCTTCATTCACCTATACATGTATTTTTGAATTGATTGATTCATTCCTGTATTTCCTCATTTATACGCATCTCCCAATGTTGCGCACGCACGCGCACACTAACCGTTACACGTGAACGTTTCACGAACGTACATACCTTGGTGACTAATATTGACAGGCGGTCATGCAAGGGTTTTAAACAAGGGCGGCGTAGGGCGGCGTCACCCTCTCATCTGTGCATTTGTTCACGTTATAGACATTGTTGTCCTCTCATCGTGGTGTTATGTTTCCCACGTCACTATCGCTGCCGAACTATTTATTGTCAAACCCGCTGCGTGCTGATTGACCATTTCAATCTGCTGACACAGCTCGACGCTGATCCGACTGCGGAGGAGAAATGGAGCTGGACACGATGCAGGTTACTATCAATACTTTGCTCAATAGCTGTTTTTTCAAAGGCGGCCCTTACACTAAGCAGACTAGGCCGCAATAAAAATAAGACATGCTTTTTTGGGGGTTTGAATGATCCTTTTCTTTCCAAGTCGCTCCCAACTGTTCATTCATAAAAAAGGCACCCTCCATTTTATTTGAGCCATTATATCCCAATATGCATGAAAATAATAATGGCAAAGTATGTGTATATATATATATCTATCTATATATATATCTATATCGATATCTATCTATATATCTATATATAGATATATAGATATCTATATATCTATATATCTATATATCTATATATATATATATATATATATATAGATATATATATATAGATATATATATATTTTTTTTTTTTTTTGGGGTGGTTGCAAGTCTAGTCTGCCTAGTGGTAGGGCCGCCCTTGTTGAAAACCCTTGCATGACCGCCGCAGTCCAACAAATCCATCGAGTACAATAATCCCCTGGTTTCGTGGCGGATAATTGGTTCCGAAAACCACCCGCGATAAGAGAAATCCGCAAAGCAGCGTCACCCCTCTCATCTCATCTGTGACTCACCCACACTTCCCATATTTAAGTCCCGTCTAAAAACATACCTCTTCTCCCAAGTCATCCTGTTGAGGACTCAAAATTTGCCATTTTTCGCATGTCCTGAGTGTTGTTAGTTACCTAAATGTTCAACAGAGGCTGTGATTTACCCAAGTCAAATTCCTTGTTTGGCACGCTCAAACATGGCGAATCAAAACTCTTGAATCTCAGCACTTTTTGGAACAAGGTAGACAATACTGTCAATAGGTCTTCAGACGTCTTTTACTATGACCACTTGTTTTGGAAGAGACAGAGTACAAGGCTGCAAATAGACTAACTCCCCCCATTTAAATTCACACCTTTGTCCTTCCCTCATCTGGACCCTAGGACCGTTCCAGGATCACTGGGGACAGCGTGTCCGAAGGAGCATCTGACTCTGTGGTCCCCGTCCAGTCAGAGAGGTGAGTCAGCTTACCTATCCTATCCATCACTCTGCTTCAGTCTTTTTTTTTTTTTGGCATGCTATTCGATGTCCGTACGGCGACCTTGAGTGCTTTGAAAGGCGCCTTATCAATCAAATGTAGTGTTACGATTACTTGACGACAAAGTCTGCCGTTTGGAGCTGCGTCCTTTTTTTCTGAAATAGCGCCGGCCGGGCTCGCGACGTTACATGGCTTTGAGAGCTCTTGTCTTTTTTGTGTTTCAGTCAATTTGGTTTGGAGTTTCAACCTCCCTCTGATCGGAGACAAGACACCACACCAGGGTGGCGTTCGGTATTGCTCCTATTTATTCTTTCTTGCTCACTCATATACACGTGCGCTTTTTGTTTTTGGTCACGCACACACGCACGCATTCACAGCGTCAAACGAGGGAATCGAACTCACGGTGTCGGCACCAATGTTCCCTCTAATTTTTCAAGTGTCTAGTGTAAGTGTAATAGATAAATGAGGAAATACAGGAATGAATCAATCAATCCAAAAATACATGTATAGGTGAATGAAGAAATAGATAGATCGATAAATAAAGACTAACCAACCAACCAATCAATCAATGAAATCTTGTCACTGACAACTTGAACTTGCTCGAGGGCGCATTTTGTGTTGTGTACCTTGTGCCCGTTCCTTTTCTGTCGGGCTTTTGCGCTCTCTCGCAATAATGTACCGACCGAGCCCAGACAGAGGTTTCGTCCCGTCTCGTTGCCGCAAGCAAGGTCAAAACCAACGTCAAGTGCAAAGAAAACTTCACGTCACTTGGCTAAACACAAAATACGGCAGTAGACGCGCGCAGAACAGACAACACGTACACATCGAGGGACATTCGTACGGAGTAAGCAAGAATAGAAGGAGAGCGCAAAATGTCAAATGACAAGTGGTTCGAGATGAACCAAAGCACCCAGAAGCTGATCGGCGAACCACCGAAGCGCAAGGTACGCATCGGACGCGCACGCGCTTGACGAATGGCTAGGTCGAATTGAAAGCATTTGCAAGTCGTTCGCTCCGTCGGGGGGGAGAGACACAGAGAGAGAGAGACACACAGAGAGAGAGACACAGAGAGAGAGACAGACACAGAGGGAGAGAGAGAGAGAGCCGCCGCCTGTGACGTCGTTTGCGCTCAGTTTGTTCAGATACGCTGGAGCTCCATTCTGGCGGTGGTCCCCACGCTCCCGTTGGTCGTGCTTTCCATCCAAAACATCCTCTTCTTCTACTTGAACAGGTACGCACGCACGCGCGCGCGCACGCAATGAACAAACACTTGACCACCACAAGTTACAATCCCCCCCCCCCCCCCACCCCCCCCTTTTCATGTATACCCTATATGTGTTCAAAGGCCTCAGGACATCGTCAAAGAGTTGGGCGCGCTGGTGGCGACTTTGCCCAACAGCATCCCGGACCGCAACTGCACCGACTTAGCCTGCCACTGGGCGGCGCTGCAGACCGCGTTAGCACAGCTGAATGCAAGTCAAGCCGCGATTTCCAACGACCTGGAGAAGAGTCAGACAAGGCTGAAGGCAGTTCAGGAGGCAGGTCAGACGGCATTGGCAGAGCTGAAGGCAGGTCAGGAGGCAGGTCAGACCGCATTGGCAGAGCTGAAGGCAAGTCACAACGCGGGTCAGAGCCTGCTGGCCAAAGTCTGGCAGGAGATTAGCAGCGACAAAGGGCTTCTGAGTCAGACACTGAAAGACCTGAAGACGGACTACAACAGCATGTCTCGGGTGAGGTGCACATTTCAGGACATAACGTCCCTCCCTCCCTCCCTCTTACACACAAACTACTATCTCCTTTGAATTAGAACAAAAGTATTGTTGAAACATGCAAACAAAGTGTCCCAGTTGAAGATCTCATTTCAGTTCTTTCAAACGCTTGGTGCGCAGGCGCGCTCACAAGAGAACAAGGACTTGAGTTCGGCTTTGTCCAGCCTGCGGCAGAAGGTGGTGGATCAGCCCACCCTTAACAGGGAACTCCATGGTAGCTAGCGAGCGAGCGAGCGTGTCCAGTTTGTTTAAAGCGGGCATCTAGTTTGCGCTCTCACGTGTTTTTTCTTTGTTTTTTTTTGCTTCAGGTTTCATGCCCAGAGACTGCAGTGACATCATGGCGGCGGGAAAGTCCAAAAGTGATGTCTATTACATCTTTCCAGGGTCCAACAGCTTCAAGGCTCACTGCAACATGCAGCAGGACGGGGGAGGCTGGACCGTAAGTGCTTGCCCCCCCCCCCCAAAATCACCCCAAAGTTCCCCTCGTGAAGCCTTCCCCAATAAAGTTGGCACTTTTCTTCAACGCTGAACGTCCAGTTGGCCAGTCATGCTCGTTTGCTCCGCTGATGGTGTGTGTGCGTGTGTGTGTGTGTGTGCGTTTGCAGGTGATCCAGAGGAGAAAGGACGGCACCGTCAACTTCTCTCGGGGTTGGAACGACTATCGAAAGGGCTTTGGAATCCTCTCCGGAGAGCACTGGCTCGGTCTGAAACAAAGACATCCTTCTTGTCAAGCCTTTGTGGTTTGCGTGACGTGCCGCCGCCGCCTTTGCGTGTTTGCAGGCCTGCAAAGCATCCACGCTCTGACGGCCTCGGGCGATTACCAGTTGCGGATCGACTTGACCACATTCAACGGCGTCAAATATTACGCTCTCTACAACACGTTCGCGGTGGCCTGGAGCGCGATAGACCCCGACAAGTACGCCTACCAGCTGGATGTGAACGGCTACTCTGGAAACGCAGGTAGCGACTCCCGCCGGGGGGGGGGGCACGCTCGAGAGCCCGCGCCGCCTGCGTGTGCTCAAAAGCAAGTTTGTGTGCTTTGCAGGCGATCGTTTCACCTACCATTCTCGGATGCATTTCACCACCAATGACCGCGACCATGACGCGTGGGATAAAGGCAATTGCGCCACCCAGTGGGATGGCGCTTGGTGGCACCGGGACTGTCACCAGTCCAACCTGAACGGGCTGTACAAGGCAACCGGCACCTGCGACGCTCACAATGTAGTCTGGCGTGATTTGGGGACATCAAAGTATACCTGCCTGAGTTTCGTGGAGATGAAGATCCGGCCCAGAAAGTGAGCGATCGGCCGGCGGAGCCTGGGAACGGCATCCCCGTGGGATCACGTGGGTGCTGCCCGACGTCACCTGTAACTCCATCTGAGGCAGTATTTCAGCTCAAAGTATTTTTGTTCATGCCTCTTAATGGTGATCAATGAGGCAGAACATTTTTCTGTGTCGTTTCCCACGGTCCCGTCTTAGTGACGGACCACCAGCAAAATCTCCGCTAGAAAAGGCCAGGTTTTCTAAGCTGTTGACTAGCCAAGTTATAGTTACAAGTTTCTTAAGCCTTATTAACCACCTCACGCCTGTATATGCAGCTAATAAGGTAATGAGGGTGACGTTTTTGTGTTCCATTGCTGAAGTTGCATTTGATTTATGTACCTTGTTTATCCGTAGCATTGTAGCTTACAGCTGAATGTATTCTCACGTCAGTAAGGACTGTTAAAGTAATATTTCATTACAAGTGTTTTAGGAGTTAAGTTTCTTTTTTTTTTTGGAAAATTTGGATTTTGGGAACGAGGCCAACTGATTAATTCCTCCACCCATTCCAGCAGTCTCCTTTTTGTCCCCTCCCTTTACGAAGGTTGAGTTTTACAATCCAAAGAGGTTTGCGACGCCATCAGTCTCGCTGGAATGACAAATGGCGAGTGGAATTGTCGTTTGTACAAACAATGGAGATGTCTCACTTTTTTCTCTTATTCATTAAACTTTCTCTTGATAATCCTTTGATTTGATGATTGATTGTTTTTCACGTATATTTTACGATGTGGAGCGAATCGGAATTCAAACAAAAAATTCTAGATTGTTTTTGCTTCGGTTGTCGAACAAAATTCGGAGGTTGAATTTTTTTTTTTTTTTGCTGTTAAATTTAAAACCAAACGGCACATTTTTAAAATGAACTCCCAATGGATTTGGTTGAATGACATTTTTTGTGTACATATTCTGTTAGACCAGTGCTTCTCAATCATTTTCTGTTCATTATACTTTGTGTTTGTCTGACCACGGTGCATGCGCTTCAAATACTTTGGGGTGATTGTGACGAGCCCTATTGGAGGCACTAAATGATCATGCCCAAACTGTGAACTTTCTATTTCATTATGATGTTTCTAGTGACTCCAGTATGAGAAAGTGCGAGGTCCCTCAATAAAAAAACAAACAAACATGATTCCTGAAACAGGTTTGACGGCTCCGTTTCGACCAGGCGTGTCCAAGTCATTTTTGTCGCGGGCTGCATTGTACTTGTAGTTTCCTTTGGAGGGCCGTACAGTATAGGCTACGAAACAAACGGATGAATTACTAGGAAAAAAATATACTTTCAAGACCAACACTAATAAAGATTGATGGCAATGTCTATTTTATTTGTTCTAATTGAAGACAATTTGTAATGTTCGTAATGTCGATGCAAAATGTCTTTGTGGGCCGCATAGAATGATGCGCTGGGCCGTATCTGACCCCCAGGCCTCGAGTTTGACACCTAGGTTTAATGTACACGCAGATAGCAAAGGGCACAGGTTCATTGGTGCGAGATAAAATTCATCTTTTTACTTACAAAGGCAATTACAAAAATCAATTGCACGATGGAAAATACTGCTGTACAGGTAGGTCACCAGTAATTCTTTTCTTTGTTTTTCCATGCCTACACCATTTACAAATGGTCAGTAGGAAAACGTCGCCGGGCAAAAAGCCGAGAAATGCTGCAGTCCTCAATCCACCTGGCCAATGTTTGGGTTTTCTGTCCTCATACATGAACAAGAAAGCGAATGAGACTCCAACATTCACCTCCCAGGAGAAAAAGGGGCTCAGCAAATTTTTCCTTTCTGTCGTAAAGTTAAACAGGTAGCCCGAGTCAATTTGCCTCTCTAATTCATCTCTTGAATGGTGCTCGTGTCAAGGGACGGAAAAAAATTACCGTAGTTTCCGCCCTAAAAGGCGCACCTAAAAACCTAAATTTTTATCAAAAGTCAACAGTGCGCCTTATAGTCCGGTGCGCCTTATATATGGATCAAGTGATGAATTTGTTGATCCATACTGGTTGTACACAGTGCTCTGCCAAAATGTTTTAGTACGACTAGTAAATTACAAGGTCGCATCGCTTCCCAGCATTACGGTAATTGTAGTCAGGGGGCGTCACCAAATAGCCGTTGTACCCGCGAGGCTATTTCATGTCAAAGTAGGCCGCTCTGTTCATGTTTCGAGTAAATCTACGGATCGATATGGAAGGGAAACATAGGTAAGTAGTACCAATGCGTTAGATCAAACTTTAGTCAGTTCTGATCATGTTATAGGAGCTCGTTTGAGAGACGCGATTGTTTACACTTTGCTGAGGCTCATGGGAGATTGCGAGCTGAGGGTCATGGGTTTTTGCGGATGGCTAATGCTATAACGATAGCTGCTATACGCGCGAGGCTATTTCATGTCAAAATAGGCTGCTCTGTTCATGTTTCGAGTAAATCTACGGATCGATATGGAAGGGAAACATAGGTAAGTAGTACCAATGCGTTAGATTGAACTTTAGTCACTTCCAATCATTTTATAGGAGCTCATTTGAGAAACGCGATTGTTTACACTCGTTGGTTATTGGCTAGTGGGTGCATACCGCAACCCTAGTCAACCTCAGTTTGTTGGAGTAAAGTTTCTATTTTATGCGCCTTATAGTCCGGTGCGCCTTATATATGGACAAAGTTTTAAAATGGGCCATTCATTGAAGGTGCGCCTTATACCCCGGTGCGCCTAATAGGGCGGAAAATACGGTAAATATATATATATATATATATATATATATATATATATATATATATATATATATATATATATATATATATATATATATATATATATATATATATATATATATATATATATATATATATATATATATATATATATATATATATATATATATATATATATATATATATATATATATATATAATTTGAGGTCATATATATATATATATATATATATATATATGACCTCAAATTGTATCTTAGATGTGAGGATTGTGATTATATACATTGTTTAAAGCAGCCTGGCAAAGAATAGGCAAAATGATTACTGTATTTATTTCCCTATGTAGTGGCAGGATATTGAAAATCTTCGAAAGAACTAAGCAGAAGGATTTTTAAAGAGACAGTAGTCAGTGTGCATGTGTGTTTGTGTGCACATGTGTGTGTTGTCCAGATGTGTACACACCAGCAGGAGCCTGGCGACAGCAAACACACTGCTCCTCTTAGCGAATGTGTGAAGTGTGCCTTGACCTCTGACTTGGCATGTGGCCTCCAAATGAGGTTTGTTCAGGACAATCTGTGTCACTTTATATTTCTTTCAATCCTGATGCCTCAGAGTGAGCATATCATCTTCAAGAAAGTACAAATGAACACTAAATAAAAAATAGAATACAGAAATCAAGCAATTCAATAAATTCTGGGTGCGCCAGCAGTCCAGATTTGTGAAGTGTTGAGACCAATTATTCTTGTTTGTTCTTTTGCATGGCTGTGAGCATACAAGACTTGCAATTGATGATTCAAGACAAACAGCAGCACAAGATCAACAAGAACATCCTTCCAGACCTGCATTTCCAAAAGCTCTGACAGTTACTAATGTTTGGTTCCTATCAAATTTACTGGCCAGATCTCAAAAGTCAAAATCAAAACTCAACATTAAAACAGCTTATATTTGTTTTAAACACTAAAATGGATGAATTAAAGGTTCTTTAAGAGGCTGTCAAATGCCGTGGATAGTGCGCTCCTGTGAACTAACCTCATTTGTTATGTCATCAAGTCAAAATGATATGCAAAGGCATGCAGTGTGAAGGAAAACACGCTGCCTTGGCTCAAAACACACATCAAGGGATTAACATGTTGGCTCTGAATGTCAACTGCCAGTGTTAAATTTAAATAGGCACAGAGAAAATGAGAAAAGGCTGCCCAAAGTCAACAGACTCATTCATCGTCATTAGTACGTGTTTGATTGATTGTGAGTCAAAGAAAAGCCAATGTGTGGCTTCTCTTCTTTTTCCGGGCAGAGCCATGAGGCCTCACCCTGACGTAAGGCGTAAGAGACAGCCGCGCGGGTGCAAGCCAGAACCGCCGCAAAATGTGTGTTGCCATTCAGGCACGAGTCAGGGTGGAGTCGCCAGCCGGCGGGCTATAGGAGAAAGCTGCGCTTGTTCCACCTGGCCAGAACATTACGGCGCGGATACAACGTGTTTCACATCATACAACGGGAGCTTGTTTACAAATGGAGAAGAAAAGGTGTGTCTTGGGAAAAAGTAGTGTGCTCTAAAAATAACCCTGCACACCCAAAGTGTGGCCGGGGTGTTACCAGATGATTGAGGTGGGTCGGGGCACACACAAACAGGATGCAGGAAATAGATTTACTTAAAAAGGAGAACTAAAAGCTCAGTCAAGCGATATCAGCAAAATAATGACTGCACTTGTTCAAAGTTTGATCACGTATTGTAGAAGCTGAAAGCAGATTGGGTTTCTGAAAGCCTCACTGCTGTCGGCCTTTGGACTTCATATAATTATGGCCATCCTGATAAAATGAAATACTGCAATATTGTTTACTTTTGCCAAAGTAATTACTATCGTTCAAATAAAGAGCAGTGCGCTTATTTATTCAACCACACAAAGACGCCTCATAATCTGAAGCCTCGGGGCATGGCATTCACAAGTGTGGCTATTGCCCGGAAGTGTTTGCGATTATTTGTTCCAGACCATGGAGGTTTACTGGTAGGTGTTCACTTCAGACTCTGCCCACGTGCATGGACTTGTCAAGTCAAAGATTCCAAGATGTCTGGTAAATCTGATGGCAGGAGAGTGAGTGGGTGGCTACTGACAGCCAATTCCAAAAGGTTCATTTTTTTTCTTGCCACTGTATTTTTTGACATTCTTAAAGTGTATTTTACTTTTGATGCTTTAATGTGCAGAAGTTTGAATTTTCACCCAATTTAAAAACCCCAAAGTTTTCACATAAAAATGAATTTTACATTTTTTTTTGAGGGAGAGCAGGACATGTTGCGAAGCACTGAAATGATATTCTCCTCTCATCTTGGATCATCTACCTACTCTTAAAACATGACAGACGACACTTTTTTCCGCTCTGGTTTGCTATGATGTCACCATAAGGAATACAGCAGCGTGAACATTGGAATTTTTCCTCTCAAAATACAGTTGGGGGCAAGTGAATCATATTAGGTGTGGGCTAATTCAACTCCGTCAGTTCCAGTAGCATGCTGGTGTGACACTGGGGAGGGTGTGTGGGAGGAGATATGTAAATTGGACCTTTGGGGTCCTATTAGTGGCACCCAAAATCTCTGTCAGTGTACTGACGCACTTCATCACAGGCACTCACATGAACAGTGGCGGGATTGTCTGGTTCAGGTTTGAATAAGTACATTTTGGAATATTTGACCAAGTTGATGGAAGGGGAGTTTTAATAAATTTTCATCTGTGAGTTTTTTTTTTGTTTTTTTTTTTAAACCTGGGACAATTGGATACCGTGTGATGGATTTCTCAATGGCAGCAAGTCTTTTTATAGTAATAATGCTATATTTGTCTATTGGAGAAGCAAAGTCATATGGTCCGTATGAGCATTATAGTGACTACAGATCTGGACTGATTGAGCATCACGGGCAAGGAAAACCGACCAGCAGACACAAGTAAGCTTTGGTTCTCTGGCTTCTCAAGTCTACAATACATGTAATTGTAACTCACTAACAACGTGTTTCCGTCTTTCTTGCCCTCTTTAAAAGGAACCACTGTGCTTATGTGATCGAGAAGACAGTGTCTTTCACTTTGCAAGATGGGGCGGCCCCGTATGTCAAAGCTGAGTACAACAAGTGTTCCTGGCATAAAAACTGTCCAACGCTTATGTGAGTGATTTCCTTTTATTATGCATTCTACATAGTACTAAATACAAATAAATGCACATCCATAGATGTTTCAAACAGGAATTATCATTCACCATTACAGTATATCAATAAGTATTATTATTATTATTATATCTGCCACCGTGAAATTATTACTGTAGCAGCATTAGGTGTACATTTCTTTTAAATCCTCCATAATGTTGCTCTCTATTTTGTTTGTATTTTTTTTCTTCTTGGGAATACATTGTCACTGTCGGGTGGTGTCCAAAGTCACCATCTTACCAGACTAACCACTACATTATTTAATTATCTTTGCGTACAAACATTACCCAAAAACTCTGAAATGCAAAATAAATAAATAAATAAATAAATAAATAAATAAATAAATAAATAAATAAATAAATAAATAAATAAATAAATAAATAAATAAATAAATAAATAAATAAATAAATAAATAAATAAATAAACGGAAGGACGGACGGACGGACTTTTCAATGTTGAGGTGATATCATATCACATGACTGAAAATGTTTCACTTTTCAGACTGTTCAAATGTCAGGATGAGATTTGTTCTCAAGCAATTTTCAACACTTTAAATTTGTTAATACCAGGTGACCTGGGGACAGACCAATAGTTTCAATTTGGGAAAATATTTAAAAAAAAAATAGTCTGACGATGTTTTCTACCAACAGTGATATTATACCAGCATCCATTTATTTGCCTAATGTTAGAATGATTACTACATTGTTTGAAGGAAAAGCCCAAAGTAAATCATTTCAAATTGTTCTCTTCAGGTATCGCCTGATCTACAAACCAATGTATAAGGTGGCACATAAAACAGTCACTGAGTTAGAGTGGCGCTGTTGTCCTGGGTACTCTGGCTACGACTGCATGGAGGGACCCCCACCTTACCAACATTCCATGAAAAGCATGCCACCCTTTAACAGGCCACCATTCAGAAGCCCACAGTTCAAGGGACCACAATACAAAGCTCCTATGTTCAAGGCTTCCATTTTCAAGGCCCCACCTAGCAACCCTGTTGTGAAAGCTAACCCATGGAATCAACCCAAAGGACCTCCCACCCGTGGTTTCAACTCATACCCAATGCCTAACTTTGGACTGCCAAGATCTTCCAACTATCCAGACACCTCTTTTGAACCATATCCAGATGGGCCCGAGCCCATGCCGGACCATATCGAAGAACATCACACAGCGCATGAACAGAATCAAGAAGAAGCGGAGCATAGGCCAGAAATGCCGCTTGCTCCTACCAATGGCGAACAAACTGAAGGTGAACCAATATGCATTCCAATCCGGTCTGCTTTCATGTGTTTGTTATTGTAATAAATGTGACTGACTAGAACACTAAATCTATCCCATCTTTTTTTAGGTCTGGGTCTAGACACTGAGACAGAGGGGAGAATATTTCGAATGGAGGAGGACGTAAGACGTCTGAACCAGGGATTGGAGACCCTGAAGGGGACTGTGAATGGCCTGGAGGACAGCCTTCGAGCATCACTAAGAGAAGATGCCAACAGGATGCTCACAGCTCTGCTCTCTGCCGCCCCCAGTCCTCTTTCAGCGCCTGCTATATCTTCGAGGCCCTCCACAGTCGGCTTTGCGGAGATTCCCGGAGGCGATCCCGATGCCGGTGGTCTTGATGGCCGACACATATTTTCAGGGCTCACGGAACTGAATGGAAGGGTAGAAGAGCTCAGGACCGAGCTGCGAGCCAAGACATTGGAGCTTCAGGAGCTTAAAGCCACAGTAACGACACATGACGGAGCACTTGAGAAGTTAGCAACCAGAGAAGGCGCAGAATCAGACTCGACCCATCTTGAGAGCAAAGCCTCAAAGGATACAGAGCAGCTCTTGGATGCCAAACTGAGTGCAGCCAGGACAGACATTCTGGGTGGGTTTGAGAAACGGGTGGAGACTGCAGTGGGCCGATGTGAGGAGAAAGCAGAAGACTTACGTCGCCAGTGTCAGAGGGAGCGAGGTGAACGGCAGGAACAAATGGAAGATGTTTTGGAAGACAGTGCCAGCGACTTAAGGAGAGAGCTGAGGAACCTTCAGGAGCAGGTTCAACATTTGAACACAATAGAAAGCTGCTGTAGTGTGGTGAGTGGACTGAGCGACAGGGTGCAGTTGGTGGAAACATCAGTGGCAGACCTCAATCAGTCTCAGAGTCACCTAAGAGTGGAGTTGGGAGGTCATAAAGACCACATTGAAGGAATGCTAGAGGGACGCCTTAAATATGTCGAGATTAAGCTCAACCTGACTGGGCAAGTGGTAAAGAGGAGCAGCATCTCAGACAAAGCGGAAACAGGACTAGGCCTGGAGGCCAGAATGGAGGGCAAGTTGAGGGAACTTGAAGAACGCCTACTGATGGCTTTGGAGGAATTGGGTAATGCCACTGCCCCTGCGCTCCTCGAAGGACATGCCGTTCCGACCCTGGAGACAGAGCTGGAGTCCCTCCGAGGGAGACTCGAGATGGACGTGGACAGAGTCCAAAAGCATCTGAGCAACCTAGAGATTCTTTGTTCTTCCTCATGTTCGTCATCTAAAACACCCACGGCTATCCAAGGGGACTCCGCTTTTTCAAGTAGTGGCCAGGCAGAAGATCAGAATGTCGAGGCGTTGTTAGAAAGGCAAGGTGACCATTTGAACAGCCTCAACATCACACTACAGAACATCGTGAGGCATCTGACCAACAAAGAGCAACGACCAAAAGAACAAGGTGAGCTCACCATCCTTAGGTTCAATGTTCGCTCGGTCAACCGGACCCTGAAAGGAATTCAGGAATCACTGGGGAACGTAGTCCACCAGGTGGGACGAGCAAACAGCTCCTGGCATGAGAGAGAGTCACGTCTGGCACAACAGATGAAGGGCGTGGTCCAACTGGTTCGACATCAGGCTTCCATGCTTGGTACAGGTGAACGCAAACTGACCCGGCTCAAGGGCGAGTTGCAGGAAATGAAGAGACGGCTTGCTGATGAGATCCGAGGTTGTCGGAGCACAGCTATGGGTGTACAAAAAGAGGTTACAGAGGTCGGTGGACGTGTTGCTAATGTGGAGGACCAATGTAAAGGTCTTGATTCTGTAGCGGAAGATCTGGAGAGAATAAGGGAGGAGCTCGACAGACAATCCAACGGCTTCCTCATGCAATTCAATGGGACTCTCTCCAACCATTCCCAACAGTTGTCTGAGCTGAAAGACGAAATCAGAAACTGCAGCTCAAGAGCAGAATCAGCACAACAGAATTACGAGCAAGAGTTACAACGCGGGGACACGTTTACTTCAAAGTAGTAAGTAAATTATATGAAGAAAAATGAAGGGTAAATATTCTGCTGGTGCTGTGCAAGTCCACGAACACCACATGATGGTGGTGTCATTTTTTTGTAAACCCGAACTGATATCCAGTCTAAAACGTTTTGCAGCAACTAACTGACTCCACTCAATGTTGTGATGACAAACGTTTACTTTCACTTGACTCGTGAAGGTGCTAAGTCTGAGTTGCAATCGTTTTTAACACCCGCCAAATTATTTGTTACTGTGCTGATTACATGCTGAAAAGTCTTTGTATATATTTAAAAGTGTTTGATGTGATGTTCTAGTTTTTATACTTTATTATGTGGGCTAAATTACACAATGCTTTTTACATAATTTGATATTGTATTAGTCCTTTGCTTTTTATCGCCCTGAATTCCTCATCTATTTGTACTTTGCTTAGGGTTTCCAGCACAAAAATAAACATTCTGTACTGTAAATGCTTTTTTGTTGAAAATATATTTTGTATCTCTAAAATAAAACAATTAACCTGATGATCAAATTCTGACAGTCAATATTCCCTGTAAAGTTGTGACAAGGAGGTAAGCATTCCACGAGAGGTCGTCAAGAGGTAAATTGTCATAATTTGGAAGATACTGCAGAGCACAAATAAAAGGTTTTTTTTTTTTTTTTTTTTTTTAAATTAAAAAGACATTGAGTCCCAGAAGTAAACAATAAGCAGCCCAGTGGTGTCACCTTGCGCTCAAATCCATTATCCATCTTCGGAGTTGCGCGCACTGCATTCAGCATTCCAAAGGCATTGCTGAAGTGACCTTGCTGACGATCCTTGTCGGACAAACAATGACAATTATGTGGATGATGAACCCACTGCACTCTTTTTTTTTTTTCCATCTCTCACATCAATTTAATAGAAATGATTGAAATGTCACAAGGAGGACCATGAGAAAAGATCAAGAGCTCTCTCCTTTAGCATTTTTTTTCTGTTATGCCAAGTATTTATTTCACAGCATACAGACAAGATTTCTTTTTAACGAGGTTTTATGAGTTTTTTTTTTACTGCTCACCCGTGAACATTTGCAAAACCTAAATCTGGCACAAAAGCAGAGGATGGTTTGAAAGGTGATTCACTCCGTAGAGTGTCCTTGAGAGTTTTTGTCCTCATTACGATGATGGTTGGAGGATGGACAGTTAGTATGCTGACTCACATACAAACATAAGTAGGATGTCATCTTTGATTGCGTGAACAAGGTCTGACCCCAGAATGCACCAATTGATTCAGATTGCTCATATTTATTTGTGGTTCCCAAGATCTGAAAATATAGATCAAGGGGATCCAACTATCAGCTACTTGATCCTCTGTCCTATGGAGCGATCTTCCAGATTTGCTGCAAATGGCTACTGACACTGTTTAAGAGCAAACTTAAAGCATTCCTCTTCAATACTCATGGCACAAATTGTGTTTAATGCTAGTTTTTTGTTCGGTAGATATTCATGTTACAAATCTTGTTTCGTCTTGTTGGTGTTTTGGGCGGCGCTGGAACGGATTTCCATTCATTTCAATGGAGAAGGATGAGAGTTGTGATCAACAAGCATCTTCAAGGAATACATTAAAGTAACAAATCAAGGCACTACTGCATTTCACTGACAAAGCAATCTTCCCAAACTGCTCTCAGGGGTCATAAAGCAAGCGTGGCAAAAAATATGACACCCACGGGTTTTCAACTTCTAGACTAGGCTCATTTCAACATGTCAGGGCAAGTGGCCTGAGAAGGCCCAAGACCCTGCTTGTTTTGTTTTTTTTACATGACAGCCCTTCTCTTTGAGGCAGGCTGATATTCCAGCAGTCACGACGCAGCTCGGCTCGAGAGCTCACGTTCCCTTAAGCGGCTTTCCACGACTGTCAGCCTGTGAGCGAGATGGCTGCATGCGGGTGGCGGTACACGATTAAAGTAGGATGACACAGTGCTTTTGGTGCATCGCAAATGCTTCCTACTGGTTTTGCTACAGCGGCCAGGTCGATTTGACTTTATATTTTGAGAGGATCAGCTCTTAATAATCGCCTGATAAATTTGCTCTCAGTCCCGAACTACACTACGTTTGATTGTTGTTATAATCAGGGGTGTCAAGGGTTGGCCCATGGGTCAAATTTGACCCGCAGTGTCGTCATGTTTGGCCCGCCAAGACAAATTCTGCATCGACTTTATGTATCAATACTAAAATTACAAATTGTCTTTACTAATAGAGATGTAGCTAGCAAGTTTTATTAGCATTCATCTTCACAGTTTTTACTAGTGTCTTATTTCAAAACTAGTTATTCATCAGTTTGTTGTGTAGACGTTCGTACATTTATTTCAGTCATAATGGCACTCTGAAGGAAACTATGATGCAGGCCGCGACAAAAACGAGTTTGACACCCCAGTTATACTTCCTTTTCAGCAGCAATGGTTATTCCGAGAATACCAACAATACAAACAAAACGAAATTTTATTGAAAACAGTGACAGCGTTAACTAGGGCAACGTCAATTAGGACGTGCAAACAAATATATGCAAAATGAAATGATCCCTTCCTTGTCATGTGTTGTCATTTTCACTCTCTACTTTATTTTCAGAGAGATTTTGAACCATGCCAATGTTAACTACCCAAGACAAAAAAAAACAATCTTTTCTCTTGACTACGGTACACTATAAGTATACAGCAGAAGGAAACGGTGTTAGGCTCCATAAAGTAAATAAGATGAGTAATAGTTGGAGCCATCAGCCACACTTTGAGCTTGCCTGTCAAGTCAGCCTCCCCCGTCCATTATTTTGCTCTCTCTCTCTCTCTCTCTCTCTCTCTCGCTCCGTCTCCCTCGCTTAGTGCATCTCCACAACAATGACGATACCATACATGAAAGCGTCCACTTGCCTGCTGGATGTGTCGTGAAGAAAACGAAGAGGTTACCTTAAGCTGGACTCTTTTCTCCCTGCTACTTTCCAGGGCTTTCTCATTTAGCTCTCCGCGTGGCGCCAGGTTGTCCTCCCCATCGCCTTTTCAGTTGTTGGCTGGAGCTCATGTCCAGTGTCTTGCTCTGTACTGGGCCTCCATGAGTTTCACAGAGGACACGAAATTCTTCCCTGGAAGGTAGGCAGCACTATTTAGTCTCCTCTAAATTTTACACATCACACTGTGACATTCAGCGTTGGAATAATTACAATAATATTTTTACTTTAGTTGAATGCAAGTGTGTGTACATTCCCTTGTGTTTTAAATGTATGAACTACATTCAGACTGGCACAAGTTGTGTTCTGTTTTCCCTGTTTTCATGTGTTGATTGAAAATCAAGCAAGGTTCAAAAGTATAAAGTGGTGAATGTACATGCTGACATCACGGTAGCAGGGCAGTAATGAGTTCTGCCTCTGCAGAATTGACGCCATACACTCACTTGGTGTTTCATTATTTCTGTTGCTAATTAGCTTGATGTGATCGTTTGTTTCAAATAGCTTGCTGCTGTGATACGACAAGACCCTGAGCACATTGTGGACATTTGGTTGCTAGAGCGCACGGTGGCGTGAGATGTCAGATGTGATTTAAATGACAAATTGAAAAGACAATGATTTCAAAAATATCTAACAAGAAATTTGCTTCCCTTAATGAGTGAGGTACACATAAAAACAGCTTAATAAAAGACAAGTGTTTTTTCTTGAAGATTATTTACTACAGTAATTGACTGTGATGGGAACTTTTCAAAGACAAGAAAAGCACCAAATGTTATGAATATAATCAACGCCAGACTAAATGATCATCTGAATGATGGTCTCCACAGCCCATTACATAAGATGTTTGTTTTCAAAGTGCTGTTTGAAAGAAAGCCCCGCAGCCACTTTGTCATGTTGCTGTGCAAATAGTGGAGCACGATGGCGTTTGATTGTCACCGTCACTGACTTTCAGTAGAGCAGGCGGTCGGTTACACACAGCAAGGGTAAAGACGGTGCACTTCAGGCTCGCAAAAGGTCTCCCAAGGTCTTTGGCTTTGTGCATCACTGCTCAATGAGTGACAAATATGTGGCTCAAGTGAGGGGATGCAGCGCCACTGAGAGACCCAAAATTTAAAAAAAAAAATCAACACAAGTGGAGTAAAATATTTTGGATCCTGATAACCTCCATCAATGCATTGTCTGAACCACGCAGACACAGGGAGAATATGCAAACTCAGTCAACTTGAGTCAGATAAGACAGCTCTGTAAATAAAAATACTGGCTGAACAAAAGTTAATCAACCTGTTCACAGCTCAGCCTGAAAAGTCAGACTGAATAAGCCAAAAGGACAGCTGAGCTGCTTTGGCTCTTCCGGGCTCTTGCCATCTGGACCTACCCCAGAGGTATTTTTCTCCTTCACTTCCACAGATGTCAAGATGCATCACAGATTACCCACCATACAACATATAGATCATGCCAACATTGCTTGATGGCCATGAACTCATGGGTTTGGTGGTCTCAATGCCAAGTTGCCAACCTTTCAAGATGAATCAAGACAAAATCGCGCTCTCAAGGAGCATTAAAATGAGGCATGAGTGTTTTTCTTTGTTCGGATGGCACTCAGACAGAGGGGCACATCAAGATTGACTGGTGTGCTCACTTGCATCACAATCAAGTCTTCCTCTTGATCTTGCCTGCATACTTCAGTCCTTGAGAGTCACTGTTGCAATTTCAATGCTGTCGAATAGTACCTCCACACATGTCCCCGCAGATGAGATAGAGAATGTAAGAGTATATTGTTTGAAAACAGGAAAGAAGCTGTTGAAATGTTTGCTGTTGCCTGTGTGTGTGCATTCCAAGTGGACTCATAAGTGTGCCAATGTTCTAGATGAGAAATGCTTCAGACACAACAGCTGTGTTTACCTCTACTATCTCCAAGGAGTATGATGTCGTCATGGGCTCAATTTATATTTTATATTGTGAGTAAACTCCTTGATGATCCTCAGCGGAAGTCACCACACCTGAACAATTTTTTTTTCTATCAATTCCCACCCAGGCGTGCTGTCCCTCCTCGGCAATTGCATTCTGTTACTTGTTGCACATCACAAACGCTCAAGCCTGAAGCCACCCGAGTTCTTCATCATCAATCTCTCCATCAGTGACCTTGGAATGACGCTCTTTTTATTCCCTCTGGCAATACCGTCATCTTTCTCACACAGGTATGCCATCAAGCTTTAGACTTTTTGGAATGGAATTATCACAAAAAGCAAGGTTCCACTATTAATTAGTCGACCATTATTGTTAAACATCCCATAGCGACTCCTATGTTGACAGTGTTACAAATTCAAGTTCCTTGATTTATTTAGTAGCGTTTTGCTTGCCTTGAGAAGAATCAAAAATCTCATATTGATCGAGCTCTAATCGATATTTAAGTTCAATTTCCTCCAGTCTTCACCATTTTCTCCTCTCTGCATACAGGTGGCTGTTCGGAGAGACCGCCTGTCAACTCTATGCAATGTGTGGTGTACTGTTCGGTCTTTGCAGCCTGACAAACCTCACTGCCCTCTCTTTAGTTTGTTGCCTTAAAGTCTGCTTTCCAAATTATGGTGAGAAACTCATGAACAACCAACTAGTAGCTTACAACTAGCAAAACAGCTCACTGATTCTCTTGTCTCAGGAAACAAGTTCTCTTGGGCACATGCTCGCCTCCTGGTGGTCGGAGTCTGGTGTTACGCTTCAGTGTTTGCCTTGGGGCCCTTAGCGCAGTGGGGACGATACGGCACGGAACCCTACGGCACGGCCTGTTGCATTGACTGGCACGCGCCCAACCACGAGCTATCAGCCATGTCGTACATCGTCTGCCTTTTTATCTTTTGTTACGCATTGCCCTCCACCATCATCTTTCTTTCCTACTCGTCTATCCTGCTCATGGTACGAGGGTCCCGGCAGGCTGTCCAGCAGCACGTGTCGCCGCAAGCTAAAAGCACCAGTGCGCACTCGCTTATTGTCAAGGTTAGAGCGAGTGAGTGTCTCTCTTCAACGTTAGCAACGTGAAAGTAGAGCAGTACAATATAGTAGACACTATTTTATATCTGGACACAGGTACTTTTATATATTTACATCAAAATATCTAACAACAATATGACCTCACGTGAATATATTTCGGCCAAATATGCATGCAACTTTGAAATACAGCGTATTGTATACAAATAGATTTTGTCGATTGTAGTCTGGAACGTAACCCCAAACGAGAGATTATGGTTTTATGGATCAGTAGCTGTCTCTCTCTATTCTTTTCTACAGCTGTCAGTAGCAGTGTGTATAGGCTTCCTCTGTGCTTGGACTCCCTATGCCGGTGTTGCCATGTGGTCAGCATTCAGTGACGCCGCACGGGTTCCTCCGTCCGCATTCGCCGTGGCCGCTGTGTTTGCCAAATCCTCCACCGTCTACAATCCAGCGGTCTACCTGCTGTGCAAGCCAAACTTCCGCGAGTGTCTCTACAGGGACACCTTCACGTTATGGCAGAGGATCTATACGTCAAGTCCACGACTGGGTGCCACCCCAGAATCCAGCTAGGACACGAGTATCCCTGCATGCTTTTCAAACGGGCAAGTGGACAGATGTGAGGTCTGTCTTCACTACGTTAACAATCCTGCCAAGTGTCACGTAAGATCAACCCAAAGGACTGCTCGCATCCTGACTGGATCGGTTCACAGAGAGGTGACACTAAGCCAACTCGCCGCCGCTGCCACACCACTGGCTGACTTCCTCTAGTGGTGCTGCCAAACAAAACAGCACCAGAAACACATGATGACGTCACCGGGAAGGTGTTTTTGTGTACAAGTTGCAAGACTTTATAAAATTGCGAGATGGCCAGCTCTTATTGTGTTCCAATTCTCTACATGTCAAATGTGACCCACCACATACTTTTTTATGGCCCCTCAAAGCAAATTAAGTGTGTTTACTGAAATGGATTTGGTCTTTCTCATTTTGGCAGGAAAATCTATTCGAGTATTTGGTATGCAACCAATGATGATTTTAATAATCAAATAAACTGTTTCTTTTTATTTTTGAAGGATCAATGAATCCTATTGGAAAAAGCATTTTGATTTCCATCCCTTTATTCAAAAATTATATCAAATTGACAGTGCAGACAATGCACAAACCCCAAAAACCGTGAAACTGTGATGCTCGCAATTCAAGCAAGAGAGCAGTTTGATGAAAAGTTCAGTCTGCAGTAGAAGGCGGTAAAAGTCCAAAATGACATGCCGTGGGGTGGGTGGAAATCCATTAATCTTAATTCTTATTCCAAGAATACAAGGTTAATCAGATTACAGTGATTAGACTTGTGGGGAAACGTAAAACATAATTGCAATTGATTTAGTTTTCCCTTTAAAGGATGGAATCCATCAAATTCTGGCAGCCACTTTTCTCCACAGGGACTCAGTTTTATTGTGGAACAGTCAGATTTAGGTGATGCACTTGAACTATACTGTCTTGTGTTATGTGGACACTATATTGATTACATTACTGATTACTGATCCTGGAGCAATTTTAATACTACCGGACATATCCCAAAACATGCGCTGTATATCACTTCATGTATGTGTAGAAAATACATAAAATACACATATAAAATATTGTGCTCTGTTTGATAAAGTCGAGTTTTGTTTATTAAAAAGATTGAGTGTCGATATAGTGATGTGGTGGTGAGAGGTTCAAGAGTAATATACTGGTTTATGCACTGGTGTCAAAGTCAAGGTGAGGGAGGCCCGCCCAAATAAAATGGGTTTATAAATAAATTGGGTTGTTTAATATTTCTTTCTAAATTGATCTGTCCATTTAACGAAATTGACACTGAATTTCTAAAACACCTCCCTGAGGAAAAACTACATTGTGGCACACCATGGAAATGAGTTCAACAGTCTTTGTCTAATGCATTACTATTTTGCCATAAGAGGGATTGAAAGATGATGAATGTACAATTGTATTCCAGTGGGCTGCTACTGCAAGGAATTCAAGAATCACTAGGAACAGTTTGATATTGATACCTGCAATTATTTATTTATTTCAATTTTTTTACGTTTTGGGGGGGCTTGTAATTTGCTTGCCATCAACTCTACATTATTGCCTTTTTTCCGCATTACGTCAAACAGGCCGCCATTTTCTTGGCCGGAAAGTTACGTGACGTCACAAGCCAACGCAAGAAGCGGGATTTTCGAGTGAAGTACTCGTCATTTGCGAGAGCTGCTGGAATTGATGACGGATTCTTTATCTGCTTAAACTGTGAGTTGGAAAAATATATATACATGTACGACGTTACTCTTTTGAGCTGTGTCCATAATTGGAGGTTAACAGTACGTGGTAAAATCCTCGTCAAAGGGCCTAACGTCGACGTTAACCTGTCACATTTATTTCCTACCTGAAATCTGTAAAAAAAAAAAAAAAAATCACCTTAACCCTGGGCACAAGGAAGGAATTAAATTTTGCGGTCAATGTTTTCCTTACTCCTGACAATGACAATTTTTTCCAATTTTTGGATGCCCCTCAGTGGTTGCTATGTTACTCGACTGTCACCAGCCGTGACATAATAAACTAGTAAAAAAGAAAACGAAAAAATCTCAAAAATGTACTTTTTTTTTTCGGAAAAACTTTACTCCCATGTTTTACAGTGTGAGATGCCTGGGTTATACATACATTCATATAAAAGTGGTTACTTTTGTGAAAACCTATGTTAAACTCCTAACCAAAGCGATGTTTTGCTGTGACATTTGCTGCCAAACTTTGTATTTTAACTCAACCGCTGGCAACACAATGACATGAATTAAACCATAGCATAAATATTTTTGTTTCAGGTGACAAGATTACTCCAGGAATATGCTCAACTATTTGACACCCTTCTTGTACAAGTGGGAAAAGCTGAAAGAAATTTGGTTATCTGTATACTATAACAGGAAGGTCACCAAGACCCATGTTATTGAATGTGATTTGGATTCAGCAGTAGAAGATATTGTATCTTCCCCACAGGTGAACAATTCTAAAGTATTAACGTCATACGCCCAACAAATGCCCCAAAAGTACTGTACAAAATGGCTGCTAGTCTATTTACAGACTCTGGGTTTACGACTGTCTGGATCTCTACTTCTTGGCGTGACTCAGATCTTATGCAGAAAAGCAAAATACCTCCTAACAGACTGCAGTCATGCCCTGGAAAAATTCAAACTGTCATTTCGGCCAGGTAAAAAACATTTGTCCTCATCTGTGGAGTGCAATGTCTATTTGTTGAAATTTGCCAACTTGATGGAATTTAAAATGTGTGACTCGAGAAAAAAACCCTGCCAAATGTCTAACTGGGTGCTTATACCAATTCATTGATGGACACTGAGTTGATTAGTGCCAGAATGTTAAGGGACCGTATAGACATTTTCTTTTACTCACGGCCAGAAGGTTCTGTTAGTTTTTTCTCATCAAGTAAAATTGTTCTGATATTGGCATCTGCTTGTAACCTTTTACATTCCAGATGCTCCAGAAAAGACAAAAAAATTGTATTGTGAAGGATCTGAGGCCACAGTAAAAGAAATCTCCTTGAGTAACGACATATCTTACTTGCCTCACTCAAGGTACCTTTTTGTGTTCTTCTGATTGCACTTCATATAACCATGAGTGGAAAAATATTAATCATAAATGGCTGAATATCACATTCCTCAGTTACATATCCAAATAAATTTATAACTGAAAAAAATAATTATTTGATTGATATTTATTATTCGTTATGTCTTTCTCTCCATTAGTGACTTCAACGTGGATATGAATGAGGATGTCTACTCGCAAAACCTAAGTCATGCAGAGGAAATTACCATCAAGGAATATTCAAGTAACCATTGACAAAAACAGAAGAATAAAATTATCTATACTCAGTTTAATCTGTTCTTAAGTTTTAAGTACTCTGTTGTATGAATGGCACAAGATGGATAGGACACATTAAAGAGGACGTTAACCCCAATTTTCTTCTTCACAATAACATGTTTTATGTGCCCCCAATAGTCCAAACACAGCATTTTGATTAATATTGCATTTGTGGGATTTGAGTTAAAAAAAAAATCAAGTTGATACTGTATCCCCAAGTAGCATTACCCCCAGAAACATTTTCAGATTTTTTTCAAGTGAGGTGAATACTGAAAGATGGTTTGAATTATTGTTCTCTCTTTGTGATTTGCAGTTGATATGACCATCAGTCAGTTGGATATGAACTTTCAAACTCTGGGTCACCCAGAAGACTTGTTCGGGGATGAGGACATCGGAGTAGATTTATGTCTTGGTAGGTCTTCTTAAATGATCTGAACAGACATACGGTATTCTACGATTGTGTCCATTTTGACCAATTCATCTTGATTCTCTGTCAACTATTGTCAATAAAGTTGTGATTTTTGATCCCACAGACTTCCTGACATCCTGCGGCACTCATCCTGACTTTACTGAGTTCATCCCAGATGATAATGAGACACCTAACAAATATTCCTTCAACCAAAAGCATGGTACAACAGCGTTCTTAGAGATTCAGTATTTAGCATTCATTTTCACAAATATATGTGAAAGTAAGTGCAACCTCCTGGTTGAGAAATTTCCTCTGTTCTTCAGATGTAATTAGAAGAGATCCTGCTGAGGAAGAAGAGTCCCTGAATCAGCCATCTTACAAGCAGACATCCTTTGTCCTTCCGCCTTTAACTGACGCTTGTAGGCACAACCAAACTTTATTTACACCTATTACACTTAAATGTCTGAAACTAAACATGCAAAAATCTGGTCAATCCAAGGACAGATGTTATCCTTGCAAATACAAGTCGAATGGCCAAAAACTTCTTTGTATGTTGACATTGCCTTAGAGACGGAGGATAATTGCTTAAGAAAGTACTGACTTAGACCATTTGAAGGCATACCAGTCATGGCCAAGATGGTAGTGATTATCAGGAGTCATAGAATTTACATGACACGTCTCCATTGCACAGGCATTTGGCCTGTGGGCTAGATCTGCCCCGCCACATTAGCAAGTTAAGTGTGTTGACTTCCTGTTTCTTGCTAAAATTCAAAATTGTCTTCGCTTTTAAAAACGTTCAGCAATTGCAAAGCATTTTTTATCGATTCCACTCTTAAAATAAATTAGAAAAAAATTAATGGGCACTTATTCCATATTTAGATGTATCAAACATTACTTGACTCACTATTCTCATCTCCTCAGCAAGTACAAATAAGAAAAGACAGAGGAAGTGCAACTTGATCGTGGACCAAATGACATTTCTGAGTGACAAAGTCATGCAAATGCAGCTTAGCGACGACTCTGATCTGATTGACATCCCGATCATGGCTCCCCCCACTCAGCAGCTCATGTACTGGGAAGAAAGCGGAACTGCAGTCAAACTGCTCACGCAGCCATGCTCCGATGTTATAGGTTCAGAGATTAAGGAGGTACCCTGAAACCACTTTCTCCTCCCAGATCAAGTCATAAAAACACCTGTTTGAAATGTATGATACTGCCGAATTCCATTTTCTCCCTATAGGCTTTTCCAAAGGACGTTATCCAGGTGACATTTGAGGAGGAAGAGGTCATGCGGCAAGATGACCATGAAGGTAGGATATTTCGCTCGAGTCGGGCCTGGCCGATTAATCCGTCGTCTGATTTCATTGGCTTTTTAAAATAATAATCTGCCAGAGTTTTACAGATTACACGATGATATATTCTTAATGTCCCATGAAACGGTAAATGGTGATCAGTGTTGGAGTCACAATAATGATGTTATTGTGCCATTTGTCCACTAGACGGGGCTCTGACGCCAATAAACATCTCTGAGAGCGATTTGGTTACTGATTATGCAAGGGTTCCCGGTTTAATACGCAATTTACAATTGTTATAACTAGCAATTAATGATAGAGTTGTCATTGCAATCATTATTGGACAAAAACCTACTTTTTTAAAATTAATTCTATATATTTTTTTAAATTGACCTGCTTGTCAGTTCTCAGCCTTTTTTTTTTCCTGCCAAATAACAGAATTGGTCTCAAATAGTTTTTTTGGTCGCCATTATTTCCACACACAACAGCGTGTCTTATTGAAGTGTTTCTGTTCTTTTCCACAGCTCTGTACCCCGTGTCCGCTCTCAGTAACACGAGCCCACTCAGCACAGAAAGCTTCAATGATTCCTCCACAGAGCACAAGCTCACAGAGGTTAATTATTCCAGCGACCACCTGAATGACTTGGAGCTCATGCAAGTAAGCACAAATATTTCTAGCTAATTGTGATGCATCAGTCACATTTATCATATGTACTTTGTTTCTCAGGATGAACACATATTGGACACAAGTCAACCAGTGCTTTCACCAGAGTACCCGATGTTTGTCCATCAGTCTCACATTGAGCAGCACAGTCAGGTGGCTTCAAAGTTTGTGTGGCTCAAGCTTTTGCCAGCATTGTTGGATTCAAATTAACTTGGCAGTGGGGCTATCATTTTCAAACCATTTGGTCCTTGTTAACTTGTCTCCCTGGAGGTTGAGCCGACACTTCCTGTAAATAACATGGTCCCTTTGTAACTTGCAGTCTTTGCTGGGCTGCCAAAACTCTGGGGAGAGTCAGACGGTGTACCGACAGGCACACATGCTTCTGAAATCCCTACAAGTAAGTCCCTAAAAATAAAGTCGTTATTATTAATGCGGATATAACCATCCTAAATCCAGTATTTCCTCTAGACTAGATGGCAAA